>NW_025963890.1:38542125-39742125 GCF_023055435.1 Haliotis rufescens
TGTTATAGTTTATATACTGTGTGTGTTTTGCATTTCCTGTGGTTGTTATAGTTTATATAGTATGTGTGCTTTGCTATTCCTATGGTTGTGATAGTTTATATATTGTGTGTCTTTTCCTATTCCTGTGGTTGTTATAGTTTATATAGTATGTGTGCTTTGCTATTCCTATGGTTGTGATGGTTTAAATATTGTGTGTTCTTTGCTATTCCTATAGTTGTTATAGTTTCTATACTGTGTGTGCCGTGCTATTCCTATAGTTGTGATAGTTGATATATTGTGTGTGCTGTGCTATTCCTATGGTTGTGATAGTTGATATATAGTGTGTTCCGTGCTATTCCTATAGTTGTGAAAGTTTATGTATTGTGTGTGGTTTGCTCTTCCTATGGTTGTGATATTTAATATATTGTGTGTGCTTTGCTATTCGTATGGTTGCTATAGTTTATATATTGTGTGTGCTTATCTCTTCCTATAGTTGCGATAGTTTATATAGTATGTGTGCTTTGCTATTACTATGGTTGTTATAGTTTATATGTTGTGTCTGCTTTGCTGTTCCTATAGTTGTGATAGTTTATATGTTTGTGTGCCGTGCTATTCCTATATCTGTGATAGTTGATATATTGTGTGTGCCGTGCTATGCCTATGGTAGTGATAATATATATATTGTGTGTGCCGTGCTATTCGTTAGGTTGTGATAGTTAATATATAGTATATGTGCTTTGCTATTACTATAGTTGTGATAGTTTATATATTGTGTTTGTTTTGTTCTTCCTATGGTTGTTATAGTTTATATATTGTGTGTGTTTTGCTATTCCTTTGGTTGTTATAGTTTATATAGTATGTGTGCTTTGCTATTCTATGGTTGTGATAGTTTATATATTGTGTGTGGTTTGCTATTCCTGTGGTTGTTTTAGTTTATATAGTATGTGTGCCGTGCTATTCGTTAGGTTGTGATAGTTTATATATGGTGTGTGCTTTGCTATTCCTGTGGTTGTTATAGTTCATATATTGTGTGTGTTTTGCTATTCCTGTGGTTGTTATAGTTTATATAGTATGTGTGCTTTGCTATTCTATAGTTGTTATAGTTTATATATATGTTTGTGTGCCGTGCTATTCCTATATCTGTGATAGTTGATATATTGTGTGTGCCGTGCTATGCCTATGGTAGTGATAGTATATATATTGTGTGTGCCGTGCTATTCGTTAGGTTGTGATAGTTTATATATGGTGTTTTCTTTGCTATTCCTGTGGTTGTTATAGTTTATATATTGTGTGTGTTTTGCTATTCCTGTGGTTGTTATAGTTTATATAGTATGTGTGCTTTGCTATTCCTATGGTTGTTATAGTTGATATATTGTCTGTCTTTTGATATTCCTGTGGTTGTGAAAGTTTATATATTGTGTTTGTTTTGCTATTCCTGTGGTTGTTATAGTTTATATAGTATGTGTGCTTTGCTATTCTATGGTTGTGATAGTTTATATATTGTGTGTGTTTTCTATTTCCTATGGTTCTTATAGTTTATATAGAATGTGTGCTTTGCTATTCCTATGGTTGTGATAGTTTAAATATTGTGTGTGCTTTGCTATTCCTATAGTTGTGATAGTTGATATATTGTGTGTACTGTGCTATTCCTATGGTTGTGATAGTTGATATATTGTGTGTGCCGTGCTATTCCTGTAGTCGTGATATTTTATATGTTGTGTGTTCCGTGCTATTCCTAAAGTTGTGAAAGTTTATATATTGTGTGTGGTTTGCTCTTCCAATAGTTGTGATAGTTAATATATTCTGAGTGCTTTGCTATTCCTATGGTTACTATAGTTTATATAGTATGTGTGCTTTGCTATTCCTATGGTTATTATAGTTTATATGTTTGTGTGCTGTGCTATTCCTATATCTGTAATAGTTGATATATTGTTTATGCCGTGTTATGCCTATGGTAGTGATAGTATATATATTGTGTGTGCCGTGCTTTTCGTTAGGTTGTGATAGTTAATATATAGTATATGTGCTTTGCTATTCCTATAGTTGTGATAGTTTAAATATTGGCGTGCCGTGCTCCTCTTTAGGCTGTGATAGTTTCTATATTGTGTGTGCTTTGCTATTCCCATGGTAGAGATGATATATATTGTGTGTGACGTTCTATTCGTTAGGTTGTTATAGTTAATATATAGTATATGTGCTTTGCTATTCCTATAACTGTGATAGTTTATATATTGTACGTATTTTGCTATTCCTTTGGTTGTTATAGTTTATATAGTATGTTTGCTTTGCTATTGCTATGGCTGTTATAGTTTATATATTGTGTGTGTTTTGCTATTCCTGTGGTTGTTATAGTTTATATAGTATGTGTGCTTTGCTATTCTATGGTTGTGATAGTTTATATATTGTGTGTGTTTTGCTATTCCTGTGGTTGTTATAGTTTATATAGTATGTGTGCTTTGCTATTCTATGGTTGTTATAGTTTATATATGGTGTGTGCTTTGCCATTCCTGTGGTTGTTATAGTTTATATATTGTGTGTGTTTTGCTATTGCTGTGGTTGTTATAGTTTATATAGTATGTGTGCTTTGCTATTCCTATGGCTGTTATAGTTTATATATTGTGTGTCTTTTGCTATTCCTGTGGTTGTTATAGTTTATATAGTATGTCTGCTTTGCTATTATATGGTTGTGAAAGTTTATATATTGTGTGGTTTGTTATTCCTGTGGTTGTTATAGTTTATATAGTATGTGTGCTTTGCTATTCTATGGTTGTGATAGTTTATATATTGTGTGTGTTTTTCATTTCCTGTGGTTGTTATAGTTTATATAGTATGTGTGCTTTGCTATTCCTGTGGTTGTGATAGTTTAAATATTGTGTTTCCTCTGCTATGCCTGTAGTTGTTATAGTTTCTATACTGTGTGTGCCGTGCTATTCCTATAGCTGTGATAGTTGATATATTGTGTGTGTCGTGTTCATCCTATGGTTGTGATAGTTGATATATTGTGTGTGCCGTGCTATTCCTATAGTTGTGATAGTTTATATGTTGTGTGTTCCGTGCTATTCCTATAGTTGTGAAAGTTTATATATAGTGTGTGGTTTGCTCTTCCTATGGTTGTGATAGTTAATATATAGTATATGTTCTTTGCTATTCCTATAGTTGTGATAGTTTAAATATTGTGCGTGCCGTGCTACTCTTTAGGCTGTGATAGTTTCTATATTGTTTGTGCTTTGCTATTCCTATGGTAGAGATAGTATATATATTGTGTGTGCCGTTCTATTCGTTAGGTTGTGATAGTTAATATATAGTATATGTGTTTTACTATTCCTATAACTGTGATAGTTTATATATTGTACGTATTTTGCTATTCCTTTGGTTGTTATAGTTTATATAGTATGTGTGCTTTGCTATTATATGGTTGTGATAGTTTATATAGTAATTGTGCTTTGTTATTCCTGTGGTTGTTATAGTTTATATCTTGTGTGTGTTTTGCTATTCCTGTGGTTGTTATAGTTTATATAGTATGTGTGCGTTGCTATTCTATGGTTGTTATAGTTTACATATGGTGAGTGTTTTGCTATTCCTGTGGTTGTTATAGTTTATATAGTATGTGTGCTTTGCTATTCTATGGTTCTTATAGTTTATATATGATGTGTGCTTTGTTATTCATGTGGTTGTTATAGTTTATATACTGTGTGTGTTTTGCATTTCCTGTGGTTGTTATAGTTTATATAGCATGTGTGCTTTGCTATTCCTATGGTTGTGATAGTTTATATATTGTGTGTCTTTTCCTATTCCTGTGGTTGTTATAGGTTATATAGTATCTTGCTTTGCTATTCCTATGGTAGTGATAGTATAAATATTGTGTGTTCTTTGCTATTCCTATAGTTGTTATAGTTTCTATACAGTGTTTGCCGTGCTATTCCTATAGTTGTGATGGTTTATATATTGTGTGTGTCGTGTTATTCCTATAGTTGTGATAGTTGATATATTATGTGTGCTGTGCTATTCCTATAGTTGTGATAGTTTATATACAGTATATGTGCTTTGCTATTACTATAGTTGTGATAGTTTATATATTGTGTGTGTTTTGCTATTCCTATGGTAGTTATAGTTTATATATTGTGTGTGTTTTGCTATTCCTTTGGTTGTTATAGTTTATATAGTATGTGTGCTCTGCTATTCTATGGTTCTGATAGTTTATATATTGTGTGTGGTTTGCTATTCCTGTGGTTGTTATAGTTTATATAGTATGTGTGCTGTGCTATTCGTTAGGTTGTGATAGTTAATATATAGTATATGTGTTTTACTATTCCTATAACTGTGATAGTTTATATATTGTACGTATTTTGCTATTCCTTTGGTTGTTATAGTTTATATAGTATGTGTGCTTTGCTATTATATGGTTGTGATAGTTTATATAGTAATTGTGCTTTGTTATTCCTGTGGTTGTTATAGTTTATATCTTGTGTGTGTTTTGCTATTCCTGTGGTTGTTATAGTTTATATAGTATGTGTGCGTTGCTATTCTATGGTTGTTATAGTTTACATATGGTGAGTGTTTTGCTATTCCTGTGGTTGTTATAGTTTATATAGTATGTGTGCTTTGCTATTCTATGGTTCTTATAGTTTATATATGATGTGTGCTTTGTTATTCATGTGGTTGTTATAGTTTATATACTGTGTGTGTTTTGCATTTCCTGTGGTTGTTATAGTTTATATAGCATGTGTGCTTTGCTATTCCTATGGTTGTGATAGTTTATATATTGTGTGTCTTTTCCTATTCCTGTGGTTGTTATAGGTTATATAGTATCTTGCTTTGCTATTCCTATGGTAGTGATAGTATAAATATTGTGTGTTCTTTGCTATTCCTATAGTTGTTATAGTTTCTATACAGTGTGTGCCGTGCTATTCCTATAGTTGTGATGGTTTATATATTGTGTGTGTCGTGTTATTCCTATAGTTGTGATAGTTGATATATTATGTGTGCTGTGCTATTCCTATAGTTGTGATAGTTTATATACAGTATATGTGCTTTGCTATTACTATAGTTGTGATAGTTTATATATTGTGTGTGTTTTGCTATTCCTATGGTAGTTATAGTTTATATATTGTGTGTGTTTTGCTATTCCTTTGGTTGTTATAGTTTATATAGTATGTGTGCTCTGCTATTCTATGGTTCTGATAGTTTATATATTGTGTGTGGTTTGCTATTCCTGTGGTTGTTATAGTTTATATAGTATGTGTGCTGTGCTATTCGTTAGGTTGTGATAGTTTATATATGGTGTGTGCTTTGCTATTCCTGTGGTTGTTATAGTTTATACATTCTGTGTGTTTTGCTATTCCTGTGGTTGTTATAGTTTATATGTTTGTGTGCCGTGCTATTCCTATATCTGTAATAGTTGATATATTGTGTATGCCGTGTTATGCCTATGGTAGTGATAGTATATATATTGTGTGTGCCGTGCTATTTGTTAGGTTGTGATAGTTAATATAAAGTATATGTGCTTTGCTATTCCTATAGTTGTGATAGTTTAAGTATTGGCGTGCCGTGCTACTCTTTAGGCTGTGATAGTTTCTATATTGTGTGTGCTTTGCTATTCCTATGGTAGAGATTATATATTGTGTGTGCCGTTCTATTCGTTAGGTTGTTATAGTTAATATATAGTATATGTGCTTTGCTATTCCTATAACTGTGATAGTTTATATATTGTACGTATTTTGCTATTCCTTTGGTTGTTATAGTTTATATAGTATGTGTGCTTTGCTATTGCTACATGTATGGCTGTTATAGTTGATATATTGTGTGTGTTTTGCTATTCCTGTGGTTGTTATAGTTTATATAGTATGTGTGCTTTGCTATTATATGGTTGTGATAGTTTATATATGGTGTGTGCTTTGTTATTCCTGTGGTTGTTATAGTTTATATATTGTGTGTGTTTTGCTATTCCTGTGGTTGTTATAGTTTATATAGTATGTGTGGTTTGCTATTCTATGGTTGTTATAGTTTACATATGGTGTGTGTTTTGCTATTCCTGTGGTTGTTATAGTTTATATAGTATGTGTGCTTTGCTATTCTATGGTTCTTATAGTTTATATATGATGTGTGCTTTGTTATTCCTGTGGTTGTTATAGTTTATATACTGTGTGTGTTTTGCATTTCCTGTGGTTGTTATAGTTTATATAGTATGTGTGCTTTGCTATTCCTATGGTTGTGATAGTTTATATATTGTGTGTCTTTTCCTATTCCTGTGGTTGTTATAGTTTATATAGTATGTGTGCTTTGCTATTCCTATGGTAGTGATAGTATAAATATTGTGTGTTCTTTGCTATTCCTATAGTTGTTATAGTTTTTATACTGTGTGTGCCGTGCTATTCCTATAGTTGTGATGGTTTATATATTGTGTGTGTCGTGTTATTCCTGTAGTTGTGATAGTTTATATATTGTGTGTGGTTTGCTCTTCCTATGGTTGTGATATTTAATATATTGTGTGTGCTTTGCTATTCGTATGGTTCCTATAGTTTATATATTGTGTGTGCTTATCTCTTCCTATAGTTGCGATAGTTTATATATTATGTGTGCTTTGCTATTACTATGGTTGTTATAGTTTATATGTTGTGTCTGCTTTTCTCTTCCTATAGTTGTGATAGTTTATATGTTTGTGTGCCGTGCTATTCCTATATCCTTGATAGTTGATATATTGTGTGTGCCGTGCTATGCCTATGGTAGTGATAATATATATATTGTGTGTGCCGTGCTATTCGTTAGGTTGTGATAGTTAATATATAGTATATGTGCTTTGCTATTCCTATAACTGTGATAGTTTATATATTGTACGTATTTTGCTATTCCTTTGGTTGTTATAGTTTATATAGTATGTGTGCTTTGCTATTGCTACATGTATGGCTGTTATAGTTTATATATTGTGTGTGTTTTGCTATTCCTGTGGTTGTTATAGTTTATATAGTATGTGTGCTTTGCTATTATATGGTTGTGATAGTTTATATATGGTGTGTGCTTTGTTATTCCTGTGGTTGTTATAGTTTATATATTGTGTGTGTTTTGCTATTCCTGTGGTTGTTATAGTTTATATAGTATGTGTGGTTTGCTATTCTATGGTTGTTATAGTTTACATATGGTGTGTGTTTTGCTATTCCTGTGGTTGTTATAGTTTATATAGTATGTGTGCTTTGCTATTCTATGGTTCTTATAGTTTATATATGATGTGTGCTTTGTTATTCCTGTGGTTGTTATAGTTTATATACTGTGTGTGTTTTGCATTTCCTGTGGTTGTTATAGTTTATATGGTATGTGTGCTTTGCTATTCCTATGGTTGTGATAGTTTATATATTGTGTGTCTTTTCCTATTCCTGTGGTTGTTATAGTTTATATAGTATGTGTGCTTTGCTATTCCTATGGTAGTGATAGTATAAATATTGTGTGTTCTTTGCTATTCCTATAGTTGTTATAGTTTTTATACTGTGTGTGCCGTGCTATTCCTATAGTTGTGATGGTTTATATATTGTGTGTGTCGTGTTATTCCTGTAGTTGTGATAGTTTATATATTGTGTGTGGTTTGCTCTTCCTATGGTTGTGATATTTAATATATTGTGTGTGCTTTGCTATTCGTATGGTTCCTATAGTTTATATATTGTGTGTGCTTATCTCTTCCTATAGTTGCGATAGTTTATATATTATGTGTGCTTTGCTATTACTATGGTTGTTATAGTTTATATGTTGTGTCTGCTTTTCTCTTCCTATAGTTGTGATAGTTTATATGTTTGTGTGCCGTGCTATTCCTATATCCTTGATAGTTGATATATTGTGTGTGCCGTGCTATGCCTATGGTAGTGATAATATATATATTGTGTGTGCCGTGCTATTCGTTAGGTTGTGATAGTTAATATATAGTATATGTGCTTTGCTATTACTATAGTTGTGATAGTTTATATATTGTGTGTGTTTTGCTATTCCTATGGTTGTTATAGTTTATATATTGTGTGTGTTTTGCTATTCCTATGGTTGTTATACCTTATATAGTATGTGTGCTCTGCTATTCTATGGTTGTGATAGTTTATATATTGTGTGTGGTTTGCTATTCCTGTGGTTGTTATAGTTTATATAGTATGTGTGCCGTGCTATTCGTTAGGTTGTGATAGTTTATATATGGTGTGTGCTTTGCTATTCCTGTGGTTGTTATAGTTTATATATTGTGTGTGTTTTGCTATTCCTGTGGTTGTTATAGTTTATATAGTATTTGTGCTTTGCTATTCTATGGTTGTTATAGTTTATATGTGGTGTGTGTTTTGCTATTCCTGTGGTTGTTATTGTTTATATAGTATTTGTGCTTTGCTGTTATATGGTTGTGATAGTTTATATATGGTGTGTGGTTTGCTATTCCTGTGGTTGTTATAGTTTATATATTGTGTGTGTTTTGCTATTCCCGTGGTTGTTATAGTTTATATAGTATGTGTGCTTTGCTATTCTATGGTTGTTATAGTTTATATATATGTTTGTGTGCCGTGCTATTCCTATATCTGTGATAGTTGATATATTGTGTGTGCCGTGCTATGCCTATGGTAGTTATAGTATATATATTGTTTGTGCCGTGCTATTCGTTAGGTTGTGATAGTTAATATATAGTATATGTGTTTTGCTATTCCTGTGGTTGCTATAGTTTATATAGTATGTGTGCTTTGCTATTCCTATGGTTGTTATAGTTTATATATTGTCTGTCTTTTGATATTCCTGTGGGTGTGAAAGTTTATATATTGTGTGTGTTTTGCTATTCCTGTGGTTGTTATAGTTTATATAGTATGTGTGCTTTGCTATTCGATTTTTGTGATAGTTTATATATTGTGTGTGTTTTCCATTTCCTGTTGTTGTTATAGTTTATATAGTACGTGTGCTTTGCTATTCCTATGGTTGTGATAGTTTAAATATTGTGTGTGCTTTGCTATTCCTATCGTTGTGATAGTTGATATATTGTGTGTACTGTGCTGTTCCTAAAGTTGTGAAAGTTTATATATTGTGTGTGGTTTGCTCTTCCAATAGTTGTGATAGTTAATATGTTCTGAGTGCTTTGCTATTCCTATGGTTGCTATAGTTTATATAGTATGTGTGCTTTGCTATTCCTATGGTTATGATAGTTTATATGTTTGTGTGCTGTGCTATTCCTATATCTGTAATAGTTGATATATTGTGTATGCCGTGTTATGCCTTTGGTAGTGATAGTATATATTAGTGTGTGACGTGCTATTCGTTAGGTTGTGATAGTTATTATAAAGTATATGTGCTTTGCTATTCCTATAGTTGTGATAGTTTAAGTATTGGCGTGCCGTGCTACTCTTTAGGCTGTGATAGTTTCTATATTGTGTGTGCTTTGCTATTCCTATGGTAGAGATGATATATATTGTGTGTGCCGTTCTATTCGTTAGGTTGTTATAGTTAATATATAATATATGTGCTTTGCTATTCCTATAACTGTGATAGTTTATATATTGTACGTATTTTGCTATTCCTTTGGTTGTTATAGTTTATATAGTATGTGTGCTTTGCTATTGCTATGGCTGTTATAGTTTATATATTGTGTGTGTTTTGCTATTCCTGTGGTTGTTATAGTTTATATAGTATGTGTGCTTTGCTATTCTATGGTTGTGATAGTTTATATATGGTGTGTGCTTTGCTATTCCTGTGGTTGTTATAGTTTATATATTGTGTGTGTTTTGCTATTGCTGTGGTTGTTATAGTTTATATAGTATGTGTGCTTTCCTATTCCTATGGTTGTGATAGTTTAAATATTGTTTGTGCTTTGCTATTTCTATGGTTGTGATAGTTTATATATATGTTTGTGTGCCGTGCTATTCCTATATCTGTGATAGTTGATATATTGTGTGTGCCGTGCTATGCCTATCGTAGTTATAGTATATATATTGTGTGTGCCGTGCTATTCGTTAGGTTGTGATAGTTAATATATAGTATATGTGTTTTGCTATTCCTGTGGTTGTTATAGTTTATATAGTATGTGTGCTTTGCTATTCCTATGGTTGTTATAGTTTATATATTGTCTGTCTTTTGATATTCCTGTGGTTGTGAAAGTTTATATATTGTGTGTGTTTTGCTATTCCTATGGTTGTTATAGTTTATATAGTATGTGTGCTTTGCTATTCTATGGTTGTGATAGTTTATATATTGTGTGTGTTTTCCATTTCCTGTAGTTGTTATAGTTTATATAGTATGTGTGCTTTGCTATTGCTATGGTTGTGATAGTTTAAATATTGTGTGTGCTTTGCTATTCCTATAGTTGTGATAGTTGATATATTGTGTGTACTGTGCTGTTCCTATTGTTTTGATAGTTGATATATTGTGTGTGCCGTGCTATTCCTGTAGTCGTGATATTTTATATGTTGTTTGTTCCGTGCTATTCCTAAAGTTGTGAAAGTTTATCTATTGTGTGTGGTTTGTTCTTCCAATAGTTGTGATAGTTAATATATTCTGAGTTTTGCTATTCCTGTGGTTGTTATAGTTTATATAGTATGTGTGATTTGCTATTATATGGTTGTGATAGTTTATATATGGTGTGTGCTTTGCTATTCCTGTGGTTGTTATAGTTTATATATTGTGTGTGTTTTGCTATTCCTGTGGTTGTTATAGTTGATATAGTATGTGTGCTTTGCTATTCTATGGTTGTTATAGTTTACGTATGGTGTGTGTTTTGCTATTCCTGTGGTTGTTATAGTTTATATAGTATTTGTGCTTTGTTATTCTATGGTTGTTATAGTTTATATATGGTGTGTGCTTTGCTATTCCTGTGCTTGTTATAGTTTATATACTCTGTGTGTTTTGCATTTCCTGTGTTTGTTATAGTTTATATAGTATGTGTGCTTTGCTATTCCTATGGTTGTGATAGTTTATATATTGTGTGTCTTTTCCTATTCCTGTGGTTGTTATAGTTTATATAGTATGTGCGCTTTGCTATTCTATGGTTGTTATAGTTTATATATTGTGTGTGTTTTGCTATTCCTGTGGTTGTTATAGTTTATATAGTATGTGTGCTTTGCTATTCTATGGTTGTTATAGTTTATATATGGCGTGTGCTTTGCTATACCTGTGGTTGTTATAGTTTATATATTGTGTGTGTTTTGCATTTCCTGTGGTTATAAAAGTTTATATGGTATGTGTGCTTTGCTGTTCCTATTGTTGTTATAGTTTATATATTGTGTGTCTTTTGATATTCTTGTGGTTGTTATAGTTTATATAGTATGTGTGCTTTGCTATTCTATGGTCGTGATAGTTTATATATTTTGTGTGTGTTGCTATTCCTGTGGTTGTTATAGTTTATATAGTATGTGTGCTTTGCTATTCTATGGTTGTGATAGTTTAGATATTGTGTGTCCTGTGCTATTCCTATGGTTGTGATAGTTGATATATTGTGTGTGCCGTGTTATTCCTGTAGTTGTTATAGTTTATATGTTGTGTGTGCCGTGCTATTCCTATAGTTGTGAAAGTGTATATATTGTGTGTGGTTTGCTATTCCTATGGTTGTGATATTTAATATATTGTGTGCGCTTTGCTATTCCAATGGTTGCTATAGTTTATATATTGTGTGTGCTTATCTCTTCCTATGGTTGTTATAGTTTATATGTTGTGTGTGCTTTTCTGTTCCTATAGTTGTGATAGTTTATATGTTTGTGTGCCGTGCTATTCCTGTGGTTGTGATAGTTTATATAGTATGTGTGCTTTGCTATTCCTATAGTTGTGATAGTTGATATATTGTGTGTGCCGTGCTGTTCCTAAAGTTGTGATAGTTAATATATTGTATGTGCCGTGCTATTCCTATAGTTGTGATAGTTGATATATTGTGCGTGCCGTGCTATTCCTATAGTTGTTATAGTTATTATAGTAAGTGGGCTTCGCTTTAAATATCTTTGTGATAGTTTACATATCGTGTGCCCTTTGCTATTCATATGGCTGTGATAGTTTATATGTTATGTTTGCTAGGCTATTTCTATGGTTTTGACAGTTTGTTTATTGTGTGTGCTTTGTTATTCCTATGGCTTCAATGGTTTATATGTTATGTTTGATATGCTATTCCCATGGTTGTGATAATATATATATGGTTGTGATATTTTATAAATTAAGTGTGCTTTGCTAATTTCCTATTGTTGTTCCAACCCATCGGGCACAGTAAATAGCATCAGATGTAACATGTCAGGGAATGATTTGAAACTCGATGCAAATATATTTGATGTTCCAATATCACATTCTCTTGATATAGTAGGAGTCGTACAATCGACTCTGTTTGGGATAAAAGCTTTCTTCCATGAATATGGAAATGGTTTTGTCGCATTTACTAATTTGCACAAACGAACATATATCTAAAGTGTTTCTCTTGTACGCAGCAGATCTGTTCACCATACGCAGCAGAAGGAATTCAAAGTTAACATATCGTTTTTAGTTTCAATAAAATCAGTAAGCCGCTATCCTGTCACTTGATTGTCAGGGCCAGACTCTGTATCACCGGATTGTCTGGTCTAGACTCGATTATTTGTAGCGTTAGGAAAAATAGGTGGTGAGGTGAGGTGAAATGGGGTTTAACGTCGCGTCCAAGATTCTTGCACTTATATAGCGACGTGCATGCAGGTGTGTATGTGTGTGTGTGTGTGTGTGTGGGGGGGGGGGGGGGGGGGGGATGCCGATTTATAGTGCTAGCACACTGAGATACCATGCCGCAGTTTAACATGAATACCCCACTCAGACACAGTATACTGACTCCGCACCGACTTGACCTTAATGCCGAGCACCAGACAGAGTAACAAGAAGTACCATCTTTTAACGTCTTTTGGTATGACGCGGCCGGTGATCGAAACCCGGACCTTCCGCTCTCCGGGCGGACGCTCTACCACTAGACCACGGAGGCGGTCCAGGAAAAATAAACAGGCAAATAATTTTCAATGTAAAGTCTGTGAGTGGATGGTGGTGCAAGTGGAACGGGACATGTTTACACTTTTTGCGATCACCTTATGTCATCACTGACTTTCAGTGTTCCTTTCATATTTGCTCTTAAAAAAAGAAACGCAATACGGATATTTTTGGCTATAAAAGCAAAATTGGCGGACCAAGAGGTGCAAAATGAAGATGTTTACTGTGTTAGAGTGTCAGTAACAAATTCCCCGGGTGCAAAATGATCACAAGGTCATACAAACCATTAGTCTGGAAACACCAACGATTCGGAAAAAAACGCACCCAGTGCATTAACAAAAGGGCCATGGAGCTGAACGTACTTCCCGTGCAGCAGCACTATGAACAGTGTTAAAGTGCAGGGCTTTTGATTGCCTGGCATCTGCGTCAATCGAACAGTGACAGTTCAACAACATGTCAAGATTAACAAAAGTGCAAAGAAATAACTTCATATGCCGCTTGCAGGCAAGGGAATCCCGATCAGCTGTAGCCAGGGTTTTCAATGTAGCGCCCAGCAGGATCACAAGTCTATGGGATCGGTTTCAACAGCATTGGTCAACACGTGATCGGCCACGGTCGGGACGACCAAGAGTAACCACCCTAGCCCAAGATTGCTACATCTGACTGCGCCACCTACCTGAAAGGACGACCACAGCCACCTCAAAAGCATCCCAAATCCCAAAGAGCAAAATTTCCGTCCAGACCGTACCAGACCGTAGGAAACCTTTTAAGAGCAACAGCGTCATATTGAGTCGACAACATCGTTAACTAGGACTGCATTGGCGTCGTCAACACAGGGTATGGCCTCAACTGGTTCAGCGACGAATCAAGATTTCTTCTGCGTCGAGGGGATGCAAGAGCACGGGTCTACAGACGTCGAGGAGAACGTTACGCCAGTAACTGCGTACAGAAAGTGGACAGGTTTGGTAGGGGTAGCGTTATAATGTGGGCGGCTATCTCTCCTCATGGCAGGACAGATTTGGTTCATATCCAGGGCAATCTTACGGCTCAACGATACATCAACGAAATTCTACTACCACACGCCCTCCCAATTGCAGCCAATTACGGTGTATTCCAGCAGGACAACGCTCGACCGCATACAGCAAGGATCACAAGAGCCTGTCTACACAACAACAACGTTGATGTTCTCCCCTGGTCCTCCAGATCCCCGGATTTGAACCGGATAAGCAACTGTGGGATGAATTGGATAGACGGCTACGCTGACGTCAACCACAACCCCAGGCGTTGCAGCAGTTGGCTTTTACGTTGCAGACCGAGTGGTCTACCATTCCCCAGGATGTGATTCGCATACTAGTCTCTTCCATTAGCAGGAGATGTCACGCCACTATCGATTCCAACGGGGGATATACGCGTTATTGATGGTAGCTGACCTTCACCTTGGACTTTTCCTATATACCGATAACTGAGATGACTACAATCACCAAGTGTTCTCTGAACAAAAGTTTGGCTCAATACCTTGTACGGCTCCTCGTGTGAATGTATTTTCCTTATTCATACAAATCTGCCTTTGCGTTTCTTTTTCTTTTCTGAAGAGTATAGTTTTTACCGCTGTTTTGCATTTTGCGGCCGGCGGGGAATGTGTCGAGAGAGTTGGAGATATATTGGTTTCGTGATATCAGTTATTCCTCAAAACTCGTAGTTGCAAGTACGTGTACAAAACAAATCGAGGCATTTAAGAAACAAGTAACAACGGATTTAATTCTAATAATAGTGATGAAAATGATGTAGAATGTATAAAAACGTACGCGATGTCTGAGTAGTATTTTTCTCTTTTTCAATGAAATGTCTTAGCAAAATGAGAAAGCAGAAAATTATTATGAAGGTGACTCTCATAACAGCCTAAGGGTCTTTATGTCCCGCATTTAGAGGATGTATCAACAGTTGCAACAAGGAAACAACAACCGTTCATTGAACATGTTCACTCACCTGGGGTCGAAAGATCGACGGCGGCAATTCAAATCCAACCCAGGTTCAAATGTGTTATTCAATACTTTCAGTAGAACTGAAACAGCTGCTAACACATCCTTATTTGGCTTTTCCACCGGACCTAGAGGAGCATAATTTTCCTGGTGTTTTTATCTATTCAGAAGGACATTATGCAATATTCAGCCAATGCTTGCAACTACATTAGATATAAGGGTAGGTTAGTTTAGCTGATCCGACGGCCATGCAGGACGTCTAACTGCGAGGCGGAATTAGAAGGTGGCTATGCGGTTGGTAGGAAGGTGATCTTACGTCTCTTGTTCACCTAGATGACATCAACGTGGAAAAATTATTCCACCAGGTTTGATGATGATGTTAACTTTACCTGATAAATACTATCATACATTTTACAGATGTCCTGCTTAAGCGTTAAGCGTTAAGATACTATATACGCCCTCTGTGTGTTCTTTTATACTCTGCAAACAACGAAACACAAAAGTGATTTGAGATGTATATTTTATATATCATATCAATAATCAACAGATGGTAACCCATTGTTCAAAATTGGTACACGTCGTGTTGACATTGACCCAGCTTCATATGGCACACCAGGAACAGTAGATATTTAAGGAAAAGGTCATCTTCAATATCGTGCGTGGCCACCATTGGAGTTCAAAACTGTCTGGCATCGTCGTCCCATGGAAGCAATAAGATCCCGAATTGTGGCCTGGGGAATGTTCACCCACTCTGCCTGCAGCGCTTGTGCCAACTGTCGGAGGTTTTGTGGTCATTGCTGACGTGCTCACAGTCGTTGATCCAGGTCATTCCTGAAATGTTCAATTGTGTTTATATCTGGAAACCTGGAGGGCTATGGCAGGACCTTGATGTTGTGACTCATCGTCGGGCGTTGTCATGTTGGAAAATGACGTTCGCGTGTTGTATAGTGGAGACTACGTGGGACTGAAGAATCACATCCCTGTAACGTTGTGCTGTTAAATTCCCCAGAACTTGCACCAAGTCTGTTCTACCACTGTAGGAGATGTCCGCCCGAATATTCACACTACCACAACCAAATCTGTCCACTTCCTGTTTGCAGTTTCGTGCATAATATTCCCCGCGACGCCTGTAAACACGACGTCTACCATCCGCACGGCGAAGCATAAAACGTGACTCGTCACTGAACCATCGCAGTTGTGGCCATACTTTGTGACCTTGACACCATTGACGTCGCAGCCGACGGTGCAGGTCCGTCAAAATGACACCCCGAACTAGTCGTCTAGCGCGAATACCTTCAGCGGGTGAACGGTTGGTTCCTCAGTGTCTGGGCTGATATCCACCCCTCATCTTCAATAAAAAATATCCGGAACAAAAGACTTAACCTTATTTGCATGACAAGCCTCTCAGATTGATTGTGATCAGATCTATTACAGCACACTACTGTTATGACGAACTGACAGTAACCACTAATTTTAGCTCGTTATAACCGTAGTTCGTTCTAATCATATATACAGCATATAAACCGGGACCAAGAATAAGTTCGTTATCTCCGTGTTCGTTTTAAACGCAGTTTACTGTATTGTTGTTGTAGTTCTTGTTCTTGTTCTTCTTCTTCTTCTTTTTCTTCTTGTGAAGTTAGAACTGACAGCTATCTGTTTGCAGGTAGTGAGTGAAGCATAAAACCATTACAGGGGCGCATGGATACATTGGTGGTTCTACTGATGACGTGGGGCTTGTCTGTTGCCCACATCTGTGATCCAGATTGTGCCCAGTGTAAGGGATGTAAGTCCTCTTGATCTGAAATCTGTTTTATAAGCCCTCTCTCTCTCTCTCATTTGGTGCCTATGCAAAAGAATGAATGGTAACTATATTTGCTAGCAGAAACTACATGCCAATCGTTATTAGATTTATATCAAAACTGTTCGTCATCAATTCCAGGCTTGTTGCCGGGTGATCTCTCTGTCCTTGTTGGGCGGAACCTGACCTTGAATTGCACCCTTGTCGACTCAGACAATGGGAGTTCTTCTGATCTTTTCTTCACTTGGGGACATCAAACGGGCCTTTCAGGGTACCAGCATGTGATCTCCGAGGACACCCTACAGCTGGTCCTGCCAGTCAACGAGACATTGGCGGAAGCTGCTGTCTTTTGCTGGCACGGAAATGACACAGTGATAGGCAGCAAGAACGTTACTGTTGAATGTAAGTTAGACTCCAAGCAGCCAAAACGAACCAATCGAAATTGTTGTCGTGTCATATGCTATTGGTGTCGAGTGATATGCTATTGGTGTTGTGTCATTGCTATTGTCGTGTTCTATGTTATATGCTATTGTTAGGGGTGATAATTCCGCGGATTTGAATTTGTTAAAATATCATGGCTTCTCCCTTAACACCCCCAAATTATTGAGCACGCTCCATTACAAAGAAGTTTCAGCTGAAAGCGAAAATATCCATTCTTATCCCTTTATTGTTGTCGTGCTATATGATGTTGTTGTCGTGCTATACGATGTTGTTGTCGTGCTATATGTTGTTGTCGTGCTATATGAGGTTGTTGTCGTGCTATATGATGTTGTTGTCGTGCCATATGTCATTGTTGTGTCAAATGCAATAATTGTCATGGTATGATTTCATACATTGCAGCCATCCATTCCTCATTGATGATTCTCCTTTAGACAAGCATTGGTACTGAGAACCTATAATAACAATCTTTTTAGCTATATGTATCTTCATGGACACAATGTTACTTTTCTTTATTGAGGGACAGAACATATTCCTTTTGGTTGTCTTTTGAGACTTGATTTTTTATATCTATTTAGAAATGGGTTTTGGAATGAAGTATCTTTTTTACGCCGCCGACACCAGCTAATTTAAGATCCTCCGCACCGAATTGCCTGCAGTGGAACCATATCTCCTCAGACCTGAAATGCAGAAAGATCAAAATTCACTTTCGGTCACTTCACTGCCATATTTCGATTTCGTTTTTTATCGCGAATTTGCATTTGATTTGTACAGAAACAGTATATTGTTTTGTTCACTGAATAATGCAATGTTCAATACTGCGTTACAATTTGGGATTGGACGTTTCACAAACCTTTAAAGTGATTGATAGTGAATGAGCTAATATTGATGAACGTCTCCGTCCGTTATATTCCCGTCACGGTAAACGTAAATTGCCAGACAAACTAATGGTTTAATATTTGGAGCAATCAACCGAGTCACTGAAGCTCATAAGCCGATATATTTTAGTTGCAACTGATATCAAGGAATAAAATGCTTGGGTGTTGTTCTTATCCGAGACCGTACTGACAGTAGATATGATTCAGGAAAACCTCTTACTCACTTCTCTCATTACAGATCCTCTCCACAATGTGACGGGACTGCGGGTCCTCCTTGACGACTGGAGCAATGTGACGGTGTCCTGGGACACGGGCCTGTACCTTCACCCCCGAGACATCAGTGTGACCACTGCCTGGAGGGCAGCGTCTGAGGGAGGGTAAGATAGAAGATGGTTACCCTGCTGCAAATCTAGGATCAGCCATAAATTCGAATGCACAATAATTACAAATTAATAAATTTAAATGACTTGCGGACAGGGTAATCGATAAATGCAACAATAGTACGTCATGAATTGGCAATGTATGTCGACCAGAATGGTTAACTTTCAAGAACATCTTACATAAAATATAATATATATGTTGTAGTGTCAGTCGTGTTTTATGTCTGATCAACAATGTCTGCTATGATATATCTTCAACATTGTAATTTGCAGTTAGAATCAAGTTTAGGAAAAATATATGAATGTTTTACAAAACAACAAAAACAATTCATAAAAAGTTTTTATTTTGATGGTTTTGTAGATGGCACAACTGCAGCGTGAGCAATACGACATCGTGTTTCATCGCCTCCTACACCCCGACGGGAAATCTTACATTCAACATCACTGTGACGAACACAAGGGTTGGGGACTCGTTGTCCATGCCCTTCACGGTTGACCCAGAGGATTATGGTAGGACATAAGGTTATATCAGGATTCGTGCAGGATTCTATTCTCGATTATCCTACGGGATCACAGGAAACTGTTAGTGGCAGACTTATATTGTAGGGTATTAACCTCTGATAAGGATACTACTATTACATGTCTATCAGTTGGGTTTGAATGTGTCTGATTGTTTGGACATGTCATATATAATGAGCATTCCATTTACCCGTGGACAATACTTACTTTCAGCTTCTTTTGAAGCAAGACACATAAGTAGCTCTCCTGTAAGCTTTCCAACAGAACGGGACCGCCTCCGTGGTCTAGTGGTAAAGCGTCCGCCCGGAGAGCGGAAGGTCTGGGTTTCGATCCCCGGCCGCGTCATACCAAAAGACGTTAAAAGATTGTACTTGTTGTTACACTGTCTGGCGCTCGGCATTAAGGGGCTAAGCAAGGACTGGTCTGCTCGGAGTCATTATACTGTGTCTGAATGGGGTATTCATGTTAAACTGCGGCATGGTATCTCAGTGAGCTAGCACTATAAATCGGCCTCAGTCCGGACTGGTACAAGCAGCCACACACACAAACGTGCATGCACGTCGATTTATAAGTGCAATAATCCTGGACGCGACGTTAAACCCAATGTCACCTCACCTCACATCTAACAGAACGGTATCGTTGTCTTATCAATGGTTGAGTTGCATATATACTGTAAGTCAGCGTTATTTTGACCACATAAAGTTTTGAAAGATCTCCATGTATTTAACATCATGAACCTGAAGTTACTACTTTCGATGTACTGTTTGTCCGAACATATGAGCATCACATGTTCTAGTAAACTACATAAAAAAGCGACAAAACCTTTTCATAATCATGAGAAATATTGGCTAAGAGCAGCGTCCAGTGTCCGACTTCATCATGGGCATGTGTTTACGACTAAAATACAAATTTCACACTCGAATTATAGTTACAGATAATGCTAAGTATGCAGGTTGACAAGGGGAGTCTGTAGTCTGTATAGAAACATTAGATTAGCCACAGAGCCTGTATGACTTTGTTTAGCCAATGGCGACGAAATAATATCCCAGAATGCAATCAATACAGCATCCGGATAAAGTCTTTGAGGGGCTTTTAGAAGTTGGAAGATCATGAATACATGCACTTTTTTGGATGACATTTTCTTTTATATTTTGCCACGACGTTTCATAGCTACTTTCTTGCTCCTTCATCCTCTTGCATCAGGTTTAATAAGGAGCAAGAAGCAGCTCTGAAAAAGCTTTTAAAAGTCCTCCGTGACTTGGAAATGTCTACATTTTATGCAACAGAATAGCGAACTGTATGGGCGTGTTCTTTCAGTGAAGCCTGCGGCTGTAACGTCCCTCGACGCCGAAGTCCTCTTCAGCAGACGTCAGGTGGAACTCCGTTGGAAACCGGAGGCCGGAAACAGATCCCTCACGTTCACAATCGTCACACGGAATTCCACGTTTGTAAGTCAGGTGTAATTGTGTAGCATGGTCTCTCGTCAACCAGCAGCGTGGTGTATTGAGGGTAACCGTCGTGTTATGGGACAACCTTGTCGGTATTTAGTCAATATTACTAACTCTTTGTTTATGAATCATATGAGGTAGAATGGCATAAGGCTACGACAGTTCAGTAAGCAACAAAGAGGCGCTGTATTACTGCTAAGTCCTTA
Source organism: Haliotis rufescens (assembly GCF_023055435.1). NCBI lineage: Eukaryota > Metazoa > Mollusca > Gastropoda > Lepetellida > Haliotidae > Haliotis > Haliotis rufescens. Next base: position 38,562,669 of record NW_025963890.1, read on the forward strand.
TGCTAAAATATTATAGGTTTGTAAGCACCATACCAGTGCATGTGGGTTTCAAGAAAATGGTAAACGCCTATTACCAGCATAACTCACTCACTCACTCTTTATTGCACATTGAGACACGAGATAATGAAACTATTTGATTATGCATGACCTAATGTAAGATATCGGTCTTCTCATGCTATGTATAAAGACATGGATACACCCATGACTCAACGGCTTGTTTCCTATTCTTTTCTCGTGCCCTTACAAAACAATCCCACTGACATTTCTGGAAAAATGCAAGACTCATCAATTTGGTGATTTGAAGATCACTAATATTTTACAACAATAGCTTCTACAATTCATCTTTCTTTAAATGTTAAAGGCCTTCTGTTAATTGAAGCATTCCGTTGACATATCCCTGATATTTACTCCCGATAAGTTATACAATGATACCCGTTGTTGTCTAACGTGTATCCATATATAATTAACAAGTTACTTATTCGATATTTTTTCAAAGCGGAGTTCCAACATGACTACCCAGAACAAGATGGATGTCTCTGACCTGCAATCAAACTCTCACTACACATTCACTGTAACGGCTGAATACCACCCGGCTCAAGATGGATACCCTAGTGATCCAACAACGGTTGATATCATTCTTTCTGAGGACGGTAAGTGTAATATAATAAATATATTCCTCAGTGATCCAACAACGGTTGATATCATTCTTTCTGAGGACGGTAAGTGTAAAATGATAAATATATTCCTCGGTGATCCAACAACAATCATTATTTCTGTAAAAGGTAAGTGTAATATAATGAATATATTCCTCAGTGATCCAACAGCGATTTATCTCATTCTTTCTGAACAAGGTAAGTGAAAAATAGTAAATTTATTCCTTAGTGATCCAACAACAATCATTCTTTCTAAGGAAGGTAAGTGTAATATTATAAAATATATTCCTCAGTGATTAAACAACGATTTATCACATTCTTTCTGAGGAAGGTAAGTGTAAAATTATAAATATATTCCTCAGTGATCAAACAACCATCATTCTTGCTAAGGAAGGTAAGTGTAATATGATAAATATATTCCTCAGTGATCCAACAACGATTGATCTCATTCTTTCTGAGGAATGTAAGTGTAAAATAATAAATTTATTCCTCAGTGATCCAACAACAATCATTCTTTCTAAGGAAGGTAAGTGTAATATTATAAATATATTCCTCAGTGATCCAACAGCGATTGATCTCATTCTTTCTAAGGAAGGAAAGTGTAATATTATAAACATATTCCTCAGTGATTAAACAACGATTGATCTCATTCTTTCTGAGGAAGGTAAGTGTAAAATAATAAATATATTCTTCAGTGATCCACCAACAATCATTCTTTCTGTAAAAGGTAAGTGTAATATAACAAATATATTCCTCGGTGATCCAACAACTTTTGATCTCATTCTTTCTAAGGAAGGTAAGTGTAAAATAATAAATATATTCTTCAGTGATCCAACAACGATTGATCTCATTCTTTCTAAGGAAGGAAAGTGTAATATAATAAATATATTCCTCAGTGATCCAACAACGATTGATCTCATTCTTTCTGAACAAGGTAAGTGTAAAATAAAAAAATATTCCTCAGTGATCCAACAACAATCATTCTTTCTGTAAACGGTAAGTGTAATATTATAGATATATTCCTCAGTGCTATCAACGTTTGATCTCATTCTTTGTAAGGAAGCTGAGTGTAATATAATATATATATTCCTCAGTGATCCAACAACAATCATTCTTTCTGTAAACGGTAAGTGTACAATAATAACGTTTGATCTCATTCTTTCTACGGAAGGTGAGTGAAATATAATAAATATATTCCTCAGTGATCTAACAACGATTGATCTCATTCTTTCTACGGAAGGTGAGTGTAATATAATAAATATATTCCTCAGTGATCCAACAACAATCTTTCTTTCTGTAAACGGTAAGTGTAATATTATAGATATATTCCTCAGTGATCCAACAACGTTTGATCTCATTCTTTCTAAGGAAGGTGAGTGTAATATAATATATATATTCCTCAGTGATCCAACAACAATCATTCTTTCTAAGGAAGGTACAATGTAAGTGTAATATAATAAATATATTCCTTAGTGACCCAACAACAATCATTCTTTCTGTAAACGGTAAGTGTAAAATAATAAATATATTCCTCAGTGATCCAACAACGTTTGATCTCATGCTTTCTAAGGAAAGTAAGTGTAAAATAATAAATATATTCCTCAGTGATCCAACAACGTTTGATCTCATTCTTTCTAAGGAAAGTACGTGTAATATTATAAATATATTCCTCAGTGATCCAACAAAAGTCATTCTTTTTGTAAAAAGTAAGTGTTATAATATAAATTGATATCATCCTTTCCGAGGAAGGCGTATGACACCATGGATTTGAACCAGACTGCTATCCCATTCTAGATCCTACTTGCTACGGGCAACTATAGCGAGTGAGTGAGTCTGGTAACGCCACTCTGAATATTATTTCCGTAGTGTGAGGTGATGTGAAATGGGGTTTACGTCCACTCATATTTTTAACTTATTGCACTTATAGCGACGAGCATACACGTTTCTGCGAGTGTGTGTGTGTGGCTGCTTGTACAAGTCCGAATTCATGCCGGTTTTATAGTGCCAACCCACTGAGATACCATGCCACAGTTTAAACACGAATAACCCAATCAGACACTCAAAACTGACTCCGTGCCGACCAGTCCTTGTTTCAACCCAATAACGCCGGGCGCCAGGCAGGGTAACAACAAGTACCTTTTTTAGCGTCTGTTGGAGTGACACGACCGGGGATGGAATCAACGACCTTTCGCTCTCCGATGAGACGCTCTAGCCACTGGATCACGGAGGCGGTCTCAGGTTAATGTTGTCGTGAAGGATTATCAATCATGATTTATATGTCCTAAACTGACTCCTCTTTATCCATACTCATATTTCTCTTTCAAACAGGGAGCACGGGTGGCCCAGTCGTCTAAGGCGCCGCGATTCGTTGTGCACAGTTGCGTCCCTTGGGCACACCAGAAACCTATGATTGTGGGTTCGATTCCCGTTTCGCCCCGATTTTATTACTAGATTTGTCAGCACCATACCCGTGCTCGTGGGTTTCACCGAAGTGGTAAAGGTCTGAGGCCTGCAGCCCTTCGGGCTTTCCTCCCACATTAAGCTGACACGCCGTGATAAAACTGTAATACTGTTAAAAGCGGCGTTAAACCCAAATCACTCACTCACTCTTTCAAACAATGTACACCCGTTTCTGTTAACAAATCAAAATACATTATTTCTAGGTGTACAGCCGGATGACCCGTATGTCATCATTGGCAGCAACCTGACTCTCAACTGTACCCTGGCTGACACATCGGAGGAAGCGTATTTCACGTATGGAAATGATAAGCTCCTTCCAAAGGAGTACCAGCGGCTTATTGCAGACAACGTTCTGCAGCTTCACATGCCAATCAGTAACACTTCCTTCGATGGTGTAACTATGATGTGTAACCCGATGGGAGAGAACCGACGTCAAACAATTGTCCTTGAAAGTAAGCCCAAAGTATAAATATTCTTCATAAAACTACGTGAACATCAGTGGTTAATGGAACAACTTGTCGTATATTTATCATTTTTGACAGCTTTTTATCATATGTTCCCTGTAGGTGTATTGCCTACATTTTCAAGTTTTATAAAACAGTGTTTATACAGATTGTTTCAAACGTAATTCTATACTACAATATGTTTCGATTTTTATTCAACGTCAATGAATCTTCCTTAATTCAATTATATAATAATCTTTAAATATATTCTCCTGAATAATATCGGTATAGTTTTAAACAAATGCGTATCGTTTGACAACGTAACAAACATGCCATCTCAATTCAGATCCTCTTCAAAACGTGACGGACCTGAAGATCCTCCTCAACGACTGGAACAATGTGACGGTGTCGTGGGACACGGGCGGGTACCTCCACCCTTGGGACATCAGTATGACCACTGTCTGGAGGGCAGCGTCTGAGGAAGGGTATGACAAAACATGTCCACATACTGCAACATATATCAAAACACAATAACATGTATGTAAATATCTATTAATACTAATTCAGCATCTCTTATGCTCGTTTTTTGGTGAGCACAATTCTTATCTAAAATGTTATTTTTCTAAAGATCATGAAACCGAATGGGGTTTTTTACTGCCCCTTTTGGTATGGTACTGCTTGAGTTATACCATGCTGCAAATCTAGGATCACCCACAAGTTCAAATGCACAATAATAACGAATTAAAAAGTTTTAATGACTTGATTATTCTTTCTGTCGACAGGGGGGTCGATAAATTAAGCAATGGTACATGTATGTATTCAATTGGCAATGTATGTCTATGAAATACATTTGATGTAGTAGTGTGAATCATGTTTTATGTTGGCACATTTGAAACTGGTTTACACAAACATTTTGATTTTTCATTTAAAAATCCTTTTGTACTGTACTTTTTGCACTTGTAACTATGCCTAGTGAATTTGATTCCTATCTTTGACCTTATTTTCGAAATGTTGGTTTGTACATGGCACAACTTCAACGTGACAAATTTCTTCAACTGACAATATCAATATATTCGGCAATAACATTACTTTAACATTGTAATGTGCAGTGTGAATCAGGTTTTGGCAAATACATACATGTTTTACACAACAACAGCAATTTATAAAAAAACGTTTGATTTCTAGTTTTATCAATATGGTTTTGTAGATGGCACAACTGCAGCGTGAGCAATACGACATCGTGTTTCAACGCCTCCTACACCCCGACGGGAAATCTGACATTCAACATCACTGTGACGAACAAAAAGGTCAAGGACTCGTTGTCCATGCCCTTCACGGTTGACCCAGAGGATTATGGTAGGACATAAGGTTATATCAGGATTCGTGCAGGATTCTATTCTCGATTATCCTACGGGATCACAGGAAACTATAAGTGGCATACTGATATTGTAGGGTATTTACCTGTGATAAGGATACTACTATTACATGTCTACATTACAGTAAGATTCCATCCTCGATTATCAAAGGTAATAAATATATCTCCATACTATTGTCACTGTATGACAAGCGGGATGACTTCAACTTTTCAGTAGTCAACTCCCCCTTTATGTCGACCATTTAACAAGTTTTGAGGTACAATAGAGCATGCTCTTTCCACAAAGATTTCAAACGACGTCATACAACTCTTGCTCAGAAGTTGTTTGATCAAGGTTATAATATCCAAAGCCTCAATTAAACTGTTTTTCTTAGCATTTCACTTCGCATAAGAATGCATCAAACGCTATTTCTAATCTTAAATTACTGAATGTTCTCGTAGTGCGACCAGCGCCTGTGATGGCCTTAGAACTTATCAGTGTCACCAGTCGTGACGTGACGTTGAAGTGGGGAAACAACACCAATAGAAGAAATCTGACCTTCACAGTCATCACAAGATCAGCTACATCCGTAAGTTCATGTTTATTATTCGATTCATAAATGGCATATATATCAGTACCCCAGGATGTGAGCGAATTTACCGAGCAACGCGAATTATCAACAATTTGACGGTAAATAATAGCGTCAGTACCAGGCTAACCAGTGAATCAAAACAGGCAGGTCCATGGACGCCATCGAGGTACGATGACACGTGATCAGACAGACAACTGAGTCTGACCATCCGATCTCTAACGTTGTTGTTCAACGCCGCACTCAGCAATATTCCAGCTATATGACGGCGGTCTGTAAGTATTCGAGTTTGGACCAGACAATTCAGTAATTGACATCATGAGCATCGATTAAGCAATTGGGATACGATGACCTGCATCAACCAATTCCAAGTCAGCAAGCCTGACCACCCGATCCCGTTAGTTGCCTTTTGCGATAAGTATAGCCGCCAGTTACGGCAAGCATGGGTTGGTGAAAACCAATTCTACACCGGGTCTTACGTAAATGATGGCCTCTTTTACCTTCATTCAGATGGGACCTAGCTTGTGTGTTGCTGTCCATCACGTGTTTCATGTCCTGTGTAGTCTGTATATGCTGTTGTTGGTGGGGGGGGCAATAGTAACAACCAGAGATGTTGCGGGGTTTTTTTTTATTGCAATGCTTAACTGTTAAATTGCCGTTACATGTATATATGCCTTACAATGTAATTCCCCAAGTATTTGAAATACAGGGTTTTTTTCTACTTTGTCAACCGATATTGTACAAGACATTGATTCATTCGTCATGTCAAGTAGATGCTGCAAACAACTATATATTATTGCCTTATCAACCTTCATTTATCACAGAATATGACAGTAACCACGTCGGAGAATCAAATCACGATCAGCGACCTGAGACCAAACACGAAGTACGACTTCTCTGTCTCGGCCATGTCCGCCACCGCTCGGCACGGGTACCCGGGTGAGCCGAGGACAGTTTCTAACTCCACTGGTGAAGATGGTAAGTTGATACTCGCAATGATAGTATTCGGAGAATGCCATTTAATATTCTGTGAGGGGCTATTTTTCATAGAGGCAGAATATTGTTTTGGGCACAACTTAAAGATATACATGTATATTATTTTCTTTAAAGCGGGAAACCGGACATTTATATATTTCACAATAAAAGCGACAAAACTTTTTCAATATTCATAAGAAATCTGTATTATGCGATTGCGGCTACACAAATTGCAATAAAAACAATGTCATAGCACATGTATTGTTCAGGGCAAATAACAACGTGTCAAATGTCCAATTAATTTCATACGTTTTCCGTAACTTTACAATTTTTCATTCGATCCTTTTCTCAAAACGGCCTCAATGAAAACTCGTTCTTTGGGAAAGTATATCACCTCAATCCTTTTGGATTAAAAATAAAAAATAAAAATAACATTCCAAAAAGGTACAGTGTTGAGGTATGTGTGTTGCGAATTACAAAATACAGAAAGTAGCAAAGCAATACATAATATAGATAGCAAACATACATACATATAAACAATAATTCACTCATGTATAAAGAAATAATGTAGTAACGTTTTAAGATTATTATGTATAAACGCAGCACCCGAGGCAGCACCCAACGTGACTGAAGGCAGCTTCCTCGCGCACGACTGCATCGACGGGAAGAGGAATATTTCTGTTTTTATAAAGGCACGTGCAAGTACTTTTATGCATAACCTTTCGAGTTATTCTATTCAAAGTATAAAATTTGCATACATGTACCCCTGGATTTTTTTTAATTCATTTGGGTGGCCCAGTAGCTAAAGCAATCGCTTGTTCATGCCGAGGGGTCAGTGTTCGATTCCCATCGTGGATACATTGCGAAAACCTTTGTTTAAACACTGATCACAGTCCCCGTGGATTATTTCAGGCACCGCCAAAGGAATCCCACAATGGAATTTTAACGAACTACAAGATAAGGCTGTTCACTAACACCATGGAAAAGGCCGTGGTTTTAACGAGCTACATGATGCCGCTTTGTAACAACACGGGCATGGTAATCGTCTGTCCAGCGACAACTACAACACTTTTACTTGACGACCTCAACTGCAACGTTGACTACGTCATCTCGATATCAGCATCTAACGCCGCCGGAACTTCCCCAACGTCTTCTCTGCGCATACCCAAACTCGGGGACGGTGTGTATTGGGGCCCTTATTTAACAAAACCTTCTTAATCAGGCAACCTCACACTCCACATGATTAGAGGGCAGGGGTGGCCCTGTCGTTTAAGGCCCTGCATTTAGTTGTGCAGAGTTGCGTCCCTTAGGCGTGCAAGGATCTTACGAAAGAAAGTTCGAATCTCAGATTGGCCCTGATTATGTTTCAAGGTGTTTTCAACACCATACGATGGTTGTCATCGAAGTGGTTAAAGTCTGACCTGCATCATGACGGGCTTCTCTCCATATCAAGCTTACACGCCGTGGCTTGACACCAATACTGTTCGAAACGGCGTCGAGTGAGTGAGTGAGTGAGTGAGTTGGGTTTAACGCCGCTTTTAACAGTATTCCAGTTATATCACGGCGTGTCAGCTTAATGTGGGAGGGAAGCCCGAAGTGATGCAAGTGTCAGATGTTTACCACTTTGATGAAACCAACGAGCACGGGTATGGTGTTGACAAACCTAGAAACATAATCGGGGCGAACCGGGATTCGAACCCACAATCAAAGGTTTCTGGCGTGCCCAAGGGACGCAACTCTGCGCAGCGAATCGCTGCGCCTTAGATGACTGGGCCAACCGTGCCCCCGAAACGGCGTTGAACCCAATTGACACAATCTTACGTTGTTAACATAAATTATCATAACTAACCGGAAGAAACAGTTAACCTTTCAAAGATCCAATGTTGTCTACGTAACTGGACAAACATGCGATGTATTCTTGTTACGTGTTGGGCGTTTCTTTATGGTTTATGTCCTGAATGTATCACGTTTCAAAAACAGATTCAGTAGCATTTTGATTAGTAACGTTAATTGCTGCTAACATTCAAATACGCTTCTTCAAACTGTTTTATTTATACTTTGACCACCAATGCAAATACAAATTTAGCTAACAATCTGATTCTCACAAAATTCCGATCGTTGGATCTTTTATTTCATACGAATGTAATGTGAAATTCACCTATTATGAATTCAGATAATTTGCATAAACTCAATATTCTTTGGAACTGATTATCACTGAAACACAAACATGATGAGTACTTATAACAAACAATAGAACGGTAAGTAAATACAGACAGTAGTGCACTTCCTGCTATAGTGCTAGGTGTGCCCCATTTTTTTCATCCATAGATAGATAGATAGATAGATAGATGGATGGATGGATGGGTGGATGGATAGATAGATAGATAGATAGCCTTGGTTGATGCATGTTACCGATCCCAGTTGCGGGAATCTAGGCTAGATAGATAGATAGATAGATAGATAGATAGATAGATAGACTTGGTTGATGCATGTTACCGATCCAAATTGCGGGAATCTAGGCTAGATAAATAGATAGATAGATAGACTTGGTTGATGCATGTTACCGATCCCAGTTGCGGGAATCTAGGCTCATCATATCAATCACTGGATTGTCTGGTCCAGACTCGACTATTATGTATGTATGTGTTTTGGGGGAGGGGGTGTGGAAGCAAAAACTGTACGCTCAAGCCTTGTAATTGTGTCTTCAGTCCAACCACCAACGGATGTGATCAGTGCTTGGAACGGTACCGAGGTGACTGTGTACTGGACATCCACATCGCCTGACCAACCTTACAACTGGACAGTATTCTGGTGTCAGTGGGGGTCAACAAATAAAACATGCCAGGTAAACAAAACTTTTAGGGGGAAATCGTAACCCCACTTATCCGGACATTACCATCACTGTGACATTGTCTGGATATACGAACTTTCGGATGAACGTATCATAAGCATGGAGTTATGTCCCTTTATATTTATACTTCCTGTGATGTTTAATAGTAAGGAAGGTGAGTGGTCTTCGGGTTTCACGGGTCTCGTGTAATTGGTTTCACTGATGGTGGAGAAGGATCTCTTGAGTTCACGGGTCTCGTGTAATGAGGTTTCACTGATGGTGGAGAAAGATCTCTTGATTTCACGGGTCTCGTGTAATGGGTTTCACTTATGGTGGAGAAGGATCTCTTGATTTCACGGGTCTCGTGCTATGGGTTTCACTTATGGTGGAAAAAGATCTCTTGATTTCACGGGTCCGGTGTAATTGGATTCACTTATGGTGGAGAGGTGTCTCTTGGTTTTTACGGGTCCGGTGTAATAGGTTTCACTTGTGGTGAAGAAGGATCTCTGGGTTTCACGGGTCTGGCGTAATGGGTTTCACTTATGGTGGAGAAGGATACGCTAACCTTTTCGCGAACACTTTGTATTATGATTCATAAAACACATCCTGTTGATATCGTCCGAATCATACTAGTCCGGACAGTATACTGACACCGAGCCTATCAGTCCTTGTTTTAGCCCCTTCCTGCCGAGCGCCAGACAGGGAATCAACAAGTACTATCTTTTAACGTCTTTTCTTATGGCACTACCGGGATCGAACCTCGGACCTTCCGCTCTCTGGGTGGACGCTTTACCACTAGACCACTGAGGCGGTCTTACGAGATTTGGAGAAACATGGAATAGTAATACCTAGATGATTCGCCATTTTCTAAAATCTAGTAACTGAATAATCTATCGTTTCTATCTTTTACAGAATGACATTCAATGGAAAACTGTCAATGGCACCCAGAGATCCGCACGCATCCCTATGAAAAGCAAAGATCGTGCACTCATTCGTTTTGGTGTATCCATGGAAACAGCGAAAGGAAGCTCTGGACTATCGATAAGTCGTTGTAATTACAATTATAGTGACGGTATGTATTGGATACATTATTGGAAATATTTTTTTTCTTTTTATGTTACATTTTTTAACGTTAATTCTCAGGACAAATACATAAAGCGTACCTTTCACGGATTAGTTATGGTTCCCTAGCAACTGACGCTGACGTATGAGACGATCATATTGTACATGTGTATCCTGTGATCCTTCAGTCCCGGCCAAGCCAGACAAGACAAGCTTTGATGTTGAAAGTAAGCCCGACCTCGCCCTCACAGTCAGTTGGAAGCTGGACAGATGCTCCGGACAGGGCTTCATCTCCGTCATCTCTATAGAACATTGCTCCGAGAACTCTGCGTGCGGTACGTGACGTCTTTAATGATAAGTACCTTGTTGTTAACGTCCATCAGTCGATGGAGGCAGTGGTTAAACTACATCGTTGGTAATCAAGATTACTTTCTAACTATTCAAAATTGAAATAGTGGAGCACTTTGAGTGGGCTTAAGTTGTATATCTGTCGGGGGCACAGGTGACCTTTAAGGCGCCGCGATTCGCTGTGCAGAGTTGCGTCCCTTGGGCACGCCAGAAAACTATGATTGTGGGTTCGAATCCCGGTTCGCCCCGATTATGTTTCTAGGTTGTCAACACCATACCCGTGCTCGTGGGTTTCACAAAAGTGATAAACGTCTGAGACCTGCATCACTTCGGGCTTTCCTCCCACATCAAACTGACACGCTTGCTATAACTGGAAAACTGTTAAAAACGGCGTAAAACCCAACTCACTCACTTACTGTTATGTTGAAGTACGATTTAAAAAAACCGGTTCGATTATCTGAGTTTCCGAGTTCATATAATTATGTTTCATGCATTCCAGGCAGTGTGAATATCTCCAGTGAGAAGGACAGCCATGTAATTGGGAATCTTAAAAAGGATTTCAACTACACAGTGAAGATGCGCCAGATATCTCACACGGGACGGGGTGGCCCTTACAGTGACCCCAAGTTCGGCGTCCCTATTGACTCACGTGAGATGTGCTCCACTATTCTGATTCTATCGCCCTCAGTCCATAACAAAACCCCATACACATTAAGCAACCCAAGTTTGATATACTGTCGACAGAACCATCTCTTTAATGTTATTTGAATCACGGAAGACCGGAAGACGAGGAACCCGGGTTATCTGTGTCCGGATTAACGAGGCTTTGCTAGAGATTGGTGACGTTTTGTGTTGGTTTCTGTGGGGGTAGCCTTGGGAATGGTGCGCTGTAACTAGCTAAAGTAAACTACGGTTATAACGAACTCAAAGAGACCACTAATTTTAATTCGTTATAACCGTAGTTCGTTATAAGCAAATGTACGGAATATATACAGCAAATAGACAGGACCAAAAACATAGTCCGTTATATCCGTCAGTTCGTTATAAGCGTGTTCGTTATAACCGTAGTTCACTGTAGCTATGGAGAGTTGCGTCACTCAGTGGTAACCGCTGAACGTGAGATCGAACCCAAGATAAGATACATACAATTGGTTTTTCAGTGCCAATATTTTTCAAAGGTGATTTACGGCCAACACATTAAATTGACGGATCGGTTTGATGACGTCAAAGTCTTTAGATATTGATCGTTGTAAAACTCCCTGTACATGGCAATAGATACTTGGCTCAGTCAGGTGTGTAAAGCCTGGTATCTGCTAAACATAGAGGTTATAACATACCATATCAGTATATTAATAAGCCGCCGCCATGAAACATCTGGGATATTGTTGATTGCGGCGTAAAACAACTGTAACAACAATGTTTTTTTAGGGTCACTTAAGAGACCTGCCCTCAGTCGTCTTCAGCTACGGTATATCAATAATTTTAATACTTATAATGTGAAATCTAAAAAACGGTCACGCATGTGCTTTGTAAACAGAATATACGAGTTTCAGTCGTCCCCTCAACGTTTTTTTCATATATACTTTCTATATATTCTTTCTATATTTCATGCCACAGGTCTGGCAGCTGGATTCATTATTCTCATCGTCTTCGCCTGCTTCCTGGGTCTAATCGTCTTCGTCTACATTAGTAGTCGCTGTTGCAGGTATGTGTATCGCCTTTCTTGCCTATTGGTGTCTAGTTTGTGCTGAGCATGCAGTTCGCAATTCGCTGAGCAGAGTTGCGTCCCTTTGGTAAACGTTCGTTCCGTCAGACAATTAGGCATTCGTGACCAACTCTTGTTATTCCGGGACAAGCCGAACAGCGTCTCGTGCCTCTCTCATGGCCATTTTTGCGACCGGGTTCCGTCTTAGCGCAAACGGGCATACCCAACATAATTGTCAACTCGTTGCGTAATGGCTCACAATATATTTCCCCACATATCATATATATTTCAGATGCAATTTATAGCATATCGGGACATGTGGAATTATACAGTATGATTGAACACATTTAACTGTGTCTTGAGTATATTTTTAGATGCAAGACATATGTAAAATCAAAAATTATTTCTGAAGGATTCTTTGACGAAGAACTTGAAATGATACGCGCATTCTGATTGGTTTGTCGTATTTTCGCAAATAACATTCATTGATAGGGGGACGAGTCTTCTTACAGGTTACGGAAAGGGGCGAGTGGTGACGAATGACAATTAGGGTCCATTCGGCATATTCCGCTACTTACATTATACCTTGGAGCATTCGTCGCTATTCGGCTTGTCCCGGAATAACACGAGTTGGTCACGAATGACCTTGGATAGCAATGGAGTCGTGATATTGCATGAATTCACTGCTAACCGTGTAACGCCAGATTCCAGCTTAACGGGTATTATTCTGAGCCCAACATTGACATTAGGAGTACACTTTGATGAATCTTACCGAGACAAGAGCGTCCACTAGCCTTGTTATCAAAGTCTTTTTTCTACCATTGCCACATCAAGCCCAGTTTCCTGCGCTAAATGTGATTGGGCTATCGCACATATCGATAGTCCAATCAAAGAACGTTTCACAAAATTACCATCCACGACTGGTACATATTTGTTTTTAGCGATGCCGGTCTTTATTGACACGAATTGTCTTTTTCATCTCGTAAACCACTCAACGATTGCCTATGATTTTGTGTCAGGGATGAAATCGCATCATCGCCTATGGTAGTCGTCATCTTTGTGAAACTATACGAGATAAGAACAGCGATCTGATTGGATATCCCGTTTTCATTACAAGGGGCACAACTTGTGATCTACGCGAGGTGGCGCAAGGGTCGAGCCAAGAAAAGTGGCCTTGATGTGGCAAGGGTAAAATCTAGGCTTTGATGCAGGCTAGTGGGCACGCTTGCCTCGGGAAGATAACTTTGATGTGAAGAAAACGACAAACGGAAACATGTGAACAGTTATAATAGGTCCTCGACTCTCTGCGCGTTCTATCGCCTAATAGTCACGTGGACGAAACTGGTTCCAATATGGATTCCTGTCAGTGCTGGCCGTGGTCTTACGGCGCTGAATCGTGGGTTCGAATCCTAGAATAATGCTAATTATGATTCTTGGTTGGTTGGTTGGTTGGTTGGTTGGTTGGTTGGTTGTTTAACGCCGCACTCAGCAATATTCCAGCCATATGACGGCGGTATGTGAATTATCGAGTCTGGACCAGACAATCCAGTGATTGATATGATGAGCCTCGATCCAAGCATTTGGGATCGATGACATGCATCAACCAAGTTAGCGAGCCTGACCACCCGATCCCGTTAGTCGCCTCTTACGACAAGCAAAGTCGCCTTTTACGACAAGCAAGGGTTGGTGACGACCTATTCTACCCCGGATCTTCACAAAACGTTTTGATTTGGACCAGATAATCCAGTGATTAATATCATGAGCATCTTGTCAGAATCACACCATGCTCGTGGGTTTCACCAATCTGAACATGTAGACACGAATCACTTTGGGCTTTCATCCCATACTGATAACATGGCGTGATATAACTATTACAATTCCCACTGAGAGTTATTTCCCCGATAGCCATGCAGACTATTGATGATTGTTTATGTTATTGCAGGTCTCTGTACAAGAAGTGGAAAGCGTCCGAGGACATCACAATGCCGGAACTCTGCGAGAGACACTATGTATGTTATGGCATAGAACACAAGGAACAGTTGATGAAAAATAGCTTATATATCATGTTAGAAACCTATGATCGTGGATTCGAATCCCGGTTCGCCCCGATTATGTTTGTAGGTTAGTCAGCACCGTGCCCGCGGCGCACCCAATCTCATTAAAATCAGATCTTAGTTTTCGCTACCTCTAAACAAAGATCTGAGGATGTCCCATTACGGGTCACGTCAGGACGACCTTTCGCGAACATTGACCGACCAATGAAATGACTGACATGACATCGACATTAGCCAATCAGAGGGCACCTATCTCGAGCTTTACGGCACTAGTTTCTGGCGACTACGCTTCGAAACATATTTTGACGTATTCTCGATTTAAAACTGACCAAAACAACATTCTGGAATGGCTCATAGATGGCCTAGAATGTATGAATATAATCATAAAACTTGTAACTGTCGTTCGGAATACCCCGTGTTAAATATTTCGAGGTTGCATGATTAGAAAACACATTCCGACTGTCACTTTCAGGAACTGGTAGGCGACGCTCTGATTGGTTGGATGAAAGGTCGTGCTGACGTGACCTGTAACGGGATGTCCTCTCAGATCTTTGTTTAGCGGTAGCGAGAACAAAGATCTGATTTTAATGAGATTGCGTCAGACCTTTCTCGCACATTTAGCTGACAAGCCGTGATATAACTGGAATACTGTTCAAAGCGGCGTTAAACCAATCTCGCTCATTCTTCATTCATTATAAAATTTAATAATAATTCCAGTATATTTCAACAACTTATGATATTTATAGTTTCTAACAGAAACACTTCCTCGACTGTCCAGTATTTCATATATCATGTCTTTATCACAGTTTTTCTTCTTGCGTCGCTTTAAATGAACATAACTTTGAACATGCCCTTCTTGAAATATCGGGGGCGGTCGGGTAGTCTTGTAGGTAAAGTGTTCGCTCGTCACGCTGAGGAGGCCCGGGTTCGATTCCCTACATGATTACAAAGTGTGAATCCCATTTCTGGTGATCCCCGCCGTGATATTGCTGGAATATTGCAAAGCGGCGTAAAACAATAATCACTCACTCACTCTTGAAGTATCGCAAGAACTGCTTCGAGTCTGAATCAATAACACATATATTGCTGAGCTTCGTATTGTAATATCGTGCTTGTTAGCAGCCAGCTTGAAATCACTTTTGCTTTACAGGTTTAATTTCCTAGGATAATAGTGAAGTTTTTTTTTCCAATATGATAAAAATTAACAATTCATTCAGTCGTATTGCATAGTTTAGGCAAGGATAGATAACTCCCCCTATAAAATCTGGTCAACATTGTTATTCATATAAAACAAGTCAAAAGCAAACAATATTTAGTTTTATTTGCCTTTAGCAACTAACGAATATACTTAGTCTAGAATAGACTCTAACAAACCAGAAACCTGTAACGTTACTAGGCAGACTTAAGGTCCAAAACACAACTATGATACCTGTATCAAAAATATCACTATCGATTAACCATTTCTTGTCTGTTTCGCTTTCCTTACTCGTGTGTAGGATGACGGTGCTACTACCAAAAACCCTCCATCTGCCCCAGAGAAAACAGTCTCAGCACCAAGACCCAAAGTATGTTACACAAAGGAACTTTTGGTTACACTGCATACAAATCAGTTTTACTGCTTTTTATAGTTTAGATAATAATATTTACCTGTTGTCACAAAATTGACAACAATTAAAAATCTTATATTAGAATGCGTTTTTAGCGAATGGTGACTTTTAATAAGAAGTTGTATCCGAATTCGCAAAACATTTTCCATGATACTTTTTTACCTGGATTAAGTAAATACATACTTTTGAAGGTTATCTAAAAAACAAAGTAGTTTTATTCGCGATGTTTCAACGTGATCTACATAACAAAGTAATTTGTCTCACGATGTACCAATGTCATCTACATCACAAAATAGTTTTTCTCACGATATATCAACGTAATCTACATTGCAAAGTAGTTTTTCTCACGATGTATCAACGTAATCTACATAACAAACTAGTTTTACTCGCGCTGTTCAACATCATCTACATAACAAAGTAGTTTTACTCGCGATGTTTCAACGTCATCTACATAACAGTGTAGTTTTACTCGCCATGTTCAACGTTATCTACATAACAAAGCAGTTTTACTCCCGATGTTCAACGTCATCTACATAACAAAGTAGTTTTACTCGCGATGTTCAACATCATCTACGTAACAAAGTAGTTTTACTCGCGATGTTCAACGTCATCTACATAACAGTATAGTTTTTCTCACGATGTTTCAACGTCATCTACATAACAGTGTAGTTTTCCTCGCCATGTTCAACGTTATCTACATAAGAAAGTAGTTTTTCTCACGATGTTTCAACGTCATCTACATAACAGTGTTGTTTTACTCGCGGTGTTCAACGTCATCTACATAACAAAGTAGTTTTACTCACGATGTTCAATGTCATCTACATAACAAAGCAGTTTTTCTCACGATGTTTCAACAACAGAATATAATACGAACATTATTTGAATAAGAGGTTATCGGGGTTGTGTTTTGTGATGGTAAATATCCTGTATTATATTACACACTTTGTATTTACTGTACCTCGCCAAGACTCGTGAATACAATGTCCAGTCCCAATGCAGGATATTTACCATCCCCAAACACATCTCTGTGTCTTTTTGTGGATTTTTCAAAATGAATGAAAGCGTAAGAATTAAAAAGATTATGAAAGTGTGAGTATAGGATTGCGATGTAGGCATCCAAGGAGGATGTTGTTGGGCCAAGACTTGTGTAAGTGCAGCAATGTTGAGTAATTTATTTGAAAAAAAAATGATTGGGAGTATACTGAGAGGCAATGAAAACGCAATCCAATTTTCAAACGTGAATTTTATTAACATAAGAACATTTCAAAGCTTGTATTAAGTATATTAGCAAATACTGATCACGATAGAGACATTCTGCTTAAAGCAGTGTCCAATATCATCAGTTCCAACCCCATTTACAGGAGAGAGATTGAACAGACCCTTAGTATCTGGTGTGTCCATCTTGAGCACGAACGCAAGCTTGCAAACGCCTTGGCATGGAATCACGTAAACGACGGATGAAATGAGACGGGTTTGCGTTCCAGTGATACTTCAATGCCTGAGTGAGCTCAGCAACATTGCGGGGCGGAATCTGCTGTCGTCTCACACGCCTACCAAGTTCGTCCCACAGGTGCTCAATTGGGTTCATGTCTGGTGACCTTGAGGGCCACTGCATGACCTCCACGTTGTTTCTCTGAAGAAAATTCCGTGTCAGGATGGCAGTATGGGGCCTAGCATTGTCATGCTGAAACACTAACCGGTTTCCACCATGCTGTCTTAAGAGAGGAAGAAGAACTGGATGTAGATCAGTAGCCACGTAACGTCGTGTCGTCAAGTTACCTTGAACAATAACAAGCTGTGATTTAAACACAGCATTTATGGCTCCCCAAACCATTACTCCTCCACCACCAAAGCGATCTCGTTCAATAACACAAGGTCGCACATAACGTTCACCTTGACGTCGGTACACACGGAGCCGTTCATCTGGGAAAGAGACGTTAAAGCGAGACTCATCAGAGAAAACAACATTCCTCCAACCGACGTTGCCCAGAAAACCAGCTGCTGGAGCCCATCGCTGTCGATGAAGTCCGTGATTATGCGTTGGTATTATGCGGTCGACTTGACCGTATCCCTGCTGCAGCAAGACGTCGACGCACAGTTCGACTGCTGATGGATCTTCCTCTGCTTCCAATACTGTTGTTAGCAGTCTGTACAGCTGTCTGAAATCGACGTCGGAGGTGTTGCATGACAATATAGCGATCCTGACGTCCTGTTGTCACCCGTTGAACACCTGGGCCTGGCCGATCCTCCACCCTGCCTGTGACTTGGTAGCGCCTTCTGAGACGACTGACAGTTGATGGATGGACATTAAAGTGTTGTGCAACGTCAGTCTTTGGAGTGCCAGCTCGCAGCATTCAAATGGCCTGGTGTCGCTGATCTTGGGTTAACCGTGGCATGGTGCATATGGACACCAGTTTCAAATCATGATGTGATTTTATAGGTGAGCAATGTGTACTGTTTGCATGCAATTCAAAATTCATGTCGTGCACGTGCATTTCGGACTGCAAGCTGAAGATGTGTTATGGCGTTTTATTCAGGATGGTGTGCACACAACCAAACATGTCTGTACACACGACGACAGAAGACAATTATCAGGCTAAGTAACATTTTTCAATAACTAATCACTTTGTTTTCTCCTCTGTTACTATTCTATGATAAAAACTGCTGATTGCTTTTTCATTGCCTCTCAGTATATTTTTCTGGGAACCATTTACACTTCTTACAGTTGTAGGACAGGCAACAAAGTTATAAACTCAATCGAAACTGAAAGTTGGTCATGTCGGAAACATGTATGCGAGTTGCGAGGCTTACTTGGCAGGGTTGCTTAGTGGTTAAATTGTCCACTCGCCACGTTGAAGATCTGGGTTCGATTCCCATTACTATTAGTCCGATATGTAAACCTATTCTTGGTGTCCCCTGTAATGTTGCTGGATTATGCTAGCGGCGGCGTAGAACCGTATTCAGTAACAACATGGAGGTAACACGTCGTTGGACAGGTCCCCAGCAACATATGCTGGTCGTAAGGTGCGGCTTAATGTATCGGGGGATCAGGCTCTGTAACATGGGTGATTGGGCGTCATCGTGTCCAAACTGTGCGGGGCGATGCTCATGATATCAATCACGGGTTTGTCTGGCCAAGACTCGAATATTAATTACGGGCCGACGTCATATAGCTTGTGGTGTTACAGAGCAGACAACAGTGTAGAGCAAATGTGATCATTGATACAATCCTTGCCATCATGATTTATTCCCTTACCTAGTCTGTACATCTTCTTGTAGGAGGTCCCGCCCGCAAATCATCGCCAGAGCTTCGACAGCGGGCGAGGGAGTCTGACCCCAGAGGCTGCGGCCCGCAATGCTCAACAATACAACGCCATGCTTCCAACGCCCTGTCCCCGTTCAAAATTTAACCGGCTCAACTCTCGAGAATCTGTTCCTCCCGAATCCCCGCCAGCGACCGTCAACGAGCAGACGACTGTCGTAGATGTGGAGCAGACTATTGGAAGCAACCAGCAGAGCGGCGAAGGCAGCAAGCACACAACTGTAGCAGACGTGGAGCAGAGCGGCGAAGGCAGCAAGCACACAACTGTAGCAGACGTGGAGCAGAGCGGCGAAGGCAGCAAGCACACAACTGTAGCAGACGTGGAGCAGAGCGGCGAAGGCAGCAAGCACACAACTGTAGCAGACGTGGAGCAGAGCGGCGAAGGCAGCAAGCACACAACTGTAGCAGACGTGGAGCAGAGCGGTGAAGGCAGCAGAGTTTGGGATGAGTCGTGGTGTGATACCGGGGACGAGACAAACTCAGCCTATGATTCCGATGTTCTGTCCGCGTATGTGGCAGTGGTGCAAACAGACGAGGAAGATTTGAATGAGGAAGAAGAAGAAGAGAAAACGGAGGAAGAAGAACTTCAATCTGATCGTAACGAAATGGGCCTGAAGAGCCTTTCACCTCCACCAGCAGTGTTCACAAATCCTTCCTTCCCTTCACTCCATGTCGGGTTAAAGCAGGGCTGTGGGGATCCAGGAAATGAATACTACTGTACTAAACTTTGATCGTACTAACTGTTGGCGTTCCCCATCGCCCACCCACTGCAAGTCCACCTACTTTAAGCATGGTCACGCCGTCACATTTCAAAGCGGCATTGAAACAAACGCACTCACTTTAAGCATGGTCACGCCGTCACATTTCAAAGCGGCATTGAAACAAACTCACTCACTTTAAGCATCGGCTACACGTTTCCAGTGCACGACACTATAATATCTTCAACACGATGACTGATCTGTTGTGTCAGGCTTTGAATTTATGCTGTCAGTGGATTGCAAGCCAGATCGGACTATTTTGACCAATGTTTCTCAGGTCGTTACACGTGGAATCAGTATGTGTTCTCGAGGGGCTTCAGGTTTCATCGATCCGCGATGTTTGTTGTACAATGTTTACTAAATACAAAGATCGTAGGACGACTCACGTGCTTCTAACTACTGCTCGTTCCGCAAAACCGATGTGACCCAAAAGTTTAATCACAGAAATGTGTTCGGAATGTCGTCTTAATCAATGGTGCCTGATGACATTAAAATGTAAATCATACACCGGTTTGTCGTTCCAACGAGCAATCTCAGCGCTACAACCAGTACTGCTTTGCATCAATATAGTCGTAGCTAAGATCGCTTTGTCAAACGTGCTCAGGTCCAAACAGACTGTGTCATTACGTGAAAGACAAGGGCCCATACATTTCGAATATAATCCAGGACACAATGGAATGAGTGTTAATGTTATTTTCACATTATCCATGCACGACAGTCACTATTCATCCCATTACCAATTCTGGTACTATTTCAACATGTTGATAATCACGTAGACTTTTAGTTATTGTTCTTATTTCCATTTTACTTAGTATGTACATGTTTCAAGGTTGCAGAGTACGGTATCCGACAACAACGTTCCTTCGTTGTATTCCACATTAATCGATTTTTGTCATGTTTTTATTATTATTTTATTTTTTATTTGAGCTGCTTTCACACAATTAAAAGACAAAGACTTTGGGATAATTGGGTCTGTTTGTGTTATTCGTTGATATAATGTATCTAGTGATACTGTAACAGTGCTAAAATTGCTATATTTTATTCAACTTTTTGTGAAATTCGCCTTCAATTCATAAGTTGTCGGTTAACCATTTAAGACCTGTTGGTACATACTAGCGATAAGAAATTGCATTACAACATCTGGCACTTCAGATTTACGCCGCCACAATCAGGTCGGTGGGCGAGACTTTAATTACATGTTGAATAACAACTGGTAGTGGTCAGCGCGTTCGGCACTTACCAGTGTACCGTTATCAGCTATTTAGCGTCAACTGACCAAACTAGAAAATTGAAAACGCGAAACCAAACAAGAGCTGAGAGATTCTATCGGCATTTATAATCTTCTGTTACTCAACTTTCCAAACTGACCGTCGGCTTTGGCTATTAACAGACCAAACCCATCATACAAAATTGTATAACATGTCCAGTCTTCATTAGTCCAAAGTCTCAAATTTCAAACTGGACATGCACGTGTAGACTTGCCTTCAGATTAACAAAGGAGGTCTCAGGTATAAATATAGGGGGAAATCGACTGTTAGTCATTCCTGCTTTGCCTGAGAACCTCTCTCTGTTTGTCTTTGAAGGTAAGTCACTTTTACTTGTTACTTTGCCATTTAGGTTGAACTTGCTTAAAATTGTTTTTAATTTTGTATGAATATCATGCTTGAACAATGAACTTATACTCTATGTATTCGAAATGCCGTGCGAATCTAAGCTGCATATTATTCAAGTTTTACTGACACAAATTAACAACAGTAATTTATATGCGTGCGTCGCATGTAGAAATATTACTATTCCACAATCAGCGTTCGTATCCCACATGTTTATTTATCGGGTTAAAACTACTAGGCAAATACATTTGTAATTATTAATCACAGGTGTCGTGGATGCTTTATAATTATCATGTTTCAATGTGAATAGCGTGCATTATAATAATGTATGAATTATTTGTCCATGTATCGGTAGGACCAGTATTCATATGTGTGTCGTGTTATTTACCTTATTGTATGCTGTATCGTTAGTAGAGTGGTTTTATAATGCAACAACATTAAATGCGTCAATATGCATTAATATGATCCAGTTACTCGATATAATTTACGTTATGTATATTTGTTTGCGTTCTTATGCCTGATAAATACCGTTCTAGAATATAACTTATATCCTATGTTCATGCATCAAATATATTCTTTATATACAAAACCAGATCAGTGCAAGTACAGCAAAGTATATTATTCTTATCTGTAGCCAAAAATATATTTCTCATTAGGTAACTACTTTGTGAGGGCATATCACTAGACTACAATACTTGAACGTAACTTTTTGTTCTAGATAAATGCACGCAAATTAAGCAATGCCTGATAAATTTATGTTTTCCAATTTATGCATATTATTTCCATTCGGTAAGATAAATGGACGCTGTATAGAATATCTCAGGTACTATACTTTTAGCATAATTTGGACGCTACAGATAACGTAGTAGTTTTATGTTGTAGAATAGTTATAATGAAACAGGCTTTCCTATAGCAGTGTTTATATTCATTTCTAAATTACAGTTCACAAGCAATTTCTCTGTTTGGCGAATGGGCGATCTTTATGTTCCAAAGGGCAATAACTCTCCTTTTGAAATGGTGTAAGCGACGGTCCAAACTGTCGCTTCCGGTCTGGTTCCCGGATCAATGCGCGCTGCGACAACTACTGACATGTAGAGACGGAGCCAAGCTAAAGAGTTATCCTGTTGCACCTTCGTTCAAAAACGGTGGTTTACAACTGAATATTTTTAACTAGCACATATTTTGTAGTGATTATTAGTTATAATATCAACATTTGTTGAGTCTTCATCTACAAGACGAATTGTCACTTTGGAATATAGCGGGAAAAACGTCATGAAAAATGGTATATTGCCACGGTATTTTCTACGTCAGAAAACAGCGAGGCATTCTGTCAGTCTGGGCGAACATATTGCATCGATGAAATAATGCAAACTCATTTTATTTATCAGCCTTTGTGTTATTTCCCACAACAATTCAAGCATTCAAATCTCAACAAATACTACCATGGACTTCAATTTAATAAAATTTGTGATACGCAAACATTTGCAGCACACAGACAACTTTGACAGGCCTTTACCAATGATCTATATAGTAAGTATTCATCCGCGCCTTTACAAATATTTTACGAATAAATATAGTTCAAAATAATAAAACAACTGATTTTAAATGTTACTTTTTATATCAAAATTAAAGTTGCATCTGGATATTTGAATTTATATTATTTTTTTAGAAATAGGCCAAATGAACATCTACCATGCATCTATTAGATCTAAGCACTCAGTTACTCAGTTGCAATATACATGTACATACCAGTCATCATACATTGAAATAAGAGATTTACCCATATTATTCTGCCCCTTATAACACGTGTCCCACCATTAAGTGCTCTGAGTCATAACAGGTGTTAATTAGTTGATCCATCATTTCTTACAGAATTCTGATACTCATGCTCTTAAAATAGTAGTTAATTACCGAGATGTGTCCTAACAAACAACAAATCATACTGACTACCCCACAAAATGTGTATGATGCATAAATAGATCTAAATCATAGTTTTATCTTCTTGTTTTAGTAACATTTTATTTATTTTAATGTTGACAAATTATTTCCCATACAAACCAACACACTATCATGCTGTATCTAAGTATCCTGATTTTCATTCAACAGTACTTCAAGACACCTGTAGTATAAAGTATATTTTGTAGATATTATTATCATATAGCAAATATGAATTTTATATGAAAATATGAATATGAAAGTTTATCATCAAATCTTCTGATGGTTAAATAAATGCAAATTAAACCCCACAGTCATTCCATGTAGATAAATGGATTTATTTATGTTATTTGTTTTTGCATATAACAGATTATACTTACATATGTTACAGTCAGTGTCTATAATCAGACCCAATATTTATTTTGACTGAATATTTCAGTCAATATGCATATTGACTGATTCACTCAGGTAAGGTATATTTTTCTTAAATTTTCATTCATTTATTATTGCCTGAAAAATAGGACCGGATTTTAGACAGACTGGCTGAAATGAATAAGACTGCATAATTTAAATGTCCTCAATTTAATTTGTATCTATTTTGATCTTATCAAGATCAAAGTAACTTATGTAAGAAATTAAAAATGTTTTCACTATGAATTGATTGATTCTCCAAACCTGAAAGAATACCAGTCCCTTTTTTATGTTACTTATCTTTATCAGCATAAAATTCAGTTCAGAAACAGATGACAGCTAAAAAGTCATGCATGTGTAATCAAATACTAGTAGACATGCACAAGTGTGCCAAGATATTAAATAAAATAATTAGAGTCATTGTGCAATGAAGATATCTTTTGGTGTGAAGAGAAAAAAGAAAAAACATTAATAATTTGTTTATGTTGGAATTTGAAACATCAGTTTAGAACAAGGAAACATAAAAAAGCAAGGCCTAATGAAGTTAAGAATCAGCTTTATCTGTGTCACAATCATATGATTATTGTCAATGCAAACTGGATGCAGACACTGCATTGTTCCTACAATCAACATTATAGAAATTAGCAATAAGTATGAATATACTGTTTTATTTTTAAAAAATGTAGTTTGTACTCTTGAATATGTATTTTAACTAACATGTAGGGTCCTCTGTGTCTGAATTTTTTTAAGGCCAAAATAATATATATCTTTCATTGATCATATTGAAATATAATCATGGTAGTATTTGGCAACAAACAGATACCGTTCATATACATAAAATCCTTGTATACAAACATGCACCATAACCCTTAAATATCAAAACAGATTTCAGTGATTTCCATTTCTTTTATTTTGAACATTGTAACATGATATCTAGTTTATGACGTAATTTTACAGTGCCTGTTACTCTTACAATTTCTTGAGAACATTCCTCATTGCTCTCTGTTATATATCTGACAAATACTTACATGTGTTGCTGTCAATATTCACAACA
Source organism: Haliotis rufescens (assembly GCF_023055435.1). Taxonomy (NCBI): domain Eukaryota; kingdom Metazoa; phylum Mollusca; class Gastropoda; order Lepetellida; family Haliotidae; genus Haliotis; species Haliotis rufescens. The sequence goes on from NW_025963890.1 coordinate 38,587,840, forward strand.
TTGAGGCTACGGGCAACGTTGCATGAGACCTTCACATTTCGCGTACCGTATCGCCTCACCGTTGTACATACTGAAATGCATGCATATGATGTAGCCTGCTCGGCGATGCTACAACATAGATATAGGAACGTATACAAAATCTACTTAATTTTCATATTCATACATCAAGGGCAACACTTTCAGTACCGATTGCAAAACGTCAACAAAGCGACCTGGGATGAACGATCAGCTGATCTCAACGCATCGCTTCGAACGCCTATCTAGTGGATAACTATACAATATAATCAGTCGTGGTCATCGTGATGTATCATTAAATCAAGGAACATTTATTTCCGGACATGGCAATAGATAAATCATTGTTTAGGCGAAAAGATATGCTGTCCACACACGAGCGTGACCGTTGCCGACAAAGGTGAAGGTTATACTAGTTAACTGTCTATAGGCGTCATAGTAACATGTAGTGCTCGTATCGCGCATACCACATGCGACGTCAGTTTAAGGTTGGACCGTCCGGGTCAGCGCACCTAGCGGGTTAGTGAAGGGAAGATAAATTGAAAAAGATCGCCCATTCTCCAATTAGGTTCATAAACATTCACAATAGAATATACGTTCACTAATAATCAGTTTTAATTCATATATATTTCAAGTTTCAAATACGGTGTTCATTCATGTGTGATTTGTATAAGCTCGGCCCGCATAGCGCGGCATGCACAGGCGGCACTGTTACATAACGGCGCACTCACCAGCGCTCGGCAGTGACGTCACGTACCGTATTTAACCATTTTGCGCATAGCTGTTATATGAATTTAGTATAGTGTATTCAGTCATTGAATGCAGCTCCCAGTATTATTTACCGTATTAAATCTTGTATTCACTATTGAACTCTGGAGTGAACACCTGAATCAGCTATAGTTCATGACGTCACATGTACCGTATTTAATGTAAAATAAGTTATTAGACATGTCATTGTTCAAGAAAGGTGTTGTTATAATCTTTCATATGAATGCTTTTTGTAAGCATTGTTCAGATGTTATTTATGAGTACCTTAAATATATATATCAAACATTATGAGTAATTATCAATGAGTAATTTAATTTGAATTGATTATAATGTCTGCATTATATCAAATGTTCACTGCTATGATATAAATGAATATCCAATGAGTTGAGCTTACACTTTACACTTTGTTATTATTTTAAAATGGTATTTTAATTATAAATGTGTTACGTAATCTTATGCAATGTTATATTAGGCTGTAACTTGAATAGGTACTGAGACGTCTCTGAAGTTAATGCATTGTTCTCAAAGTGAGATCACATAACAAGCAATTGTTTATTAACTCATGCCTATTATATAACAAAGAATATCTTAACAGTTTTTGTATCACTGCTTAATTATTTGTCTGATTATGTCTTTGTGTTTGATTATGAAGGAGATTGTCAGATTATGTCTATATGCTTGATGATGAAGAAAACATTTAATAAAGAATTCCTGCTTTGCCTGAGAACCTCTCTCTGTTTGTCTTTGAAGGTGTGTTGATCCCGTGGCTAATTCCCCGAAAGCATTCTAGGTTTTGATCAGTTTTAGTGTAAAAACTAACTCTGTTTCAATACAATACCGTTGTTATATGAATACATAGAACGACATCTCACTCAAGTGCAACTTGGGTTTCAGCTACTGACGGTGATTTATTTTTAAACTTGGTGTATTTCTCTAGGGACAGTCTTACTGCAGGCTAGGTTTTATCCTTTTACAATAAAAGCGACAAAACCCTTTCTATATTCATATGAAATCTCTGCCAAAAGCAGAGTCAATTGTGAGTGAGTGAGTATGGTTTTACGCCGCTTTTAGCAATATTCCAGCAATATCACGGCGGGGGACACCAGAAATGGGCTTCACACATTGTACCCATGTCGGGAATCGAACCCGGGTCTTCAGCGTGACGAGCGAACGCTTTAACCACTAGGCTACCCGACCGCCCCTGTCAATTGTGAGATTCCGACTATATCATGAGCATGTGTTTATGAATCCCTATCAAACACTGACGATACAGCATTGAGAGGAGGGTTTTACGAGTGTTTTCTTCGATAGGAGATATAACATAACATTTGTATGTTTCAGACGATTTATTTTACACAAGAAATGTTTCAGGGAAGCCAAGAGAGATTTGACGACCGCCATGTTTGTTTTTCGAATACTTATGGCGAAAGGGTGTAGATGGGTTTTCTATGGAAGGAGGAGAAGAACACTCAATCGGTGTAATAATAACAACTAAAGAGATACTTAAAATTAAGTATCTTAATGGAGAATTCACGTTTGATGTTGTAGTTGCATCTTCCCGACGCAAGGGAGATAACTGACTATTAAAGTCCAGTTTCCACCCTTGACGAACTAGGCTGGAATTATGGAGTTATATTTCGACTGGACTAACGAGACTGGACTGCATAGTCCAATCAAAATCGAGTAACGAAATCGACATCGGGTTCGTAAACTGCCGTCCAGATTTCTGTCGATTGCAGGATTTGCAAAGAATATGTACCGTCAACTTTGCTTCAGATCTTTTCATGTTTTTAATTCGGGTTTCATTACAATATAGTTATTGATTATCGATCAGATCTTCTTGACTGTGCGCCGCCATTTTGTTTGAAACAAATGCAAATGATATGAGAGGTGGAATCTGATTGGTCAGTTGGAGGAACATAGGAGGGACATAACTTGTAGTAGCCACTGGTGGCGCGACGATAGCGCCCAGAAGTTCCAGCCTAGTTCGGAAGGGTAGAAACTGAACTGTTACAGTCAGTTAACTCCCTTGGCTCGGGAAGATGTGGTAGCAAAGTGAGCTGTGTCTGAAGTAAGGAGTTGTTTTAGCAACAACACACAATCCGTTATATTTAAGGAACGGAGATTTAAGAGAATATTCCACCTCTTAGAACACATCTGTGACATCATTCTATTGTTTAAACGCTCCGTGATATTTAAGAAATGGGCAGCTGTTTGTCCATGTTACATTATCTTGAACCAACCTTTCAATTAATTTACCAGACCATCATGATGGACATTATATTAGACAAGCACTGTATCCTATATTTACAAGCAAAATGTGACTGTAAAATCTCACCTGTGACACCTGCGTGGTTTTCTTTATATTTTGACAAGTGAAAACGTATGTATAGTGGGGTTTGAACCTGCATCGTTTGATTTGAGGACGTCTAATTGTCTACCCCTGGTACGCCGACACATAGGGGTACGGTGGGAAATTAACTATTAAATAGTTTCATATATTTGCATAACCGTTATATTTGTTGTTTAACACCGCTCTCGGCAATATTCTAGCTATGTGACGCGGTCTGTAAATAATCAAATCTGGAAGAGACAATCCACTGATTGATATCATGAGCATCGCAATGGGGATACGATGGCATGCATCAACCAAATCAGAGAGCCTGACCAACCGATCGCCTCTTACGACAAGCATAGTCACCTTTTACGTCAAGCATGTCTGGTTGAAGAACTATTCTAACCCGAATCTTCACGGGAAGCATAATCCTTAAAAGCTCAAAAGTAATATGTATATAATATTGTGTCACAGCAGGTTACAGCAATGTTCATAGTTAAAGCAACTAGATTAACCTTTGAAGAGAAAAAATATCAGGCAAACATCTATATCCCTGTTCAGGGCACTATATGTCTTATTATCCCCCGTCAGCACCATTTACAACCTGCAAGCGATTGATATGTCACATTCCGTTTGGCTCCAAATGAGAACGATAAATTGCAAAATAACTCAATATCTGCTTCACACTGATAGAAATCATACACCTTAAAAATCAACTGTTTCACATCAGCTGAGTAGCGCATCTTGTCAGTCAATAACGACGTATACTATGTAGCACGTGCAGTACGTGTTTGCGCTGTTTCTTCTACCGTTGTTACCCCCTCCGTTCAAGATGTTACTTCTGCACAGAGCAACATGATAATTTCTTAGACAACCTTTTCCAGTGATGGGACTACAAATAACAAACAGCAGATATTGTTAGGTACAGGGTATACGTTGCCGTGTACCGTATTGACATTAACTAGACTATTCCCGAATTTGAGTTATTTTGCAATTCATCGTTCTCATTTGGATCCTAGACTGTATGTGGGAAGAGCTCGGCATGCCATTAACTTTCAGATAGTGGTTTTCAACCGGCCTGTGACAGCAGCCTTGGAGATGACTATATCCACAGAGGGTTTGCGGGATATAAATAGGTGTTTTCTTTAGGGAAAGGTCTTGCTTCGTTGCTAGGTAATACTTCAGAGCTCGCACTGGGCGCACACGTCTCTCAGGAGGGTCCATATGCGCCTAGAGCTGCGGTGGAATATTGCCGATGACCTAACGGGCCTCTGGCCATGTTCTTATTTTGGGCATTGTGGGAGAGCTCGAAGAGTGATCCTACTCCAATCCGGTGAGGGAGGGAGGAGAAGTCAATGTCTTGGAGCTCAAACATAGAAGCAAAAACGCAGTCTTGCAAACACAGGAACGCGTTATTGGTCAGTAAACAAAACTATATACCCCTGTATATAGGTTCTCTACTTACATACAGGAGGTATAAAGTTTTATTTCATAACGAGTTCCTGTGCATCATGCTGGATGACCGATCCTAAAGCCTCGATCGTTCCATGTCTGAAATTCTTCTCCTGGCGTAGATGTCGCCGACAATCTGCTTCCATGGGAATAGTTGCTTCCATGTGACTCAATCCCCTTCCTCTTCGCCACTGTCCGAATTTGTGACATCGGCTGTCATAGATGTCGGAGGAGGAAGGTCTCCAAGACCAAGGCGGTAGTCTTTGAGAAACCGGAAGCCTGAATTTTGCATTCCGTACTATACGTCCGATTGTGGCTGACGGATCAGATCGGAACGTACTGGGAGCTGGAGTGGCGCTGCCACGGATAGGCAATCGGGTGTCCGAACAAATACGAGGGGTGTTCATTAAAGACTTCCCCTGACCCACTTAGTGTTATCATATTTGGTTGAAATTTCACATGTGTAATGATACATGTATCTATGGGTTATGTCTGAATTTGCAGCACCGAACTATTAATCTTACCACTTTTACAGGTGTTATGATCGAGTAGGGTGTGACAATGGAGCCAGTAGAATACCGAGCAGTGATTAGGTTTTTATATCTGAAAGGTCGCACACCAAAAGAAACTTTCGATGAAATGAAACTTATGGGGAAGGGGCCCCATCATATGACGTTGTTAAACACTGGCATCGCCAGTTCAAGTGTCCCAAGTAGTCTGTTGTCGTACCTCGGAGATAGACTCCGACATCAAAGTCCTGACGGATTTGGTCACCGACGCCGTGATGGAGGCTTGCGTGGACTCAACCACGGATGACATTAGTAGTCGACAGGTGATGGGAAGGTCCGGTGGGCAACAGGTGCGGAGTTGCTCGTCAACCCCACCACAAAGCGACACCGCCGTATCCTTCCTAACAACTCGGGGGCACGCCAGTGACCTATGATTGTACGTTCGAATCCCGCCTCGCCCCGATTATTTTTCTAGGTGTGTTAGCACCATACCCTTGTTCGTGGGTTTCACCACAATACTTCACTTCAGGCTTTCCTCAAACATTAAGCTGACACGACGTGACGTAGCTGGAATACTGTTCACAGCGGCGTTAAGTTCTACTCACTCACTCCGACAACCCTGTCACCAACTCCTGCGATACGTGCTTCCCCGTGGGGCACTTGGTTGACGCCTTCCCCGGCTATACCGCCTTCCTTGGTCTTCTTCGAAGGCGACGACGCAGCAACGCCTTCCCATGCCGTACACAGTATTTATGAAGGACGAGACGGATACTCTGGCAAATTGTGAATATCGAGAAGTGAAAGTGCAAAGCCCTGTTCGACAGAGAAAAGCCGTATACGTGGAGCTTCGATCGTCCTGAACAGGTTTTCGGGAGTTGTAGAGTGTTCACACAAGTAAGAAGTGACGTTTCATGCCGTGTGCGAAAGCCTTTTTGCACACGGCACGGCTTGCCGAAGGGACGACATTCTTGGTTGGCCTGGGATTTTATCGAAAAAAAATAATGTCCCTGGAAATTCTTAAAAAATAATAATTATGCCTCAGGCTCTTGAAAGAATAAATTGCCTGCCTATTGTTGTTGCAAGGTGATTTTTCTCAAAAATAAATTCAGGCTCATAGTTTCAAATGTAATTAATATCTGGTTCTGTAGTTGAATTTTTTTTTTAATATTTCTAATCTTGATGCGGTACACCCTTGATTGGCGGGCGTGGGTCCGTGGGGTGACAGCATGAGCGGATTTACTACGGTAGGGATGAGTACATGGGAGTGACACCAAGAGCGGATTTACAACAGTATACCCTTGATTGGCGGGGATGAGTGAATGGGGTTGACAGCAAGAGCGGATTTACAACGGTATACCCTTTATTGGCGGGGATGAGTGCATGGGGGTGACACCAAGAGCGGATTTACTATGGTATACCCTTGATTGGCGGGGTTGGGTCAGTGGGGGTGTCGGTGTCAGTGAGTGCAACACAAAGAGTGGATGTACGGCAGTATACCCTTGATTGGCAGGGGTGGGTCAGTGGGGGTGTCGGTGTCAGTGAGTGCAACACAAATAGTGGATGTACGGCAGTATACCCTTGATTGGCGGGGTTGGGTCAGTGTGGGTGTCGGTGTCAGCGAGTGCAACACAAAGAGCGGATGTACGGCAGTATACCCTTGATTGGCGGGGGTGGGTCAGTGGGGGTATCGGTGTCAGTGAGTGCAACACAAAGAGTGGATGTACGGCAGTATACCCTTGATTGGCAGGGGTGGGTCAGTGGGGGTGTCGGTGTCAGTGAGTGCAACACAAATAGTGGATGTACGGCAGTATACCCTTGATTGGCGGGGTTGGGTCAGTGGGGGTGTCGGTGTCAGCGAGAGCAACACAAAGAGCGGATGTACGGCAGTATACCCTTGATTGGCGGGGTTGGGTCAGTGGGGGTGTCGGTGTCAGTGAGTGCAACACAAAGAGCGGATGTACGGCAGTATACCCTTGATTGGCAGGGGTGGGTCAGTGGGGGTGTCGGTGTCAGTGAGTGCAACACAAATAGTGGATGTACGGCAGTATACCCTTGATTGGCAGGGGTGGGTCAGTGGGGGTGTCGGTGTCAGTGAGTGCAACACAAAGAGCGGATGTACGGCAGTATACCCTTGATTGGCAGGGGTGGGTCAGTGGGGGTGTCGGTGTCAGTGAGTGCAAAACAAAGAGTGGATGTACGGCAGTATACCCTTGATTGGCAGGGGTGGGTCAGTGGGGGTATCGGTGTCAGTGAGTGCAACACAGAGAGTGGATGTACGGCAGTATACCCTTAGTATACCCTTGATTGGCAGGGGTGGGTCAGTAGGGGTGTCGGTGTCAGTGAGTGCAACACAAAGAGTGGATGTACGGCAGTATACCCTTGATTGGCAGGGGTGGGTCAGTAAGGGTGTCGGTGTCAGCGAGTGCAACTCAAAGAGTGGATGTACGGCAGTATATCCTTGATTGGCAGGGTGGGGTCAGTGAGGGTGACGGTGTCAGCGAGTGCAACACAAAGAATGGATGTACGGCAGTATATCCTTGATTGGCAGGGGTGGGTCAGTGAGGGTGACAGTGTCAGTGAGTGCAACACAAAGAGTGGATGTACGGAAGTATATCCTTGATTGGCAGGGTGGGGTCAGTGAGGGTGACGGTGTCAGCGAGTGCAACACAAAGAGTGGACGTACGGCAGTATACCCTTGATTGGCAGAGGTGGGTCAGTGGGGGTGTCGGTGTCAGTGAGTGCAACACAAATAGTGGATGTATGGCAGTATACCCTTGATTGGCGGGGGTGGGTCAGTGGGGGTGTCGGCGTCAGTGAGTGCAAAACAAAGAGTGGATGTACGGCAGTATACCCTTAGTATACCCTTGATTGGCAGGGGAGGTTCAGTGGGGGTATCGGTGTCAGTGAGTGCAACTCAAAGAGTGGATGTACGGCAGTATACCCTTGATTGGCGGGGGTGGGTCAGTGGGGGTGTCGGTGTCAGTGAGTGCAACACAAAGAGTGGATGTACGGCAGTATACCCTTGATTGGCGGGGGTGGGTCAGTGGGGGTGTCGGTGTCAGTGAGTGCAACACAAAGAGTGGATGTACGGCAGTATACCCTTGATTGGCGGGGGTGGGTCAGTGGGGGTGTCGGTGTCAGTGAGTGCAACACAAAGAATGGATGTACGGCAGTATACCCTTGATTGGCGGGGGTGGGTCAGTGGGGGTGTTGGTGTCAGTGAGTGCAACACAAAGAGTGGATGTACGGCAGTATACCCTTAGTATACCCTTGATTGGCAGGGGTGGGTCAGTGGGGGTGTCGGTGTCAGTGAGTGCAACACAAAGAGTGGATGTACGGCAGTATACCCTTAGTATACCCTTGATTGGCAGGGGTGGGTCAGTGGGGGTGTCGGTGTCAGTGAGTGCAACACAAAGAGTGGATGTACGGCAGTATACCCTTAGTATACCCTTGATTGGCAGGGGTGGGTCAGTAGGGGTGTCGGTGTCAGTGAGTGCAACACAAAGAGTGGATGTACGGCAGTATACCCTTAGTATACCCTTGATTGGCAGGGGTGGGTCAGTGGGGGTGTCGGTGTCAGTGAGTGCAACACAAAGAATGGATGTACGGCAGCATATCCTTGATTGGCAGAGGTGGGTCAGTGGGGGTGTCGGTCTCAGCGAGTGCAACACAAAGAGCGGATGTACGGCAGTATGCCCTTGATTGGCGGGGGTGGGTTTGTGAGGGCAACAAATATAGTAGTTTTTAGATATTATACCCACGTGATATATCAAACCAATGCCAACATAAGGCTTCCACAACAGATGTGTCATTAGATTATATTGTGACAGGTATGAATCACCAGGTTTGTAGTCCTGTGATATGATCCTTCAGCTCAGATTGTTTTATGAGTTTATTGTTTAAACTTATATATCAATGACAATGTCATTATTTCCTTACAATATTACTTATTGTGTATGCTCTCGAGGTTTAACAATAGAATTACTACTTGTGTAATGTGTATATGTGTACATGTTTATCCTGAAACTATTACAGATTCATGTGTTTCAGGTTATCTGGTTGCAAGACAAAGGAATTAAAGAGCCATTATCATACCTCCATGTCAGAATGATGAGATCTGATTTGTCTACGTGATCTTGATCAAATACTGTGTATCCCACCTTGGAGAGGAATATTTCTCAGGCGGTGATTGATTGTTGATTGTTTCTGGTTGTTTAACGCAGTACTCAGCAATATTCTACCTGTATGACAGCGGCCTGTAAACAATTGAGTCTGAACCAGACAATCCAGTGATTGATATCATGAGCATCAATCCACGATACAATGACATGCATCAAACAAGTGAGCGAGTCTGACCACCCGATACCGTTAGTAGCCTCTTACGACAAGCACAGTTGCCTTTTAAGGCAAGCATGGTTTGCTGAAGACCTATTCTACCCGGATCTTCACGGGTGAATAATTGCTTATTCCCCACCACCAGCTATACAGGTTGTACATGGATTTCTGAGAGGCAGAATATATCCCTTATACCTGGCTTCCAAGCAAGAAGCTGCACCCCTTTTCCGAGTCAGTGAAAGTCACGTGACATAGCACAAGCTAACCTCAGCTCAAACAGCTGTTCTCTATCAATTTTGAATTTGTTTTAATTATTTCACAATGTCATAGTAAAACATGTCAGTAAGATAAATTCATTATAGCAGGATCACTTGGGGTACATGGGGTTTCATGCGTCCCTCAATTAGCACCTACACAGTTCCAGTCACATTATACTGATTCAGCAATACTCCGCAGCCAGTTGAGTCTGTGATGACCCCCCCCCCCCCCCCCCCCCCCCCCACCACCCCCCAAAAAACACACACACTAGAAATAGAAATAGTTTATAATCTTTTTATTTTCAACAATGACGACAATCAGTTGACTTGCACTTTTTTGGCATCATAGCAAAATATCTGACGATGGTGGTTTTGAAAAAAAGCTACAATGATTTGTAAAATGGAAAATGTGCAAAATGGAAGACTGTAGAAAATTATTTCAAACCATTGAACCTTGACAGTGGACAGTGTAGAACATACTGGTAAACAAACAACACCTAACAATCTGTTATGAATGAATCTGTGCCATCTCTCTGATAGATAACAAATAATTATCAGAACCATTTCCCTTAGAATAGTCATACCATTAAAATACTTCTAGAATAAAATAGAAATGATATATTTCAGACATGAATGTACAATGACACAAGAACAATCATTTCAAACAAAATATTAAAATATATTTCTAATAACATGAACATCTAATTCAATTTTTTTTTCGGAAAGCCATCCTAATGTTGAAAATATTCAATTACATAATTGACTAGACATGTAAATCACATCCCATGCAATTGTTGAGCGAGAGTGAGAGGAAGAACCTGTTGACTGTAACATTTTTACGAAGCAAAATAATCTAACATGATCATGACATACTAAAGAGTAAGAGCACTGACACTTTATTGGGTCCTGACGTTTCTGTTTGCTTCCCCTGTTGGCATCACACACAATCTCATTAAAATCAAATCTTAGTTCTCGCTTCCGCTAAACAAAGATCTGAGGACATCCCATTATGGGTCATGTCAGACCGACCTTGCGCGAACTTTGACCAGCCAATGGATTGACCAATCAGAGGGGAGCTTTCTCGTGCTTTTCGGCACTAATTTCAAATTGTCGACTACGCTTCGAAATATATTTTGACAAATTCTCGGTTACAAATTTGATACCTGAACAAAAGAACTTTCTGGAATGGCTAATGGATGTTCTAGGCTGTATGGATTCTGTCGTTTAACCCGTAACTATCGTTCAGAATACCCCCTGTTCAAGTTTTCGAGGTTGCATGATTAGAAATCACATTTCGACTGTCACTTTCATAATCTGATAAGCGAAGCTCTGATTAGTCGGATGAAAGGTCGTTTTGACGTGACCCCTAATGGGATGTCTTCAGATCTTTGTTTAACGGGAGTGAGAACTAAGGTCTGATTTTAATGAGATTGGCATCACACAAAGACAAAAGCAACTGTGACCACACAAATTTACTGACAGATGAACGTTAATAGTTTTACTCTGCTTTGTATATATTCAGTAATATCATTTGTGTTCGCGTGATGTCGCAGGAAAGATTGAAGTAGTGTGCTGAAAACCTAGAAACAAGCCAAATCTGGGATTCAAACCCACAATTATAGGTTCCTAGCACCCAAAGGGAAGCAACTCTGGACAGCATAATTTGCCACCCAAGATGACTGAGACAAGATGCCTCCTCATTCTTTTGATAAATCTCTGGATTTGATTCTGAGGAATTCTGTCCCATTTCTCATGCAAAGCAGCAGTCAGTTCATTAAGCGTATGGACAGGTGGTTCTCTTTGTCGAAAAGACGGCTTAAAATGGGACAGAATTTATCAGAATCAAATCCAGAGATTGATCCAAAGAATGAGGAGGCGTCTTGAAGCAGTTGTTCGGGTTCAGGGAGGTTACACAAGACATTGATGGAAAGTCAATATTTGGACTTTCATGACATTGTGAACCAGAAGTGTGCATGATACTGACGGTTAAGTCTGTGCAACAAAAGTGACATTCGTAATTTCTTTGGATGAAATAAAGTCATTTTCCAAATCTGTAACATCTTCTAAAAAACACACATTATTTCATGGTAATCTTGGCTATGTTCCTCCTCAACCCTTTCTTTTCACTAAATAATTTATTTGGTACGGAAATCTTTTACACATTTCATGCACTAGTTCATTAAAGTTGCTCAGTCAGAGAATATACGGGTGTTGCCTAACTAATTTCCATGTGTATATATCTGTCATGGGGAATAGAAGCAATGAAACACTTCCCCATTTATTGTGTAAAACACAAAGGAAAAGCTAATAGATTAAACATCCTACAGGGTCTATGTTCAACTCAATTAAACACCAGCACACTACACATGTGAAGGTAGAACTGAAGAGTCATGTATTTCTAAAAGGTCGCAATGTTCTCAACACCAGTAAGAACATGATCACAGATACTTTTGCCTTCTGAATATAATTTCAGTTATGAAAGAAACAGAATTACAGAAAACATTTTTTTCTTCTTTTCTTAATTTTTAAACCAACCAACAGGCCACAAACACTTAGTTTATTGCTATTTAAGTACTTTCTGGTTAGACAATTCACACACTATGGAGACTATACCTACAAAACAAACATAATCAGCAGACCAAGGAAAGCAAAATTAACAAACAATAACATAACAATGATAATATGTATATCACACTGCTGTGAAAAACAATATGGATAGTGTCAGCATGTTTAAAATACACGATCCAAACTCATGGGATGCTTGCAAGGTAACATGACACATGAAAACGTTGGTTGGTTGGTTTGTTGTTTAACGCCGCACTCAGCAATGTTCCAGCTATATGACGGCGGTCTGTGAATAATCGAGTCTGGACCAGGCAATCCAGTGATTGATATGATGAGCCTCGATCCACGCATTTGGGATCGATGACATGCATCAACCAAGTCAGCCAGTCTGACCACCCAATCCCGTTAGTCGCCTCTTACGACAAGCACAGTCGCCTTTTTACAACAAGCATGGGTTGGTGAAGACCTATTCTACCCCAGATCTTCACAAAACATTTTGATTTCGCTGTACATGTTTATGAACATTATTCTGTCGTGTATTACTTACTGCAAATGCTGTTGAATAGTGATTTGTAAGTGATATGAATTATTCAAATGATTTAACATAGTTCTTATAAAAACTTGACGGAATGTCTGAAACAAGGAGTTGAGCCAGGGAGGAACAATGGCAGTGCTAGTACAGTGGCATTATCTTTACAATGGCGATGCAACTTAATGGGGATCACAAAACAATATGCAGTGACCTTGACCCTTGACATGCATGACCTTAAAAACAGGTATACAAAGGTGGTTACATTCCACCAAATATGTCTGTAATTATCACAATGTTTGTGGGCGAAGGTTCAGAAATCATCACATCCAGAGCTTTCACCAACATGTTTGTTTTATGTTGTTTAAACGCCGCACTCAGCATTATTCCAGCTATATGACGGCAGTCTGTAGATATTTGAGAAAGGACCAGACAATCCAGAGATTGACATCATGAGCATCGTTCCATGCAATTGGAATACGATGACTGCATCAACAGTCAGCGAGCCTGACCACTCGATACCGTTAGTAGCCTCTTACGACAAGCATGGGTTGCTGAAGACCTATTCTACCCTGGATCTTCACAGGCTTTAAATGTTAAAAATCAGGGTTTTTATACAACGGACAGAAGCGATCGCTCTGACAATGAAATGCTGCTGTCAGATTTCAGATTCTTAATATTTACAAGGACAAAAACCAGGCCAAGATTATTTACTTTAAGTTTATCACCTACTGATCTAGAGAACACTTTTGCTGATTACTACTGTAATACTACGCATTGTATTTTTAAATACATACCAACCAAATTTTTCACTATTAAAATCAACGAATAAAAGTCTGTCCCGAGGCAAAAATACGACCCTGGTGTAAAATGAATTCATTGTGCACACAGACAAAAAAATTGTTTGATACCACAGAATTATTGCAGCTAAATGACAGTGTCCTGTATGTAATCCTGACCAGACAATCCAGTGACTGACAGTTTGACCATCGATCCACACCGTCAAGGTGCAGTGACTGCAGCTTCTTAATGAACATGATATGTTTTTGCGACCTGACAACATCCGAATTTATGTGTTTATTTATCTATCTGCTGCCAGTCACCACAAATCATAAACACGGACATTGAAAGGAATGGGGCTCAACCAGCTTCAATCACAGTCATTACCGTAATTACGTGGGCAGACGATTGTGTGTTGGGTTTCACCAAAGTGGTACACAACCTCCTCCAATGTTACCACAAAACAGCTCCTCACTCACTCAAAGAAAGATCAAACATGAATACACTGACAAGACATAGTTGGTATATCTTCCTAGCAATAAGCTGTTAAAACATTTAACATATGACGGCCAAAACAGCGTAAATGTATTTCATATTTCAAGACAGGAAACAATAACGGGGTGAGTGCGTCAGGTTTAACATCACTTTCAGCAAATATTGCAACGATGCCAGGACCGGGGACATGGGCTTCACATAGTGTACACGTGTGGGCAAACAAACCTGAGTGCAGTTGTACAGAGTGATCTTAAGTGCTGAAGTGATCGGAACTCCCATAGTTTAACATAGACTTATGACAGTCGTAGTGCTAAGGTTGTTTTGTACAATGTCATCCTGGTGTTTTGGCGCAACCTCAAAATGAGGCAAACATGGTATTTTACAGAAACAGACAAATGTTCTATAAATCAATGAGGCAGACTGAAAGTGGTTTCTGCAAGTGTTGTATTATCAATTATGATAAATACTGAAGTTCATTACAAAAATACATACTAAATGATAGCACTACATGAAGCTATTACATCAGGTTTAACTTTGTGGTGATATTATGCAGTTAATGACAATGTGTTTATGTTCATGATTATGAATAATACTTCAGTGATTATGAATATATTGCCCGACTCTACCGGGTACCCGCTGTTCGTCTCAGGAGATAGGTACAAAATGTCTGATTTGGCATTATATTTTTACTATAGCTCCGGCAAAATGTATTTAGATACATGTATTAAACAATCTGGTCATCCATACACTGAAGTTGGCTTAAGGTATATCTTTACTCAACTACATGAAAAGTGGGTGCATAGTCAGAAAGAAATGCCAACAATGGTGACTTGTAGTGTAATCATAAAGTTCTAGATAACTTTTTGTCATTAAACAATACATCACGTCACTAACCACGGGTCCGGGTACCCGGGTCCTACTCAGTACCCACACAACCCGAGTACCTGCGTTACGAGCCGCAGTCCTAGTCGTGTCACTATAAAATCTTGGAATATCAAAGCATGTATACCTATTTCTTAAAGCTCCTGTGATTGAGAAACTCACTTGAGTTAAATGGTATCAAACAAATATGTGACACCGAATTCCAGGCCTGTGATTGGCTACTCCATGGTGATGACCTAAGGATAGATTATGACAGACTTCTTTCCTGACGATACAAATGTCATATTTGGGATAACACTTTCTCAGTAAAGTACCGAATCTAGTTCCTTTTTTTCGATCCCACACTGCCAGAGTGAAGTACCTTATCACCAGCACACAAAGTCAACGATCTAACCCACTCAGCCACCGAGGCTTCAACATAAATGAAAGTTTGACAACTTGTAGTCTAGATCACATACTATGTGTACCCCTCTGACAAGTGACACAGCTCCCATGGCCGAAAGCTATGAATACACAATTCAATAGTTTATTGCCACCAACTTGGTCCCTACAAGTGCCGGATGCAGGTGAAATTGCAACTTGTATCCCGTGTGAACAAACTCGAGTAACAAATGGTCGGACGTGATGAGCTGCCAATTTTTGGTATTGGCTTGTAGATATTCCCCGCATGTCCCAGGTTGGTTTCAAGTTGAAATATGGCAGAAGATAATCGTGGTCCAGAGACAAAGCCAAGTTGATGTGACTTGTTGATAGAAGCGTTGCCCCTGTAAGTCAGAACCAGCACCCTCTCCCACTTCTTCATCTTCCTGAGGCAAGAGCGCCCACTAGCCTTTTTATCAAAGGTTTGTTTCCAAATTGCATTACGAAATCAACTACCGTCCAGATTTTCCAAATCTTTTCATGTTTTTTATCAGGATTTTATTACAATATAGATCTTGATTATTGATCAGATCATCTTGACTGGTGGCCGCAATTTTGTTTGAAGCAAGTGAAAGTGATATGAGAGGTGGACCCAGACATCTTCTGTATAAACTGATGGTGTCTTCGGGACAATCACAGACAAGTCAGTTGATCCTGGTGATCAGAGGTGTCCGAAGTGTATGAACCATTGGAAGATCCAAGCCCCTCATCTCCTTCTCCCAGAATATTCCTCTCATCCTTGCATGCCTTCCCTTCAGGAATGGAAATCTTCTTTTCAGTAATGTCTGATGGTATTTGGGGATTTCTTGATTCTTGTAGAGAGGTGTATGGATTTTCTGGTTGTGTTTTTAGTGTGTTGACATCTTCATATGAATGATTCTCTCCTTGTTGAGACGTATATGGGACTTCTGGCTGAGTTTTCAGGGCAGTGACATCTTCACATGACTTGTTTCCTCTTGGGAGTGACTGGTATTGGTTCTCCAAAGTTGGAACTTTCAAACCCTCATAAAAGTTGTCCAAACTGAATGCTGCCATTCCATGACCACCTTCATGTATCACATTGTCTGCTAATGGCCGACGCCAGTTAGACACACCTTGCAGACAATCTCCCTGTCTTGCATTCTCAACAAACATGTCTTCCTGACAAAGTTCATCAGCTTCAGACTTGTCCGCTTCCTCATCTGGGACAAAACCTGGATTAACACCCTTTCCTTTCTCAACTTCTCCTTCCCTGTTAGCTGCTATGACATACTCATCGTAACCCTGGTTGTTGAAACTCTCCTCATCCAGAGACCCATAAGAATCGTCCCACGGATTGTCTATAATTGGATCGGTAAGACACACCACGGGAAGGCAGTCCATGATGAGAGGCGGAGGTTCACCGGCACTACCGCTGGTGTCAGCCACCTTGGAGTAGTCCTGGGGGAGGCTGATGGCACTCTGGGGCTCTGACCCAGAGCCTCGCTTAGCTTCCTCCTCCTCATCCACAGGTTCAAACTTGGGCTGGAACTGACTGGATGGAGAGAGAGGGGAGGGACTCTGATCATCTCCAGTCAGACTGCCACGCCCACTGTCCACACTCAGCTGTCGATAGGTGTGTAGGTTGGTCTGTAGGAAAAACTTAAACAGATTAATTAATCTCTGTCTTCAGATCCGTCAGATATGGCATAGCCTATTTTAAAATGATCATTATTTTCATAACATTGGGGAGGTAGGTACATTATGAAGCATTAGCAGGGAAGAGTCAAGTAGCCCTACCATGGATACTGTTGGATATTTTAGAATACAGCAGTAGGGACCAAACTTTTTTATTACATTTTCCAATTCCAATTCAGAAACATATCAGAGAGTGGAGTAGTATATAGCTATGTATCAGAGTGGAGCAGTATATAGTTATGTATCAGAGTGGAGCAGTATATATCTATGTATCAGAGTGGAGCAGTATATAGCTATGTATCAGAATGGAGCAGTATATAGCTATGTATCAGAGTGGAGCAGTATATAGCTATGTATCAGAGTAGAGCAGCATATAGCTGTGTATCAGAGCGGAGCAGTATATAGCTATGTATCAGAATGAAGCAGTATATAGCTATGCATCAGAGTGGAGCAGTATATAGCTATGTATCAGAATGGAGCAGTATATAGCTATGTATCAGAGTGGAGCAGCATATAGCTGTGTATCAGAGCGGAGCAGTATATAGCTGTGTATCAGAGTAGAGCATTATATAGCTATGTATCAGAGTGGAGCAATATATAGCTAAGTATATCAAAGTATGTATCAGCGTGGAGCAGTATATAGCTGTGTATCAGAGTGGAGCAGTATATAGCTATGTATCAGAGTGGAGCAGTATATAGCTATGTATCAGAATGGAGCAGTATATAGCTATGTATCAGAATGGAGCAGTATATAGCTATGTATCAGTGTGGAGCAGTATATAGCTGTGTATCAGAGTGGAGCAGTATATAGCTATGTATCAGAGTGGAGCAGTACATAGCTATGTATCAGCGTGGAGCAGTACATAGCTATGTATCAGGGTATGTATCAGAGATGAGCAGAACATAGCTATGTATCAGCTTGGAGCAGTATATAGCTATGTATCAGGGTATATATCAGAGTGGAGCAGTACATAGCTATGTATCAGCGTGGAGCAGTACATAGCTATGTATCAGGGTATGTATCAGAGCGGAGCAGTACATAGCTATGTATCAGCGTGGAGCATTACATTGCTATGTATCAGGGTATGTATCAGAGTGGAGCAGTATATAGCTATGTATCAGATTATGTATCAGCGTGGAGCAGTATATAGCTGTATATCAGAGTGGAGCAGTACATAGCTATGTATCAGCGTGGAGCAGTATATAGCTATGTATCAGCGTCTAGCAGTATATAGCTATGTATCAGAGTGGAACAGTATATAGCTATGTATTAGAGCGGAGCAGTATATAGCTGTGTATCAGAGTGGAGCAGTATATAGCTATGTATCAGAGTATGTATCAGCGTGGAGCAGTATATAGCTGTGTATCAGAGTGGAGCAGTATATAGCTATGTATCAGAGCGGAGCAGTACATAGCTATGTATCAGCGTCTAGCAGTATATAGCTATGTATCAGAGTGGAGCAGTATATAGCTATGTATCAGAGTATGTATCAGAGTGGAAGTATATAGCTATGTATCAGAGTGGAACAGTATAGAGCTATGTATCAGCGTGGAGCAGTATATAGCTATGTATCAGAGTGGAGCAGTATATAGCTATGTATCAGAGTGGAGCAGTATATAGCTGCATATCAGATATATGTGTATCAATTGATTTGTTTAATGCTACACTCGCCAATATATGATGGCAGCCTGTTTAATCAAATCTGGACCAGACAATCCAATGATCAAGGCCGTCAGGGTAAGATGACATGCATCAACCAAGTCACAGAGCCTGACCACTCGATCCCTTAAGTTGTCTCTTAAGACAAGCACATGTTGGTGGGACAAATGCTAAACTGGAGTTAAGATGTGCAAAAAGTGCCTTTAGATAATCCACACCCACCTGCTTCTGTCTCTCTGCACACTTCTCCTCCGGCAGTGGCTTGAATGCGACTGTTCTGATTTGTTCAGTTAAGTCTGCGGAGATGAAGTCCTGGAATAGAGAAGATTCCCCAGTTTGAGTGTCATCTAAAGCGACTGAGTGAATGTTGTTTAAGACACTGTCAGCAACATTTCAGCCATGTCATGCCAGTGTGTAAATAACCTGTGCCAGACAAACCACGTGGCTGAAGCATTAGCAATGTCTCGTAACAATGACAAGGTCACTGGGGCTGACCACCCTGTCCAATCACTGTAACTCTGTTTGTTTGTTGTTTAACGCTGTACTCATCAATATTCCAGCTATGTGATGGCGGTCTGTAAATAACAGGCTGGGCCATGGGCATGACTGACCACCCGGTCCAATCACCGTAATTCTGTTTGCTTGTTTGTTGGATTGTTTCTTGTTTAATGACGTACTCAGCAATATTCCTGCTATATGAGCCAGACAATCCTGTAATTGACATTATGAGCATGGATCAACACCAGTGGGAAATGATGTCAAGCATCAACCAAGTCAGCCTGACACCTGATCCCATTAGTCAACTATTCTCTACCCATAATTTCAATGCAGTTGCTTCTTATGACAAGTGCCCATGAGGAATCTGGGTAAGTATCTGATGGATCGGGGGGGGGGGGTCAAGTTCCAACAAATCTTACAACAAACACAGGTTGCTCGATTCCTCACCATGTTCAATGGGTTTGGACGTGTGAAACAAAAAACATAATGATATGTGAAACAAAAAACATAATGATATTATGGTGGATGTTTTAAGCAGCACCACATCAAAGAGTCATCATCAATCTTCATCCATGTTTTCCTTTACCGTCCTTAGAACAAGGACTATTGTAGTCAGCTCCTGAGGAGCAGTGGAAACCACCGGGGCCAAACACAGTGCAAGACCAGTTTTGAAAGTTATGCTCTTTTGATTGTATGTTTGTTTGTTTGTCCAGTGATTGATATCATGAGCATCGATCCAATTGAAAAACAATGACATGTATCAACTAAATCAGCAAGCCTGACCACCCGATCCCCAAGCCTGACCATCCGATTTCTACTAGTTGACTCATACGACAAGCACAGTCGCCTTTTGTGGCAAGCATGGGTTGCTGAAGACCTATTCTACCCCAGATCTTCACAGGTCAGTTACGCTGGTCATAATGCTATGACCAACTTGTGGAATCGAGCAGTGGAAACGCTTGACTTGTCTGATTGTAAAGTTATAACATCATTATGGAAGATTGAAGACGTCAATCATTGTCATGTGAAAACAGTGAAAACAATTGACTCTGGTCTAGAATGAACTCAATTACATGTGCCGATCTCCAAGTAAACTCCATGTTTCTGACTTGGTTAAAAAGCCAGGATGGTTATGGTGTGGATGTGGGTAAGCTAGAAGCTCCTTAAGGTTAAGATTGCAAAAAATACTCACCGGAACTGAAGGAAGAATAATCTTCTCCTTTTCTCTGCACTTTTTGCTGGCATAACTAAAAATAATATACTTATTTAGTAATATTAAATAACAAGAAAACAGTGTTATCACTATCCCCCATCCACCCCATAAGGCACATTAGAATTTTGTTTGTTCATATAGCAGTGAATCTGCACTATAAAACAAGAGTCCTATTAAGCCTTAAAGAAAAGAATGGCACAAGCGTCGCTTTATGTCATCAGGAGAAATGATTAAATGTGAAATTAATACAAACAAAAGGCCTCTTCTCTGGAAAAAATAATTTATGGCACTCATTCTCGAACTCAGTCTTGATAAGTATCTCCTAGATTAGCTAACTTCAGTAGTTTCTGAAATAAAATGTCCCTATTGCAGACCCGATGCACTTGGTAAAAATCACATGGATCAAGGGACGTAACTGTGTATACACACAAAAAAGTGAAAAAACATGTAGCAAGGGAAGTAACTCTGGAAACAAAATAATTTACGGGACCGCTTTGGAACTCTGTTTTGATGAGTATGTCTTAGATAAGCATGCAAAGTTTCATTCATGTGATGTCAGTAGTTTCTGAGAAAATTTGTCCCTATTGCAGACACTATGTACTAAGTTGAAAAGCATGGAGCAAGATACATAACTCTGTTAAAAAATAATCTACAGCACCAATTTTTGAACTCAGTCTCTTAGATAAGCTTTCATTGACTTTCATTCACATAATTTCAGTAGTTTCTGAGAAAACTTGTCCCTATTTCACAATTCACAAAGTTGAATAGCACACAGCAAGGGCCATAACTCCGCAAAAAATGAATTGAAAAACAATTATCAGAGTGTAAAATTTCCATTCTCTAACTTAAACAGTTATTGAGAAGAATTATCCCCTTTCAGAAGTGGATAGATGGATGGAAAGACAGAAGGATGGGCGGAAGGAAGGACGGACAAACTCCATTCTTATATCCCCCTCCCCACTTCATGGCAGGGGATAATAATAATAACAATGTACATATTAATAATGCACCAAATCCACAACCTTGAGCGTGCTCAAAACACTAAATGGATCAGAGTGCACTTGATTTTTATTGCCAGCTCCCTGGACCCTGGTATATCTGTGACTGAAGACCTACCGGTAACATTTGACCATGCTGAACGAGAAGACGACAACGAAGAAGGCACAAGCAAAAGCAATGCCAGTAATCTCTCCTGCTGACAAATCTGAAACAAGGGGAATCAATACTAGAAAAGTGTTTATACTTCATGCAATAACAGAAGCCAACCCATCCCTACTTCTTCCGAATGCCACCAAACTGTGCCCCTAGAGTGAGTGAGTGAGTTGGGTTTAACGCCGCTTTTAACAGTATTCCAGTTATATCGCGGCGTGTCAGCTTAATGTGGGAGGAAAGCCCAAAGTGATGCAGGTCTCAGACGTTTACCACTTCGGTGAAACCCACGAGCACGGGAATGGTGTTGACAAACCTAGAAACATAATCGGAGCGAAACGGGATTCGAACCCACAATCATAGGTTTCTGGCGTGCCCAAGGGACGCAACTCTGCACAGCGAATCGTAGCGCCTTAGACAACTGGGCCACCCTTGCCCCCCTGTGCCCCTAGAGACCATAGTAACAATGTTATAGTACTTACAGTCTTATTTATCATCCCTTCTGATTTGAGAAATCATATGTCCAATGCAGTACAACTTGGAAACAGAAAGTCTTGAGCTAATAGCTACTGAGTCAGCAAGGGGGAATATGTATAGCAAATTTTATCAAGAAATATTCAATGGTTTTGCAGTTCTGCTCCAGAAACGAGTACTTTCCCTCCTTTTCAGTCTAAGTCAAACTTGTCATGAAAACAAAACAAAATTATTTTTTTGGTAAATCCCAAATTATAAAAAAGACTGATCAGTATAGCAATCTCATTAAAATCAGATCTTAGTTCTCGCTCCCGCCTAAACATCCCATTACAGGTCACGTCACACCGACCTTTTGCGAACTTTGACCAACCAGTGGAATGACTGACAAGAAGTCAACTTAAGCCAATCAGAAGGCAGCTTTCTCGTGCTTAACGGCACTAATTCCAAATTAGCGACTAGTAGAATTTTCCTATTCGGAATATTCTATAAGTAATACGTTACCACTGTTATACCGAGGCTGTTGTCTCCCACAACTGCTGCTATAGCGAAATCTACCACAGAGATCTCAATTACCTCATGCAGCACGTGCGTAGCCACCTAGCTGCCATGTGACACCCTTCACTCTTGTCTCTTGCGAGAGCAAGTGCTCGGGGGACAGACGGGCGGGCAGCAGCCCAGTGGTAACGTATTACTTATAGAATATTCCGAATAGGAAAATTCTACAAATTACATTAAGTAATACGTTACCACTGTTATACCGAGGCTGACTCCCACAGTAGGCGGTGGGGAGCACCTACAACCCGAATCCTGACTGCTAGCGTTTCTTCCGACCAGCGGAAGTAAACACCAAGGCGGAAGCACTCGATGCGCATGCACCTAGCTAGGTGTTACCCTATAGGAATACCAAAGCACTGTCAAGCGCATACCTTAAGGCTCAATCGTCATTGCCAAAACGATTGGTGACATCAAACGGCCCCACTGGATAGGTATTTCATCGCCGCAGCGGATGAGAAAACTGTATCCGCGTGAGCTTAATCTTAGATCAGGTTAAACAGTCGAAAAGAGGGAAATTAATTTCATTCAGACGGTATATCCCAGAGCAAGCCTACTTAAGTATGCATTAGGCGCGTGACCTAATTCCAGTATTTGTAAGCATGCATCACAAGGTTGGGATACACGACAGACAATTAAATACATAATTGTCAAAATACAAATAAGGACAAAGCACACAAAAAGCCGCCCTCACCTGTGGTGTGAGTGCGCTGGTTTGCGGGACCCCAACTCCTGTACCCACGGCAGTGGGAACATTGGAGTCGACCCAGATTGACCGTCGTGCAAGGTCTGACGCCTGAGGAGTTCGGAATTGCGCTGGGCACACCCCTTAGGTGCCCGCTTGCGCCGCTATCCGCGGGCCAAGACGGTGCACACTCTCCACGACGGCATCAGCGACCTGTTTGAGGTAATGATTGGCAAAAACCGAGTCAGAACGCCAGTAACAACCTCGTAATATTCTGCGAACAGAGATATTTGAGTGTAGGGCAAATGTTGCCGCTAGCGCCCTGATCTCGTGCGGGTTTGACCCCGCTACCAGTAACCCCCGAGACCGGTACGCCAGATTGATGACAGAACGAAGCCACAACGCAATCGAGTTGCGAGTTATGTCAACCGTGCGATTAGGGTTACACGATATGAACAGACGGTCACGCCCTTGTCTACGTTCATTCGCAGCCTTAAGATAATACTTAAGGGCCCTAACCGGACACAGCGCTCTGTCCTCAGTATCAGCAGGATGTAAGATTTCTTTGAGGGATCTTACAGTGAATTCTCTCTCCGTTTGCCCGACTCTCTGATTCTTGGCGACGAAGCCCATGAGCAGGCCCAGGCGGACTGCTCCTTTGTCACCCCTATCGAATCGTACCTTGGCGACATCGAGTGCATGAATTTCGGATACACGTGCCGCCGTGGCAAAGGAGAGGAGAAATGCTGTTT
The DNA here is from genome assembly GCF_023055435.1 of Haliotis rufescens. Taxonomy (NCBI): domain Eukaryota; kingdom Metazoa; phylum Mollusca; class Gastropoda; order Lepetellida; family Haliotidae; genus Haliotis; species Haliotis rufescens. Next base: position 38,611,818 of record NW_025963890.1, read on the forward strand.
TCCAAGTCACATGCCGGAACGAAGCACTATGCAAGGGTTCATACGGAGCTTCCGTAAGTGATTGCAACACTAGGGAAAGATCCCAGGCCGGTGCCGAAGGCGGCCCTTTTTAAGATCGTGCTGTTTGAAACCCTTGATAATACCCCGTATCACCGGCTCTTTGGAGAGACTGGTACACATAGCAACGTCCCGTACCATAGCAACGGACGAGACATAGTTGGCAATGGAACCCCCGGAGAGTTTCCGGGTCTCTCGCAAGTGAGACATGAAACGAGCAATATCCTGCACAGATACCTTATCTGGCGAATGAATGTGATGTTTACAACACCACTTCGTGAAAATAACCCAACGTGCATTATACACCTTCTGGGTAGAATCACGATGCATACTAACGTATGCCCGAGACGCCCGAGAAAAACCTTTACTCCTCAGACGCTCCGTGACAACATCCACGCGTGCAGATTGAACTGCCCTGCATTGGATGAAGCTGACGGGTGTGAGGGTGGATCAAGAGATCCGGTCTCACAGGCAGTGGAAGTGGCGACTGCGTGACCTGGGTCAGCAAGTCGGGGTACCACGATCTGTTCGGCCACATGGGAGTGATCAGTAACATTCGACAGCGAACTCCTCGGAGCCGGCTTAGAATGTGTGGTATCAACGCTGTCGGCGGGTAAGCATAAGCGTCCAAGCCCGTCCAGTCTAACGCGAGAGCATCGTGATCGATGGCCCTCGGGTCCGGGACTGGTGATACAAACAACGGGAGTTGATTGTTGAACCGCGTTGCGAACAGGTCGACCATCGGACGACCCAAACGTTCGCACAGCCACTGAAACACTACTGGGTTCAGCATCCACTCTGTGGGGCTCGGATCCTGAGGCCTCAATAGAGCATCGACCAGTACTTCCGCACACCTGGGATGTGACGGGCGCGTATCTGGCACGGGACACTGTCCACCAGAGCGTAAAACTCGAACGTGAGATCGAGTAGCGAGTGACTGTGGGTTCCCCCCAGTTTGTTCACATAGGACACTACCGTCGTGTTGTTGGTCCCCAGCATGAGTCGGGCGTCAACGAGACAATGCTTCCAGTGATTGACTGCGTTGATCACTGCCTTGAACTCGAGACAATTGATGTGAAGACCTAGTTCGTCTACGCATCACAGCCCCGAGCTCACCTCCCCCTCTAGATGGCGCCCCAGCCCACTAGAGAGGCGTCTGTATACAGGTTCAACGTGGCCCGGTAGGGCCGCATAGAGACTCCTGATAAGACATTGTAAGGGACCGTCCACCACTCCAGATGCGGTCGGAGCCGATCCGGGAGGGCGACGGTCGCACTGTTCACCTCCGTTGCTAACAACTGGATTAAAAACCGTTGCAGCGGGCGGAGTTGGAGACGACCCCGTTCGGTGCAGTCCTGGGCTGATACAAGTAGCCCTAACAGCTGTTCCCAAAAGTGAACAGTCTGTTGCACCGCTAAGACTTTGGCAATCATCGCCTGAATCTTGTGCCACCGGTCTGGGGGGACAAAGAGGCGATGGGACACCGTGTTGAACCGACCTCCGATGAACAGCAAGTTCTGAGAAGGGGTTAACTCGCTCTTGGGGAGATTGATAATCCACCCCAATTGCTCCAAGAGCCGACGTGCGAAAACGAGATGGCGTGACAGGGTGTCCGTCATTCGATTTGCTACTAGCGAGTCGTCCAGTTACGCGAAGTACCGGACACCCCTCCTGTGGAGGAACCCCACTATGGGGGTGGTTAACCGGGTGAACAGCCAGGGAGCGGACGTGTGAATCATTCTGAGTTCGGCACTGTCCTACTTGGGAACGAGAAATATCCTGGAGTAAATCCCCGGTGTTATTTCTGGTAGAGCTAACTCCCGTACTGCCCCTTCTCCACCAACCTGCCGATGGCATCGGCGAGGATGGGAAGATCTGTTTCCGAATCGAAACCTGCCAACGGGGGAACGGTGAGCGGCGGATTCGCTTTGAGATCAAGCCGATAGCCGTACCGAATCGTGTTGACCACCCACGGGTCGTCGAACACTTGTTCCCAATTCTCCCAGTAAGTCTGGAGTCTGGCACCCACTGGGGAAGGAGAGGGGGCCCTGACAGGCTGCGGCAGGCGCAACTGTCCAGGGCCAAGTGACTCGGGTTCGCCTAAGGGCCAACCGAAGTTGGCGCTGTCGGCATACGAACCCCTCCAAGGAGAGTCACCTGGAGGGGCCCTTGCTGTCCGTCGACGACTTGGGCTTCCCCCAGTTCCCCGTCTTCCCGCGAAAGGGCAGCTGATTGCCCATACCGGAGCCCTCAAGAGGAAGAAGAACCCGACCCCTTAGACCTACCGGCCGCAGCAGCCTGGGGCGCGCTCCGGTTAGGAGCGGCACTCAGGCGCCTATGCAGGGACCCAACAAGAGCAAGTGTGTGCCGAGAGTCCTCGGCAACGTACTCCAGGGAAACATTTAAACTGAGCAGGCAGTTGTAAATGCGCTGGTCACGGTCCGTGGGAGAACCTTCGACCAGACGGGCCGCTGCAGCCAAGTTAGTGTCTCCGTGAGACATGGAGTGCCGAGCAAGGGCGTCCAGCTGGTGCAAGGTAGCTTGCGTTACCGTAGCAGCCGGTGGGGCACGGACACCCAACCGCTCAACATGGGCCTCCGCGGTAGGACCAGCCTCGGGAAAGGCAAGGTCATGTACAGGGAATAAACCCTTTCTCCACGACGTCGGAGGCAACGGGAGACCCCGACCGGAGGCCGCCGCGAAGGCGTTCTCCAAGGAAGGCTTGATACCGCGCAGCAAGGTTGATGCGGGGAAAGCCGTGTCGGAAGACTCATCGTATACCTCGGAGGAACCCACAGTCGTGGATTCCCCGCGGTACCGGCCGGGGCATGTCCTCAAAGAGGTCATAAACCATGGCCACGCGGTCCTTAACCGATAGCGGGAGCAACGGTTCGGGGGAAGGACCGGTGAGCACGGGAGCCGCCGCCGTACCGGTGGACCCTGCGTCTGACCCCGCGGCCACCGAAGTGGCCGGGGACGGAACAGCCAGCGGCCTATCCTGAGATAAGGCCCCCAGCTTGGAGTCCACAAGTTATGCAAGTAATGCAGCGACGGAAACCCCGGACAGCCCACGGGCCGCCAAGGGATCTGCCGCAGCCGTGGTGGTGGTACCCGCAAGGGGACCCCGACCGGACGAGCCGGCCACCACAGGGGTGGAAACGGACTGCACATACAGCCGGTAGCGCTCGCTTGCGGCACACCCCGCAGCTCCTGGTTGCGGGGGTAGAGGGGAAGGAGGACGGCGAAACATCCATGTCAGACATTTTGTTTGTACTATGAACAAAGAGCAAAACATGGTTACAACACACGCACCACAAATAGTCACAAACGAGTATTTTCACAAGAAAATAAACGAGCAATGGGAATATAGAACACACACATATAACATATAGAGGAATAAGTGATGTAAAAACCCCAAGATATACTAGAACAGGGGAACGTAAGACGCAACGTGCATACAAGACACCCCGCAAGTATATAGAAAAAAAAGGGCGGGAAAAATATTTCCTTTTGGCAGGAAAAATATTTCCAAGCGTAGTTACAGCAAACGCCCCGTAAAAGCACAGTTTATTCGAGAGAATAAACAGTAATAAATATCACCGAATGGTCGGAGAAACAGGAACGCTTGAGCAGTTTATTGTACGTCTTGCTAGAGCAAGCGAAGAGACAAGAGTGAAGGGTGTCACATGGCAGCTAGGTGGCTACGCACGTGCTGCATGAGGTAATTGAGATCTCTGTGGTAGATTTCGCTATAGCAGCAGTTGTGGGAGACAACAGCCTCGGTATAACAGTGGTAACGCATTACTTAATGTAATTACGCTTTGAAACATATTTTGACAAATTCTCATTTACAAATTGGAAACCTGAACAAAAGAACATTCTGGAATGGCTAAAAGTTGGTCTAGATTGTATGGATTCAGTCGTTAAACCCGCAACTATTGTTCGGAATACCCCGTGTGTTCGAGGTTGCATGATTAGAAATCACATTCCGACTGTCAATTTCATGATCTAGTAAGTGGCGCTCTGTTTGGTTGGATGAAAGGTCGTTCTTACGTGGCCCCTAATGAGATGTCCTCAGATCTTTGTTAAGCGGTAGCGGTATAACTGTTTCAAAACAGGGGGATAAAAATTATAACCACTTCCGGTTTGATAACAGCACTTCCTGTTTGGGGAATATGCGCCCAACCACGAAACAGAAAGCCCTATGCTATTACCTATTTCACTAACAAGTTAAAAGCACCTACAGTTTAATGACACAGCTTCCAGTTTGGGAAAGACATATATCTTATGAAAGACAACTTCAAAAAAGAAAATGTGCCATGTCTCTTTAAACATTAACAAGAAAATTGTCTACACTTCCGGCTCAAAAACATCACTTCCAGTCTGGGAAAACACACGTCTAAAGCAAAACAACTTGAAGAAAACGTTCTATTTTCTGCCTGAATGATAAAGTTACAATAACTCCAGGGTTTGCACATCGCAGCCGTTTTATTAAAGCACACGCCAAAAGCAGTCAAACTTTGGAACAGAAAGACCTGTACTTATTAATAGCTACCGTAACAACAAAGGTATCGCTATTTCCGATTGATGACATCACTTCCTGTTTGGGAAAACACACGAGACTTGGAATCACAAAGTCCTGTCTTTAACATTAATAGAAAATAATATGAAGTTTGGGTTTAGGGACATCACTTTCGGTTTGGGAAACACCTAATGGAAGACAAACTTTATCACTTCCAGTGGATTGATATCACTTCCAGTTGGAGAAAATACAAGTTATATGCAGTGTGACTGCAAAATGAAAGTCTCATGCCTTGAGCTACATAGACAGCAAAGTAATAAACACCTCTGGTTTAATTATCTTAAAAATCACTTCCAGCCAACCGCATTTTTGATTATTTCTCGTTGAAATCATGGCTGCCACAGCACTGCAGCTCACCTGGGTATGTACTCGTCAGTTTAAAATGTCAACAAGGACAGAGAGTCGTCTAAATGTTAGCAATGATATTCAACCATTTTCTGCATAAGAACTGAGGGCCAAAAACTGTTTTCAGAGCAGAAGAAGTTTACAATGCAAAACCACATTATCAGTGGGTTTGGAAGGGAGCTAACTCTGCTTGGACCCAAATTCAAAACTGAACAAACGTAAAAACAAGAGTAAACCTGCAGCATGACTCATCATTTATCGCAAATATGAAAAAAGCAAATATACGAGCACCAGGTTGCAATTTAGAGTGATCTACCCTTCCCAAATTGTATCGCCAATAATGTCACTATTTACAGAGCCAAATATGCATTTTGTGAGAATTTAGAACATGCTGAAAAACAATCCACGTTGAGCCCGAGTACTAACTACACATATACCAAATTTCATTACATTTTGAAATAGAATAGTTTAGTAATGGCCATGTTTCATATTTCAGTATGGTCAAAGTGCCAAGGTCAAAGTGCAAAGATCATATGAAGGTCAAGATCTAAACATCTCAAACAACAGATCATATATCTTGAGCTGATGCTCCCTGTCACATGTTTAGTACTTACAGGAGTAAAGGGGCACTGCATACACACAGACACTGAACTGATGCACTCTGTCACATGTCTGGTACCTACAGGAGTAAAGGGGCACTGCATACACACAGACACTAAACTGATGCACTCTGTCACATGTCTGGAGAAGGGTGCTGCATACACGCAGATACAGAACTGATCCACTCTGTCACGTGTCTGGTACTTACAGGAGTAAAGGGGCACTGATACACTCTGTCACATGTCTGGTACTTACAGGAGTAAAGGGGCACTGCATACACACAGACACTGAACTGATGCACTCTGTCACCTGTCTGGAGAAGGGCACTGCATACACACAGACACTGAACTGATGCACTCTGTCACATGTCTGGAGAAGGGCACTGCATACACACAGACACTGAACTGATGCACTCTGTCACATGTCTGGTACCTACAGGAGTAAAGGGGCACTGCATACACACAGACACTGAACTGATGCACTCTGTCACATGTCTGGAGAAGGGCACTGCATACACACAGATACAGAACTGATGCACTCTGTCACGTGTCTGGTACTTACTGGAGTAAAGGGGCACTGCATACACTGGGTTACTATAGGGCCCAGCCCCAGCCTGTGCAAGAGGTTTCAGTCTCACGCTGTAGTTGGTTCCCTCCTTCAGGTTGGCAATGACCAACTTCTCTTGATCACTGGGGACTGTACTATTCCCTGTGAACAAGAAGTATAATTTTCAAAACAAATCACATGAGCAGCATAACACTTTACAAAATTTTAATCATCATATTTTCATCCACTTCCGACACAAGAGATATCGCCAGTGCGTGACCAAATATCTCCTTGGAGATATTGTTCATCTTATCACCCACTGCTTAACATAAGCATAAGCTTGAGGATTAAATGTTCAAATTTAACACAAGTGATTTCCTTTTGACAATCCTTTCCTCAAAACATATTCAGTATTCCACATAGTGAGTGAGTGAGTGAGTTGGGTTTAACGCCGCTATTAACAATATTCCAGTTATATCGCGGCGTGTCAGCTTAATGTGGGAGGAAAGCCCCAAGTGATGCAGGTCAAAGACATTTACCACTTCGGTGAAACCCACGAGCACAGGTATGGTGCTGACAAACCTAGAAACATAATCGGGGCGAACCAGGATTCGAACCCACAATCATAGATTTCTGGCGTGCCCAAGGGACGCAACTCTGCACAGCGAATCGCGGTGCCTTAGACGACTGGGCCACCAATGACCCCGTATTCCACATAGGACAAGCCAAATGACTTGTCTTTGAAGACCTAAAACTGTATTCCAGTACAGCAGTATACCTGACACCTTCTGCCGTTTTGATAAGGGATGTGCACAAGCTCATTCCTTAGCAGCAGTTTCTAAATTTTTGGTTGCCATTTTTTGTCGCATCTCTAAAATAACAGCAGATTAAGGGACACACACAGCGGCTTTCATAAGTAGATGTAATATTCAATTATCAAAGTTAAGACAAAATACTACGTATTTGTTGAAATGTGAGGTGATGAGGTTGCGCACCGATTATGGAACGTCTATTTTCAAATACTATTTTTATATTGACGTTCAATTTTTTAAGTTTATGGATTGCTTTGATTTTCAACTTCAGGGTTTTATCACAACCCTACAAATCTAAGTGGAGTCATTTTTCTGTTTATTTTAAAATTTATCGCCCTATTTATCAAATAGTGATGCTGTTGATTGCAGTGTTATTAGTAGAGTCAAACAAACATTGCAGACATTAGCCAGAAAGTAGCAAGAACTAAGACCTGATTATAATGAGATTGCATTAAGTCATGAGGTGAATAAAACACAAAACCAAGGGGACCAACATATAGTTTTCTGATAAAAAGGGGGGTGGGGGGCAGGTCCCTCCGAATCAGTCACTGTCATGGCAACCAGATAGCCCCAACTCACACAATTCATTGATGTTTGTTTGTTGCTTAAAGCTGATTCAGCAATACTTCAGCTAAATGACGGACGGTTAATAATCCAATCTGGATCAAACAAACCTTGCCTGATCCATTGAGTCACCCATTACAACAATCTCCTTATATTGTTCATCTTATCACCCACTGGTCGATACTAATATAAACATAAGCTTGAGGATTAAATGTTAATACAAGCATAGGTTGCTTGGGATGCTTTCTAACCTGGAATCCCAGAGGACTATTAAATACAGCAAGCTGTGTAGTTATTGCAGCAGTACTCAATGACGTAGTGTAGTTATTGTAGCAGTACTCAATGATGTAGTGGGTGAAGACAATCGTTAGACTTACTGCATGCTGTGTAGTTATTGTAGCAGTACTCAATGATGTAGTGTAGTTATTGTAGCAGTACTCAATGACGTAGTGTAGTTATTGTAGCAGTACTCAATGACATAGTGGGTGAAGACAATCGTTAGACTTACTGCATTCTGTGTAGTTATTGTAGCAGTACTCAATGATGTAGTGTAGTTATTGTAGCAGTACTCAATGATGTAGTGGGTGAAGACAATCATTAGACTTACTGCATGCTGTGTAGTTATTGTAGCAGTCCTCAATGACGTAGTGGGTGAAGACAATCGTTAGACTTACTGCATGCTGTGTAGTTATTGTAGCAGTACACAATGACGTAGTGTAGTTATTGTAGCAGTACTCAATGACATAGTGGGTGAAGACAATCGTTAGACTTACTGCATTCTGTAGTGATTGTAGCAGTACACAATGACGTAGTGTAGTTATTGTAGCAGTACTCAATGACATAGTGGGTGAAGACAATCATTAGACTTACTGCATGCTGTGTAGTTATTGTAGCAGTACTCAATGACATAGTGGGTGAAGACAATCGTTAGACTTACTGCATTCTGTAGTTATTGTAGCAGTACACAATGACGTAGTGTAGTTATTGTAGCAGTACTCAATGACATAGTGGGTGAAGACAATCATTAGACTTACTGCATGCTGTGTAGTTATCGTAGCAGTACACAATGACGTAGTGTAGTTATTGTTGCAGTACTCAATGACATAGTGGGTGAAGACAATCGTTAGACTTACTGCATTCTGTAGTTATTGTAGCAGTACACAATGACGTAGTGTAGTTATTGTAGCAGTACTCAATGACATAGTGGGTGAAGACAATCGTTAGACTTACTGCATTCTGTAGTGATTGTAGCAGTACTCAATGACGTAGTGTAGTTATTGTAGCAGTACTCAATGACATATTGGGTGAAGACAATCGTTAGACTTACTGCAAGCTGTGTAGTTATTGTAGCAGTACTCAATGACGTAGTAGGTGAAGACAATCGTTAGACTTACTGCATGCTGTGTAGTGATTGTAGCAGTACTCAATGATGTAGTGTAGTTTTTGTAGCAGTACTCAATGACGTAGTGTAGTTATTGTAGCAGTACTCAATGATGTAGTGGGTGAAGACAATCGTTAGACTTACTGCATGCTGTGTAGTTATTGTAGCAGTACTCAATGACATAGTGGGTGAAGACAATCGTTAGACTTACTGCAAGCTGTGTAGTATTGTAGCAGTACTCAATGACGTAGTGGGTGAAGACAATCGTTAGACTTACTGCAAGCTGAGTAGTTATTGTAGCAGTACTCAATGACGTAGTGGGTGAAGACAATCGTTAGACTTACTGCATGCTGTGTAGTTATTGTAGCAGTTATCAATGACGTAGTGTAGTTATTGTAGCAGTACTCAATGACGTAGTGGGTGAAAACAATCGTTAGACTTAATGCATGCTGTGTAGTTATTGTAGCAGTACTCAATGATGTAGTGGGTGAAGACAATCGTTAGACTTACTGCATGCTGTGTAGTATTGTAGCAGTACTCAATGACATAGTGGGTGAAGACAATCGTTAGACTTAATGCATGCTGTGTAGTTATTGTAGCAGTACTCAATGATGTAGTGGGTGAAGACAATCGTTAGACTTACTGCATGCTGTGTAGTTATTGTAGCAGTACTCAATGACGTAGTGTAGTTATTGTAGCAGTACTCAATGATGTAGTGGGTGAAGACAATCGTTAGACTTACTGCATGCTGTGTAGTTATTGTAGCAGTACTCAATGACGTAGTGTAGTTATTGTAGCAGTACTCAATGATGTAGTGGGTGAAGACAATCGTTAGACTTACTGCATGCTGTGTAGTTATTGTAGCAGTACTCAATGACGTAGTGTAGTTATTGTAGCAGTACTCAATGACGTAGTGGGTGAAGACAATCGTTAGACTTACTGCATGCTGTGTAGTTATTGTAGCATTACTCAATGACGTAGTGTAGTTATTGTAGCAGTACTCAATGACATAGTGGGTGAAGACAATCATTAGACTTACTGCATGCTGTGTAGTTATTGTAGCAGTACTCAATGATGTAGTGTAGTTATTGTAGCAGTACTCAATGACATAGTGGGTGAAGACAATCGTTAGACTTACTGCATTCTGTGTAGTTATTGTAGCAGTACTCAATGATGTAGTGTAGTAATTGCAGCAGTACACAATGACGTAGTGTAGTTATTGTAGCAGTACTCAATGACGTAGTGTAGTTATTGTAGCAGTACTCAATGACGTAGTGGGTGAAGACAATCATTAGACTTACTGCATGCTGTGTAGTTATTGTAGCAGTCCTCAATGACGTAGTGGGTGAAGACAATCGTTAGACTTACTGCATGCTGTGTAGTTATTGTAGCAGTACACAATGACGTAGTGTAGTTATTGTAGCAGTACTCAATGACATAGTGGGTGAAGACAATCGTTAGACTTACTGCATTCTGTAGTGATTGTAGCAGTACACAATGACGTAGTGTAGTTATTGTAGCAGTACTCAATGACATAGTGGGTGAAGACAATCATTAGACTTACTGCATGCTGTGTAGTTATTGTAGCAGTACTCAATGACGTAGTGGGTGAAGACAATCGTTAGACTTACTGCATGCTGTGTAGTTATTGTAGCAGTACTCAATGACGTAGTGGGTGAAGACAATCGTTAGACTTACTGCATGCTGTGTAGTTATTGTAGCAGTACACAATGACTATTGTAGTTATTATAGCTGTACTCAATGACATAGTGGGTGAAGACAATCGTTAGACTTACTGCATGCTGTGTAGTTATTGTAGCAGTACTCAATGACGTAGTGGGTGAAGACAATCATTAGACTTATTGCATGCTGTGTAGTTATTGTAGCAGTACACAATGACGTAGTGTAGTTATTGTAGCAGTACTCAATGATGTAGTGGGTGAAGACAATCGTTAGATTTACTGCATGCTGTGTAGTTATTGTAGCAGTACTCAATGACGTAGTGGGTGAAGACAATCGTTAGACTTACTGCAAGCTGTATAGTTATTGTAGCAGTACTCAATGATGTAGTGGGTGATGAGGGTCTGTTCAGGACACTCATCTGATGCCCATGTCACAGTCAGCCCCAGGTCAGGTTGGGGGTTGACAGCCTGGATACTCGGCTTCTTCTCAGGGACTAAACAGTGAATATGTCATGAGAAATACAACCACTTTACCTGCATCTAATAGGACTAATTAATGTAAGCTTGTAGCAATCACAGGGTTCATTCATAGTGCCGCATTGCGGCTTTCACAAGTCTGTCTTAGGAAATACACAAGAAAGTCTGTCTGAGGAAATACACAAGAAATACCTATATGGGAGGGTTCATGGCTTCAAATACATATTAATCTCACATGTTAAGCAGATTTAGCGGGGCCTTGAAATTGGAAGCACGTATTAGAATATAATTTTCGTAAAAAATACAGAATTGAAATATCGTAAATTTCCTGGCCCACATACTTTTGGCTTCCTCATAGACACAGTAACTCCACATCAGCTGGCTGCTCACACCCTCATCAGTTGTCATTGAAACAGCAAACATGTTACCATCTTCTTGGAACCTTGCATAGGGCACAGCAACAGATCTCTGGGTGCCATCCACAATCAACCAGTCCAGGTCTCCCTGACAACACACACACAACCAATTGTCCACAGCAGTTATGTATTAGGCATACATGGCATACAGGCAAAATATAGACCAATTATCGACAGCAAGGGGCATACAGGCATACATATAGGCCAGCATACAGGCATACACACAGACCAAATGTCCACAGCAAAGGGCATACAGGCATACACAGACCAATTGTCTGCAGCAGCTACCAATGTATACATATTGTGAGGTCTGCTGATTTAATTTCTTGTGGTGTTCATAAATGCTCGGTAGGTAGGTAGGTGAAAGAAGACATTTCTCATTTCCTTCAATACAGGATTTACAACAGTTATAGCACTTCTCTCGCTTTGTGAACAAGGCTCTGGTCCTGAAGGTCTAGAGTATGAACCTTCTACATAATTACCGAACACAAATCTTTGCTTCCCTGGCACCAGAGTACAGTCCAGTGTCGAGGCTGGACATCTGACTTCCACTCCACCCGCACTGACGTGGAGTTATACGGCACACGGACACTGGTGGGCGGCTCCACTGCAAGGCAGGGACAAACAACATTCATAGTCACCGTCATAGCAGCCTGGACACTTTGAACAACATACAGGGAGCTTATGAAAACCATCCAAAATAAGTTAAATTTGTTTCTGAGATGTACACAAGAAAATATGGACTGTCATGTACATTTTCTGTCAGGTTGGTCAGGGGGTGCACATTTGATCATGTTCCTTCCAAAGTCACCTTCTAATTAAACTAAACGACACCCTCAGTTTCTTCCCCCGACACCCTGCTATAGCTCCTCCCCCGATACTGATATATTGCTATAGCTCCACCCCTGATTCTGATACCCTACTATAGCTCCATTCAAGAAACTGATACATTGCTATAGCTCCACCCCTGATTCTGATACCCTGCTACAGCTCCTCCCCCGATACTGATATATTGCTATAGCTCCACCCCTGATTCTGATACCCTGCTATAGCTCCATTCAAGAAACCGATACATTGCTATAGCTTCACCCCTGATTCTGATACTCTGCTATAGCTCCATTCAAGAAACTGATACATTGCTATAGCTCCTCCCCCGATACTGATATACTGCTGAAGCTCCGCCCATGATTCTGACACCCTGCTATAGCTCCAACCAAGAAACTGATATATTGCTATAGCTCCACCCCTGATTCTGACACACTGCTATAGCTCCATTCAAGAAACTGATACATTGCTGTAGCTCCATCCCTGATTCTGATACCCTGCTATAGCTCCTCCCCCAATACTGATATACTGCTGTAGCTCCGCCCATGATTCTGACACCCTGCTATAGCTCCAACCAAGAAACTGATATATTGCTATAGCTCCACCCCTGATTCTGACACCCTGATATAGCTCCACCCAAGAAACTGATACATTGCTATAGCTCAACCCCTGATTCTGATACCCTGCTATAGCTCCTCCCCCGATACTGATATATTGTTGTAGCTCCACCCCTGATTCTGATACCCTGCTATAGCTCCACCCACGATACTGATACATTGCTATAGCTCGACACCTGATTCTGATACCCTGCTGTAGCTCCACCCCTGATTCCGATATTCGCCATAGCTCCACCCTGATTCCGATACTTCGCCATAGCTCCACCCCTGATTCCGATACTTCGCTATAGCTCTACCCCAGATTCTGAAACTTTCAATTCAAACTAGTTTCTAGAGCCTTACAACTCCACCTTGTTATTATCTGAATCATGTCCTCAGAGAAGCAAACACTTCACTCACCGACTCCCTCTCTGGGAATGTGCAGCTTTGTTGGGACGGATGGACCTATAGCTGTGGAGACAGACACGTCTACATTGTAATCAACATTGCACTTGAGTCCTTCAAACTGCACAGTGGTGGATGATATAGGGAGGTTGGGCTTGGTGATGCTGCTACTGCCATCAGATGGTACGGCTGATGCTGTGAAGAAAGTCAAGCGACCATTCTGGTGCTGCTTGTCCGGGGGCTAGAGACAAATATAATGCAGCTGTAGGATTTTGCAAAGAAATGTCTGGGCATCAATACTCAGTACCATCCACCAATCAGGACAAAAATTTAACAACATTATTCACACAAAGTCCTTGGTAAGGACGCAACTCCTAAAAGATGCATCCACTAAGCCTCTATGTCTACATAGACTATTGTGTGAATACAGACAATGTTTTATATTCAACATGGAACTCTAAAACTGCTCCCCAAGATCTATCATCTACAGGAAACTACTGATCTAAGATCCAAAAAGGATGTGAGTCCCACCATGTGCAACCACACATCTGAGTCTAGCACGTGGATCCACTGATCTGAGTCTAGCATGTTCATCCACAGATCTGGGTCTAACATGTGGATCCACAGATTTGAGTCAAGCATGTGGATCTTCAGATCTGTGTCTAACATGTTGATCCACAGATCTGAGTCAAGCATGTGGATCAACATATCTGAGTCTAACATGTTGATCTACAGATCTGCGTCTAATATGTGGATCCACAGATCTGAGTCTAGCATGTTCATCCACAGATCTGGGTCTAACATGTGGATCCACAGATCTGAGTCTAACATGTGGATCCACAGATCTGAGTCAAGCATGTGGATCTTCAGATCTGTGTCTAACATGTTGATCCACAGATCAGGGTCTAACATGTTGATCTACAGACCTGGGTCTAACATGTGTATCTACAGATCTGGGTCTAACATGTGGATCCACAGATCTGGGTCTAACATGTTGATCCACAGATTTGAGTCTTACATGTGGATCCACAGATCTTAGTCAAGCATGTGGATCTTCAGATCTGTGTCTAACATGTTGATCCACAGATCAGGGTCTAACATGTTGATCTACAGGCTGGGTCTAACATGTGGATCTACAGATCTGGGTCTAACATGTGGATCCACAGATCTGGGTCTAACATGTGGATCCACAGATCTGAGTCTTACATGTGGATCCACAGATCTTAGTCAAGCATGTGGATCCACATATCTGAGTCTAGCATGTTGATCTACAGATCTGAGTCTAACATGTGGATCCACAGATCTGAGTCTAGCATGTTCATCCACAGATCTGAGTCTAACATGTGGATCCATAGATCTGAGTCTAGCATGTTCATCTTCAGATCTGTGTCTAACATGTTGATCCACAGATCTGAGTCTAGCATGTGGATCCACAGATCTGAGTCTAACATGTGGATCCACAGATCTGAGTCTAGCATGTTCATCCACAGATCTGGGTCTAACATGTGGATCCACAGATCTGAGTCTAACATGTGGATCCACAGATCTTAGTCAAGCATGTGGATCCACAGATCTGAGTCTAACATGTTGATCCACAGATCTGAGTCTAGCATGTGGATCCACTGATCTGAGTCTAGCATCTGGATCCACAGATCTGAGTTTAACATGTGGATCCACAGATCTGAGTCTAGCATGTTCATCTTCAGATCTGTGTCTAACATGTTGATCCACAGATCTGAGTCTAGCATGTGGATCCACAGATCTGAGTCTAACATGTGGATCCACAGATCTGAGTCTAGCATGTTCATCCACAGATCTGGGTCTAACATGTGGATCCACAGATCTGAGTCTAACATGTGGATCCACAGATCTTAGTCAAGCATGTGGATCCACAGATCTGAGTCTAACATGTTGATCCACAGATCTGAGTCTAGCATGTGGATCCACTGATCTGAGTCTAGCATCTGGATCCACAGATCTGAGTTTAACATGTGGATCCATAGATCTGAGTCTAGCATGTTCATCTTCAGATCTGTGTCTAACATGTTGATCCACAGATCTGAGTCTAGCATGTGGATCCACAGATCTGAGTCTAACATGTGGATCCACAGATCTGAGTCTAGCATGTTCATCCACAGATCTGGGTCTAACATGTGGATCCACAGATCTGAGTCTAACATGTGGATCCACAGATCTTAGTCAAGCATGTGGATCCACAGATCTGAGTCTAACATGTTGATCCACAGATCTGAGTCTAGCATGTGGATCCACTGATCTGAGTCTAGCATCTGGATCCACAGATCTGAGTTTAACATGTGGATCCACAGATCTGAGTCTAGCATGTTCATTCACAGATCTGGAGCTAACATGTGGATCCACAGATCTGAGTCTAACATGTGGATCCACAGATCTTAGTCAAGCATGTGGATCCACAGATCTGTGTCTAACATGTTCATCCACAGATCTGAGTCTAACATGTGGATCCACAGATCTGAGTCTAGCATGTTCATCTTCAGATCTGTGTCTAACATGTTGATCCACAGATCTGAGTCTAGCATGTGGATCCACAGATCTGAGTCTAACATGTTGATCCGCAGATATGAGTCTAACATGCGGATCCACAGATCTGAGTCTAACATGTTGATCCGCAGGTATGAGTCTAACATGTGGTTCCGCAGATCTGAGTCTAGCATGTGGTTCCACAGATCTGAGTCAAGCGCATGTTCATCTTCAGATCTGAGTCAAGCATGTGCATCCACAGGTCTAAGACCACCAAGAACGTCCATGGCAGACACTCTCGGTGAACAGAACATAGAGACCAACCTTCAGATAAATGTAGATGCTTCTCAGGTTGTTGCTGCTGCATCTCCGTGACAAGTAGTTCCCTCCAGTGAGATTGGCACCAAATGAGGGGACTGAAAAGAAATCCCACAAGTAATGTACATATATGTCAGGTATCATTTCAAAAGTCAAACAATTTTTCAAATCAAGAAGAAGACTTAAATTGTCATAAAAAAGTGCCATGACAGGGTAAATGTAGTCAAAAGTTTAAACGTCAACAAAGACAGACACTTAACAAAGTTGCTGTCGCCATTGATATTCAAATATTTGTTAAGTGTTACTGTATTCGACGTAATAAGCGCCCAGGGCGCTCTCAAAATTAGAAATAAGAGGGCTCTTATAAGAATAGTATTTTGGTGGAAAAAACAGAGTTGAAAGATAAATTACGTGGTTTATGCTGACAGCCTGAAATGTTTATATACGACAGATATATTTTTCCAGAATTTAATATCCCATAATTAAGGGTGCATATAACACACGAGTGCGTATTATACGCGAATAAATAAGTCTTGTGTACATTGATCAATCGGAAGGGGTGCTAATTTGGATTGTTCACTAGCCAATATATGAGCAATTATCGGCGTTGGCGCTTATTAAAGCGGGGCGCTTATAACGTCGAATACGGTAATCATGGTAATGGCTGAAGCTTCAGCTTTCTGTATGGTCAAAGCGCAAAGGTTATGTCAAAAGTTTTAATATAGCAAAACACAATATATACCAGTATGTTGAGCCCACTTGTCACAACACGGAGTAATAACACAACCCAAATATGGATTAAGAATATATTTATTAAAATAAAATTAAGAATTATGTTGGTAATGATGTATCCAACTCACTCACACCCATTCAGCTACCTTCCACTATCACCTTCACACACTTCACACTCTTCACATCCTCCACACACACTTCACATCCTTCACATCCTTCACACACACTTCACATACTTCACACACTTCACACACACCCTCTGTCCCTCTAACATACACTTTCCAAATAGTTAAGGTTAACCCTACTTACACATACACTAAGTTTGTACAAATAATCTATCTCTAAATCTCCACTAATACATCAATATATCATCACATCAATGACAGAACATCAATACATCAATACATCAATATCAGAACACATTAATACATCTCAACATCAACACCTCAATACCTTAACATCTTAAGGCATTAATTCTTCCAACACTTCAAATACATGCATGTCAACAATTAATAATCTCTCATTATCATATAATGGGCAGGTTTCTCGGCAGGATAAAGCCAATGGATAAAAACGATATCCGTTGGGGTCATATGCGGATAGAGATGCAAATATCAAAGGTCAAGCAGGACTACTTTCACTGTTTATAAACAAACATGGCGTCGTCCTCGTCATTCGGCGATCGAGTCAAAATTAACCATCGGGAATCTGGATAAACAACAGGGATAATTGCTATCATTATCAAAAGAACAGTCTAATATACTGAAAATCAGTGTCTAACTGTGACGTAGCTAAGGCATTTTATAAGTTTTGGCAACTTTGGAGGTATAAATTTCGAAACAATTTTGCGAGGGTGCGAGGCCTAGCCAAGCGGGATCAGTAGCAATATCTGTGCTTGTAGACCTCTGCGACTTGAAACCTTCTCCACAAATTAAAATAGTTGGATTTGGCCGAAATATGTTTGAATTGTTACCTTGTTTGGTTTTGTCGCTGTGTGTACATCTGACTACACTTCTTAACGTTATGACAGGACAGACCGACTGTCAACAACGTCTGACCGTGCCCGTGACGTCTCATAGACTAGGGTTAGATTAGCTTCCCTTTGACAAAGGGCAGTTACTCTAGCGGACAGACCGATGGATTGCAGCGAAAGGCAATTAAAAACAACTGTTGTTTTGCTTATATATTGCTTTGCCACTGTATAAGAAACAGATTTCAGTTGGAACTATATTGGCTACTGTCAGTGTCCAACTGACACATCACTTACCCTGTGACGTAATAAATATTAATGCGCGCATTCCAGGAAAACTCGCAATGTTTCGGTAATGTTTGTGAGAGAGGGATAGCGATTTTAAAGCACAGAATTAAAGCATGACATTATATGATATAGAGGTTATCACGCTTGTGTGTTTGGGGATGGTAAATATCCTGTATTAGGAATAAACACTATGTATTTAGCTAGCCAAGGCTCGCTAAATACAATGTTTATTCCTAATGCAGGATATTTACCATCCCCAAACACACTCGCGTGATAACCTCTATTTATGTACACATTATGTACAAAGTCATTCGTCACGCCTCCTTCCACGTCATTGCATTATGCACTGAACATTGTGTCGAGCCACACACAGGTCTCCTTTTCCAGATGTAATCATCCTTGTGTACTTGGCCATCTGTCGCCCTGGGGTCAGGCTTCATAAAATGAAGGTCCCTGCTTCCTCATCCTCCATACAGGTGCCCCTCTGGGTCCCCGGACAGCCACAAGATTGGGACAACGCACCAAAACCAAAACTGTCTTGCTGACTCCCAAATCAAGACTGCGTGTGAGATCTCAAAATATGTATTGACGTAATTTACGATGAAAAGACTATGTTCTTACATCCGTTTACTTTTCTATCTTTACATAATACATATATATATATATACATTATCAAGCTACAAGAATATAAGCATAAACAATATTCAAATAAAATGTAACTTGCGCCACAAGATTGGGACAACGCACCAAAACCAAAACTGTCTAACCAAGGTTAGAATTCTCGTTGACTGCACTGAATTTCAGTTCACAGTCTTTTTAAATACCCATTCAATCACACAGCTCATACAACAAAAGACTTCACTACTGACCCAAGCAATCTTACATAACACCTCCAATGCTCACAGCTTACATACAGTCCAACCACACTCTAACACATACAATCAAACCAACTTCAGAGAAATATATACATTGTGATCTTGACATACCTCCCTTCCCAGATAACTGTTGACTGAACAGTTACATTACAGTTAAAAGATCACATGGAATTTTGACTGATATACTAAACCACTTATGGTGGACAACGGCTCAGGAGGTCTGCCCCAACATTCTCAACACCTTTGACTGCCCATATGAAAAATCTGTATGTCTGCAAAGCTAAGGCCCACCTCATAACTCGCCCATTTGCCAACTTAGCCTTCGTCATCCACACAAGTGGTTGATGATCTGTCTCCAGGAAAAACTCCCTTCCATACAAAAATCTACTCAACTTTTGTATACTCCACACAATGGCCAAACACTCCTTTTCAATGGTCGAATATGCCTTTTCCCTGTCAAGTAATTTTCTGCTGACATACATAATGGGAAACTTCTCACCACTCTGTTCCTGCAGAAGGACTGCTCCAATACCTACATCTGAGGCGTCTGTCCTCAGTAGAAATGGCTTGTCCAAATCAGGTTAATGGAGTATAGGTGCACTGGCCATCAGATCCTTGAGAGTTTTAAATGACTTTTCATGACTCTCTGTCCACTCAACTATATTGGACTTACCTTTCTTGGTTAAATCAGTGAGGGGTGCCGCAGTAGCTGAAATTTTTTGGATAAATCGGCGATAATATCCAGTAAGACCTATTAAAGCTCTTACCTGTTTCTTTGTGGTAGGCCTCAACAGTTCTAGGATTTTGTCTAATCTTTTCCTGTCTGGAGAAATCTTACCTTCAGCAACAGTATGGCTTAAAAACTGCAGTGTATGGTACCCAATTACCATTTTGGAGGGTCGAGCTGTGAGATGGTACTGCCGTAACTGACTGAAAACGGCTCTTATGCTGTCCATATGTTCAGACCATTCCTCTGTCCCCTCTGAAATATCGTCAATGTAGCTATCCACAAGAGCTATCCCTCTAAGCACTTTCCTCATTAACCTCGTGAACACTGCAGGGGCGTTCACAACTCCAAATGGCATTACAGTCCATTGATACAACCCATCTGGCGTAACAAAAGCTGTACATGCTTTACTTGCTTCTTCCATGGGAATCTGCCAATAAGCCTTGCTTATGCAGGGTTAGAAACTAACTGTTTCTGTCCACTAGTCCTTACAATGATAACATATAGCAAAACCCTTAAAATGGGCCAATTTCTACTAGTCCTTAGGATACCTTTACTATTGGGCAGTTTGGTAAGGACTACAGGACTAGTGCCAATTTCTAACGCTGAAATAATCAATTTTAGAATAGAACTTACATTTGCTAAGACGAGTGAATAAACTTTCTGTCAAAGTTATTGGCTCTGAGTCAAAAACTGTGAACTGGTTAATCCGACGGAAGTCTACACAAAATCGATAAGTCGAGTCCGGTTTCTTGAGTAACACAATTGGGGAAGCATCAGGGGAATCAGATGGTTCAATTACCCCTAAGTCCAACATTGACTGTACCTCTGATGCAACCACCTCTCTCATGTGATGAGGTAACGGATAAGGACGAGACCTAATGGGATCAGAACTGGTTAACCTGATCTTGTACTCCATGCAATTAGTCCTGCCTGGTAAATCAGTAAGTACATCTGCATACTCTTCCAACAATGCTCTTACTTCTGCCTGCTGTACACTTGTCAAGTCTGCGGATATATCAACATCTAGATACGTCTCCTTAGCTTCTAAATTGGGTGAAGAAATCTCAGGCATATCAAACTCATGTTTGACCTCAACTGTAGTCTCAGGCACATCGATCAATCCTGTACATACATATTGCGGAAGACTGACTCTTACATCACAGATAACAGTACTACCTACTGTCTCCCTTTGCACATATTCCTTCAGCAGATTCGCGTGATAAGTCTTTAACTTATCCCCAACACGATAATTGCCTATACCAAACTTCTCCTCTATAACAAATGGACCTTTCCACTGTAACAGCAACTTGTTCTGATTGGTAGGCAACAACACTAACACCTTATCACCTGGCTTCATCTGTCTAACCTTTGTCTTCACATTATAGTACTTTCTATACCTGTCTGATGCCTTTTTTAGTGTTTGATGGGCTACCTCTATCATCTCCTCCAATCTGTTCTGTAAATCCAGAACATACTGATAAGTAGTCCTAGTCTCTTCATTTGGGATATCCTTGGTCCATAATTCTCTTAAAACCTGAACTGGACCTCTCACCTTCCTACCATACAGTAAATCAAATGGAGCAAATCCCAAACTTTCCTGAAGGACCTCACGATAAGCAAATAACAGGGCTGGTAAGTAATGATCCCAGTCTTGGGGTTGCTATGCACTCAACCGCTTCAGCATGGTTTTCAAGGTGCCATTAAACCTTTCAACTAGTCCATTGCACATTGGATGATACGGAGTTGTGGTGAGCTGTTTAAGTGATAGTAAGCTACTTACCTCTTTCATAACAGCAGACGTGAACTGTGAACCCATATCTGACAGCATCTCCTTTGGAACACCGACCCTGCTAAAAATCTCCAACAATGCCTCAGCAACATACTTAATCTGTTTCTATCCTTGGAAGAGCCACTGTCTCAGGGTACCTTGTAGCATAATCTACCACTGTGATGATGTATCTGTTACCCCTTTCAGTTACTGGATACAAAGGACCAATCAAGTCTACAGCTATTCTTTCAAATGGTGTAGAAATCAAAGGCATCTGTCCTAACAGGACTCTTCCAACCTTGCCCTTCGGGATTGTCCGTTGACACACGTCACATGATAAACAATGACGCCTCACATCGCCCTGAACTCCAGGCCAATAGAACTGAGAAGTAACTCTATCCAGTGTTCTCTTTACTCCCATATGACCAGCCATCAATGACTCATGACACACCTTCATGACCTCTGACCTTAACTGTAAAGGTACTACAGCCTGAATAACGGGATCTTCCTTGCCAACATTCTTGCCAACAAACTTGTGATATAGCATACCCTCATCTGCAAAATACCTTGACACACCTTTAGCTGTTTGTCTTTCTGTCCCTTCATCTATCAACTTCCTGACCTTATCCAAACTACTGTCCTTCCTCTGCTTCTCCATAAACTCTGACCTGCTAAGCGACATACCAACAGATTTCAATGTTTTTATAGGCCTCATTCCTTCTACTCTCTTCTGTCTTTGCCTCCTAGTCTGTACAGCTGCTACAAACTCTCCTCCATCAACATCAACTTCCTCCACCATCGGCAATGGATCATCAGAAGCCCTAGCACCTGGGATGTTCCCTAAGATTACATCAAATAAGGGTGTGCTGCCCTAACAGTACCGCTATAGAAGGGAGAATCAATCGTAACCCAAGCAACTGGAACAATAGTAGCTCTGCCGTCAGCCATGAGACACTTCTGACACTCATCGGTCAAACAATCTTTATTTACAAGAGAGCTTCTGACAATGACGCCACTACAACCAGTGTCTCTCAAGACATTCACCTTTTGTCCACACAAGTTCCCTGGACAAATTGGCATAGTACCACACATACCACACATTGTAGCTGACGTCATCTCTGCTTCACTCTCAATTGGTCTTGCTGCAACATCCCCACTGTTCCTCATATTACCATGAGAGTTTGACTCACAATCTGCTCCTCCATGACCAATGTCCACGTCTACCCCCTTGGCAATAGTACTGACTGCTTCTTCAATCATTACACTGGCTCTGCCCAACTTACCGTAAATATGTGACCTAATTCCCCACAGCTAAAGCAACGTCGTTGCTTAATAGGAACAAACCCCTTCAACTCCTTCTGTTCTCCTGTTTGTGATCTGTTTTGACTACTCGAGCCCTTATCTCTATACTTATCATTACCTGATGGGAAAGACTTATTAGGTTTACCTGAAATGGTACCACGAGCCTCCACAAAATGCTCTGCCAACTTAGCCATCTCGTCTGCAGTTTTTGGCTTCCTCTCCTTTAAGAAAATACTAAGATTCGGTCCAACAGTATTCAAAATCTGTTCCCTCAACAATAAATCCCTAACCCCTGCATATGTCTTTGCTGTCCCACTCAACTCAATCCACCTGGTAAAGTAATTTCCAATCCTAACTATGAACTGGGTAAAGGTCTCACCTGTCTCTGTTTTTGAAGTTCTGAATTTCTGGTGAAATCCTTCTTCCGTCATTTCATATCTTTTCAACAAAGCCTCCTTTACCTGATTGTACTCTTCTGCCTTATCTGGGTCAAGCCGGGAATATTCTTCTAATGCCTTACCTTTTAGCAAGGTACTGAGATACGCAGCCCACTGGTTTTCTGGCCAAGATTGAGCTTTAGCTATTCACTCAAACCGCTGCAAAAAAGCATCTATGTTGTCCTTCTGATCTTCAAAAGGTGGCATCTTAGGCATCTTCGGTACGCCCACTTGCTTAGTTCCAATCTCTACATCTGGCTTACCTTTCTCTATGTTAGTCTTCGCAAGCTCCATATCTAACCTAGCCTTTTCCAATTCCATAATCTTCTCTTTTTCCAGCCTAACTTTTTCTAGCTCTGCATCTCTCATCTTCTCCTCATTATCAAATTTAGCTATTTCTAACTCTATAACCTTATCTTTCTCCAACTTAGCTATTTCCAACTCTATAGCCTTCTCCTTCTCTTCCTTCTCTATCCTTCTCATCTCCCGATTATGCTCCCGCATATCTCTCTCTAAATTCGCTACCTCTCTAGCTACCTGATCCTGAACAAACTTCTGCAGATTTTCCCCGATGTATCCGAACTCCTTCCCTAATGTACAAATCTTATCCAAATCCATGATTGGCAGACTACACCAGAAGCTAGCAATAACCACCCCAAGTAAACCAATGAAACCCTTCATCAAAGGTATTTGGGTCAAAGAGACTCGTCACACCTCAACAAATCAACAGATTACCGTATATCGCTGTGTATAAGGCGAGTTTTTCGTACCTAAAATGAGGGGGTTAAGAAGGGGGGTCGTCTTATACACGGAGTCGAAGATCTCACATTTTTTTCCACTGGCGATGTCAACCGGCGTCCGATAGCCAGCCCAGCATTTGACAATAAAACTTCACATTTCGTCCTAAATAACTGTTCCAATAACTATTTCCATACATAAACATGATTTTTATCTCTTTTCCTTGAATAAAGTTTAATAATTTCTGCAAATAAAGTTGAAATGACCCTCGCCACGATGCAGATTGTCAAACCAGCTGACACGGTAAAACAATCAACATCCATGAGTAGAGAGCCGGAAGTACTGGTAAGCATTTGCATATTGCACATGTGACCTAACATGTGATAACCGGTGAAGCTGAAATCAATTCCCGCTGTTTTTACAGTTGTATTAACAACTGTTGGAGACAGTGTGAATAAGTGATTGTGGAATAAACACGCTGAATGTGAAGCAAATATAAGACTAGTTAGTTACAAAATAGTTAATTGGCGATTAAATTACTCACCATTGTCTCTTATATGTTATTACTTCATAAATGAATTTTATTTTACGGGCACCAATTTGGTGTCGTACCGTGTAAACTTAAAATGGCAACATGTGCTGGAGTTACACATGCGACCATTCATCGTAGAAAAAAAAATGCAAGATAAACAAATTTTTATTGCATATATAAGGTTTGTGTGCGCACTTGTGTTGTGCTTCATTCCAGGTCGTCTTATACACGGAGTATAGGATTTTGGGTTGATTTCGAAGGCGTGTACAGGGGGGTCGTCTTATACGTGGGGTCGCCTTATACACAGCGATATACGGTACATACAGTCACTTGAAGGCACTATGGAATAACTGGGAAACATCCTACTAGGCCACATACCCTATCTACGCCTATCAGTTATTCTAGGCAATTTCAGATACTCAAGCCAAAATCCAACCTATCACTCCGTGTATGACAAAAAAAATCTTTCATCCCACCACTGCAACCAAAAATGTCACAACACGGAGTAATAACACAACCCAAATATGGATTAAGAATATATTTATTAAAATAAAATTAAGAATTATGTTGGTAATGATGTATCCAACTCACTCACACCCATTCAGCTACCTTCCACTATCACCTTCACACACTTCACACTCTTCACATCCTCCACACACACTTCACACTCTTCACATCCTCCACACACACTTCACATCCTTCACATCCTTCACACACACTTCACATACTTCACACACTTCACACACACCCTCTGTCCCTCTAACATACACTTTCCAAATAGTTAAGGTTAACCCTACTTATACATACACTAAGTTTGTACAAATAATCTATCTCTAAATCTCCACTAATACATCAATATATCATCGCATCAATGACAGAACATCAATACATCAATATCAGAACACATTAATACATCTCAACATCAACACCTCAATACCTTAACATCTTAAGGCATTAATTCTTCCAACACTTCAAATACATGCATGTCAACAATTAATAATCTCTCATTATGTACACATTATGTACAAAGTCATTCGTCACGCCTCCTTCCACGTCATTGCATAATGCACTGAACATTGTGTCGAGCCACACACAGGTCTCCTTTTCCAGATGTAATCATCCTTGTGTACTTGGCCATCTGTCGCCCTGGGGTCAGGCTTCATAAAATGAAGGTCCCTGCCTCCTCATACTCCATACAGGTGCCCCTCTGGGTCCCCGGACAGCCACAAGATTGGGACAACGCACCAAAACCAAAACTGTCTAACCAAGGTTAGAATTCTCGTTGACTGCCAAATCAAGACTGCGTGTGAGATCTCAAAATATGTATTGACATAATTTACGATGAAAAGACATGTTCTTACATCCGTTTACTTTTCTATCTTTACATAATACATATATATATATAGGTAGGGTCGGGTACTTGGGTAGTACATTTGGACTCGTCCCAGCTCTACAAGGAGCCATGACCAATCATAAAGTAATTCTAAGAGCGTCACTGATTTTTTATTTTTATGATTCTCCCTACATACCATCCTCCCATGTTGTCAAACTGATGGATTGAGTGCTGCTCTGGAAGCCATGATCGATCATAAGTAATTCTAGTATTGTTGATTTTCAATATTTATGATTTTTCACTACATACCATCCTCGTGTGTGGTCTGATTGATGGACTGAGTGTTGCTCCAGAAGCCTCCAACAGTTGGCTTGACTGAGACGAGGAATGTGTAGTGGGTGTCTGGCTTCAGATCACACAGGGTTGTTGTGTTGCCTGTCACCGTACTGTGTAACTCCTGAAAACAGGGGCAAGGCAGTCAGAATACTATTGGTTCATATCTAGGTGATGTTTCTAACATGTTCATTTGACAACTGAATGAATGTTGCTTTGTGCTAAATCAGCACGATTCAAGCTCTATTTGTGGGCTGCTAGTCATCTAGCCGGGACCATGGAAGGCGGTTATTGAAAACAACTACTTTGAGGGAAGATGACACAAAATTAAGTACTCTCTTCATTCTTATTCTGTCATGAGTCCCTACAGAGAGACAAGCACTGGGTACTGGGGGCCTATGCTGCTCTAAATCCCCACAGAGACACAAGCACTGGGCGCTAGAGGCCTATTCTGTTCTGAATCCCCACAGAGAGGCAAGCACTGGGTACTGAAGGCCTATTCTGTTCTGAATCCCCAAAGAGAGGCAAGCACTGGGTACTGGGGGCCTATTCTGGTCTGAATCCCCACAGAGAGGAAAGCACTGGGCGCTAGAGGCCTATTCTTGTCTGAATCCCCACAGAGAGACAAGCACTGGGCGCTAGAGGCCTATTCTGTTCTGAATCACCACAGAGAGGCATGCACTGGGTACTGAAGGCCTATTCTGTTCTGAATCCCCACAGAGAGGCAAGCACTGGGTACTGAGACGAGCATTGGCTACTGGAGGCCTATTCTGTTCTGAATCCCCACAGAGAGGGAAGCACTATGTACTAGAGGCCTATTCTGCTCTGAATACCCACACAGAGACGAGCATTGGGTACTGGGGGGCTATTCTGTTCTGAATCACCACAGAGAGACAAGCACTGGATACAAATGGGCTTCACACACTGCACCCATGTCGGGAATTGAACCCGGTTCTTCGGCGTGACGAGCGAACACTTTAACCACTAGGCTACCCAACCGCCCCACAACTCCTGTGAAGATGTAAGCCAACTCACAGATCCATCCTTCACTGCTACTGCCCTGAATATCATCGTCTTCATCCCCAGCTGGCCATGCGTCCAAGCAAGTGTCACACAGCAACTCGTCCAGTGGGACACCCTCAGAGAGGTGACAGCGGCTGGTTTCACTGGAAGATCAACTCAGCCATTAACAAGAGGGCATGATACAGCAACATATATAATCACTTAGACGTTCTGTAAATGATGAGTGTGTCACTCCCTCAGGTTTGAACCCAGCTCTATATTATACATTCATGTTGCAGGAATGATGATTTCAGAGTTTGAAAACACCATTTTTTGCAGTGATTTAATCATATCACAGTGTGTCAGCTTCACAGTGTGGCTGATGAAACAAGTTTGAATCCCAGGAGTAAGGTCCTGACAAACCAGGATCATAATTTGGGTGAATCTTTGATTCATAACCATGACTACCAGTTACCAATATTACAACTTGAGTTTGAGTCCAAGCCAAGCCAATGTTTGAGAAACATTCTATGGCATCACGGAACAATGACTATCAGTTACCAATATTATACCTTGAGTTTGAGTCCAACACAAGCCAATGTTTGATGGTAAGAGAAACATTCTATGGCATAATACAGCCATGACTATGGCTTGGACGGGTAACTGAGGCATCTGGGAGAGTAGGGTCCTGAGGAGAACAGGGTACCCACAGGTCTACCAAGGTCTGCAGTTAGTCATGTGATATATTGTACAGTAGTTAGTGAGTTGGGTTTAACACCGCTTTTAACAGTATTACAGTTATATCACGGCGTGTCAGCTTAATGTGGGAGGAAAGCCCCAAGTGATGCAGGTCCCAGACGTTTACCACTTTGGTGAAACCCTTGAGCACGGGTATGGTGCTGACAAACCTAGAAACATAATTGGGGCAAACCGGGATTCGAACCCACAATCATAGGTTTCTGACATGCCCAAGGGACACAACTCTGCATAGCGAATCGCGGTGCCTCAGACGACTGGGCCACCAGTGCCCCCTCTTCTGGCTTAACTATACTGAACCAAGAATATATTTTGTATAAAGGTAAAGGTTCAAAATAAGCATGATTTTATCTATCCATGAATGTATATATTTGGACAGTGAGAGAGGTGCTGAAAGTTTCTGCCACCACAGTACTCACCCCATTCATCTGGTTTGACGGTCAGTGAGGTTCTGAATGTCTCTCCCACCACAGTACTCACCCCATTCATCTGGTCTGACGGTCAGTGAGGTTCTGAATGTCTCTCCCACCACAGTACTCACCCAATTCATCTGGTCTGACGGTCAGTGAGGTGCTGAATGTCTCTCCCACCACAGTACTCACCCAATTCATCTGGTCTGACGGTCAGTGAGGTTCTGAAAGTCTCTCCGACCACAGTACTCACCCAAATCATCTGGTCTGACGGTCAGTGAGGTTCTGAATGTCTCTCCCACCACAGTACTCACCCAATTCATCTGGTCTGACGGTCAGTGAGGTGCTGAATGTCTCTCCCACCACAGTACTCACCCAATTCATCTGGTCTGACGGTCAGTGAGGTTCTGAATGTCTCTCCCACCACAGTACTCACCCAATTCATCTGGTCTGACGGTCAGTGAGGTTCTGAATGTCTCTCCCACCACAGTACTCACCCAATTCATCTGGTCTGACGGTCAGTGAGGTTCTGAATGTCTCTCCCACCACAGTACTCACCCAATTCATCTGGTCTGACGGTCAGTGAGGTGCTGAATGTCTCTCCCACCACAGTACTCACCCAATTCATCTGGTCTGACGGTCAGTGAGGTTCTGAATGTCTCTCCGACCACAGTACTCACCCCATTCATCTGGTCTGACGGTCAGTGAGGTTCTGAATGTCTCTCCGACCACAGTACTCACCCAATTCATCTGGTCTGACGGTCAGTGAGGTTCTGAATGTCTCTCCGACCACAGTACTCACCCAATTCATCTGGTCTGACGGTCAGTGAGGTTCTGAATGTCTCTCCGACCACAGTACTCACCCAATTCATCTGGTCTGACGGTCAGTGAGGTTCTGAATGTCTCTCCGACCACAGTACTCACCCAATTCATCTGGTCTGACGGTCAGTGAGGTTCTGAATGTCTCTCCCATAACAGTACTCACCCAATTCATCTGGTCTGACGGTCAGTGAGGTTCTGAATGTCTCTCCCACCACAGTACTCACCCAATTCATCTGGTCTGACGGTCAGTGATTTCCTGAATGTCTCTCCCACCACAGTGTTAGTCACAGTGATGTTGATGCTGTACTCGCTGCTGTGGATACTGTCGATGACACACGATGTACTCCTGCTGCCATTACAATAGAACCAGCTGGAACAGTGAGTAGTGTATCTGTAAGCATACAGGGCAGTACAACACAGAATACAGGTCACTACAACAGAATACAGGGCAGTAAAACACAGAATACAGGGCAGTACAACATGGAATACAGGGCAATACAACACAGAATACAGGATAGTACAACACAGAATACAGGTCACTACAACAGAATACAGGGCAGTAAAACACAGAATACAGGGCAGTACAACATGGAATACAGGGCAATACAACACAGAATACAGGGCAATACAACACAGAATACAGGTCAATACAACACAGAATACAGGTCACTACAACAGAATACAGGGCAGTAAAACACAGAATACAGGGCAGTACAACACAGAATACAGGGCAATACAACACAGAATACAGGGCAATACAACACAATACAGGTCACTACAACAGAATACAGGGCAGTAAAACACAGAATACAGGGCAGTACAACATGGAATACAGGGCAATACAACACAGAATACAGGATAGTACAACACAGAATACAGGTCACTACAACAGAATACAGGGCAGTACAACACAGAATACAGGTCACTACAACAGAATACAGGGCAGTAAAACACAGAATACAGGGCAGTACAACATGGAATACAGGGCAATACAACACAGAATACAGGATAGTACAACACGGAATACAGGGAGGTAAAACACAGAATACAGGGCAATACAACACAGAATACAGGGCAATACAACACAGAATACAGGACAGTACAACACAGAATACAGGGCAATACAACACAGAATACATGGCAGTACAACAGAATACAGGGTAGCACAACACAGAATACAGGGTAGCACAACACAGAATACAGGGCAGTACAACACAGAATACAGGATAGTACAACACAGAATACAGGGCAGTACAACAGAATACAGGGCAGTACAACACAGAATACAGGTCACTACAACAGAATACAGGGCAGTAAAACACAGAATACAGGGCAGTACAACATGGAATACAGGGCAATACAACACAGAATACAGGATAGTACAACACGGAATACAGGG
Organism: Haliotis rufescens; assembly: GCF_023055435.1. Classification (NCBI taxonomy): domain Eukaryota; kingdom Metazoa; phylum Mollusca; class Gastropoda; order Lepetellida; family Haliotidae; genus Haliotis; species Haliotis rufescens. The sequence goes on from NW_025963890.1 coordinate 38,642,350, forward strand.
AGGTAAAACACAGAATACAGGGCAATACAACACAGAATACAGGGCAATACAACACAGAATACAGGACAGTACAACACAGAATACAGGGCAATACAACACAGAATACATGGCAGTACAACAGAATACAGGGTAGCACAACACAGAATACAGGGTAGCACAACACAGAATACAGGGCAGTACAACACAGAATACAGGGCACTACAACAGAATACAGGGCAGTACAACACAGAATACAGGGCAGTACAACAGAATACAGGGTAGCACAACACAGAATACAGATCAGTACAACACAATACAGGGCAGTACAATAGAATACAGGGCAATACAACACAATACAGGGCAGTACAACATGGAATACAGGGCAATACAACACAATACAGGGCAGTAAAACAGAATACAGGGTACAACACAGAATATAGGGCAGTACAACAGAATACAAAGCAGTACAACAAGGTTATCATACAATTAAACACTGCAGGGAGAATAAACCATGAGAGGTGCAGCCCAAAGTGGATTATTCTCCCTGCAGTGTTGTATTGTAAAATAAACAAGGAACACGAGTCGTTTAGTTCTGAAATGAGATATCAACATTTTGTACGGCCTCTTTAAGGATGTCAATAAGATGTACAAGATTTTTAAAAATACTTTCCCAAATTTAAATACTGAATACTGAATACTGAATACAATCTGACCTAGACAATGTTGGACAAGTCTATTTTATGAACAGGGGGGTTACGTTTGGTATTTCCCAGATATTCTCACAATTTTCACATCAATTATCTGTACTTTTTGTCCCAATACCAATTCTCATATCTCTCCCAACCGTTCAGCCATTGCCTTCATCTTCATTGCCCAGCTACATCTATTAAGAACAACTGATTAGGACGCTTCCCTTTGAAAAAAAAAACATTGTTCAATTTACGTTGTCATAAAGTTGCGAGCGCATGTACATATGGGTTCGAATCTCCCTGTACATAATTATTACTAATAATAGAACAAAATATGGGTTTTTCAGATTAAAAACGATGTTTTGTTGGTCTGTTTTCAGTCGTACAATTGGGTATCTCATACCTCTAGTCGCACGTTAAAAGGAAGCCAGAAGCTGGAATGTAAACAATAAACTTGTTTCCGTCCGGTTGCGCACGCACCTCCCGATGACATGCATCAAATCTCGAAGAATAAGCCATCAAGCAGGACTGGACTGGATTACTTCCCAGTGGGGATGGCTGGATCTGAAAAACCCATGTTTTAGTCTGTTTTCAGTCGTACAATTGGGTAGAATTCGACGGAACACTGGAAGGAGGGTCTGGAAAGTAATCCGGAAGTGACCTCTTGCACGTCGAATGTACCAAGTTCCTCACCCCTGTAGTAACAATAGAACATTCGACCAGATGCACGGACGAGACAAATTGTTTATCACGAACGCACAGCATGGTTAATGCTCATCGACACACAACTAATTATCGATGCGACAGGACAACTGCACGCGTCAGTTGAACGGCGATCGAAGTGGTCGACGTATAGTTTAGTTACAGAGCAACTCGCAGTATACAAGGTAACTAAACAGCATGTTTAATGCTCTTCGACCCACAAGTAAGTATCGATGCGACAGGACAACTGCACACGTCAGTTGAGGTGCGATCGAAACGTGGTCGGCTTATAATGTAGTTACAGAACGACTCGTCGTAGGCAAGGTAACTAAAACAGCATGTTTAATGCTCTTCGACACACTACTAATTATCGATGCGACAGGACAACTGCACGCGTCAGTTGAACTGCGATCGAAGCGGTCGACGTATAGTTTAGTTACAGAGCAACTCGCAGTATACAAGGTAACTAAAACAGCATGTTTAATGCTCTTCGACCCACAAGTAACTATCGAAGCGACAGGACAACTGCACACGACAGTTGAATTGCGATGGAAGTGTGGACGGTATATAAAGTGGTTCAGAACGACTCGTCGTATCCAAGGTAACGAAAAATAGCATGGTTAATGCTCTTCGACACACAACAAATTATCGATGCGACATGACAACTGCACACGTCAGATGAATTGCGATCGAAGTGTGGTCGGCGCATAATTTAGTTACAGAGCAACTCGCAGTATACAAGGTAACTAAAAAATACGAGCAGTACTTCTAGTCGGAGACAATGTCGAAGGCGACCTGATCGAGAGGCTCGTAAGTCTAACGAGACAGGTAGCGCAGAACGATATCGAGGTCCCAGGCCGGCAGGCGGAATTAATGTGACTCATCTTCAACCATGAAGGCACGTAGAATTTTGTGCAATTCCGGTATTTTAGTGAGCCTGTCGTCCGTAGAAGGCGACCCTGATCGCCTGCCGACGGAGCCATTCTACGACCGGCTTTTATGATCCGTGTGATGAAGTCTTCCCCCTACCGGTAGCTCGTCTAAAGGTAGTAGGCTCCGACGACGGTGACGGCGGGGAAAAGGGACCTCACTACCTCCCCCGCCGGCTCGCTGTCGACAGCATAGCAAGCGGTTGTAGCTGGAGACGAACAGCAGTGTCCATGGATCCCCAATGCCTGTCTACTACAAGAATCTTGGAGGGCGCTGGTTTCTTGAAGAGTAGCCCCCAATCCAAGTCCCTACTCATGGGTGACGAAAACGGCATGCCATAGATCGGGTAACGCGATCGAACAGGTGGTTTGCTGAAACTCTGCCCCGGCAGAGCAGAGGCAAGTTCTGGTCCATATCGTGAACCATGGCTCTGAAGACATTGGGAGGAGAAGACTGAAGAGACTGCGGCGTAACTCCAACCTTTAAGCCAGCACTCGTCGGTTTGTCATCATCTTTTGATAACTCAGGCAGAAAAGTGAGATAGCCAAGCCATAGCCAGGCTGTCGTCACAATCCATCGTCGACGTCGATTGTGTAGATGTAGATGAAGGTACTGGTGTATTGGTCGATGGTCCATGGACCTCTGACGTAGTCGAATCCTTCTTGGTCGACGCCCTGGAGGTGAGTACCGCCGTCGTGATCTGGGCTATCAAAGCTGGGGCGATATGAAAGTGAGACGAGGGTGTCGATCGGTCATTATCTCTACGACGCTGTCGTCACAATCCATCGTCGACATCGATTGTGTAGGCGTAGATGAAGGAACCGGTGTACAGGACGATGGTCCATGGACCTCCGACGTAGACGAACCCTTCTCGGTCGACGCCGTCAAGGCGAGTACCGCCGCCGTCATCTGGCCTATCAAAGCCGGGTCGGTATGAAAGTGAGACGAGGGTCACGATCGATCATTATCTCTACGACGCTGTCGTCACAATCCATCGTCGACGTCGATTGTGTAGGCATAGATGAAGGAACCGGTGTACAGGACGATGGTCCATGGACCTCCGACGTAGACGAACCCTTCTCGGTCGACGCCGTCAAGGCGAGTACCGCCGCCGTCATCTGGCCTATCAAAGCCGGGTCGATATGAAAGTGAGACGAGGGTCACGATCGATCATTATCTCTACGACTCTGATCTCCCAAAAACTCCCTTCGAAGGCGTCGCACGTCCCCGTGGGGACGAGGGCTACGATCTCTAACTGTAGAAGTACTACGATCCCCATCGTAGTTATCGTCCGAATCGAACTCCCGACGACCTCGAAGGCGACGAACGTCCTCGTGTCGTTTACTGTCACTCGACGAGGCCCTCGACCTGTCGTCCGGTGAACGGGAACGACTTCTAGAGAGGGATCTGTGTTCACTGTCGACCCGCACGACGTTCCTATCGTCGTTGGTAGGACGAGAGACGGACCGACTGGGGACCGTAGTCCCCTCGTGGTCCTCGTCACCACCCGGTCCCGTCGTAACGGGGGTGGCTGAGTGACGCTCTCGATCAACTGATTGACGAAGATCAGTCGTGCGGGTAGTATCATCAGCAGGCGAACGGTCCCGTGTCTTGTCAAAAACATAAGTTGACTGAGGCGGGTCTTTTTCAACTGATTTCTTGGGTGTGGCCGACGCGCCACCCCCAGGGCCAGATGTAGGGGGTGCAGAGTCCAAGGATCCACCCGATGACCTCATCTGCCTGTAGCGCTGGTCAGTAGCCCGCTTCGCCAACGCACGAAGATACAAGTTAAAGTTGATAGAAGACAAATGCTCACATTCTTAACAACGTTTATTCCACGAACACGTTGAAAACCCGTCCTTATTTATGCAGGAAGGACAATACTTGTGAGGATCTACTTTAGACAGTTGTCCTTGACACGAGGCACAAATGCACGACATATATTGCCACGTGTATAATCAAGTGAAACCCAAACAATGGATTACCAATGATTACATTCCAGGAGTCTACAGGTAAGACATAGTATTATTACTGTATTAGAACAACAACTGTAGACACACGATAAGTACTAGTAGAATACAAACTAGCAGTCTAACGCGAAAGTCCTTCTCGAGCGACCAGCTCAGAGGCGCGCTGAGAGATTTGTGGGATGTCATCGGGAGGTGCGTGCGCAACCGGACGGAAACAAGTTTATTGTTTACATTCCAGCTTCTGGCTTCCTTTTAACGTGCGACTAGAGGTATGAGATACCCAATTGTACGACTGAAAACAGACTAAAACATATTTCTTATCCACTCAAATCAACATTTGTGTTTGTTTGCCCTTTCCAAGAATGCAGGGTCAGGATCTTGGGACACTGAAGGCAGCGGTATATCAAGGAATCACTGTATGGCTGCTAAGAGTTGTGTGAGTTGGGTTTAACATCGCTTTTAACAGTATTCCAGTTATATCACGGCATGTCAGCTTAATGTGGGAGGAAAGCCCGAAGTGATGCAGTTCTCAGACGTTTACCACTTCGGGGAAACCCACGAGCATGGGTATGGTGCTGACAAACCTAGAAACATAATAACATAATCTGGGCGAACCGGGATTCGAACCCACAATCATAGGTTTCTGGCGTGCCTAAGGGAAACAACTCTGCACGGCTAATAGCGGCGCCTCAGACGACTGGGCAAACCATCTTTAAAACTAGGAGCTAAATTCTGTGAGCATGTTTTGGCGACATCTTTGTCGGGATCATCAACTAGTTCGAGTTCTGCACCTACCATATGGAAAACATATACAGCAATCTGATTCATTAACTCAACACTCACCTGTTAGCTCCCCGGGACGTCCAGATGGCAGACACATTGACATGATTCTCATGTTTGTACTGCTCTTCCCATGTAAACTCCAGTGACTTCCAGTTAAAACAAACAGCACTCAGGTTTGACACATGTGGAGGGTCTACAAAACAGATCACAGGATATCAGAGATATTCGGGTCAGAACAAATGGATAAATCGCAAGTGTTTCAGTGACATGGGATTATTTTTGCATTAATGTTTCCATAACAAAATGAATTAGGCCATGCCCTAACAGACAACTCTTTCCTGATTTGCTAATAAAATAACTGGGCGGGGCTTGTGTTGCATTACTGTGCTGAATGATGTCACTAAATGTATAATGTTGTCCACAGAGTTTTTGTTTTAATGATCAAATGAACATTCTGTGATGAAGTTATAATTATTATTGACGTATTTATTCGCAAAAATCCAACATCTGTGATTGAATAGCTGATGATGGTGTTACTTCATCAGGTGTTTCATGGACATTTGGAAGCTGATAGTTGACAGGGACTCAAGATGTATGGGTTCTACCTTTGTATTCCTTGCTTTACGATGCAAACATTCGAACCTACTTCGTTCCACCTCAGTGATGATTGCCACTTCCCTGAAGTAACCTCGATGCATGTAATCATGTTCCCGGGCAAGGGAGATAACTGACTGTAAAAGTACAGTTTCCATCTTTTTGGGAAATAGGATGGAATTCTGGGCTCGATCGTAGCGCCACCAGTGACTGTAAAGACTTATGTCCCTCCTATGTCCCTCCCATTTACCAATCAGTTTCCACTTCTCATATCACTTGCATTTGCTTCGAACAAAATGGCGGCTCCCATTCAAGACAATCGAATCGATATCAAGATTTATTTTGACAAAATGGGTTTTACTTCGCAAAGTGCATCAATCACACGGGCATCTTTATTAAACATGAAAGATTTGGAAAATATCTGTTGATGCTGCGTTGGTGGTACACATGCTTTGCAAATCCTGCAATTGACCGAAATCTGCATGGCAGTTTACGAACCGGATGTCAATACATTACACAATTTTGATTGGACTGTGCAGAGATTCATTAGTCAAAATATAAATCCATAATTCCAGCCTAGTTCAGCAAGGGTGGAAACAGGACTTTTATAGTCAGTTAACGCCCTTGAATCGGTAAGATGAGGTATACAAATACAGTCATATAAATCAACATATATATTGCATCTCTGTGTTAGCTCATGCTCACAAAAGTGTCATAACACTTTAAAATGTCAGAAAATACAAAGATGATTCCATAAGGATAAAAAACATAAGTCATGGTTCTCAGGCACTGCCACCATCATTAAGTCCACCACACGTTTCGTTTTTATTTCCGTTAAAATAAGGGAGAATATACCGGGCAGTTACTTCCCTTTATGTGTACACTGCTTTACTGTGCATCTCGTGTTATGATCATAGCGGGAGTATGTGTGCTTGTTTTGCTGTTCGCAAACTTGGTCATGTGAAATTTGTAGGCATTGTTTTGTGCACAGAGATTAAGCTTATCGTGCGTAATTGTCTCGATGGAAATAGCATCAGCTGTGCACACATTTTTGTGTAATTCATTTGAAACAATGCCCAAAATCATGATTGAAAAGATTTTAAATGCAAAGATGGGAAGCCATTGTATCTCTAACAACATAACTACAGATTTGTTGACATGCCACTTTCAGTGTTATGTGCTCACGGTAACGTCTTTGTGTTGGGAAAACAAAATCGAAACTCGTATGGGAGTATTATGTGAACCCCTCTCTTCATAGCTTTATATTTTGGAGAAAAAAGTGTGCACTATACACAAGAAAGTATGGTAGTCAAATATTCCAGAGTACCTTATATTTTTTGGCCATGTTCCCTTAATAAATCTGTTTCTTATTGAAACTGAAAGCAATGGCTCGCGAGCATTGTATATATTTTGCTTTGTAGAGTATGGAAGCATATTAGTGGCACAGTCTAAAAAAATACATTTACGTAGACAATGCATGCATCTTTATTTATTTGACAAGTATGAACACGTCACAATCTCACTTTATAGCTAGACATCATATCAATGTTTTAGCAATAGATGCGTAGATTCACAGAATAAGAGTTGTGATAAAACAATAAAACTGTTATTAGTTTAACGTGTTAAATGCCATGAGTCCTATCATATTACTAGACACCCACCGGCTCCATCCCCTCCATTCTATGGAATACTCTATGGAAATGCCCACTCAGTGCAGAAAATCACTCATTCTGCAGAATTCGTGCAACATTTGCATTTGTCTGCCACAGAATTTGTCAAATACACTGCAGAACCTTACATGTGAGTCAAAAGCTGGTTTGAAATTGTGCATTGTATACATTAAATCATTCCAAATAATTATTTGTGTGGGATGGAAAATAAGATCTATTAACCATTTTATGTTTTAAGAAATATCCTGATTTCATTTTGAATTGTTTGTACTAAAACTTACTAATGTTTACATTCACAATCACCAATTCACTTCAATCAGCTTTATCAGAAAAGTGCCTCCCACAAGTAAAAAAAGTGACAAACAGAGCTATAGATAAGATTTTGGTTATTTGGGCATTTTACCCAGGGTTTGATTTTGATTGGGCCTCCACAGGTCTTAGAAGGTATTCAAATTTCTATTACCCACCTGTTTCTTGACATTTGGTATTTAACTTAAAACCTGTTTCATAACAATCACTGAAAATCATTTAAAACCATGTGAATAGTAGAATAACCGTCTGCATTTCCTTGCAGCTCCCTCTCCGAGAAGCCATTTTTTGCACTGTGTACATTTCAATTGGCATCTATCAGTATGTTTGTCGCAGAAGCTTTTCCAAATGTAACTGTCGGTAAGTGAATTTGTATTTTACACAAATACGCAGCTTATCTCAAGCTCTAGGAACTAGGAAATTCTTCAAAAGTAAGCTTAAATGTTTGCACAATTGTGTACAGAATTATTAAAAACTGGTTGTAGCATTTACAAAAAAATGTCCCTAGAATTTGTATTATTTGGCCACGGAATACAGTGTGGACTACCATAAGATCACATGGAGCTTGTCCTGGTGAGCTAACAAAGGGTCCTACTCCCTCATTGATCAACTTACAATCAACTGTGAGAAGCTGGATGCCTATATTTGTTATTTCTGTTTTGCTGTCATTTTTGAGGCACTGTATCATCAGAGCGCCTACAAATTTGTCATTGTCGAGGACAGGCATATTCAGCTGCATAGTAGATGGTGAAATAACAGTCTGGTATTCAGCTGGCAGCAACTCGTCACTTTTCCATGTAAAGTACAAGTCACTGGAAGAGCTGTTGGCATCCAACAGGGTGCAGTTTAAGGTGGCATTTCGTCCAAAGAAGCCATAGGGGTTAATGGGTAACAAACCTACAAACAGACAGAAAAGTAATTATCGGCTGTCAAGCGGTGTAGACAAAATTATACATGCCTGAAGTTTGTTTGTTTGTATTTTTGTTGTTTAACGCCACACTTAGCAATATTCCAGCTATATGACAGCAGTCTGTAAAAAATCGAGTCCAGACAATCCAGTGATTGACATCATGAGCATCGATCTACACAATTGGGATACGATGACATGCATCAACCAAGTCAGTGAGCCTGACCTCATGATCCTGTTAGTCGCCTCTTACTACAATGGTAGTCTCCTCATTGGATAAGCATTAGTAGCTGGAGAGGGGTCGACAGATGAACTATCTACTGGAGATGTTGTAAGGGAACTTTACAGCCAGCAGGGACTGTCTACTGTGAGTTGGACCTTCACAACCAGGACACCCTACAGATATAAGTCCCCCATGAAGAATCTGTCTTCAGCATACATAGTGAGTGAGTACGGTTTTACGTCGCTTTTAGCAATATTCCAGCAATATCATGGCGGGGGACACCAGAAATGGGCTTCACACATTGTACCCATTTTGGGAATCGAACCGGGTCTTCGGCGTGACGAGTAAAGGCTTTAACCACTGGGCTACCTGACCACCCCTCAGCATACAAAGACTTATGTAAAGTAGAAGTGTGCCATGTGATTAGCCATGATAAGCTGTGAGGCAAAATTATCATCCGTATTACCATATTATGATTATGATTTTCATATTAATCAATATGTTATCTAAGAATATATTTCTTAACCTGATGTGAAAATTGATATTTCTTTTGTGTATTAATTCATGGACAAAGTTGGTTGACACCAATCTCATTAAAATCAGATCTTAGTTCTTGCTATCGCTAAACAAAGATCTGCGGACATCCCATTACGGGTCACGTCAGAACGACCTTTCATCCGACCAATCAAAGCGTCGCTTACCAGATCATGAAAGTAACAGTCGGAATGTGTTTTCTAATCATGCAACCTCGAAAATGTTAACACAGGGTATTCCGAACGACAGTTACGGCCCGTATGACTGATTCCATCAAAATTATCGTCGATCTCTCGCTTCCATGGGATAAACATTTGAACGGAGGGGGTGTTGCACAGTATGTGGGGAGCACTGCCATACAATCTCAACCATATGTTAGACATCCCGGAATGTTCGTTTGTTCAGTTTTCAAAATTTTAATCGAGAACTGTGTCAACATATTTTTCAAGCATAGTCTGAAATGGAAGCCGCCAGGTTGAAACGAGTGCCGTAAAGGTCGAGAAAGCTGCTCTCTAATTGGCTGATGTCGACTTCTTGTTTGTCATTTCAGTGGTCAGTCAAAGTTCGCAAAAGGTCGTTCTGACGTGACCCGTAATGGGATGTCCTCAGATCTTTGTTTAGCGGTAGCAAGAACTTAGATCTGATTATTCTGAGATTGGGTTGACACCAGCTGATTTTGGGCCATAACACTAAAACAACATGAAGGAGAGATCATGAAAAAGTATTTGTGGTCATCATCCAAAACTGGCTCTCACAGGAGGTATTGCTTGGGCGAGATCAAACGATATCTACATTGTAGATATTGCTGCAATGAAATTGCATCATAATGCTTTGCAGACCATTGGGACATCATTGGTTACCATGACATCACAATCAAATGACATCACTAATGGCTCTGCTACTGAAGCTGTTAGCAGTACCTTTTACACTTAAGACACTGCATAATACTGTCTACAAACTGAAAAAGTTGGAAGAATGATGTTGGATGATAAATAAAATCTCACCCTCGTGTCTTTTGATATCAAATATATCAACACTCGTTGATATATTTGATATCAAAAGACACTCGGGTGAGAATCTCTATTTATTGTCTACAATTTTGAAAAATACTTACATCCAGTACAGGGAAAGAACATGATGCTTTCTTTACAGTACTCCGTACAAACATTGTCAGCCTCCATCCATCGGACCCCACACAGGACTAACAGCAACACTGTTACCTTAGGCATCTTCCTGTTTGTAACCAGTTAACATTGTTGTCGTGGTTACAAACAGACATACACTAAATGGCCTGAAACAAAAATTCATAAAATTACAAAATAACCTTGGCACGTCCAGGTTAGAAATGGTCCCTACAACATAAAATGGCATTGATTTAGCTAAGATTTCAAACTAAATGGCCTGAAACAACAAGAGTCATCAGAAAGATGACAGATCCCCCCGGCAGCTGTCTGTAAAGTAACCACAAGTAAATGTGCAATTCTGTATGTAATAAGTCAAGAGTTGAATGTTCTTGAATAGTAGAGGACGTAACAATACTAACATGTACGCGAGACAGGTCTCCCGTCTCGCGTACAAGTGACCACATGAGAGGGGGAGTGGACCATGGATTTCTGCATGTTGCAAAAAAATGTCTCTTCAAGTGTTACTTGTGAAAATAATAAAACAAAATTAGGTAGAGTCATTGATCATCATACTCATTATCGTATGACATGAAAAAAATGTCAAAAGAAAAATAATAAACGGTCAAATTGGGAGAAAAATATGTAAAAATTGAGCAAAATGTTCTGTTTTTGACAGCAATTTTCTCCTATGTACATATTTTTCAGAAACTAACATGTAGTATTTTCTAAAAGCTTATTCATCGTAGAGTTGCAAAATATAGACATGCAAAGTTTCGTTGACATGGAAACGTAAAAAGAATTTTAAAAATTAAAATTCCTAAATAGCAAAAGGCACCAGTTCAGTATGTACCTGGTAGACACGCAAAGTTTTGTAAGAAAGACTTTAACAGTTTTTGAGTTATGCTCCAGAAATGAACACCACCCTTATAGAACCTAAGTCCAACTTGCCATGGAACGTAAAAAAATAAAAATTTCTAAAATTCCTAAATAGCAAAAGGCACAACTTCAGTATGTGACTGATAGATTTGCAAAGTTTCGATCAAATACACTGAATTGTTTTTGAGTTCTGCCCCGGAAAAGGAAATGATTATGGACGGATGGACGGACAGACTGGCTGATCGCTATATCCCCCAGCATTATATGCCGGGGGGATAAATATTCATAAAATAACAAAATTACTTGGCACGTCCAGGTTAGAAATGGTCCCTGTGACATATGCTAGCATGGATTTATCTAAGATTTCAAACTAAGTGCCCTTGCAGGCACATTGGGTAAAAAACTGTTATTTTGTTACAGAAAGGTGATTGTTGTTTAAAGTTATATTCCAAAATTCAGAGTCATTCTAGCATCAAATTTTAACAGTTCATTCAATGCAATAATGTTAAACTAAGCATTTAAGTCTCTTCCACTTTATTGTTCTTGTTGTGATCAGTGGCACTCAAGTCACCTCGACAAATCCATCACAGTATAGAACTAGTAGTGGGACGAGACACCGATGCATCGGTGGATCGCGATTCTCTACTTCTCGATACAAGTACACGAAAGTAAAAGTGATTGATCCTTACCTTCAATGTATTTTTTAATATATGTTACACCAAACACTAATTACTTGTGAAAATGAGCAATGAAAACGTAAGTATTTTCGTCCATTGTGCCATTCTAACACTGCCAACTGTAAATCGTTAGTGTGCCAGGTATTTGTCCATCCTGTCTATGACAAAGATGGCCTATGCAATACAGATAAGAGCACATGCAAGTATCTTAAGACATATCGGATCGTGACCAAGGTATCGTGATACGTATCGGATCGCATAGTTGGTGTATCGTCCTAGCCCTAGTTACAACTATAAAACAGAAATTGGAAAAAAGTTAATTCCAATTTTGGGAATTTTTACCGACATTTGCTGCAGAATTGGGGCCAAATATTGTCCTCCATGCAGGTCTACATAAATCCCAAGCTGGTCTTTAAGGGGTTAACAGACTCAGGGTTCAGATTTTGAGCTTGTGTGGTAGGTGCATGGTACTATCATGGGATAACATTTATACTAAGTTATCTTATAATAATTAGATCTACATCAAGTGCTTTTATGAGTTATCATGGCGTAATATTTATACACCCTTCATATAATTATAGTTTAGCAAGTAATAATTATCATTAGGTAAAATGCATATATAAAATATCAGTAGTTTCAGTTAAAGCTTTTTAGATGGTTGCTAGCCTAAGGTAATGGGAGCGCGTCTTCTAGACATACTATTCAATAAGACAAGAGTTACGTCTACATAGTTTAATTGATTTGAAGCTTTTAGATAAATGCTAGCCTAAGGTATCAAGATCCCATCTCCCAGACAAAGGATATTTATTTAAGTACATCTGTCATCACCTACCGGGGTATATTAGAATAACATTACTTCAATTAAGACTCATTAAGGATTAGCCCCCATACAAGCTCGTCTATAGTGCATTAAGGATTAGCCCCCATACAAGCTCGTCTATAGTGCATTAAGGATTAGCCCCCACACAAGCTCATCTATAGTGACACCCTAATCTCTTTCAAAGCATCCAGTAAATTATCAACAAGATTAGTGCCAGTCCAACAGGATAAACAGGATTTAGTATTCCCCTCTGTCTAGCCATCCATTTAGCTTAGGACACAACCAATCGTGTATCATCCAATCACATTCCATTTTATTGTTTAAATTTTTGTTAAATACATACTGTAGGCAGGTTTTAAGCAGAGAAGGGGTTTGACCTCACCAAGCAGACCTCTCTCCCACAGCCCAGAGTGTGTACCGACTCTCTGTGGCACCCTCAGTTATTATCTAAGTATATTGTAAATTGTTAATTGTTCTTGTAAATAAAATTGTGATTAGTCTCCTGTGACTCTGGCTCTTTGCTGACTAATTCCCCAAGAAAACCAGCACGTCATTTGGAAGGTATTGTTCACCCAGAACAGTTCCATGATAATTTGGCGGAGAATCATCGTTTTCGGAACCACAGAGTCCAGGAACTAACTACGACCAGCTACAAGAACCCATTGGAGGACATGTCCAACTGCGATCATCTGATGGAATAACAAGCAAGCTGCATCAACCTCTGACCTCAACACTGGATTAAAGACAACCAACTCCTCCAAAGACACCAACAAAGGAAGAAAAAGTCTTCAAATATTGTAAGTAATACATTGTTGATTTCTTGTCATCCTTTAATTTAGTACGGTACATACTAATAGGTGTCATGGCAAATATGGAGTCTGGTATGGAAAGTAACTTTGAAAGTGAAATTCCAACAGTGTCTTTAGTTACGCCCCTTGCCAAAAGTGTAATTCAGGCAAAATTTGGCACAACAACAAATTGTTTAGTAGACACAGGGGCATCCATTTGTTGTATTTCGTCTGCTTTTCTGAGCACAGCTTTTGAAAACCTTACTCTTGGAAACTCACCCTTTCCACAGGTAAAAGGTGTTGGCGGCGAATTGCATAAAGTGTTAGGTTCAGTTGCGTTAGATTTTGTCATTGAGGATCAGGAATTTTCTCAAAGATTCTATGTACTGCCTACACTGCCGAAGGCAGTGATACTAGGTGAGAACTTCCTTGATGACAATGATGCAGTCTTAGATTATAGCTGTCATTCCTTGATACTCAACAACAGCACCTCAAATAGGCAATATATCAATTTCATAGCCAATTCAGTGCATGAGATTAGTGGATTAGCAAAAACAATAGATCAGATTTACATCCCCCCTCAGAGTGAAATTCATTTCAAGGTAAGACTATCAGAGACCAAAGAGGATTCCCTCATCCTCATTGAACCCATTGCTTCCCTCACTGCTCATTCTAATGTAGCAGGCGGTAGAACTCTTTCTAAATCAAAAAGCAAGACTGCTACATTTAGGCTTATGAATCCCTCCCAAGAAGAAAAGGTTCTTGACAAGGGTACAGTTGTAGGCAAATTTAGTTACATTGACAAAGACTCTGTTTTTGAAATCGGCTCTGACCAACCATTCATCAGTACCGTTAACACCGACAATGAGAAGAGAGAAAATGACACCAGGGATTATGTCAAAATTGCACAGGAGTTAGGATTTGATTTGACCAATACACAACTGACTCCAGACCAACGACACAGACTACTTAGATTTTTGGGACAAAATAGAAACATGTTTTCAACAAGTCTTGCAGATTTAGGTAAGACTGACTTGCACCATCATACCATTAACACTGGCAACCACCAACCCGTTAAGAGTAGACCATATCGTCAATCTCCTCATCTCCAAAAAGTCACTGAAGAACTTATAGATGATTTTCTGAAGTATGATTTGATCGAGGAGTCAACATCTATGTATTCAGCTCCCATTATCCTAGTCAAGAAACGTGATGGCTCATATAGATTTGTTTGTGACTACAGAAAGTTGAATTCTGTCACTTTACCAATGTCATGGCCTCTTCCTGTTTTTGATGATGTTGTTGATAACATCGCCAATGCACAAGCTAAGATCTTCTCAACTTTAGACCTTGCTAATGGTTTCTTCCAAGTGCCATTACATGAAGATTCAAAGCATAAAACTGCTTTCGTCACCCATCAAGGCCTTTATCAGTTCAAACGTTTACCCCAAGGTTTGACAAATTCTCCACTTTGTTTTCAACAGCTCATGAGCAAGGTGCTAAGAAAATTGCTTTTTAAGGTTGCGCTGATCTACATTGATGATTTGATAATTTACAGCAAAAACTTTGAAGAGCATCTCCAACATTTGGAGCAAGTATTTTACTATCTGAAACAGGCAAAATTAACACTAAAGCCATCCAAATGCAATTTTGCAACGGACAAAGTATCTTTTCTGGGTCATGTTTTATCATGTGGAGGTGTTCAAGTTGATGACAAAAAGATTGAAGCAATTAGAACCTTTCCAGTGCCCAAGTCACAAAAGCAGATTCGCTCCTTCTTAGGTCTCACGAACTTCTACAGGAAGTATGTGAAAAATTACGCTCACATAGCCCTTCCACTGAATGCCTTGCTAAAGAAGCATTCAGAGGCAGAAGTAGGAAAGAAACCAAAGTTCCAATGGTCACTTGAGTGTGATCAGGCATTCAACACACTCAAACATGCTATGAGTAATACACCTGTTCTGGCGTATCCAAATTGTGACAAAGAATTTCTTCTTGCAACTGATGCCAGTGATATGAGCATAGGTTTTGTTTTGAGTCAAAAAGACGAGAAGAATAATGAACATCCAATAGCTTTTGGTGGTAGAGCTCTTCATGGCAGCGAAAAGAACTGGAGCATTACAGAAAAGGAAGGCTTAGCTCTAGTTGAAGCCATTAGATCCTTTCGTCCATACCTTGCAAATTCTACACTGATCATATAGCATTGAAGTGGCTGAAATCCATCAAGGATGCCACAGGTAGGTTAGGACGATGGTCTTTGGAACTTTCTACCTACACTTTTGACATTGTTCACCGCAGCGGCAAAGCCAATGGGAATGCCGATGCTCTCTCACGTAGGGAATATGAGGAAAATATGAACTGTAATGATCAGACAGAAGAAGATGCTGAGAAAACAGTCTTCTCAGTAACTTCAACTCAGCAAAGCAAATCAACTAGCAGTACAATCTTGCCAAACACCCATTCATCCACACAGGTCACACAGACAACTCAGACTGAGGATAATTGCACTCCTATTGTCAATCACTTAGAATCAGACACACAGACAACACATTGGTCAGTCACCTTTGAATGTGAAGAGGATTATCAGTCAGTACCAGTTAATGTTGTCGTAGCATTACATGCTACAAATGCTGATGTTACCCAAAACACATTGGTTGAAGTAAGTATAAAAGAACATCCAAATTTATGTCACCTACAAAGGATTTGTCCAGATTTCATCCAAATCTTTGACTACAAAGAGGATGATGTCCTTCCACAAAATGAAAAGGATCGTCAAAAGATTCTTATCGAAGCCAATACTTTTGAACTTGATGATGGCATCCTATACAGATTCGTTCCACAAAGACAGAAAGGCCACGCAGACAAGCTCATTAAACAGCTGGCAGTCCCAAGAACCCTCAGAAATCAAGTCCTGCAATCCTATCATGACTCAGAGTTTGGCGGTTGCCACCATGGGAAAGAAAGGATGCACAACACCATGAGACCTAAGTACTACTGGCCCAAAATGTACAGCGATATTGCTACTTATGTCCAGACATGTGAGGTATGTCAACAGACCAAGAGGCACTACCATGGCAAGAAGGCACCACTTCGTCCACTACCTGTAGAAGAGGTCTTCACCCGATGGCACGTTGACATTCTCGGTCCCCTGCCAACAACACCAGATAAGTACAAATACATTTTAGTCATCACAGATGCATCATCTAGATGGTGTGAAGCCTTTCCACTTCGGACCCAAGAAGCCAAACAAGTAGCAGATGTTCTCGTCAGAGAAATATTTTGTCGGTATGGCGCTCCAAGGACCTTAATTTCAGACAGAGGTCAGAACTTCATGTCCAAACTTATCAAAGCAATTTGTGAACTTTTGGCAATTAAATTTACCCATACCAGCCCATACCATCCTCAAACTAACAGCTGTGTAGAAAGGCTCAACTCTTATATCAATCAATCACTAAGAGCCTACTGTAACAAGTCTCAAAATGATTGGCCCCGTTTATTCCTGGCATCATGATGGCCTATCGGATGGCTCCAAATTCATCAACTCAAAAATCCCCATATGTTATGCTTTTCGGCCGAGAAATGAGAGCTCCACAAGATGTAGCATTAATTCCAAAAGAAAATTTAGGCCACAATAACAAAAGTTATCTTTCCAATTTGCTTGAGGAGCTTGAAATCACTAGAACAATCGCAGCTGAAAACAATGCTCGGGCTAAGGAGGTGTATTCAGAACAATATAATAGAAAGGCTAAAGAACCAGAATTTGCCCCAGGTCAAAGAGTTTGGCTTTACTGTCAAAAAGTTGAAAAAGGCCTTTCCAACAAATTAACCAAAAAGTGGTATGGTAGCTATTATATCATCCATACAGGTCCAAATTATACCTACAAACTGCGCCGAAGTTCTGACGACAAAATACACAAACCACTGGTCCATGCCAACCGTCTGAAGCCATATTTTGATCCTGCTGATCGTCCACAGTATCCTCCAGAACCATACCTCAATAACCCCAGTGACATAGATTCAGGAGTCATGGATGACAACGAGGAACCAGTCAATGATACTCAGTTTGACAGCAACAAGTTTCCCCATCAACAAGTTCAACTTACCAGGCTACTGATCAATCACCTCCACAACAGAAAGGTAAGAAGGTCAATTCCAAAACAAAGGCAGGTACTTCCAGCAACAAGAGTCAGAAGCAAAAGACCCCAACAAAGAAGAAAAACCCTGCTTCAAGTACAACAGAAAAACCTACCAGTCCCACGGCAACCATGAAGGAAAATCATGCCACACCAGGTCCTAGTGCTCCAACCAAGGTAAATGAAAAGGTAAATAAAGGGAAAAGAGGAGTGAATAGTAAGCATCACCAGCCCAAATCCAGAAAACAACCCGACGACAGCCAGGTACAACCTCCAAGTCCAACATCAGGTAATCAAACCAAGGACATCCCTCAGGTCTTCAATCCAGAGGACATCCACTCAATTGTTAGTTCCAAGAGAGCAAATGGCAAAATCTACTACAGAGTAAAATGGAAGGATCCAGAAAGAGGAAACACATGGGAGTATGGCAGCAGCATTCCAGACTCCATTCGGAGAGAATTTCACCTCAAAAGAAGTATGTCAGGAAAACGACGAAAACGTCCACTGAAGAAGTTTTTCGACCAAAAGGAATCAGACAATAAATCAGTCAATGTTCTGTCAGGGAATACAATGTCAGGAAATGTCGAGCAAGACAACACCAAACCATGCATAGAATTAGACGTCAAACCATATCCGTTTATTCCAAAACGCCTACGAGGAGTAGAACATAAAATAGAAAGAGTTATGGGCATTGAAATTATTCAAGGAGACTGCTATGTCAAGGTCTCATATAAAGAATATCCTGGTCAATTCACATGCTATTTCGAAAGTGTTCCTCCCCACCTCATACAGCGCTACCTTGATGATAGCGGGAATGATCTCCGTGAGTGGTGCGGTCTAGAAGATAATCCTCGATATGATCCAGAGGAAGCACCAATTTATAAATCCAAAAGGGTTATTTTTCCAGATACAGACTTGGGAAACATCAACACCTTTTCCTACCGTATTTCACTCACAGACCGTAGTCACACGCGACCATACCAGGATCAACGCTCCATACATACCAAACAATGCCAATTGCACATATTCTTGATCAAAATACAAAATCTCCTGAATAAACGGTGCAAATCACGAAACAGCTATTAGCTGTATCTTGTTATGTTTTCTTGTGTCCAGTCTTTTCACTATGGGTCGCCAGTTGAGAACAAATGGCATCAGCCTGATCATCTGAGTTATTTGTATCACAACAAATTTTGAGCATTGACCTGATCAACCAATCTCAAAAGCGAAGTGAAATGACACGAACCCAAACCGTACCGAAGCGAACCAAACCATACTGGGAATCGGACCCAAACCGTACCGAAGCGAACCAAACCATACTGGGAAGCGAACCCAAACCGTACCGAAGCGAACCAAACCATACTGGGAATCGAACCCAAACCGTACCGAAGCGAACCAAACCATACTGGGAAGCGAACCCAAACCGTACCGAAGCGAAACCAAACCATACTGGGAATCGAACCCAAACCGTACCGAAGCGAACCAAACCATACTGGGAATCGAACCCAAACCGTACCGAAGCGAACCAAACCATACTGGGAATCGAACCCAAACCGTACCGAAGCAAAATAAACCAAACCCTATCGCATTGAACCAAAGGAAAATCAAAGCGAAACAAACCAAATTCAAATAAAGCAAACTTAACAACCGAAATGAACCAAAACAAAGAAAAGGCAAACCAAATAGTTACGAAAACTAACAATGATATACACCTTTTGTATACCGTATTAATGTAACAAATCAATGCACTTGTTATATGCACATGCACATATAATGTGTCTAATGATTGTATCCAAAAGTAGAAGGATATTACTATTTTTTTCATGATAAACTTTTGTAATTTGCCGCCAATACATTCTTCCTGGTCATGACACCGTTTAGTAATAATTATGTACTGATCTTTTACATCATAATTATCATATTTGTTTTATTTTCTAGTTATTACAGACAAACTAAGGAAGTATTTATATATGACATATTATTTGAACATGCTAACTCTCTTTTCTTTGTTTCCATGTAAAACCTCCATGGACACAGCCTACTACCTTACAACCCCAATCCAGGATGTGGAACTCAAGGCCTCCTACATCACCCATAAAACCACCAGTACAGAGTGCCAAGACAAGCCAGCTCCACATCCAGAACCCCTGATGACAGCATTTTTATATTATGTTTCCTTATATCAAAGAGACTCTATAATAATTATTATTCACTACTACCAGTACCCAAACTTTATACATTGTCCATCTAAGCCTTAATTATTTTTATTTTTACACGTTTGGGGTCCAAACTTTTTCAGACGGAGGGGAAGTTATCATGGGATAACATTTATACTAAGTTATCTTATAATAATTAGATCTACATCAAGTGCTTTTATGAGTTATCATGGCGTAATATTTATACACCCTTCATATAATTATAGTTTAGCAAGTAATAATTATCATTAGGTAAAATGCATATATAAAATATCAGTAGTTTCAGTTAAAGCTTTTTAGATGGTTGCTAGCCTAAGGTAATGGGAGCGCGTCTTCTAGACATACTATTCAATAAGACAAGAGTTACGTCTACATAGTTTAATTGATTTGAAGCTTTTAGATAAATGCTAGCCTAAGGTATCAAGATCCCATCTCCCAGACAAAGGATATTTATTTAAGTATATCTGTCATCACCTACCGGGGTATATTAGAATAACATTACTTCAATTAAGACTCATTAAGGATTAGCCCCCATACAAGCTCGTCTATAGTGCATTAAGGATTAGCCCCCATACAAGCTCGTCTATAGTGCATTAAGGATTAGCCCCCACACAAGCTCATCTATAGTGACACCCTAATCTCTTTCAAAGCATCCAGTAAATTATCAACAAGATTAGTGCCAGTCCAACAGGATAAACAGGATTTAGTATTCCCCTCTGTCTAGCCATCCATTTAGCTTAGGACACAACCAATCGTGTATCATCCAATCACATTCCATTTTATTGTTTAAATTTTTGTTAAATACATACTGTAGGCAGGTTTTAAGCAGAGAAGGGGTTTGACTCTCTTACCAAGCAGACCTCTCTCCCACAGCCCAGAGTGTGTACCGACTCTCTGTGGCACCCTCAGTTATTATCTAAGTATATTGTAAATTGTTAATTGTTCTTGTAAATAAAATTGTGATTAGTCTCCTGTGACTCTGGCTCTTTGCTGACTAATTCCCCAAGAAAACCAGCACGTCATTTGGAAGGTATTGTTCACCCAGAACAGTTCCATGATAAACAACGCGTGTCGGTCTGACGTTGATTAATCAACAATTTGCATACTCGTATATGCAAGGAGCCGACGTATGGTTCCTGTAGGAAGTGACAACTTGGAGACGATGGCTTGCGGTATATACAGTTTTACTTTATACATGTAGATATATACATACAAAAGACACTTTGTGCCAGGTCAGCACATAGTGGTTGTGGTTGTTGTCTTGGTGCCCCGGAGCACCCAGCCTAACCCTAGCTAGGCTAAGGGTAAGACCTTTCTTTTCCTCCTTCTCTCTTTCTCTCTGGACCAAGGCTTATATAGCCAAGGTCACCTGACATGTAGTAAGTAATAAATATAAATGTAAACAGTAAATCATCAGTGACATACTTGCACATCCTGTTCAGGATGGCAGACGGTTGATGTACACAAAAATGGGGATTAACAAATAGGATTAGCATCTAATAAATAACAGCAATTAAATGTTTCAAGGCATATAGATGTCATGGCTCCAGGGTAATGAGCCTTTGCAATTAAATGTTCTTTAGACAATGGGTGTCGTAAATCAGTCACCATGACAGTACATGGATTTAACTCGTATTCCAAACTTGGTACTTTTAGCAGGAAAATGGAGAAGAATCATTATTTTGATAAAACAAGATATCTTTTTTTAAAGTTCTTATTTGTTAAAAAAACAGAGGTACTTTAACATTTTGAACAAATTTATTGTTTTTTTTCAATTGTTGCCTGCCCAGAGCGCAGGATTTGGAATCCAAGATAAACTGCTGTTAATATCCAGAAATGTTGCTTGTTATCACCTATATACTCACACCTTGCACCGTCATTGGAGGGAATATTCTAAATCTTGAAATTAACGCTAGCCTGAAGTAAATGAGCAAAATGTGAGTTGTCTTTGTTTGCATTACTGAAACTTCTCATTTATGTCTCCAAAATGACCATAAACAGTAAGACGGCCTCACTGCACACTTTGGATAGCGGAAATATTAACTTGAACGAGTAACGAGTATATAACCATGTCATTCAAAGAATAGGAAGTACACAATAGGCATCCGGTGAGTTATCACTGATAAGGTAAAAAATTCTACCCATATCGCCGTCATATAGCTGGAATATTGCTGAGTGCGGTGATGAACAATAAACATGATGAACAACAAGATCTCTGCCGCCAACCTGAAGCAACTGTAAATAATAAGACATATCCTGTTTCCGTAACTTAAATCCCACTGTATCCCATTATCTTCCCTTCCATATAGCAAGTTCGTAAATATAGCAACAATCTCTGTTGTCTGTTTTGTAACTTCTGATGGCAAAATAAGCAGGTTTTATGTTGCTAGTATCAATGAGTCCACATATACTCTTGTTTTACACTTCACTGATGAAGACTAGCTGTACAAAGTATACTCCTAGAGTTATCATTTGTGCTTTCCAAAACTGTATTAGGAATAAGACTACAAAGATATTCGGGTAACAGATGATTATTTATTTTGTAAAAAGTTACCAATTGTGTCAACATCTTTCATTTGTACTTCATCATGTTCATTCATCATATTTCATTACGACAACATAACATCATACATATACAAGTCAAGTCACAATTCAAATTAAATTTGACTTCAGCAAATGTCAGAAGCCAGCTTTCAATGCATGTTATGAGACAAAATACTGGACACACTTATATCAAACTTTAATAATGTATTAACGTGTCATAAAACTTGTGGCAATCCATTTTTCACTGTGATTTTAATTGGAAAACAATATTTACTGTTTATAGATATAAACTGAAGGATGTAAAACTTTTAGATATTCAATACAGATTTCTACAAGGAATTATCTACACAAAGGATAATAACAACCAATTTGTACTTTACACCAATTCTCTCCTCCCGCTGCTCACACTTCCTTCCTCTGCATATGACATTATATGGCGGGGAACCATTGATGCTCTGCAGCAATATCATCTTGTTCACTGAAGTTGGTTTGTAGGTTTGTAGGTTTGTTGTTTGACGCCGCACTCAGCAATATTCAAGCTATATGACGGCGGTCTGCATAAACAATCTAGTCTGGACCAGACAATCCAGTGAATATAATGGGTGCAGGCTAAAACGGCACCTCAGCAAAACGTCACCGATTTCGATGACATCCATCAACCAAGTCAGCGTGCCTGACCACCCGATGCCGCTAGTCGCCTCTTACGACAAGCATAGCCGCCTTTTACGGCATGCATGGGTTCTTGCAGACCTATTCTACCCCGGATCTTCACGGGTCTTTACTGAAGTATTCAATACTGAGCGTGTAATAACAAACAAAGGGGGAGAACTCTTGAACGCCCCCAGTTTTTTAGATTTGACAGCCCTTGAAATTAGTACTGAAATGCCATATATTATTAATATGATTACATAACTCTACTGACACAAATGAAATATACACATATCTGCCAGAGGTCAAAGTAATGACTACACACAACAGCGTAACGCGCATCAGCGAAGCACCATCAGCGTAACTGTATAGCTAGTGGTAAAACCCAAGCAAATGGAAATGGGTCACACGACCACCTCCCATCACAGCATGGCTGCAAGAAACTAATGTGACAGCGATTTGTTAACAGTTTCACACACGGTGTTCTGAGCAGGTCACCGTGTTAAGTCAAATGTTCATATATTTGTTCAAACTCACCGACAGAACTCGAGGGTTTAAATCGCCACGCATGTCGCTTCCAAGAATTGGGATTCCGGGAATGAATTTAAGACGCAATCTGATTGGCTGTGACGTAAGTGTTATTGTGATCGTTGTTTATGCATCAATGCCGAGTTACGAGCGTGATGAAAACACATTCATATCTTTCTTTGTGCTCAAACTTGAGCTGTATTCACGTGTAGTCTTTTTTATAGTATTTTTTATATCGATTCGTATTTATTCATGCGAATAGTTTGTTCTTTTTAAATGAATATATATGCATTTTATTCTGCCTCAAGTTGTGTGGCATCTTGTACCAACTCATTTTCAATCAATCTTGTTCTAATCCTTCAACGTGTTCCACCAAAGGAAAACATAGCTGTGAAAAAAAATATAAAATATTGACCTTTGTGTGTCCTACGATTTTGATAGAGCTATTCCTATGGTTGAACCACTCACTAACCAACTCACACATGTCAACATAATTATTAGTAAATAATAAGTATAAAAGGGCGGAGAAAACACTGTTCAATAGTGTATCCTGGTTATTCATAACTGGCATGCTATAGCCCTAAACGAAGCAAGTCTAGATTTTCCGCAGGTCCACTCCCATCTCACTTGGGCTCCTCTTCAGTAAGGGACGGACAGGTAGCCTAGTGGTTAAAGCGTTCGCTCGTCACGCCGAAGACCTGGGTTCGATTCCCGACATGGGTACAAGGTGTGAAGCCCATTTCTGGTGTCCCCCGCCGTGATATTGCTGGAATATTGCTAAAATCGGCTTTAACCATACTCACTCACAAATGTTGTTGCTTGTTTCTATCAAAATAACATATTTAAAAGACTAAGTGTTAGTCTAGATTATATTTAGAAACTACGGTCGCTTTGTGGAACGGGGCACCGGACCAGACAATCCAGTGATTGAGATGGCTTCTACTGGCACGCACTTAATTGTTAGGTCATGTCTTTTTCTTTCTTTGTTTTGTTTTGTTGTTGTTGTTGTTGTTGTTGTTGTTGTTTTAACGCCGCACACAGCAGTTTTCCAGCTATATGACAGCGGCCTGTAAATAATCGAGTCTGGACCAGACAATCCAGTTATTGATATCATGAGCATCGATCTACGCAATTGGGATACGATGATATGCATCAACCAGGTCAGCTAGCCTGGTCGACCACCCGATCCCGTTAGTCGCCTCTTACGACAAGTATAGTCGCCTTTTACGGCAAGCATGGGTTGCTGAAGACCTATTCTACCCTGATTGTTAGGCGATGTAAGAAGGCGCAAACAGTGTTAGTGTTACGGGAACAATCGCGTTTATGGAACCGAAGTGGAATTGATGCTCTCTACCTTGACCTAAATATTTGTCGCTTTTCTATACCCCGCTGATGAAAGTAATCATTGAAAAGAGGTTTGGAATGCATCCCACATATATCCTCGGACGCAAACGGAGATAGAAATGTCCACGAAGAGGACGCGATATGTGACCCACAAGGGCTTGTGACACAACAAATAGCAGCTACAAGATATATGGCCACAACTTGTGTCTCTTTCTGTATCAATAGATTGGTTTGTTTCTATCAATATTTCCTTCTTCTGAGACTAAGCGTTAGTCTACACCATATCCATTTTCTTGGGTTTTACCAAAGTGATAACCGTCTAGACCTGCATCACATCCTCTATATCTACGAAATGATACAGAGGATGCCTGAATCATTGCATAACTTGCATTCCTTCCACATCTATCCAACACGCTTGAAATACTGTCAAAACGGCGTTAAACAAAACTCACTCACTCACTCTTCCTTTCTATTGGCAAGGCAACTTTGCAATAGGCCTTCAGCAACCCATGCCTGCCGTAAAAGCTAGGTGACTATGCTTGTCGTAAGAGGCGACGGGTGGTCAGGCTCGCTGACTTGGTTGATACATGTCATCGTTTCCCAATTGCGTGAATCGATGCTCATGATGTCAATCACTGATCCAGACTCGATTATTTACAGACCGCCGTCATATAGCTGGAATATTGCTGAGTGTGGCGTTAAACAACAAACAAATAAATAAACAAAGCATTGATGTCACGAAAACGTATCTTCGCAATTACGATATTAAGCTATTCATGATCATGCCCCGTTCAATTCAAATGAGATAATGTCGTGGCGTCTTTGTCCTTCCGTCGTAATAATTACACTTTAGACATCTATTCTGAAACCACAATGCCTAAGGTTTAGTCCATACAATCTCAGTAATGAAGTTTCTAAGACCTACTCAGAAAATTCCGATCTGATTGCAAACATGGCCGTTATGCCGGCCATATTGAATTTGTTATCTTTCCGCCCGAATTTGGCATTGATGCATGTATAAGGATAGTTTATGCATTAAGTTAAGAATAACACAGGCCATGGTTTTAGGCGCATTTGATTTGAATGGAATTTGACTTTCACAGACACTCATGTGTCTAGATTAACTGTATTTACAGTGACGTTGTCTTGTGATTTAATTCTAGGACCTTTCCATTGTTTTGTTTTTCCAGCCTCTGAAACCGTAGAGTTTATGAATCTGAAACTTTTAAATATGATACAAAGAATGTTTTTTTGTCAAATTAGCTCAAAGAATTATAATCTCATTTCAGGAATTGTCCCCATTTATTCCATTCCATCACCTCCGTGATCTAGTGGGATAGAGTGTCTACGCCGAGAACCGTCACGCTGAAGACCCGGGTTCGATTCCCCACATGGGCACAATGTGTGAAGCCCATTTCTGGTGTCCCCCAGCGTAAAACCATACTCACTCATTCACTCACTACGCCGAGAACTGCAGATCGCTGGTTCGATCCCCAGCCGCGTCATTTTAAAAGACATTAAAATACGGTACTTGCAAATTGTTGTTACCCTGCCTAGTGTTCGGTGTTAAGGGAAAAAAGTAAGGACAGATCGGCTCAGAATCAGAATGCTGTGTATGAGTGGGCATGGCGGGGGGGAAGCTATGCTCTAAGGATATTGATCCTAATGGAATAGGGATATAATACCCTGGATATTGGGGTGTATGGTTTTTTTGTAATTGAACAATTATCTCCCTTTACCATTATACACAAAGAAAACAATTTTTGGATATCTCATGTATTCAAAATTGTTTAGGCTTTACGGTATCTCATCTATACCAAATTGTTGAGGCTTTACGGTATCTCATCTATACCAAATTGTTGAGGCTTTACGGTATCTCTTCTAACCAAATTGTTGAGGCTTTACGGTATCTCATCTAACCAAATTGTTGAGGCTTTACGGTATCTCATCTATACCAAATTGTTTAGGCTTTACGGTATCTCGTCTATACCAAATTGTTTAGGCTTTACGATATCTCATCTATACCAAATTGTTGAGGCTTTGCGGTATCTCATCTATACCAAATTGTTGAGGCTTTACAATATCTCATCTATACCAAATTGTTGAGGCTTTACGGTATCTCATCTAACCAAATTGTTGAGGCTTTACGGTATCTCATCTATACCAAATTGTTTAGGCTTTACAATATCTCATCTATACCAAATTGTTTAGGCTTTACAATATCTCATCTATACCAAATTGTTTAGGCTTTACAATATCTCATCTATACCAAATTGTTTAGGTTTTACAATATCTCATCTATACCAAATTGTTTAGGTTTTACAATATCTCATCTATACCAAAGGATATACGAACTTGTCCAGCTGGACATTTTTGTAGTGATCTATACACATGTCAAATGTCTCCCTAAATCCGTTGACCTGATAAGAGTCCACTTGTTGAACGCGGGACTGATAACCGCTATTGTCAAAGTGTACTTTTTTTCCTCTTATAAAACAACTCACATCAGGACATAACCATGACGTAACATTCAAACGGGGTGCATGCAGGCACACAACAAATGAAAACTGTATTCTAAGAGTTAAATTTCAAAACACTGTCCACCATTTTGCTTTTATATCTACAGGTATATACATAGCAGCCCGATTCCCGCGTCAAGTAATAGTCTCAAGGACATCGCCGTGCAGGTTATCGTAATGTCAGTGAATTAGGAGATTAACCTACTGTGTTTTGAAATTTGAAGTAGTCCCACTGTAGAATAGATACCTCTTTATTATAATTTTGAACCGAGCGCTTTAACGGTTTTACGGCAGCCTTTGTCAGTATTCCACCCTTCTTCGGACGGCGGGTATGGGCTGCACACATTGTACCCTTCACCTAAAAAGGGCTTCCTGTGAATGTGTCGTTACATGGCTTAAACAATGTAACGGTATATTTTGACTCACTGATACAATTTAACGGTATATTTTGACTCACCGAAGCAAAATAACAGTACATTTTGACTCACCGAAACAGATTAACGGTACATTTTGACTCACCGAAACAAAATAAGGTATATTTTGACTCACCGAAACAATAAAACGGTATATTTTGACTCACTGGAACAATTTAATGGTATTTTTTGACTCACCGAAACAATTTAACGATACATTTTGACTCACAGAAACAATTGATCGGTATATTTTGACTCACCGAAACAAAATAACAGTAAATTTTGACTCACCGAAACAATATAACAGTACATTTTGACTCACCGAAACAGTTTAACGGTACATTTTGACTCGCCGAAACAATACAACGATACATTTTGACTCACATAAACAATTGATCGGTATATTTTGACTTACCGAAACAATTTAACCACACATTTTGACTCACCGAAACAATATAACGGTATATTTTGACTCACCGAAACAATATAACAGTACATTTTGTCTCACCGAAACAAATCAACGGTATATTTTGACTCACCGAAACAATTTAACGATACATTTTGACTCACCGAAACAAAATAACGGTATATTTTGACTCTCGGAAACATGGTATAACGGATATAATGGTACAGACTTGCCGGTTTTAGGTAACAGTTAACAGCATATGATGATTAAAATATTCTGTTATTGGGACTTGGCACAGGCTAAACTATCCATGAAAAAGAGAATGTCAGCATTACCTCGGCTCCAGCCGAATTTGTAAAGACAACTTAACTGACATGTCGGTGTCACGCGCCTCACTGTAAAGTTCTTGTTTCCGTTTGTTTGAAATATTCCTTTGTAAACTCAGTAGTGACGTCTCGGTACCCGGTTGTTGTTGTTGTTGTTGTTCCCGGTCGTTGTTGTTGTTGTTGTTGTTGTTGTTGTTGTTGTTGTTGTTGTTGTTTTACAGATTAAAAATGCAGCAAAGGGGGTCGGGTGGTCTCGGCAGAGACAGGTCTGTAAGCCTCATCAGCTGAGGGCATCTGTATTCAGCCCAGACAGCGAATGGGACTTTTTAGGAAGCGCTTCCTTGTCAAACCTACCAAGAACCCTTTGGAGAGTGTGAAGACTCCCCAAGACTGCAGCCTTCTGCATTACCCAGGCTGAGTTAGAAAAACCCGGGTACTATCCCTATGTCAGTCAAGAAATTGGGAGGTACCAAAGCTAAGGCATCGAGAGTCTAGGGAGTATAGCAACTTCATTCTTGGGATGCAAAAAATATCATCATCATCATCGTCGTCATCATCATCATCAAAATCATCATCATCATCATCAAAATTATCATCATCATCATCATCAAGTGTTGGAGTACTCACCGTCAGCAGAGGCCCCTGGAGATACGAAGGACCAACTGTTAAACAAACGACTAGCCGACAGAAAGCGTTCAAAACGAAGGAAAGCAATGAACACTTATCTCCCCGTTTCTACATCCGGGTAGCGACACGGGGAGGAAGCACGGTACCTCCATCGCAATAACACGCGCTGACTGCTCTATATTAATAACAGCTTTTGTCAGATTTTAAAACTGATCGTTAGATATGGGCCGGACGGAAAAGCTTATAGCTGATTATATATATTCAAACCTTGGTGGTAGCAATGATCTCAATATACTCATGTGTGGCTTGATAAAGCGAAGCATTTCCTTAAATCTGCATATTAATAATGTGATATGCATGTTATATCTTCATTATTATCAATCTTTTTTTTTAGCAAGAATTGTATTCCATTTCATACGAAGTATCGATTTATATGTACCTTCATTGTCCAGGCAATTGTGAATCTCCTTAAACTTGCATCACAATGTTTCAATTTGTGCCCAGCAACGTGGGTTTACAAAGCATGGGCACGAGATGAACTTATAGGCTCACTGGAAGAGATCTGGATGTGAGTGAGTTAGTATGGTTTCACGCCGCTTTTAGCAATATACCAGCAATATCACGACGGGGGACATGAGAAATGGGCTTCACACATTGTACCCATGTCGGGAATCGAACCCGGATCTCCGGCGTGAAGAGCGAACGCTTTAACCACTAGGCTACCCGGTCGCTGCTAACAATCCTAATAGGTAGCATTGAAACCTGTAGTAGTTTATTTTGTTGTATTTATAAACGTTGGATTTTAACAAAGAAATTGGAATAAGTGTCTCGCCGTACGTTTGTATGAAGAAAATGGAACGTCAAGTCCAAATCTTATGTTTGATAACGGGGGCACGGGTGGCCCAGTCGTCTAAGGCGCCGCGATGCGCTGTGCAGAGTTGCGTCCCTTGGGTACGCCAGAAATCTATGATTGTGGGTTCGAATCTCGGTTCGCCCCGATTATGTTTCTAGGTTTGTCGGCACCATACCCGTGCTCGTGGATTTCACTGATGTGGTAAACGTCTAAGACCTACATCACTTCGGGCTTTCCTCCTACATTAAGCTGACACGCCGCTATATGACTGGAATACTGTTAAAAACGACTTTAAACCCAACTCACTCACTCATTCACAATTTTTGATAACGGGAAGTGGAACTCAAAACGATGTTATTTCTGAACAAGGAATAAGGAATGTATTAATGAAAGTGAAGGCATATTGGTCCGATTTTACACAGAATTACCTTTTTAGCTGTATGATATACTCTCCAAAAATAGTAGAGGATTGTCGAATATAAGTGCTTTGATCGGTTGTCAGCAACAAATCAGAGAGTGACTGCCAACATCCGAACACATTGGATTTGTTTGTTTGGTTCTTTTTTAACGCCGCACACAGCAATGTTCCAGCTATATGACGGCGGTCTGTATATAATCGAGTCTGGACCAGACAATCCAGTGATTGATATCATGAGCATCGATCTACGCAATTGGGATACGATGACATGCATCAACCAAGTCAGTGCGCCTGACAACCCGATCCCGTTAGTCGCCTCTTACGACAAGCATAGTCGCCTTTTACGACAAGCATGGGTTGCTGAAGACCTATTCTACCCCGGATCTTCACGCGTCCAAACACATTGGAAACATTGCACGTGGACTGTGAGGACGTCAATATGAGGACGTCAATGTGAGGACGTCACGTCAACGTAATGCAGCATGGCAGATTTGGGGGTGGGTCTGTAATGATTCGAGGTTCGTTCACTGTAACTGCTGGAGCACCACTGCATAATGTCCATGAAAGGGACACAGGACAGTAATACTGAGTGAGTGAGTTTGGTTTAACGCCGCTTTAAACAATATGCCAGTTATATCACGGCGTGTCAGCTTGATGTGGTAGGAAAGCCCCAAGTGATGCAGGTCTCATATGTTTACCACTTCGGGAAAACCCCCGGGTATGGTGCCGACAAACCTAGAAACATAATCGGGGCGAACCGGGATTCGAACCCACAATCATAGGTTTCTGACGTGCCCAAGGGACGCAGCTCTGCACAGCGAATCGCTGCGCCTTAGACGGCTGGGCCACCCGTGCCCTCTGACAGTAATGCTGAGACAACATGCTGGTGCCAATATAGTTGTGCCGTTTACGCGCAATGCTGGTGCACGTTCAATCTCATTAAAAGTGATATCTTAATTCTCGCTACCACTATACAAAGATATGAGAACATCCCATTACAGGTCACGTCAGAAAAATCTTTTTCGCGAACTTTGACCGACCAATGAAGTGACTATAACAAGAAGTCGACATTAGCCAATCAAAACACAGCACTAGTTTCAAACTGGCGACTTCCATTCCAGACTACACTTTTATTGAAAAATTATCTGTTCAAAATTTGAAAACTGAAGAAAAGCTCCCAGATCAAGCTGTCATGACCTGGTATATCTAATATACTGTAAGGATAGGATTTATGGATAAACAACTTCTTTATTACAATTAAGAGCAACGTTTCGGTGTAGGTTCTAACATCGTTATCAAGCAAGTGATATACAGAGTATGGTTGACAAGTATATATACAGGAAGGAGGCAATGTTTTTACAGTAGCAGGATAGAACAAAACAAAACTTTATTTACACTGAGGTACATATGAGGTACAAATGTGCAGACAGTAAATACATAAGATGGCGGGATGGTTTACAAGGAAGATTGTACAGTTTTCATAATGACATTACAGAATGTACAGAGTTTCTCAATAACATTGATTTTTTTACAATTAAAAAGTTCTTTGAATTTAAACATATTTGGGTTTTTAGCATATGAAATTGGAACATATATTTTCCGTTGGGGTTTGAAAAAAGGACAAACAAAAATATAATTCATCACCAACATCGTTCATGTCGCAGAGTTTACACGTTCGTTCACTGACAGGGATGTTGTGCCACCTACTTAGTTCAATAGGTAAATGGTGGCATGGGGTTCTAAACAGAAGGAATTTTACAGCCAACGAGAAAGGGATAACTAATAAATACTTTTCAAGGACGAGTTCAGTTTTAAATATGCGATATGTGATACCTTTAGAAGAATGTGTAATCTCTGCACTCCATGTTTGAGTTGCTATATCAGATAATCTTAACGACGTGATAGATTTAAGGACATTAGGAGGAATTGCTTGTTGGCTTAACCAATAGAAAATGAAGCCCGTTTCATTGAAAATACTTTCCAAACATTTTGATATGCGTAGATATCAGATGTGGTTATACTGGAGTGGAGAAGCCTGTTGTGTCCACAAAAGGGTAGTGATGACAATTATCGGTGAGGTCAGTAACAGGAACAAAAGGGTGAAGCCAGTAATTAGAAAGAAAAAGCAAATCATTATTGTATTTCAAATCTTTTTACACATGATAGACTGCTATATTATAAGAGTGAAATTTACAAAATGTTAGAATAGAAATTTTATCCGACGTCGAAGTTTTGAACCGCTCCCTAAAGAAATATACTTGTGATACATTTTGTGCGACCAGTCGGAACCGTTGTATCCGGGAAGATTCCGTGTTGCATCCTGATAGGTACATGACACTACGCAGATACAACGCCGACCAAAGGAGGATGCACCAATTACAGCTAAGCATCCTGCAGGATCTGAGGTCTCAAGAGTTGAAGCAGAAAGATATTTCGCTAGATCCGTTTTCTGAATATCATCATGTGATTAAAATACACATTTTCCCTTTCTATGTTTCATATTGAGAGCCTGTCATAATCTGTTTTGTTTGATTTAGGTCAAATGTATTAAGCGAACGTTAACATTTGAAGAGTTATCCTAATAAATACATATGAAGATTCATCATAACTACTACATATGTAGATCCATAATAACTACTACATATGCAGATCCATCATAATTGATACATTTGTAGATCCATAATAATTACTACATCTGCAGATCCACAATAATTAATACATTTGAAGAACCATCATAATACAACATTTGCAGATCCATAATAATTACTACATTTGCAGATCTATAATAATTACTACATATGCAGATCTATAATAATTACTGCATATGCAGATCCATCATTATTACTACATGTGTAGATTCATCATAATTACTTCGTGTGTAGATTCATCATAATTACTACATTTGCAGATGCATCACAATTAATACATATGTAGATCCATCATAATTACTGCATATGTAGATCCATCATAATTTCTACATATGCAGATCCATCATAACTACTACATATGTAGATCCATCATAATTACTACATATGTAGATCCATCATAACTACTACATACGCAGATCCATCATAATTTCTACATATGCAGATCCATCATACTTACTGCATATGCAGATCCATCATAATTACTACATATGCAGATCCATCATAATTACTACATATGTAGTTCCATCATAATTACCGGTATGCTGATCTATCATAATTTCATATGTAAATTCCTTTATATCTGTAATAATAATTAACACATGTGGCACTAAGAGAAAGACAGTACTCCATCATTTAAGTCTTTACGGTAGTTCTTTTATCACATGAACTGAGGTCAGATACGTTTTCGTAGATACTAAATTTATGATTTATTGACAGACTTACTCCATGCAGCTGATTGTGAAACCTAGAGAAGTAGCGTATTTATTGGACCCTTAGTGTGATAGTGTTTGGGATATTAATACACTGCGAGTTTCCTGTTAATTATCAGTGCTGGGGTTTAGTTTCAACAAATGTTTAGAGCAATTGTACAACAAACGTAAGTAAACTCACTCATCGAATCGCTTCCTTTGCAAAACTTAACTCAGAAAGAACAGCCTTTTCCAGTACTACTGCGCCCGATCCACATTCAGAACTGTACAATTCTCATGCAATATGGGCTATCACAGCCCTGATAGGAGCGTCGGCGTGGCGTGATAGTTACGTTGAGATTGAGTGAGTTTACGCCGGTTTTAGAAATATTCCAGCAATATCACCGCGGGGGACATGAGAAAGCGAAGCATTTCCTTAAATCTGCATATTACTAAATGTGATATGCATGTTATATCTTCAATATTATCAATCTTTTTTTTAGCAAGAATTGTATTCCATTTCATACGAAGTATCGATTAATATGTACCTTCATTGTCCAGGCAATTGTGAATCTCCTTAAACTTGCATCACAATGTTTCAATTTGTGCCCAGCAACGTGGGTTTACAAAGCATGGGCACGAGATGAACTTATAGGCTCACTGGAAGAGATCTGGATGTGAGTGAGTGAGTATGGTTTCACGCCGCTTTTAGAAATATTCCAGCAATATCACCGCGGGGGACATCAGAAATTGGCTTTACACATTGTACCCATATCGGGAATCGAACACGGGTGTTTGGCGTGACGAGCGAACGCTTTAACCCCCCGACACCCGGCTACCGACTCTAACACTCATACCCCTTTATCTGTCGCCAACACCCTCCACCCGACAAACGTCACCCGAATACCCACCCTCCTCCAACACCCCTAAATCTGCCACAAGTACCGGCCGCGTCATACCAAAAGACGTTAAAAGATGGTACTTGTTGTTACCCTGTCTGGCGCTCGGCATTAAGGGGCTAAAACAAAGACTGGTCGGCTCGGAGTCAGTATACTGTGTCTGAGTGGGCTATTCATGTTAAACTGCGGCATGGTATCTCAGTGAGCTAGCACTATAAATCGGCATCAGTCCGGACTAGTATAAGCAGCCACACAAACACACACACGTACATGCACGTCGCTATATAAGTGCAATAATCTTGGACGCGACGTTAAACACCATTTCACCTCACCTTAACACACGGCACGGAATACAACGTCTGTGTCTAGACTGTGTGGCAACGTGAGCATGGTCCAGTTGGTATTAGTTCACAATGTGGTGTAGATGGGGACTGGAGGCTGGACCAATCCTACACACATCATCTGAGATGTCTCCAGTGGGGCTGATGAGATTGAAGTAGTTGGCAATTGGTTTGTCTCGGGAGTGTCGTATAACTACCCAATCTGTTCAGAGAGCCGCGTGTGCTGTTCCGTCGTAATATGTTCCTTGTAAATGTTCCTAGTAAACTGTTCCATGTGAACTGTTCCTTGCAAACCGTTACCCGTTACCTGTTCGCTATAAACTGTTCCCCGTAAACTGTTCCCTGTAAACTGTTCAATGTCAAATTCTCAATGCGAACTGTGTTCCCCGGTAACTGTTCCCCTATAAAAGTGTCCTCCTGTAAACTGTTACCCTATAAAAGTGTTCCCCTGTAAACTGTTTAACTATAAAAGTGTTCCCCTGTAAACTGTTCAACTATGAAAGTGTCCCCCTGTAAACTGTTCCCCTATAAAAGTGTTCCCCTGTAAACTGTTATCCTATAAAGGTGTCCCCCTGTAAACTGTTCCCCTATAAAAGTGTCCCCCTGTAAACTATTCCCCTATAAAAGTTATCCCCTGTAAACTGTCCCCTATAAATGTGTTCCCCTGTAAACTGTTCCCCCAAGAAATGTTCCCCTGTAAACTGTTCCCCTATAAATGTGTTCCCATGTAAACCCCTTTATTAAAGGGTTCCCCTGTAAACTGTTCCCCTATAAAAGTGTTCTCCTGTAAACTGTTCTATAAATGTCCCCCTGTAAACTGTTGCACTATAAAAGTGTACCCCTGTAAAATGTTCTATAAACGTGTTCCCCAGTAAACAGTTCCCTTATAAAAGTGTTCCCCTGTAAACTGTTCCCCTATAAAAGTGTTCGCCTGTAAACTGTTTCCCTATGAAAGTGTTCCCCTGTTAACTGTTTCCCTATGAAAGTGTTCCCCTGTAAACTGTTCCCTTGTTAAAGGGTTCCCCGATAAACTGTTCCCATATAAAAGTGTTCCCTTGTAAACTGTTCTATAAACGTGTTCCCCGGTAAACTGTTCCCTTATAAAAGTGTTCCCCTGTAAACGGTTCCCCTATAAAAGTGTTCGCCTGTAAACTGTTCCCCTATAAAAGTGTTCCCCTGTAAACGGTTCCCCTATAAAAGTGTTCGCCTGTAAACGGTTCCCCTATAAAAGTGTTCCCCTGTAAACTGTTTCCCTATGAAAGTGTTCCCCTGCAAACTGTTTCCCTATGAAAGTGTTCCCCTGTAAACTGTTCCCTTATTAAAGGGTTCCCCGATAAACTGTTTCCATATAAAGGTGTTCCCCTGTAAACTGTTCTATAAACGTCTTCCCCGGTAAACTGTTCCCTTATAAAAGTGTTCCCCTGTAAACGGTTCCCCTATAAAAGTGTTCGCCTGTAAACTGTTCCCTTATTTAAGGGTTCCCCGATAAACTGTTCCCCTGTAAACTGTT
The DNA here is from genome assembly GCF_023055435.1 of Haliotis rufescens. Taxonomy (NCBI): domain Eukaryota; kingdom Metazoa; phylum Mollusca; class Gastropoda; order Lepetellida; family Haliotidae; genus Haliotis; species Haliotis rufescens. The sequence continues at coordinate 38,678,966 of NW_025963890.1, forward strand.
TCCCTATGAAAGTGTTCCTCTGTAAACTGTTTCCTTATTAAAGGGTTCCCCCGGTAAACTGTTCCCCTATAAAAGTGTTCCCCTGTAAACTGTTCTATAAACGTGTTCCCCGGTAAACTGTTCCCCTATAAAAGTGCTCGCCTGTAAACCATTCTCCTATAAAAGTGTTCCCCTGTAAAATAAAATGTTCCCTGAAAACTGCACATGGAAAATCATTGTTATTGGAAATCTTCATTAGATGTTAAAAAAGCAAAACACATGTTGTTCACAACTTACCATAATAAGAATGAGTGAGTAGGGTTTTACACCGCTTTTAGCAATATTCCAGCAATATCATGGCGGGGGACACCAGAAATGGGCTTCACACATTGTACCCACCATAATTAGAAACGCCCTAAAGCAATTTTTATTAATTATGTCCATCGATAATCTATAAACGTTATTAAACTACCTCGGATTAATCAGTCTCAAGTTACCAAAAGCCTGCAATACAAGAACAAACCTTTGTTATGACAGTCTCATAAATAACTAAAAGGCACAATAAGGATATTTATTGTATAGTAAACAGCGTGCGTGTAGAATGTCGCTTCACGTTGTCCAACACTTGGATTGCGAAAAATCAGGACGTTTTTTAGGCCTGACAATATTTTAAACGCCCCCTGAATATTTATCTAGCTTATGACAGAATCATTCTCGGGGAGTGGGAAAAGTGGGGTTTGCCCAGTGCGTCCCAAGAGCAGGTATATTAGACATGGAAATTTTTACGGTAATTAAGGATGGTTTCATTGTTATAATGTTATGCCAAAAATGCCCTGAGCTCTGAAGTATGTCAATTGGTTTGAGTGTCTTCATGTACAGGGATATAGAGGTTATCACGCTTGTGTGTTTGGGGATGGTAAATATCCTGCATCAGGAATAAACATTGTATTTAGCGAGCCTTGGCGAGCTAAATACATAGTGTTTATTCCTAATACAGGATATTTACCATCCCCAAACACACAAGCGTGATAATCTCTTTATCTAAACATTGCGAGTTTTCTTGGAATGCGCGCATTAATATTTATTACGTCACAGGGTAAGTGATGTGTCAGTCGGACAGTGACAGTAGCCAATATAGTTCCAACTGAAATCTGTTTCTTATACAGTGGCGAAGCAACATATACGCAAAACAACAATTGTTTTTACTTGCATTTCGCGGTAATCCATTGGTCTGTCCGCTAGAGTAACTGCCCTTTGTCAAAGGGAAGCTACTCTAACCCTAGGCAATGGGACGTCACGGCAACGTTCAGACGCTGTTGACAGTCGGTCTGTCCTGTCATAACGCTAAGAAGTGCAATCGGATGTACACACAGCGACAAAACGAAACAAGGTAAAAATTCAAACATATTTCGGCCAAATCTAACTATTTTAATTTGTGGAGAAGGTTTCAAGCCGCAGAGGTCTACAAGCACAGATATGGCTACTGATCCCGCTTGGCTAGGCCTAGTGCCTTCGCAAAATTGTTTCGAAATTTATATCTCCAAAGTTGCCAAAACTTATAAAATGCCTTAGCTACGTCAAAGTTAGACACTGATTTTCAGTATATTAGGCTGTTCTTTTGATACTGATAGCAATTATCTCTTTAGTTTATCTAGATTCCCGATGGTTAATTTTGACTCGATTGCCGAATGACAAGGGCGACGCCATGTTTGTTTATAAACACTGAAAGTAGTCCCTACTTGACCTTTGATATTTGCATCTCTATCCGCATATGACCCCAACGGATATCGTTTTTATCCGTAGGCTTTATCCTGCCGAGAAACCTACCTATTATATGATAAATCTATTTCACATGTTGTTTGTGATACTGTACTGATTATGTTCATGTATACTTTCGGAAAATATTCAAAACGATTCCATAATACTGTCAATGTATTACGTTACTTGGCGTAAAACGTCTAACAAACAAACAAACTTCAGGTTTGTATTATTTTCTCTCCCACAACTGAACATGTAAATATCAAATTATAGAATTTAAAAATACATATGGCCCTAAAAGATACAATTATTTAATAACTTTTGCAGGTGATGTTGTTTGTATATCATCATATTGCTGGCCTACAAACAAGAAATATCATACAACCTCGTTTACCTGAACTCGGTCATGTATATGGTCCAATCAGATCTCCTCCTCCATGGTAAAATATATGGCGTTTCACGAGCTTTCACAGGACTTCAAGTGGTTTCTCGTGGTTAAACGTGGTTTCACTGTATGTTAAAGGCGGACTATGCACCATGATTTGGAGGCAGTGTTTAATACCTCCAGTGTTTCATACAACGAAAAGATGCCTACGTCCACAACTATTCCCGCGCCGAGGTCCTAACACAAGCCAGATCGCTTCTACATTCTCAGTAAGGTATTATGGGACTTAAGGAATCTTAAACTGTGAAAACAAGTGAAGTCTGCTACTGGAGTTTTGTGATGCTCCTTCAAAATATTGTCAGATCTTGTCATTATTCTGCCCTTCTTTCAACCTACCAACAACTGTACCCTGTCATCTTCCCGAGACAATGGAGTTAACTGACTATAAAAGTCCAGTTTCCACCCTTATGGAGTTATATTTTGGCTGGACAAATGAGTTTATGCAGAGTCCAATCAAAATCGCGCAACAAAATCGACATCCGGATCGTAAACTGTCGTGCAGATTTCGGTCGATTGCGGGATTTGCAAAGCATGTGCGCCAACAACTCGGCGTCAACAGATATTTTCCAAATCTTTCCATGTTTTCAATCAAGGTGCTCACGTGATTTGATGCAAAGGGGGAAGTAAGACCATATTTTTATGACAATATAGGTCTTGTGTATCGATTAGATCTTCTTGACTGGTCGCCGCCATTTTGTTTGAAGCTATTGCAAGTGATATGAGAGGTGGAATCTCATTGGTCAATAGGAGGGACATAGAAGGGACATAACTAGTAAAAGTCACTGGTGGCACTACGATCGTGCCCAGAATTTCAAGCCTAGTTCGGCAAGGGTGGATAGTGGACTTAAGACATAGTCTTTGATGATTCTAGAAATACCCTCGGCGGCTTCCAAATAATACACCAATTTTTATATTTTTATACTATTTTCATATCATCACTATGCTATGAGAGACCATGGGCTGGCCTTTTCGTCGTAGGCGCTGCAATTCACTGCTCAGAGATGCGTATTTTTTGGCGTGTCAGAAAGCTTTTGTTTGTATATTTGTTTGTTTACCGCCACCCTCAGCAATTACCCAGCTATATGACGGCGGTCTGTAAATAATCGAGTCTGGACCAGGCAATCAAGTGATTGCATCGATCTACCCAAATGAGACATACATCAACCAAGTCAGCGAGTCTGACCACCCGATCCCGTTAGTCGCCTCTTACGACAAGCACAGTCCCCTTTTACGGCAAGAATGGGTTGCTGAGGACCTATTCTACCCCGACCTTTCTCAGGTAGCCAGAAACCAATGACCGTGGGTTCGAATCACGTTTGCAGGTGATTATGATTTGAGAGCGCCATGCCTGCCCCCGTGGGTTTCACAAGAGTGGTAAACGTCTAGACGTCTCTCACACAACAAGGTGCCATGTATGTTTATAACTGAAACATTGGTCAAAGCGTCGTTAAGCCAACTCACTCACCCACTCAATATCATACGTCATATTAAATGTTTACATATTGACCTTTGACCTCCATTTGAAATTCATTTAGTGCATTTCTTTGTCTTATCGACCAAACATATCTCTGAAAACACAATCCCAACAAAGGCATCAGATCAAACTCTGTGCCAGGAAACATCTGGATGCTGTTAGTGTAAATATCTAAACCTGTCTGTGATGTCATTCTATTGTTTAAGCATGTTAAACGTTCGAGTATTTGTTCAGGGAAGAGAGAGTGAGTGAGTTAATATTTAACGTCAACTCACTCACTCACTCTTCCCTGAACAAATACTCTATTGGTTGTCAATGATTCATGCCTACATTAACCTGATCAGACATTTACACGTACATTAACTGATGAATTGTTTTACTCAAATGATAGCAAATAGTGTGGGAACACATGTTCCCCCAGCTGGGCTCCAACCACCATTGTTTGATTAAGGACGTGTCACAGTCGGCCTCGAGTGCGTCGACACACGATAGCATGGTGTTAAATTAATTTCCATTGTTTGTGTAATTCTTAACGGCATGAAAAAAATATTATGATTCTGGATTATGTAACCCATAACCATTTCATGTTAAAGTAAATAAATAACCCTTTGATGAAACAAACCAAAAAACAGTGCATCCTTGTTCAACAACAGGGCTCAAAAGTTCAAATAATCCCCATTCGTATGATCTCAGAATATGCAAACGAATTAGTAAATGTCCGTTGGGTTCCCAACAAAAGTGTGAAGATAATTGTATCATGCACTGTAAATATTGTATCAAGTACTGTAAATATTGTATCATGCACTGTAAATATTGTATCAAGCACTGTAAATATTGTATCATGCACTGTAAATATTGTATCACGCACTGTAAATATTGTATCACGCACTGTAAATAGTATATCAAGCACTGTAGATATTGTATCATGCTCTGTAAATATTGTATCAAGCACTGTAAATATTGTATCATGCACTGTAAATGTTGCATCAGCACCGTAAATATTGTATCAAGCACTGTAAATATTGTATCATGCATTGTAAATATTGTATCATGCACTGTAAATATTGTATCATGCATTCTAAATATTATATCATGCACCGTAAATATTGTATCATGCACCGTAAATATTGTATCATTCTCTGCAAATATTGTATCATGCACTGTAAATATTGTATCATGCACTGTAAATATTGTATCACGCATTGTAAATATTGTATCATGCACCGTAAATATTGTATCAAGCACTGTAAATATTGTATCATGCATTGTAAATATTGTATCATGCACTGTAAATATTGTATCATGCACTGTAAATATTGTACCAAGCATTGAAAATATTATATCATGCACCGTAAATATTGTATCATGTACCATAAATATTGTATCAAGCACTGTAAATATTGTATCATGCATTGTACATATTGTATCATGCACCGTAACTATTGTATCAAGCACTGTAAAGATTGTATCATGCATTGTAAATATTGTATCATGCACTGTAAATATTGTATCATGCACTGTAAATATTGTATCATGCATTTGAAATATTATATCATGCACCGTAAATATTGTATCATGCACTGCAAATAGTGTATCATGCACTGTAAATATTGCATCAAGCACCGTAAATATTGTATCATGCACTGTAAATATTGTATCATGCACTGAATATATTTTATCAAGCACTGTAAATATTGTATCATGCATTGTAAATATTGTATCATGCACCGTAAATATTGTATCATGCACTGTAAATATTGTATCATTCACCGTAAATATTGCATCATGCACTGTAAATATTGTATCATGCATTGCAAATATTATATCATGCACCGTAAATATTGTATCATGCACTGTAAATATTGTATCATGCACCGTAAATATTGTTTCATGCACTGTAAATATTGTATCATGCACCGTACATATTGTATCATGCACTGTAAATATTGTATCACGAACTGTTAATGTTGTATTATGCATTGTAAAGGTCACGTGAAGTCAAGTTTATAATGCTTTCAAGGGGTTGTAACCGATAGTGCATATACAGGATATATACATACTTGACATGAGTGAGGCGTTTTAGCTAGATAATTTATTTTTAAATGTGATTATGATATTAATTTATACAGGGATATATAACTTTCACATATCTCCTTTAGAATGATAAAGTATAGATAAAGTTTGGTATTTCAGATAGGATTTCCTTTGGTTATTATTAGATTTGAATAACGCACCGACATCAACTGTGTTACCTACGCAAATTAACTTATTACGTTCTATTTCTGATACCTAGGGCAAATAAGTAGTGCATGGTATTCCGTTTCAGATACTAAATAAAGTTCTCCACGAGATATTTGTATTCCTGGTGTAAGTCACTTCGAAATTTGCCTAAAAACCTTCTATATAGTGCAGGTTATTAACATTTACTGAGTATAATTCACATTGAGTGAGTGAGTGAGTATGGTTTTACGCCGCTTTTAGCAATATTCGAGCAATATCACGGCGGGGGACACCAGAAATGGGCTTCACATATTGTACCCATGTCGGGAATCGAACCCGGGTCTTCGGCGTGACGAGCGAACGCTTTAACCACTAGGCTACCCGACCGCCCCTAATTCACATTGAAGTAAAGATATACAAGAAGCATACACTCCTAATGGATTTGATGTAACACATGTATCTTGCCGATCTTGTAAAAAAAACATTCAACCTTTGTTTTACTACAATTAGGAATGCCCTTAAATCTCCCACCTCTTGGAACAACCAGACTATTCCAAATCCACATCGTAAGGGCAAGCCTTTAACATGTGTTGCCCAGTTGGGGTGGCGTCTGTAGCATGTTTCCTTTAACATTAGACACTGGTGTGGATATCCATGCGGTTGTGGTGATAACCGCTGCTTAATGCACCTTGTATGATAGAAAACATAAAGAGGGTATCTACAACATTCACCATACGCGACACCCGTTGATAATACAAAACCCAAAATTTCACTATCAAACAGTTCGCAAGCAAGTTGAAGCGGGATATTGTACCGTCTTTTTATTGAATTTAAAGGAATAAGGGCTTTACTAGCCTGTGCCGAAAGGTTCATAGCTGCTCTAGTCTAGTCTGATTGGTCTAGTCTTTTTTGCAGTTTAAAGGGGCACTGATCTAACGCAATTCCCCGGGACTGGTTGTTGCCTTTGTTATTGTTTTTTCCCAGTGAGTACCCGGATGTATAGCAGAAATCTAGACTAGTTCGCGACCTTTGCTGCGCCATTCGTAAGCGCATTAGTCACTTTTATGGATACCGGTAGTAATAAGGGCGTATGGTCACATTGATCAACAAAATGAAATACAGTTTTCGAGATAATCAGGAAATGTAGGTATCTTTGTGGGTAGCATCGGTAATGGTGACGAAGTTTTGATAAGTCACTTGCTTGGTAATTTTGCGATTTTCGATTTTCGTTTATACTATTTTGACTTGCAACACAAAGTAAATATTTCACCTGAGCATCGCTTTTTTTATAGGGTGTATATTATTTTCTGTCAAAATGTGTAACATATTTATTAAACGTCTAAATATTCAGTTATTTTACAAATTGACTGAAAAACATTTCGATTTCTATTATCATGATAACGAATTCCAAACATTTTGATGTTTAATGTCATCACCAAGAGACTGTAAATGTTACGTTGAAAAGTACATTTCTATGTTGTTTGGCTTCTAATCCTACATAATCTGTTTTGATGTTTGTAAGCTCTTTTGATATTCTTAATCAATCTTGACAGATTTTTTAGTCAAAATGACTAAAATATTTACACATTTTATAAATTGCCTGAGAGAATCACATTTTAAAAATTGACGGTAATATATACACGCTTACAAAGGAAAAGACCTGTGAAACAACGTCTATCGCGCATTGGAGAATTTCCCAACCAAGACGTAGAGAAACAAGAACGAATTATCGGTTCAAATGAAGGAAAACAAAATGCAAATACCATAATTACAACCTACCAAATTTATGTGTATAAATTTTAGGCAACTTCCTTGTTCGAGGAATGTATCCGTGAATATCCACACAAAGGAACAATATCCAACTCGTCTGCAGCTGTACAAAGAAACTTATTCGATGTCACGTGTCTCTGTAACAATCAAATATTTTAAAAGGTATATATCGTTTCGGGATATTATAACCCGTGTTCGTTTCTCAACTGATCACTTGGATTGTTTCAGGTGTTTCACATAGGTGTCAAGTCTCAAGGGTCGGCTGAGAAAGCCCACATGACAACTATTTTCATAACGTCCACGGTTCCTAAAAAATCCATTGAGTGATAGATAACAATGATCAATCAATCAACGTATTATCAGTTAACCCTTTGAACAAAGTATGTTGTTTTTACATCGGCACTTCACGCCATGATATGAGTGTATTCCCTTTGTTTTAGTAAACCTAGACATGTAAACACTCACTTTTGACATATCCACTGTGCAAGATAACAGTGATTAATCAATCAACGTATTTTCTGTTAATCCTTTGATGACTAGGAACGATCCGTTGATTTACAACAACAAAAAAATCAACTGATCATTCATCTCTTGCTGGGCTGCCACGTGCATATTACATAACACACATTTCACCTCACTTCAAACCTGGATTTAGATTGAATAATTACCCCAGACACAATAAATGCCAAATGGGAACCTTTGTCAGGTAATCTAAGTGGTGCTACCACTAATTGTACCTGTAATAAATTCATTAACTGAGCATCAAGTGAATGACGACAAATACACAAGTGTAGGGTTATACGAGAAAACGTGGATGACAACAAGGGAGTAGTAATGGTATTATCGACGCAATCCGAAATCCGAAAATGCTTTCACTGCATGGATACTTGTTTTAGTATCAAACTATAAGCATCTGGTGTATTTCCAAATGACGACATCCGATGAGCTCCGCCGTTCTTTTTGTCTGTTTGTTTAGGCAGAAGAAATTAATAAACATGTGCCCTTTGTCAAAATCTTTATAGATCACAGTTAACCAATCAGTGTTTATGCAAAAATGCGTAAAACAAATATTGCCTCCAAGTTTATTTAACTGTCCTTGCAGACGGTAGCCCAGTCTCTGGTCACGCTCAGTTGCGTTGCGTATCATCCGGGTACTCACAGGGGGAAAAACAATAACAAAGGCAACAACCAGTCCGGGGAATTGCGTTAGATCAGTGCCCCTTTAACAGGGGGGTATCTGCCAGTTAGCAACACCATCTTTCCCAATCGCGTGTAAAGTCAGGTGAAATCTTCCCCTAGGACGTACACATGTATTTCAGCAATCCCTTAATGGAAATAGAAGAAAAACCCATGGACTGAGAGTACACCCTGGCGGACACCAGAGGTGAGGTGAGGTGAAATGGGGTTAACGTCGCGTCCAAGATTATTGCACTTATATAGCGATGTGCATGTACGTGTGTGTGTTTGTGTGGCTGCGTGTACTAGCCCGGGCTGATGCCGATTTATAGTGCTATCACTGAGATACCATGCTGCAGTTTAACATGAATAGCCCACTCAGACACAGTATACTGACTCCGAGCCCTTAATGGCGAGCGCCAGACAGGGTAACAACAAGAACCATCTTTTAACGTCTTTGGTATGACGCGGCCGGGGATCAAACCCCGGACCTTCCGCTCTCCGGGCGGACGCTCTACCACTAGACCGCGGAGGCGGTCGGCGGACACCAGAAAAACAAGTGAAATAAAATAATCTCACAGTTTCTGATCACTTTCTGACGTTTGTCACTTTTTTTGACAAATGTACACTTCACACTATCACACATACTCGTAATAACCTAATAAACTCTCCGTGAATTCCGTTTCATAATACAACATATAACTACTTTTGTCTATTTACAAGATGAAATGCTTTTCGAAAATTAAAAAAAAGCCTCATAGAAATTACCCTTTTCCGAGTTGTATATTTTTTAACAAGTGCTTCAAGGAATATCACCTACTGTAGGATTTCCATTAAAGTTTATAAAACCACCCTGGTATATCTTCTACCATATTCCTTGTTTCTGATCAAAAATGATCTTATCTGTTATTTAGAATACCTACAAATATCTTACCCATGACATTTAACAGTGTGATAACTCTGTAAGTATGTGGCTCATTTACTCTACCTGTCTTAAATGATGGTACAATCAAATATATGGTGACATTCTCTGGGACAATACCTGTAAACAATATCTGATTGAACAAAATTATGAAATACGAGACTAACGAAGCATTAATAAACCAAAAATACTCTGCAGGAATACATTCGCTTCGTGGAGCTTTAACTGGTGTTAGCTTTTCTATAGCTTTCGAGACTTCAGATTCAGTATGATTACGAGAAAGATCACCAGGTCGTTTTAAACATGTCTCACGATACCCTGTGTCATGATTTGTAAGATATGAATCCACTTCGGAAAACTAGGACTGGTGTATAGCTAAAATAATTCTCCCAAATCTTTGGAGCTATGTCGTTTTCAGTAAACTTTCTATTTGGAATGACTGCTGTTTATTTCACGTATTTCACGGGCTATACAACAGAATACATCGTCAATACTTCACGGGCTATACAGCAGAATACATCGTCAATACTTCACGGGCTATACAGAAGAATACATCATCAATACTCCACGGGCTATACAGCAGAATACATCGTCGGTAATTCACGGGCTATACAACAAAAAACATCGTCAGTATTTCACGGGCTATACAACAGAATACACGAAAACCAGTATTAATTATTCTACTTCAGCTATTTTTCTTGATGTCATTCTCACCCGACAGTACGCCTCACACCAATAGTACGTGCATGTAATAGTTATGACTCAGTCCTTTTTGACATGTTATCTTTGCCTTTGTGCTGTAAGATCTCCTGCAGCGTGTGCAGTGTCTCGAGACTGTCTAGGTTATTTAGATGTGGAGCGTCAAGTCACCAGACGTTTATCATCGGCAACGTATTTGAATCGACAGGTTTTTTCATCACCTGCAAGAAGGATTTTACGTTAAGTACAGTGACTGGAGTAAACCAAAGACACTAGATCCTACTGAGGTCACCTCATCTATTGGTGATTTCAATAAAGACACAAGACCCTACCGAGGTCAAGTCATCTATTGGTGATATCAATAAAGACACAAGACCCTACTGAGGTCAGGTCATCTATTGCCAATACCAATAAAGACACAAGACCCTACTAAGGTCTCGTCATCTATTGGTGATATCAATAAAGACACAAGCCCCTACTGAGGTCACGTCATGATCATCTATTAGTGAAATCAATAAAGACACAAGACGCTACTGGGGTCACGTCATCTATTGGTGATATCAATAAAGACACAAGACCCTACTGAGGTCAGGTCATCTATTGGTGATATCAATAAAGACACAAGCCCCTACTGAGGTCACGTCATGATCATCTATTAGTGATATCAATAAAGACACAAGACGCTACTGAGGTCACGTCATCTATTGGTGATATCAATAAAGACACAAGACGCTACTGAGGTCAGGTCATCTATTCGTGATATCAATAAAGACACAAGACCCTACTGAGGTCACGGCATCTGTTGGTGATATCAATAAAGACACAAGACCCTACTGAGGTCAGGTCATCTATTGCCGATATCAATAAAGACACAAGACGCTACTGAGGTCAGGTCATCTATTGGTGATATCAATAAAGACACAAAACCCTACTGAGGTCACGTCAGCTACTGGTGATATCAATAAAGACACAAGACCCTACTGAGGTCACGCCATCTATTGGTGATATCAATAAAGACACAAGACGCTACTGAGGTCATGCCATCTTTTGATGTTATCAATAAAGACATAAGACCCTACTGAGGTCACGTCATCTATTGGTGATATCAATAAAGACACAAGACGCTACTGAGGTCATGCCATCTTTTGATGTTATCAATAAAGACATAAGACCCTACTGAGGTCACGCCATCTATTGGTGATATCAACATAGACACAAGCCCCTACTGAGGTCAGGCCATCTTTTGATGTTATCAACACAGACACAAGCCCCTACTGAGGTCACGCCATTTATTGGTGATATCAACACAGACACATGACCCTACCGAGGTCACGTCATCTATTGGTGATATCAATAAAGACACAAGACCCTACTGAGGTCACGTCATCTATTGGTGATATCAATAAAGACACAAGGCCCTACTGAGGTCATGCCATCTATTGGTGATATCAATACAGACACAAGACCCTACTGAGGTCAGGTCATCTATTGGTGATATCAATAAAGACACCAGACGCTACTGAGGTCACGTCATCTATTGAGGATATCAATAAAGGCACAAGACCCTACTGAGGTCACGCCATCTATTGATGTTATCAATAAAGACATAAGACCCTACTGAGGTCACGCCATCTGTTGGTGATATCAACACAGACACAAGCCCCTACTGAGGTCACGTCATCTATTGGTGATATCAATAAAGACACAAGACCCTACTGAGGTCACGTCATCTATTGGTGATATCAATAAAGAAACAAGACGCTACTGAGGTCATGCCATCTATTGGTGATATCAATAAAGACACAAAACGCAACTAAGGTCACGCCATCTATTGGTGATATCAATAAAGACACAAGCCCCTACTGAGGTCATGCCCTCTATTGGTGATATCAATACAGACACAAGACGCTACTGAGGTCACGTCATCTATTGGTGATATCAATAAAGACACAAGACCCTACTGAGGTCACGCCATCTATTGATGTTATCAATAAAGACATAAGACCCTACTGAGGTCACGCCATCTATTGGTGATATCAACACAGACACAAGCTTCTACTGAGGTCACGTCATCTATTGGTGATATCAATAAAGATACAAGACCCTACTGAGGTCACGTCATCTACTGGTGATATCAATAAAGAAACAAGACGCTACTGAGGTCAGGTCATCTATTGGAGATATCAATAAAGCCACAACACGCTACTGAGGTCACGCCATGATCATCTATTGGTGATATCAATAAAGCCACAACACGCTACTGAGGTCACGTCATGATCATCTATTGGTGATATCAATAAAGACACAAGACGCTACTGAGGTCACGTCATGATCATCTATTGGTGATATCAATAAAGCCACAAGACGCTACTGAGGTCAGGTCATCTGTTGGTGATATCAATAAAGACACAAGACCCTACTAAGGTCACGTCATCTATTGGTGATATCAATAAAGACACAAGACGCTACTGAGGTCACGTCATCTATTGGTGATATCAATAAAGACACAAGCCCCTACTGAGGTCACGTCATGATCATCTATTGGTGATATCAATAAAGCCACAAGACGCTACTGAGGTCAGGTCATCTGTTGGTGATATCAATAAAGACACAAGACCCTACTAAGGTCACGTCATCTATTGGTGATATCAATAAAGACACAAGACGCTACTGAGGTCACGTCATGATCATCTATCGGTGATATCAATAAAGCCACAAGACCCCACTGAGGTCAGGTCATCTATTGGAGATATCAATAAAGCCACAAGACGCTACTGAGGTCAGGTCATCTGTTGGTGATATCAATAAAGACACAAGACGCTACTGAGGTCAGGTCATCTGTTGGTGATATCAATAAAGACACAAGACGCTACTGGGGTCACGTCATCTATTGGTGATATCAATAAAGACACAAGACCCTACTGAGGTCACGCCATCTATTGATGTTATCAATAAAGACATAAGACCCTACTGAGGTCACGCCATCTATTGGTGATATCAACACAGACACAAGCCTCTACTGAGGTCACGTTATCTATTGGTGATATCAATAAAGATACAAGACCCTACTGAGGTCACGTCATCTATTGGTGATATCAATAAAGACACAAGACGCTACTGAGGTCATGCCATCTTTTGATGTTATCAATAAAGACATAAGACCCTACTGAGGTCACGCCATCTATTGGTGATATCAACATAGACACAAGCCCCTACTGAGGTCAGGCCATCTTTTGATGTTATCAACACAGACACAAGCCCCTACTGAGGTCACGCCATTTATTGGTGATATCAACACAGACACAAGACCCTACGGAGGTCACGCCATCTTTTGGTGTTATCATTAAAGACACAAGACCCTACTGAGGTCACCACACGCCATCTTTTGGTGATATCAACACAGACACAAGACCCTACGGAGGTCACGCAATCTATTGGTGTTATCATTAAAGACATAAGACCCTACTGAGGTCAGGTCATCTATTGGTGTTATCAAAAAAGACACAAGCCCCTACTGAAGGCACTTCATCTACTGGTGTTATCATTAAAAACATAAGACCCTACTGAGGTCACGTCATCTATTGGTGTTATCAAAAAAGACACAAGCCCCTACTGAAGGCACTTCATCTACTGGTGTTATCATTAAAAACATAAGACCCTACTGAGGTCACCTCATCTATTTATGTTATCAAAAATGACACAAGCCCCTACTGAAGGCACTTCATCTACTGGTGTTATCATTAAAAACATAAGACCCTACTGAGGTCACGTCATCTATTGGTGTTATCAAAAAAGACACAAGCCCCTACTGAAGGCACTTCATCTACTGGTGTTATCATTAAAAACATAAGACCCTACTGAGGTCACGTCATCTATTGGTGTTATCAAAAATGACACAAGACACTACTGATGTCACCTCATCTATTTATGTTATCAATAAAGACAAAAGCCTATACTAAGATCACGACATATATTGGCGTTATCAATAAAGTGAATAATAGGTTCTGTAGCTCACAGAACGTATTTGGTAAACAGACTATGAAATTATAGTCAAACAAACGGGAAAAACCAACAACAATGAACATTAGTTTAAAGGCTTTAAACAACAAACGTCATAGCCGGCCAACGCGACAACATATGAAAAACTTACAAATATACTATGTATTATTTTTGCTACCGCACACTGACCGACCATCAACTTGCAGACTTTTAAATGTGAAAGCGCCTGAGTGATACTTCAAAGGGATAGTTTCAATACGTCTGGTACGTTTGCTATATTTAACGTCTTACGGGAATTATGAAAGCAACATTTTTTAAACACTCCTAGATTTCAGTTGACTTTGCACGAGATTGGGAAAGTTAGTATTGCTAAATTTAAGGAAAGATTTCAGTTGACTTTGCGCGAGATTGGGAAAGTTGGTGCTACCTTCGATATTTGTTACCCCACAGAATGTAGGCCTAGATCTATACACAATTATATCTAGTACGTGTGACTTCATGTTTACACTGACAGCCATACAACAACCAGCTATATCGCGGAGTAAAATAGTTCCTCAAAAAAGAGAGGTAACATGGGCGTATGAATGCACAAGTTGCTCTTCAGAAACATCTGACACATGCATTCCAATAATTCATTAAATGAGAAAGGTCTGTTAAGATCTACCTCAGTAAGTCAGTCACAATGACAGCGCGTCGTAATACATTTACATCAAGACGTCAAATAGCCGACACGATAAACGTGACGAGTGATTTCGGAAAGTATTTATGAACCTGTGGCGGTTACCTGTTTTAGTCACCATTGATCATTTGGTCGATCGTTGAAAGGTGATTAAAAATGTGTCAAAACGGCCATAAGGGACATTCATAGATTGCTGTAGATTGTCACTGTCAGCCTGGACACTACCATAGTTTGTATGTGCATTTCTTCGTTTTCTCACTCAAGGAACAATCGTAGGGAGGATACTCGAGAACGATGATGCAGTCAAACTCTCTGACGAGTTCAAGATTTAAGGGTCTAATCAATAATAGGTTTGAACGCTTATGTGCGTATTCGTGCTAGGGAATTCCCAGGGGTTCAGAAGCGGTCCGTCAGTGTTTACGTCATTTCAAGAACAAGGTCTGGGGAAAAACGTATTAACGTCGAATTATGTCGTTCATATACTTATGAACGTCAATTTCGCGGTCCGGTGACCGACCTCTCGTCCAGTGGAAAACCGTTTATCGTGTAAACTTTAAATTAATAAATTATATTGAAAAGAAAATGTTGCGTCATTTACTTCTTTTTTTTAAACTGACACTTAGCGGATGCATATTTTAGCTTCGGAATCTTTGAAAGAGAGCAGATATAGCATTGGTCAAGCCTAACATCTGATACCCTCCCACTGCACGCACATGTGGCAGGTTTACATGTTTACATGTTTACATAAAGATCAAACAGCATCCATGAGACAAACTACACGTCTATCTTTACCGTTGTCACGATTGTAGGACAATGTTGTACTTCAGTTCGTGTTTCAGCCCTTGTTTCGGTCTATGCTTCAGTCCTATTTTAGTCCATGTTTCAGTCCATGCCTAAGTCCCATTTAAGTCTATGTTTCAGTCTGTGTTTCAGTCTATGTTTCAGTCTTTATTTCAGCCCTTATTTTAGTCAATGTTTCAGTCCATGCTTCAGTCCTATTTCAGTCCCCGTGTTCCAGTCCTTATTTCAGTCCATGGTTCAGTCCATGTTTCAGTCCTTATTTCAATCCATGTTTCAGTCCATGCTTCAGTCCTATTTCAGTCCATGTTTCAGTCTATGCTTCAGTCCTATTTTAGTCCATGTTTCAGTCCATGCCTAAGTCCCATTTCAGTCTATGTTTCAGTCTGTGTTTCAGTCTATGTTTCAGTCTTTATTTCAGCCCTTATTTTAGTCCATGTTTCAGTCCATGCTTCAGTCCTATTTCAGTCCCCGTGTTCCAGTCCTTGTTTCAGTCCATGGTTCAGTCCATGTTTCAGTCCATGCTTCAGTCCTATTTCAGTCCATGTTTCAGTCTATGCTTCAGTCCCCGTGTTCAAGTCCTTATTTCAGTCCATGTTTCAGTCCATCCTTCAGTCCTATTTCAGTCCATGTTTCAGTCCATGCTTCAGTCCTATTTCTGTCCATGTTTCAGTCCATGTTTCAGTTCTTGTTTCGGTCCATGCTTCAATCCTTATTTCAGTCCATGTTTCAGTCCTTACTTCAGTCATTATTTCAGTCTGTGTTTCAGTGTCCATGCTTCAGTCCTATTTTATTCCATGTTTCAGTCCATGCTTCAATCCTTATTTCAGTCCCTGTTTCAGTTCATGCTTCAGTCCTATTTTAGTCCATGTTTCAGTCCATGCTTCAGTCCCTTTTTAGTCCATGTTTCAGTCCATGCTTCAGTCCCCGTGTTCCAGTCCTTATTTCAGTCCATGGTTCAGTCCTTGTTTTAGACCTTATTTCAGTCCATGTTTCAGTCCATGCTTCAGTCCTATTTCAGTTTGTGTTTCAGTCCATGCTTCAGTCCTTTTTAAGTCGATGTTTCAGTCCATGCTTCAGTCCCCGTGTTCCAGTCCTTATTTCAGTCCATGGTTCAGTCCATGTTTCAGTCCTTATTTCAGTCCATGTTTCAGTCCATGCTTCAGTCCTATTTCAGTCCATGTTTCAGTCCATGCTTCAGTCCTTTTTGAGTCCATGTTTCAGTCCATGCTTCAGTCCCCGTGTTCCAGTCCTTATTTCAGTCCATGGTTCAGTCCATGTTTCAGTCCTTATTTCAGTCCATGTTTCAGTCCATGTTTCAGTTCTTGTTTCAGTCCATGCTTCAATCCTTATTTCAGTCAATGTTTCAGTCCTTACTTCAGTCATTATTTCAGTCTATGTTTCAGTGTCCATCCTTCAGACCTATTTTATTCCATGTTTCAGTCCATGCTTCAGTCCTTATTTCAGTCCATGTTTCAGTCCATGCTTCAGTCCTTTTCTAGTCCATGCTTCAGTCCCCGTGTTCCAGTCCTTATTTCAGTCCATGGTTCAGTCCATGTTTCAGTCCTTTTTTCAATCCATGTTTCAGTCCATGCTTCAGTCCTATTTCAGCCCATGTTTCAGTCAAAGTTTCAGTCCGTGTTTCAGTCCTTGGGTTATGTCAAGGACCCATATGACCTGCATAGTTTTAAAATCGGAAAGTAATGTCAAAATGTGTGGGAAAGGCTGATTTTAGATAGTTCCAGGAAGCTGTATCTTTGTTTGTTTGTTGTTTACCGCCGCACTCAGCAATATTCCAGCTATATGACCGCGGTCTGTAAATAATCGAGTCTGGACCAGACAATCCAGTGATTGACATCATGAGCATCGATCCACGAGATTGGGATCGATGACATGCTTCAACCAAGTCAACAAGCCTGACCACCCGATCCTGTTAGTCGCCTCTTACGACAAGCATAGTCGCCTGTTACGGCAAGCATGGGTTGCTGAAGACCTATTCTCTACCCTGATCTTCACGGGTCCGCGTGTATCTGATATTAGAACATGGGAATGTCTTTTGAGCCGAAGATGACAACAGAGCAAAGACGGGCCCTGCTGAGTCCGGTTTAACGAGAAGTCCATAGTAGCAATCTTGAAGGCGGGATTGCCAGATATAGGGGTTCCACTGTATAGGAAATGGAATAAAGTTGACGTATTGTGATTAATTGTGAGTAAATAGTCAAACAGCTGGAATGGTGACGACATTGAAGTTGGTATCATCCATGGTATCAGAGACCATCTATCGGCATATGGTCTCTGATGGTATGAATCATATCTTGTTTGAAGAAAACAATGTACACCCTAGAAATGTCAAGGGCGGACACACACACACACACACACACACACACACACGTATACGTCTTTGGACCAACCTACAAGGTAATTAGTTCACAGATATTGCTAAAATGACAACTGAATTGTTTATATCACATCTACATTCAGTTTGTTTACAGCGCTTATATGTTTCCTCTTGATCCAGTACTCGCCAAGTGTGTAGGTCCACGATGGCAACTACAAACTACATCGGTCCTCCGTCAGTACATGATTGTAGTAACCACTTCAAACAGGAACATATTAACACTGAGACGTATGTCAAGTATATATATTTATATACATAAGTTTGTATGAAAGCACACTTACCTTGAGCACCTGTTAGGTATGTAGCAACGATATCAGCTGAAGCAACTATTGACCATGTGATCGACACGCCGTAACAGGCTGTTAACTAACAGGTATAACAGTGACTGAATGTAACTGGGTCAGCATGCAGCGGACGGTAAATGGGAGGAAGGGAGGAGGAGGATGAGGGGGGGGGGGGGGGGGGGGGGGTGTACTCATAGAGGGCAGATGCAAATGCTCGCCGGTTTGTCTCTCGTAGAGTGAGTGAGTGAGCAATATGCGGTAGGCTTATTCGCAGAGAGTGGGATAAACTAACATATAGTCTCTGAAATGAACATATCGTACAGAAAAAACAGTTGTTCAGTTATCTTAATAAAAATCTAATAAAAAGGGAGCCTAGTGATTCTCTTCATTTTCAGATACTGCAGTAATCTAGACTTGCCAAACATTATAGACTTGCATGGGCTGTAGTTGATATAAATGTATCAGGGTCTGTAAGACAGACTAAGAGTGGGATAGGGTAGTCATTCCTCTGCAATACTATGTGCACGAAATGAATTCTGGGTGCAAAGTATCTCGCGTGTCGTATCAGGTCACGCAACCAGGGAGACATCTGCATCTGACGTCTAACCTGTGGCACGATGCCCTCGGAGACATATGCGTCTGACGCCAGATGCAGTTGTCATGGTATTACCGAGTCAAGACGTCAGATGTCAGATGCAAGGGCATCACCAGGTCAAGCTCGACGTCAGATGTCAGGGTATGACCAGGTCAAGCTCGACGTCAGATGTCAGGGCATTACCAGGTCAAGCTCGACGTCAGATGTCAGATGCCAGGGCATCACCAGGTCAAGCTCGACGTCAGATGTCAGATCACTCGCGTATGGGGAAGGCTCATGCCAGTGATCGGCACATGTGCCAGTAAAAAGTGCCAGTGAGCTGACCCACATCTGTGTGTTATTGTTTATATCCCCTTTCAGCAACAGCTGTGTTGTGGCGAGACTGTCCTTTATCTGATAGAACCGGGGATCAGGAGACATAGACTTACACAGGCTTTTCCCAAAGCATTGATAACATTTTTGTGTCTTATTATAGTACTTATTCACATATATTATACTTATTCACATGTTACATTATTTGTCTAGTGCATACTAGGTAGTATGTAACACCCTGTTTATATAATATTCTTGTTTCGAAAGTAACTGTCTCGGAAACTATATAGCTTCCCTTTACCACAGGGGGTTGTCTGTGCAAACGTCCCTTTGGAAATAGCCTGGAAACTTAGTTGCACATCTGGGAGCCTCGCATGTTTCGCATGGAAATAGTTTAAAATATCTGTTTGAAATTTTGTATCTCTTTTCTGAACCATTTAGGCATAAAATAACTTTAAAACAGTCGCTCTATACCCCTTAAAGGAAACTATATAGCTTCCCTTTACCACAGGGGATTGTCTATGCAAACGTCCGTATGGAAATAGCCTGAAAACTTAGAGGCACATCTGTGGGCCTCGCATGTTTCGCATGGAAATAGTTTCAAATACAGGTTTGAAATATTATTATCTCATTCCTTAACCGTTGAGACATAACATTATTTAAAAGGAGTCGCTCTATACCCCCTTTTGGAAACTATATAGCTTCCCTCAAACACGGAAGGATATATATACAAACGTCCCTATAGAAATAGGCTAAAACTTAGTGGCACATCTGGGAGCCTCGCATTTTTCGCATCGAAATTACTTAAAATACGGGTTTGAAATACTGTTATCTCTTTACTTAACCGTTTAGGCATAAAATAAAGTAAAAAGAGACGCTCTATATCCTGTCTCGGAAACTTTATAGCTGCCCTTTAACACGGGGGGTTGTCTATGCAAACGTCCCTAGGGAAATAGCCTGGAAACTTAGTGGCACATTTGGGAGCCTCGCATGTTTCGCATGGAAATAGTTTAAAATACGGGTTTGAAATATTAATATCTCTATCATGAACCGTTTAGACATAAAATAAAGTAAAAAAGGCTCGCTCTATATCCTGTCTCGGAAACTTTATAGCTTCCCTTTAACACGGGGGGTTGTCCATGCAAACGTCCGAATGGAAATAGCCTGGAAACTTAGTGGCACATCTGGGAGCCTCGCATGTTTCGCATTGAAATAGTTTCAAATACGTGTTTGAAATATTATTATCTCATTTCTCAACCATTTAGGCATAACATTACTTAAAAGGAATCCCTCTATACCCCCTTTTGGAAACATTTATAGCTTCCCTTTAACACGGGAGGATATCTATACAAACGTCCCTATGGAAATAAACTAAAACTTGGTGGCACATCTGGGAGCCTCGCATTTTTCGCATTGATTTTACTTAAAATACGGGTTGAAATATTATTATCTCTTTCCTTAACCGTTTAGACATAAAATAAAATAAAAAGGATCGCACTATATCCTGTCTCGGAAACTTTATAGCTGCCCTTTAACACGGGGGGTTGTCTATGCAAACGTCCCTTTGGAAATAGCCTGGAAACTTAGTGGCACATCTGGGAGCCTCGCATTTTTCGCATGGAAATACTTAAAATATCT
Organism: Haliotis rufescens; assembly: GCF_023055435.1. Lineage (NCBI taxonomy): Eukaryota > Metazoa > Mollusca > Gastropoda > Lepetellida > Haliotidae > Haliotis > Haliotis rufescens. The sequence continues at coordinate 38,700,112 of NW_025963890.1, forward strand.
GTTTGAAATATTCTTTTCTCTTTCCTGAACCATTTAGGTATAAAATAACTTTAAAACAGTCGCTCTATACCCCGTTTTGGAAACTATATAGCTTCCCTTTAACACGGGGGGTTGTCCATGCAAACGTCCGAATGGAAATGGCCTGAAAAATTAGTGGCCCATCTGGGAGCCTCGCATTTTTCGCATGGAAATAGTTTCAAATACGTGTTTGAAATATTATTATCTCATTTCTCAACCATTAAGGCATAACATTACTTAAAAGGAGTCGCTCTATACCTTCTTTTGGAAACATTATAGCTTCCCTCAAACACGGGAGGATATCTATACAAACGTCCCTATGGAAATAGGCTAAAACTTAGTGGCACATCTGGGAGCCTCGCATTTTTCGCATCGATTTTACTTAAAATACGGGTTTGAAATATTATTATCTCTTTACTTAACCGTTTAGGTATAAAATAAGGTACTATGTCTCAGACGAACGTATTGTCCCTGAAATTAACATATTTTACAGATACAAATCAGTTGTTAAGTATTAGTTATGAAATATATTAATAATAAATACTCTCTTCATTTTCACAGACTAAACAAATCTGTAGCCTGGCAATTCACAACACACGTAAAGATTGCTATCACCTATCACTGACAGGCCACTGAAAGTGTGTCTGACAGAAATATTTACTGTCGCTACTGCCTCTCCCCAAAAACACCCCCTCTCACTGTCAGTCTTGGCAGTTGAGAGGGCTTAAGTGTCTAATGTCCAGAAATCTCTCGAAAAATCCGACAACGATTTCAAAGTTATTTAATATTTCTGCAAAATCTAAAGGTTCTAGCTCAGTTTGCACTATACTTGTAATGGGATGCTCTCACTGGTAGCGAGAACTTGTATCCGATTTTATGAGATTGAGGTAATCTAGGCATGTGATTTATCCTGTTTTGTTTATTCAAAGCAGTAATTGTTTATTGTTGAGCAAGTTTATCTCTGCAGCCGTTGAAATATGAAGCTACTCGCCGATTCGTCTCGCATCAAAACGCAAGGCTGTGTACTCGCGGGCAACAACAACACAACAACAACAAACGTATATTTCGCTTCAAGGTCATAGCTATGACATATTGAAGGTAAAAATGGAGATTTATGGTGACACGAGGCAGGAGACTATACGTTTAACTGCAACACACTCATACATTTAATTAAGCATCTTGAGGATTTCTTTTACAAACTGTGCTAGTTTACTTTGTTCAGGTAAACTTTCAGTATTGAGTAACATATCAAGTAGGTCGTAAAATACTTCTTTTGAATATACAACTTACGCAAGTTATGCAGAAAAGGACATATTAGTAGATAGTGATATTCGTCAGCTAAGTCATGTTTATTACAGTGACTACAAATTCTGTCTTCCCGCGGTATATTTTCCCATCGCCCCTTTTCTATTGGTAATCTATGGTTTGTGGATCTTATTTTAGTAATCGGGATACTGAGTCTTCAAGGTAGCGACAGCAGATGATTTTCTAACTGGATTTTATGTTTAAATATTCGATAAAATACTTCCTTGGGAGAGTTGTTTATATAACTTGTCCACGTCCCAGATGTGCCAGGCTATTTCAATAGGGACGTTTGCATAGACATAACCCCGTCTTAAAGGAAAGCTATATAGTGTTACAAAGGAGGTATAGAGCGACTGCTTTTACGTTATGTTATATATGAATAGTTAAAGAAGGAGAAAATAGTATTTCAAATCCGTATTTTAAACTATTTTGATGTGAAAAATGCGAGGCTCCCAGATGTGCCACAAAGTTGTAGCCTATTTCAATGGGGACGTTTGCATAGATCCACGTGTTAAAGGGAAGCCATATAGTGTTCAAACGGGGGAATAGAGCGATTCCTTTTACGTTATGTTATACATAAACAGTTAAGGAATGAGAAAATAGTATTTCAAATCCGTATTTTAAAGTATTTTGATGCGAAAAATGCGAGGCTCCCAGATGTGTAACTACGTTTTCATGCTATTTCAATAGGGACGTTTGCATAGAGAGCCCCCCGTGTTAAAGGGAAGCTATATACATGTAGCTTTCCAAACGGGTTACAGGACGATTCCGTTTACGTTTCGTTATACCTAAATAGTTGAGGAAGGAGAAATTAATATTTCAAACCCGTATTTAAACTATTTCCATGCAAAAAATACCAGGCTCACAGATGTGCCACTAAGTTTCCAGGCTATTTCCATAGAGACGTTTGCACAGACAGCTCCTCGTCTTAAAGGGAAGCTATATAGTTTTCCAAACGGGGAACGGAACGATTCCTTTTACGTTATTTTATGCCTAAATAGTTAAGGTAGGTGAAAATAGTTTTTTCAAATCAGTTTATAAGTGCACTTAATACACGTGTATGGTGTTATACGCTTCAGCGGCTCTATCACGGCGTCGGGTGGCTGCAGGAATGGGCTTCATTCGAAACATTACCCCGATGAAAGGAATCGAGCTCGGCAGTTTCGGCGTGACGTGCAAAAACTTGATTGAGACACTGAGCTACCTTATCGCTAATATGGACATATTTTCTTCACACATATTACATTTACAAATATTACCGCGCACACTGGAATCTGTCGAGACAGGACTTGTACTAATCAGCATTTGTAATACAAGGCGATATCAATTGTGCCGAATGTACTATGATTCATAATAATACTTCTTTGAACTTTGTTTCCATTTACATGTGTTATCATCTCTTATAATATTCCTAATACGGACCTCTGTCTAAATCAGACTTTTCTATTTACATTTGTTATCATCTCTTATAATATTCCTAATACGGACCTCTGTCTAAATTAGACTTACTTTTGACCCCACAACAAGTAAAACGTTCATTTCCCCTGGATGTCAAAACAATGACTCAATGAAGTCCAAAGGAGATATTCGAGTGCACTACACAATACACATTGAACGTCTAAAGCCCCTTGCATGAATGCGCAATGCGGATGCGATAGGGTAAATCTCTCAAATGTTGGAGACAAAAGGAATTTCAAAGTTTTGTACACATAGATTGCGGTGTTAGCATTCCAGAGAATTCTGCGCTCGTCCTCACGGTAGACTACTCCAAATGCATGGTGATAAATCATGATTGGAGATCTCCATTAAATTTTGTTTGTTTGTTGTTTAACGCCACACTCACCAGTATTCCAGCTATATGACGGAGTCTGTAAATAATCCAACCTGCACCAGACAATCCAGTGATTAACATCATGAGCATCGATCTACACAATTGGGATACGATGACATACATCAACTAAGTCAGCGAGCCTGACCAACCGATCCTGTTAGTCGCCTTTTTCGACATGCATGGGTTGCTGACGACCAATTCTAACACGGCGCTTCACGGGTTAATATTGTTAGTAGCGGGTGACCACGCCTGTATGAACACCACCAAGCCAATAGTCCTTCATTTCCCAATGAACGTCCGTATGCCGCGTGATTGCGTTGTCAATTCGAATTACGAATTCCCCGATGTCTAACAATAACATCAAAGAGGGTCGGAATTTGCTCACGTGAGAAGGCACTGTCTTCATCTGACAGCCTACCTATCCATAAACCTACAAATGTAGGTTAAAAAAAACATAACTAAGAAATCATTTTTACGAAATAGGATTGTTAAAAATACTTAAACAAAAATGTCATTAAAATTTCCACTTAAAGAACGATTTTGTAAATTCTGTAATTGTGATACTGTTGAAGATGAAGATCATTTTCAATCTTACTCTGATCTTAGATTTTGGGAAAGGTGTAGATTCCATAGATTTGATTTTATATACGCAGTAGTTGAAAAGCTTGTACATTAATTTAATGTCAAGTTCTACGTTTCTTAACCCCCTCGCTGCACTTCGATCTTAAATGCATAATTGGCGTCTCATCGACCATGGGAGGTATTTACAGGTTGTTACAAGTAGCACTCCCCGTCATTTGTATCGGCCAGATGTTGTATTTTTAGTAATGTATTGGGTATTGTTCGTCATACATGATGTGACACACTAATGCAATATTTTCGCCTTCGTTAACTGTACCAAAAACACTAGAGATGTAATAATGATTTCCCCCGATATTGTGCAGTCTGGATCAATTAGAATTAAACTAAAGGGTTTGGCAATGACACTATGGTCATATAATTTCGTCTTCCGTAAACAAACCATTTAATCGACTTAGAATTGATTAAGTATGTAACTAACTCTTCTGACAAACACTAAATGTATTTTGGTGAGCTTGGGGCGTCCCGTATTTCCACAGCCCTGTAATACGGGATCTGGCGAGGGAGACTTGCCGCCAGTCTATGTAACCCAACTCTCCCATGGGTTCACGCTCACTGGCACTTCTTTGTGGCTCCCGGGACACAGCACATAGGAGCCTTCCCCCACTCGTCAGATGCCAGGGCATCACCAGGTCAAGCTCAACGTCAGATGCCAGGGCATCACCAGGTCAAGCTCGACGTCAGATGTCAGATGCCAGGGCATCACCAGGTCAAGCTCGACGTCAGATGTCAGATGCCAGGGTATCACCAGGTCAAACTCGACGTCAGATGTCAGACGCCAGGGTATCACCAAGTCAAGCTCGACATCAGATGTCAGATGTCAGGGCATCCTCAGGTCAAGCTCGACATCAGATGTCAGATGCCAGGGCATCTCCAGGTCAAGTTCGACGTCAGATGTCAGATGCCAAGGTATCACCAGGTCAAGTTCGACGTCGGATATCAGATGCCTGATTATCACAAGGTCAAGCTCGACGTCAGATATGAGATGCCAGGGTATCAGCAGGTCAGGCTCGACGTCAGATGTCAGATGCCAGGGTGTCACCATGTCAAGCTCGACGTCAGATGTAAGATGCCAGGGTAGCTCAAGCTCAAGAAGTCAGACGCAGATGTCTCTCAGGGCATCACCATTTGTGTGCTTGTGGTTTAACGCCGCAGTCAGCAATATTCCAGCTGTGTGACAACCACGTGCAAATAATCGATTCTGGATCAGACAATACAGTGATTGACATTATGCAGCCAACAAAGTCACTGTGACGCCTCTTGTGACATAGCATCGATTTCTTTGGAAACTCTCGGGACATTCTCACGGGGGTCGACATGCTCACGGGGGGTGACATCAAGGTCGTGCGACTCGAGCCATGAATTATCTGGCGCCTAAGCCTCTGTGAGTGTTGCACGTCGTATCAACAGTTGAGCAATGCCTAGCAGCATAATACTTCCCACCAAACAATCCTCTTCATAACAAGCTCAACATTTTTTGCTTGGGATTTTTTATATCGAATTGAGAATATTTAGGACGCTAAAAAGGAAAGGTTTTGTTTTCTTGTTCAAGATGTAAAATCCCATCAACTGATTGCATATCAATGACAAAATGTCAATTATTTTTCTTTCATCAAACCTAAGCAGAGAGTGTAAATTGACGCCACAAGACACTAACACGTGCAACATGAGCACGAGGAAGTACCAGAAACAAGTAATTAATTTGGTGATGCCTTGCATTGCTTTTTCAGTTTAAATTTTTTTTCTTTTCTTCAAATCTCTTTCCTTGATAGCGTGCGTCTTAAAGTGATATGAGTGAAATCATTTTATTGAGTCGTTGACAGGGGGATTTTCAAAAGTCCAACGTCTGAAAAAAGGGTCTTGCACATGACTTTCTAGATTTAGGAAGGCCATGACATTTGGATATTATCCGAATGTCAACAAACAAACCTTCACCGATCGATGAACAATGTGTGTACATTATATCTGTTCCAAGCACTGAATGGTATTCCGACCATAACAAAATTGCTTGCTATCTTAAGCCGACGGTGGGATAGACTTCGGTTCAGTCGTTCGGCCTGGATTCGAATCACCACAAGGGTACACTTTAAGTTTTCTTGGTATTCTCCGCCGAGATATTGGTTGACAAGTGCTAATATTTTCATACAAAACTGTTTCTATTTGCTACAAATTATGTTACTGCATCCAGAGCTACAGATAAGCAGCGTATTTGCGTAAAATACCCCCCAAAAAAATAAATTAAAAAATATATATATATAAAATAAAATAAATAAACAAAAAATAAAAAATAAAATAAAAAATTTAAAAATTCAAAACCCAATTAAAAAAATAATAGAGTGATGAATAGATGAGTGAAAAAATAGTGGTTACCCAATGAAGAATGTAATAGGCCAAATAAAATAGAAGCACAATTATTCAAAAAGTTATCTAGAGCTCTGACTGCATCAATAATCATTACAAGACAGGTCAACTCTAATAGAGGAATTTCACATATAATCGATGAACTGTTGGAGAATCTAAATTCTTACTAGCTTCTATCTATTTAAGTATTACGTCATCGAAGGAGTTCCGGTTGCATTAAATCTACTCTGAACTATTGATTGATTTACCACTATACCTACCTTGTCAAACATGTTTAAGCACGACACAACAGGCGGAATACCTACCTCTGTTATATCTAATTATTGCCTCAAGAATATATTTCTGCCATGGAGAACGAAATATGTTGTCATTCCATAACATAACAAGGGTCTCATAGGGCCTGTATCGCTCACCTGGATATTTGAGCAATCATGACAAAATATACATTTGCATTGTGCATGTATATAATACTGCAAATATTTCGTTATTTTGACTGTCAGCATTTAAAAGGAGGTGGATGGCAAATCTGACAGCATGAACGTGTACTTCTCTGGATACAAATGTAGCATAAAGATCTGAACCGTTTCCATGTTATGATCCAGGATCTAAGTTTCCAGAGGCAAGGCTGGACCCCAGGGCGAATCCTATTGGCATAAATGTATTATTTTCTTCATAACAAACAAATGTATACAATGTATCTGTTTATTATAGGGTGAGGATGATATCGGTTTGCATGTTATGGTCAAGGTTCTAATTCCTTTGGGATTGCCGGACAGATGAACAGAAGGGCCAGTCCTGGTAGCATGGATGTATTGTTTAATGAAGATGAGCATGGGTATATAGGATGGGGATTTTGACGATCTTTTAAGTAATTGTGACCCAAAGTCCCTTTCGAGTCGGACCCCTTGACTCAAAGGCAGATTTTGGTAACATGAATGTATTTGTGTTATGATGTCAAGTATATGTATATATAGATTGCAAGTTAGGATTCAATTGTTCCCACCGGCCCTGCTCCATCTATACAATGACGAGTATCAAATACGGTGAAAATCATTCCATCTATACAATGACGAGTATCAAATACGGTGAAAATCACTCCATCTATACAATGACGAGTATCAAATACGGTGAAAACCGCTCCGTCAGGGGAAGACAACTTCTAAAAATTATCTGTAAATCAGCTACTAAGCCCAACCCACTTTGTTTATACAACAGTGAGCTTTCTTGGCCAGATGAGGCAAGGGGTCACACCTTTGCTTTAAAAAAACAATTTGCTTGCCCATACTTATGTACTAAACTTAGTACAAATCTAATCAGCCATTCTGGACTAGCCAAGCAAATTAATGTTAGAAGAGTAAATTAACATCCAACTTTTGTCACTATGCTGTAGTAACGGTTTAATCGGTACATCACGGGATAATTATAACTTCACATGGCTATTCGGAGTGAAACAAGAATGAAAACAAATGCAATGCAATATAACCAAATTACCCCTATTTGGACCCGGCCCAGCAGTCCCCCAATTTTGAATCTCCACCACCTAGGGATGCTTCCAGTCAAGTTTCGTTAATTTCCAATTAGTTGTTCAGAAGAAGAAGTCGTTTCAAAAAAATGTTGACGTACGGACGACGGACGCCACAGTAAGGCATAAGCTAACCATGGTTCTTCGGACCAGTTGTGATCAGTCAACCAAGGTGTGCCGAGAAGAGGGATACACACCATTCAACCAAGGTGTGCTGATGCGAGAGACACACCTCAGTCAACCAAGGTGTACCGAAAAGAGAGACACACACCATTCAACCAAAGTGTACCGAGAAGAGAGACACACATCAGTCAACCAAGGTGTACCGAGAAGAGAGACACACACCATTCAACCAAGGTGTGCCGAGAAGAGAGACACACACCATTCAACCAAGGTGTACCGAAAAGAGAGACACACACCATTCAACCAAGGTGTACCGATAAGAGAGACACACATCAGTCAACCAAGATGTACCGAGAAGAGAGACACACACCATTCAACCAAAGTGTACCGAGAAGAGAGACACACACCATTCAACCAAAGTGTACCGAGAAGAGAGACACACATCAGTCAACCAAGATGTACCGAGAAGAGAGACACACACCATTCAACCAAAGTGTACCGAGAAGAGAGACACACACCATTCAACCAAGGTGTACCGAAAAGAGAGACACACATCAGTCAACCAAGGTGTACCGAGAAGAGAGACACACATCAGTCAACCAAGGTGTACCGAAAAGAGAGACACACATCAGTCAACCAAGGTGTACCGAAAAGAGAGACACACATCAGTCAATCAAGGTGAACCGAAAAGAGAGACACACATCAGTCAACCAAGGTGTACCGAGAAGAGAGACACATCAGTCAATCAAAGTGTACCGAAAAGAGAGACACACACCATTCAACCAAGGTGTACCGAGAAGAGAGACACACATCAGTCAACCAAGGTGTACCGAGAAGAGAGACAAACACCATTCAACCAAGGTGTACCGAAAAGAGACACACATCAGTCAACCAAGGTATACCGAGAAGAGAGACACACATCAGTCAACCAAGGTGTGCCGAGAAAAGAGACACACACCATTCAACCAAGGTGTACCGAGAAGAGAGACACACACCATTCAACCAAAGTGTACCGAGAAGAGAGACACACATCAGTCAACCAAGGTGTACCGAGAAGAGAGACACACCATTCAACCAAGGTGTACCGAGAAGAGAGACACACACCATTCAACCAAGGTGTACCGATAAGAGAGACACACACCATTCAACCAAGGTGTACCGAGAAGAGAGACACACATCAGTCAACCAAGGTGTGCCGAAAAGAGACACACATCAGTCAACCAAGGTGTACCGAGAAGAGAGACACACACCATTCAACCAAGGTGTACCGATAAGAGAGACACACATCAGTCAACCAAGGTGTACCGATAAGAGAGACACACATCAGTCAACCAAGGTGTACCGAGAAGAGAGACACACATCAGTCAACCAAGGTGTGCCGAAAAGAGACACACATCAGTCAACCAAGGTGTACCGAGAAGAGAGACACACACCATTCAACCAAGGTGTACCGATAAGAGTGACACACACCATTCAACCAAGGTGTACCGAGAAGAGAGACACACATCAGTCAACCAAGACGTACCGAAAAAAGGACACACATCAGTCAACCAAGGTGTACCGAGAAGAGAGACACACATCAGTCAACCAAGGTGTACCGATAAGAGAGACACACACCATTCAACCAAGGTGTACCGAGAAGAGAGACACACATCAGTCAACCAAGGTGTACCGAGAAGAGAGACACACACCATTCAACCAAGGTGTGCCGAGAAGAGAGACACACATCAGTCAACCAAGGTGTACCGATAAGAGAGACACACACCATTCAACCAAGGTGTACCGAAAAGAGACACACATCAGTCAACCAAGGTGTACCGAGAAGAGAGACACACACCATTCAACCAAAGTGTACCGAGAAGAGAGACACACACCATTCAACCAAGGTGTACCGATAAGAGAGACACACACCATTCAACCAAGTTGTACCGAGAAGAGAGACACACATCAGTCAACCAAGGTGTACCGAGAAGAGAGACACACATCAGTCAGCCAAGGTGTACCGAAAAGAGACACACATCAGTCAACCAAGGTGTACCGAGAAGAGAGACACACACCATTCAACCAAGGTGTACCGATAAGAGAGACACACACCATTCAACCAAGGTGTACCGAGAAGAGAGACACACATCAGTCAACCAAGGTGTACCGAAAAGAGACACACATCAGTCAACCAAGGTGTACCGAGAAGAGAGACACACATCAGTCAACCAAGGTGTACCGATAAGAGAGACACACACCATTCAACCAAGGTGTACCGAGAAGAGAGACACACATCAGTCAACCAAGGTGTACCGAGAAGAGAGACACACACCATTCAACCAAGGTGTGCCGAGAAGAGAGACACACATCAGTCAACCAAGGTGTACCGAGAAGAGAGACACACATCAGTCAACCAAGGTGTACCGATAAGAGAGACACACACCATTCAACCAAGGTGTACCGAGAAGAGAGACACACATCAGTCAACCAAGGTGTACCGAGAAGAGAGACACACACCATTCAACCAAGGTGTGCCGAGAAGAGAGACACACATCAGTCAACCAAGGTGTACCGAGAAGAGAGACACACACCATTCAACCAAGGTGTACCGAAAAGAGACACACATCAGTCAACCAAGGTGTACCGAAAAGAGAGACACACACCATTCAACCAAAGTGTACCGAGAAGAGAGACACACATCAGTCAACCAAGATGTACCGAGAAGAGAGACACACACCATTCAACCAAAGTGTACCGAGAAGAGAGACACACACCATTCAACCAAGGTGTACCGAAAAGAGAGACACACATCAGTCAACCAAGGTGTACCGAGAAGAGAGACACATCAGTCAATCAAGGTGAACCGAAAAGAGAGACACACATCAGTCAACCAAGGTGTACCGAGAAGAGAGACACATCAGTCAATCAAAGTGTACCGAAAAGAGAGACACACACCATTCAACCAAGGTGTACCGAAAAGAGAGACACACATCAGTCAACCAAGGTGTACCGAAAAGAGAGACACACATCAGTCAACCAAGGTGTACCGAGAAGAGAGACAAACACCATTCAACCAAGGTGTACCGAAAAGAGACACACATCAGTCAACCAAGGTATACCGAGAAGAGAGACACACATCAGTCAACCAAGGTGTGCCGAGAAAAGAGACACACACCATTCAACCAAGGTGTACCGAGAAGAGAGACACACACCATTCAACCAAAGTGTACCGACAAGAGAGACACACATCAGTCAACCAAGGTGTACCGAGAAGAGAGACACACCATTCAACCAAGGTGTACCGAGAAGAGAGACACACACCATTCAACCAAGGTGTACCGATAAGAGAGACACACACCATTCAACCAAGGTGTACCGAGAAGAGAGACACACATCAGTCAACCAAGGTGTGCCGAAAAGAGACACACATCAGTCAACCAAGGTGTACCGAGAAGAGAGACACACACCATTCAACCAAGGTGTACCGATAAGAGAGACACACATCAGTCAACCAAGGTGTACCGATAAGAGAGACACACATCAGTCAACCAAGGTGTACCGAGAAGAGAGACACACATCAGTCAACCAAGGTGTGCCGAAAAGAGACACACATCAGTCAACCAAGGTGTACCGAGAAGAGAGACACACACCATTCAACCAAGGTGTACCGATAAGAGTGACACACACCATTCAACCAAGGTGTACCGAGAAGAGAGACACACATCAGTCAACCAAGACGTACCGAAAAAAGGACACACATCAGTCAACCAAGGTGTACCGAGAAGAGAGACACACATCAGTCAACCAAGGTGTACCGATAAGAGAGACACACACCATTCAACCAAGGTGTACCGAGAAGAGAGACACACATCAGTCAACCAAGGTGTACCGAGAAGAGAGACACACACCATTCAACCAAGGTGTGCCGAGAAGAGAGACACACATCAGTCAACCAAGGTGTACCGATAAGAGAGACACACACCATTCAACCAAGGTGTACCGAAAAGAGACACACATCAGTCAACCAAGGTGTACCGAGAAGAGAGACACACACCATTCAACCAAAGTGTACCGAGAAGAGAGACACACACCATTCAACCAAGGTGTACCGATAAGAGAGACACACACCATTCAACCAAGTTGTACCGAGAAGAGAGACACACATCAGTCAACCAAGGTGTACCGAGAAGAGAGACACACATCAGTCAGCCAAGGTGTACCGAAAAGAGACACACATCAGTCAACCAAGGTGTACCGAGAAGAGAGACACACACCATTCAACCAAGGTGTACCGATAAGAGAGACACACACCATTCAACCAAGGTGTACCGAGAAGAGAGACACACATCAGTCAACCAAGGTGTACCGAAAAGAGACACACATCAGTCAACCAAGGTGTACCGAGAAGAGAGACACACATCAGTCAACCAAGGTGTACCGATAAGAGAGACACACACCATTCAACCAAGGTGTACCGAGAAGAGAGACACACATCAGTCAACCAAGGTGTACCGAGAAGAGAGACACACACCATTCAACCAAGGTGTGCCGAGAAGAGAGACACACATCAGTCAACCAAGGTGTACCGAGAAGAGAGACACACATCAGTCAACCAAGGTGTACCGATAAGAGAGACACACACCATTCAACCAAGGTGTACCGAGAAGAGAGACACACATCAGTCAACCAAGGTGTACCGAGAAGAGAGACACACACCATTCAACCAAGGTGTGCCGAGAAGAGAGACACACATCAGTCAACCAAGGTGTACCGAGAAGAGAGACACACACCATTCAACCAAGGTGTACCGAAAAGAGACACACATCAGTCAACCAAGGTGTACCGAAAAGAGAGACACACACCATTCAACCAAAGTGTACCGAGAAGAGAGACACACATCAGTCAACCAAGATGTACCGAGAAGAGAGACACACACCATTCAACCAAAGTGTACCGAGAAGAGAGACACACACCATTCAACCAAGGTGTACCGAAAAGAGAGACACACATCAGTCAACCAAGGTGTACCGAGAAGAGAGACACATCAGTCAATCAAGGTGAACCGAAAAGAGAGACACACATCAGTCAACCAAGGTGTACCGAGAAGAGAGACACATCAGTCAATCAAAGTGTACCGAAAAGAGAGACACACACCATTCAACCAAGGTGTACCGAAAAGAGAGACACACATCAGTCAACCAAGGTGTACCGAAAAGAGAGACACACATCAGTCAACCAAGGTGTACCGAGAAGAGAGACAAACACCATTCAACCAAGGTGTACCGAAAAGAGACACACATCAGTCAACCAAGGTATACCGAGAAGAGAGACACACATCAGTCAACCAAGGTGTGCCGAGAAAAGAGACACACACCATTCAACCAAGGTGTACCGAGAAGAGAGACACACACCATTCAACCAAAGTGTACCGACAAGAGAGACACACATCAGTCAACCAAGGTGTACCGAGAAGAGAGACACACCATTCAACCAAGGTGTACCGAGAAGAGAGACACACACCATTCAACCAAGGTGTACCGATAAGAGAGACACACACCATTCAACCAAGGTGTACCGAGAAGAGAGACACACATCAGTCAACCAAGGTGTGCCGAAAAGAGACACACATCAGTCAACCAAGGTGTACCGAGAAGAGAGACACACACCATTCAACCAAGGTGTACCGATAAGAGAGACACACATCAGTCAACCAAGGTGTACCGATAAGAGAGACACACATCAGTCAACCAAGGTGTACCGAGAAGAGAGACACACATCAGTCAACCAAGGTGTGCCGAAAAGAGACACACATCAGTCAACCAAGGTGTACCGAGAAGAGAGACACACACCATTCAACCAAGGTGTACCGATAAGAGTGACACACACCATTCAACCAAGGTGTACCGAGAAGAGAGACACACATCAGTCAACCAAGACGTACCGAAAAAAGGACACACATCAGTCAACCAAGGTGTACCGAGAAGAGAGACACACATCAGTCAACCAAGGTGTACCGATAAGAGAGACACACACCATTCAACCAAGGTGTACCGAGAAGAGAGACACACATCAGTCAACCAAGGTGTACCGAGAAGAGAGACACACACCATTCAACCAAGGTGTGCCGAGAAGAGAGACACACATCAGTCAACCAAGGTGTACCGATAAGAGAGACACACACCATTCAACCAAGGTGTACCGAAAAGAGACACACATCAGTCAACCAAGGTGTACCGAGAAGAGAGACACACACCATTCAACCAAAGTGTACCGAGAAGAGAGACACACACCATTCGACCAAGGTGTACCGATAAGAGAGACACACACCATTCAACCAAGTTGTACCGAGAAGAGAGACACACATCAGTCAACCAAGGTGTACCGAGAAGAGAGACACACATCAGTCAACCAAGGTGTACCGAAAAGAGACACACATCAGTCAACCAAGGTGTACCGAGAAGAGAGACACACACCATTCAACCAAGGTGTACCGATAAGAGAGACACACACCATTCAACCAAGGTGTACCGAGAAGAGAGACACACATCAGTCAACCAAGGTGTACCGAAAAGAGACACACATCAGTCAACCAAGGTGTACCGAGAAGAGAGACACACATCAGTCAACCAAGGTGTACCGATAAGAGAGACACACACCATTCAACCAAGGTGTACCGAGAAGAGAGACACACATCAGTCAACCAAGGTGTACCGAGAAGAGAGACACACACCATTCAACCAAGGTGTGCCGAGAAGAGAGACACACATCAGTCAACCAAGGTGTACCGAGAAGAGAGACACACATCAGTCAACCAAGGTGTACCGATAAGAGAGACACACACCATTCAACCAAGGTGTACCGAGAAGAGAGACACACATCAGTCAACCAAGGTGTACCGAGAAGAGAGACACACACCATTCAACCAAGGTGTGCCGAGAAGAGAGACACACATCAGTCAACCAAGGTGTACCGAGAAGAGAGACACACACCATTCAACCAAGGTGTACCGAAAAGAGACACACATCAGTCAACCAAGGTGTACCGAGAAGAGAGACACACACCATTCAACCAAAGTGTACCGAGAAGAGAGACACACACCATTCAACCAAGGTGTACCGATAAGAGAGACACACACCATTCAACCAAGGTGTACCGATAATTGAGACACACATCAGTCAACCAAGGTGTACCGAAAAGAGACACACATCAGTCAACCAAGGTGTACCGAGAAGAGAGACACACACCATTCAACCAAGGTGTACCGATAAGAGAGACACACACCATTCAACCAAGGTGTACCGAGAAGAGAGACACACATCAGTCAACCAAGGTGTACCGAAAAGAGACACACATCAGTCAACCAAGGTGTACCGAGAAGAGAGACACACATCAGTCAACCAAGGTGTACCGATAAGAGAGACACACACCATTCAACCAAGGTGTACCGAGAAGAGAGACACACATCAGTCAACCAAGGTGTACCGAGAAGAGAGACACACACCATTCAACCAAGGTGTGCCGAGAAGAGAGACACACATCAGTCAACCAAGGTGTACCGATAAGAGAGACACACACCATTCAACCAAGGTGTACCGAAAAGAAACACACATCAGTGAACCAAGGTGTACCGAGAAGAGAGACACACACCATTCAACCAAAGTGTACCGAGAAGAGAGACACACATCAGTCAACCAAGGTGTACCGATAAGAGAGACACACACCATTCAACCAAGGTGTACCGAGAAGAGAGACACACACCATTCAACCAAGGTGTACCGAAAAGAGACACACATCAGTCAACCAAGGTGTACCGAGAAGAGAGACACACATCAGTCAACCAAGGTGTGCCGAGAAGAGAGACACACACCATTCAACCAAGGTGTGCCGAGAAGAGAGACACACACCATTCAACCAAGGTGTGCCGAGAAGAGAGACACACATCAGTCAACCAAGGTGTGCCGAGAAGAGAGACACACATCAGTCAACCAAGGTGTGCTGAGAAGAGATACACACATCAGTCAACCAAGGTGTGCCGAGAAGAGAGACACACACCATTCAACCAAGGTGTGCCGAGAAGAGAGACACACATCAGTCAACCAAGGTGTGCTGAGAAGAGAGACACACATCAGTCAACCAAGGTGTGCCGAGAAGAGAGACACACATCAGTCAACCAAGGTGTACCGAGAAGAGAGACACACATCAGTCAACCAATGTGTGCTGATACGAGGGACACACATCAGTCAACCAAGGTGTGCCGAGAAGAGAGACACACACCATTCAACCAAGGTGTACCGATAAGAGAGACACACACCATTCAACCAAGGTGTGCCGAGAAGAGAGAGTCACACCATTCAACCAAGGTGTGCCGAGAAGAGAGACACACATCAGTCAACCAAGGTGTACCGAGAAGAGAGACACACATCAGTCAACCAAGGTGTACCGAGAAGAGAGACACACACCATTCAACCAAGGTGTGCCGAGAAGAGAGACACACATCAGTCAACCAAGGTGTGCCGAGAAGAGAGACACACATCAGTCAACCAAGGTGTGCCGATACGAGAAACACCCATTAGTCAATCAGTCAACTAGGGTTACGTCCCACAAAGCGATCTTAGCGACAAGACTGCTGTAAGACTGTCTATGTTATGATCGCTTTGAGGAAGGTGGCCCAGATCGGCCACTCCGCCGACGTCAGCTACATCCACATCGACATCTCCAGCCAAGTGGGCAACCGCACCAGTGTATGGACCGTGAACAATATCGACAGATGCGGATGTTGACTTGTAGTCTTGGTCACACCTGTAGTGCGCCCAGCTTGTTCAGATTAACAACTGTATAGATGACTGCAGGACGCACATATAAAACGCAACGCTGCCGCGCCAGGCAAGAAGGACTGTGGGCCTTTGTACACGTGTCACTGTCACGTGATTTTGTTCGTGCCTTATTTACAGGAAAAATATTTCGCTATAATATGTTTATCATCCTCAACGAAGCACTACATCAAATCTCTCTTCTATTGCATATTATAATAGTGAGTGAGTTGGGTTTGACGCCGCTTTTAACAGTATTCCAGTTATATCACGGCGTGTCAGCTTAATGTGGGAGGAAGGCCCGAAGTGATGCAGGTCTCAGACGTTTACCACTTCGGTGAAACCCACGATGCTGACAAACCTAGAATCATAAACGGGGCGAACCGGGATTCGAACACACAATCATAGGTTTCTGGCATGCCCAAGGAACGCAACACTGCACACCGAATCGAGGCGCCTTAGACGACTAGGCCACCCGTGCCCCCCGCATAATATAATAGAATAGAGATATGAAACACCGGATAAAGAAGGATTTCGTGTAATATGATCACAAGAAGAAATGTCCTGCTACCATTCAAATGTTTTCCGACACTTAATATAACCGCCGCGTTGGGCTTTTAACGCTAAAGTATCTGAAATACATTCACGTGTAATCTTTTATTTCTACAACTAGGCATACATAGTTTACAAAGAAATCAGGCACTCTGTACAAACAAAACAAAAACCTACCCGGTGGCTTGAATATCATTGAATTTACCGCTCTTCCAAAACATCATGAATTGTACACTGTATATTGCGTAGTGAGGGAATCTTTAAGTTAGTTCAATATCATAAGACATGAGGAATACACCTTTGAGATATAACCGTCATTAGTTGTCATTTTCAAGAAATGCGGGGTTCCGATTTCGCCCGGAAAGACACGAGAACGTAGGACGTTCGTCCGTCACCATGACGTTTCATAATTATTCTAATGCATGTCAGCAATTCTGGCCAAAATGTCCAGAACCTGTTCGTCATAATGGACAGGTGGCGCTCTATCCCGTCTCCGTCCGCTCTCGGCCAAAATGAAGCGTGTCTGTCTTTCAAGGTCAATCGCGCCGGCAACAACAGCGTCGATGTTGGTGTAATCGACGCCATGCACGCTGAAAGTAGTGTACAGTTCCTCTGCCAGCTTCCGGCGATAGAAGTCGCCGCGGTCGCCGCTCAGACCAACGTCGTCGTGCATGCCGTTAAGATATAGGAGAACATCATCCATTGTGCTCAGTCGGGTATGTCGCAACATCCGGGTGTTGTTCATGAGGAGCAGGATGCGCTCACAGGACACAAGGGCGATGCGGTGGAGAGTTGACACCGGGTACATCCGGTCAGGTGACGCCGTGACGGCAGGGTCGCGAGCGGACAACTGGTAGTTCACTTGAGACATCATCTACAACATGACGAGTCACGAAACTGTCATGAGATTTTGTTCGCCCATTTGATATTCTGGAAATGGAGCCAATATGTTTGAAAAATATGCTGAAATATTAGAGAATGCTGAAGACATTTTGACTTTACCAGCTTGTCCTGCAAAATGCGATGTGGCGAATTAATGTTTTGCTCCGAGCAACACATAACCAAAGACAATAAACAGTTCATTGTTCATTGTTTGTTTAGCCATTGTTAGTCGTATAATACTAATACATTCAAAGGGACTCAATCGGCCTTAGGTAACAGGCAGCTATGCTTGTCGTAAGAGGTGACTAACGGGATCGGGTGGTCAGGCTCGCTGACTTGGTGGATGCATGTCATCGTATCCCAACTTCGTGGATCGATGCTCATGATGTCAATCACTGGATTGTCTGATCCAGACTCGATTATTTACAGACCGCCGTCATATAGCTGGAACATTGCTGAGTGCGGCGTTAAACAACAAACAAACGCACAAACAAACAATCGGCCTTAGATGAAACACCGCCATTGCAAAACACATTATGCCTATGCTCTTAGAGAACACTTCGACTATGTCGTTACAAAATATAGAGTTGAATGTTCTGTGGGATTATATCAAAATCAGGCTCAGGATCAACTCAGGTAACAGCTGTATCGATGGCAACAGTTGTGGTAGTGCGACTGTGTTGTTGAGTGATTAGAGCATACTGCGCCAGCGGACTTCGGTTTAAAGTGCATCCTTTTGTAAACCAGGAGACACGTGTCCAACCACTATACCCCGGGGACATGTGTCATGTCCTACCACCACCAAGGGGAATACGTATCATGTCCTACCACCACACAGGGGAACACGTGCCATGTCCTACCACCACCAAGGGGAACACGTGTCATGTCCTACCACCACACAGGGGAACACGAGTCATGTCCTACCACCACCCAGGGGAACACGTGTCACGTCCTACCACCACCCAGCGGAACACGAGTCATGTCCTACTACCACACAGGGGAACACGAGTCATGTCCTACCACCACCCAGGGGAACACGAGTCATGTCCTACCACCACCCAGAAGGACACGTTACATGTCCTCCCACCAAACAGGGAAAAATGTATCATGTCCTACCACCACCGTCAAGAGGAACACGTGTCATGTCCTACCACCACCCAGAGGAACACGTGTCATGTCCTACCACCAACCAGGGGGACATGTGTCATGTACTACCAACACCCAGGCGAACACGTGTCCATTCCTACCACCACCCAGAACGACACGTGTCATGTCCTACCACCAACCAGGGGAACATGTGTCATGTACTACCAGCACCAAGGGGAACACGTGTCATGTCCTACCACCACCCAGGGGAACATGTGTCATGTACTACCAGCACCCAGGGGAACACGTGTCATGTCCTACCACCACCCAGGGGAACATGTGTCATGTCCTACCACCAACCAGGGGAACATGTATCACGTCCTACCACCACCCAGAGGAACACGTGTCATGTCCTACCACCACACAGAGGAACACGTGTCATGTCCTACCACCACCCAGGGGAACATGTGTCATGTACTACCAACACCCAGGCGAACACGTGTCCATTCCTACCACCACCCAGAACGACACATGTCATGTCCTACCACCAACCAGGGGAACACGTGTCATGTACTACCACCAACCAGGGGAACACGTGTCATGTCCTACCACCACCACGGGGAACACGTGTCATGTACTACCACCGTCAAGAGGAACACGTGTCATGTCCTACCACCACCAAGGGGAACATGTGTCATGTACTACCAGCACCCAGGGGAACACGTGTCATGTCCTACCACCACCCAGGGGAACATGTGTCAAGTCCTACCACCAACCAGGGGAACACGAGTCATGTCCTACCACCACCCAGGGGAACACGTGTCACGTCTTACCACCACCCAGGGGAACACGAGTCATGTCCTACTACCACACAGGGGAACACGAGTCATGTCCTACCACCACACAGGGGAACACGAGTCATGTCCTACCACCACCCAGAAGGACACGTTACATGTCCTCCCACCAAACAGGGAAAAATGTATCATGTCCTACCACCACCCAGAGGAACACGTGTCATGTCCTACCACCACCCAGAGGAACACGTGTCATGTCCTACCACCAACCAGGGGGACATGTGTCATGTACTACCAACACCCAGGCGAACACGTGTCCATTCCTACCACCACCCAGAACGACACGTGTCATGTCCTACCACCAACCAGGGGAACATGTGTCATGTACTACCAGCACCAAGGGGAACACGTGTCATGTCCTACCACCACCCAGGGGAACATGTGTCATGTACTACCAGCACCCAGGGGAACACGTGTCATGTCCTACCACCACCCAGGGGAACATGTGTCATGTCCTACCACCAACCAGGGGAACATGTATCACGTCCTACCACCACCCAGAGGAACACGTGTCATGTCCTACCACCACACAGAGGAACACGTGTCATGTCCTACCACCACCCAGGGGAACATGTGTCATGTACTACCAACACCCAGGCGAACACGTGTCCATTCCTACCACCACCCAGAACGACACATGTCATGTCCTACCACCAACCAGGGGAACACGTGTCATGTACTACCACCAACCAGGGGAACACGTGTCATGTCCTACCAGCACCCAGGGGAACATGTGTCAAGTCCTACCACCACACAGGGGAACACGAGTCATGTCCTACCACCACCCAGGGGAACACGTGTCACGTCCTACCACCACCCAGGGGAACACGAGTCATGTCCTACTACCACACAGGGGAACACGAGTCATGTCCTACCACCACCCAGGGGAACACGAGTCATGTCCTACCACCACCCAGAAGGACACGTTACATGTCCTCCCACCAAACAGGGAAAAATGTATCATGTCCTACCACCACCCAGAGGAACACGTGTCATGTCCTACCACCACCCAGGGGAACACGAGTCATGTCCTACCACCACCCAGAAGGACACGTTACATGTCCTCCCACCAAACAGGGAAAAATGTATCATGTCCTACCACCACCCAGAAGAACACGTGTCATGTCCTACCACCAACCAGGGGAACATGTGTCATTTACTACCACCACCCAGAACGACACGTGTCATGTCCTACCACCAACCAGGGGAACATGTGTCATGTACTACCAGCACCCAGGGGAACACGTGTCATGTCCTACCACCACCCAGGGGAACATGTGTCATGTACTACCAGCACCGAGGGGAACACGTGTCATGTCCTACCACCACCCAGGGGAACATGTGTCATGTACTACCAGCACCCAGGGGAACACGTGTCATGTCCTACCACCACCCAGGGGAACATGTGTCATGTCCTACCACCAACCAGGGGAACATGTATCATGTCCTACCACCACCCAGAGGAACACGTGTCATGTCCTACCACCACCCAGAGGAACACGTGTCATGTCCTACCACCACCTAGGGGAACATGTGTCATGTACTACCAACACCCAGGCGAACACGTGTCCATTCCTACCACCACCCAGAACGACACATGTCATGTCCTACCACCAACCAGGGGAACACGTGTCATGTACTACCACCAACCAGGGGAACACGTGTCATGTCCTACCACCACCACGGGGAACACGTGTCATGTACTACCACCGTCAAGAGGAACACGTGTCATGTCCTACCACCACCCAGGGGAACATGTGTCATGTACTACCAGCACCCAGGGGAACACGTGTCATGTCCTACCACCACACAGGGGAACATGTGTCATGTACTACCAGCACCGAGGGGAACACGTGTCATGTCCTACCACCACCCAGGGGAACATGTGTCATGTACTACCAGCACCCAGGGGAACACGTGTCATGTCCTACCACCACCCAGGGGAACATGTGTCATGTCCTACCACTAACCAGGGGAACATGTATCACGTCCTACCACCACCCAGAGGAACACGTGTCATGTCCTACTACCACCCAGAGGAACACGTGTCATGTCCTACCACCACCATGGGGAACACGAGTCATGTCCTACCACCACCACGGGGAACACGAGTCATGTCCTACCACCACCACGGGGAACACGAGTCATGTCCTACCACCACCCAGGGGAACACGAGTCATGTCCTACCACCACCACGGGGAACACGAGTCATGTCCTACCACCACCCAGGGGAACACGAGTCATGTCCTACCACCACCCAGGGGAACACGTGTCATGTCCTACCACCACCCAGGGGAACACGAGTCATGTCCTACCACCACCCAGGGGAACACGAGTCATGTCCTACCACCACCCAGGGGAACACGTGTCATGTCCTACCACCACACAGAGGAACACGTGCCATGTCCTACCACCAACCAGAAGGACACGTGCCATGTCCTACCATCACCCAGGGGGAACACGAGTCATGTCCTACCACCACCCAGGGGAACACGAGTCATGTCCTACCACCACACAGGGGAACACGTGTCACGTCCTACCACCACCCAGGGGAACACGTGTCATGTCCTACCACCACACAGGGGAACACTGTTTAAACTGAATCAGGTGTAAAATTAGGTACGTTGCTGTAACCATGAAAAATACACAGTTCTCGGCGTACGCTAAGTCACGTACCATTGATGTCATTGTGTGAGCAGGACGACACAAGCTTAGCTCTTTAAATAGTGGCTTTCATGCTGGCTCATATTTCTAATAACTGGAATTTGTTATCGCGAAAAGCTGTGGACGGTACCATCTGGATTCAATCATATTTAATCTACTCATGCAGTTAATTACAAAATATTATCTCTGCTGTATGTTATTAATCGTCGTGATATAGGTGTATTCCTAGGAAATGGTAGCTCAGGCCAAATGTTTCTCTGAGAATCACTCCCCGTAACCGACATTCACAACGCTGATTCAATGTTTGCATAGGTCAAAAGGGCAGCGCATGGGAAATTTCATTCTCTAAACGTAATGCTTTTTTTCTGATTAAGTGCTTTTCAAATGTGGCAAATTTTCAGTGTCGAAAGTTAAGGGACAACTTTAATTTCCTTACAACAACATATGACATTCGTTGTTTAATTTGCACATTTTTCGGGCATATATATAGATAAAACAATCTCTAAACCGACTGGTTAAACGAGCACCGTGCAGTTTATATATATGCCCGAAAAATAGCTGAGGGCTCTGGAATCTGGTCCAATTTATTTTATTTAATGAAATGAAAGAAACTAATAATAAGTCGAATAGCTATGTCCTTTCACAAGGACCTGTTTCGGAGGTTTAACAGAAAGGTTCAGGTATCTTATTATCAGGTAAACATATGCGTTTTCCGAAACTGCAGGGTGCTCGTTTAACCAGTCAGTTTATAAATTGTTTTATGTAAAACTGCACAGTGCTAGTTTAACCAGTCGGTTAAGATATTGTTTTATCTAAAACTGCACGGTGCTTGTTTAACCAGTCGGTTTAGATATTGTTTTATCTAAAACTGCAGGGTGCTCGTTTAACCAGTCGATTTAGAGATTGTTTATAGATTGTTTTATCTAAAACTGCACGGTGCTCGTTTAACCAATCGGTTTAGAGATTGTTTTATCTAAAACTGCACGGTGCTCGTTTAACCAGTCGGTTTAGATATCGTTTTATCTAAAACTGCACGGTGCTTGTTTAACCAGTCGGTTTAGAGATTGATTTATCTAAACCTGCAGGGTACTCGTTTAATCAGTCGGTTTAGAGATTGTTATATCTAAAACGGCACGGTGCTCGTTTAACCAGTTGGTTTATAGATTGTTTTATCTTAAACTGCACGGTACTCATTTAACCAGTCGGTTTAAAGAGTGTTTTATCTACACCTGCAGGGTGTTCGTTTAACCAGTCGGTTTATAGATTGCGTTATCTAAAACTGCACGGTGCTCGTTTAACCAGAAGGCAGCTCGATAAAACCGATGGTGAAACAGACGCGCGCGCACACACACACACACACACACACACACACACACACACACACAAACACAAACACACAAACGCACGCACGCACGCACGCACGCACACACACATTGAACACACACACATGAACACACATATTGAACAGATGCACACTTATACACACACAAACACACACACACGTGTGCATGAAAGTCGCTATCTAAGTGCAATAATCTTGAACGCGACGTTAAATCTCACCTCACCTCACCTCACCTCACCTCACCTCACCTCACAATAGTAATAGGGGCGGTCGGGTAGCCAAGTGGTTAAAGCGTTCGCTCGTCACGCCGAAGACCCAGATTCGATTCCCCACATGGGTACAATGTGTGAAGCCCATTTCTGGTGTCCCCCACCGTGACATTGCTGGAATATTGCTAAAAGCGGCGTAAAACAATACTCACTCACTCACCTCACCTCACCTCACCTCACCTAATGGTCCCAGGGAAACTGTCGGGATTCACACATTCCCTAATGAGAGACTCACAACTAAATTGAATATGATAATAATTAAATCGCGCAGAAAGTGGGTATCCGTTCTAACGGGAAACGTATAAACGAGGGCCCGTGGTCCGTCCCACAGTTGAGGCTGGGACAGTAAATATAGGATTAGCGACGTGACAAAGTCTACCATACACAGTCTCAGGCTATAATTCTATTCAATACGCAGGCTTAAAATTTATTTTAGAGAAAATAGAGGTACACTTTGCATTACATTGATCATATACTTCACATTACCATTTACATATTGTCAATAACAACTGTAGAAAAGAGTGTGGGCGGCTCTAAGCCAGTACGACACCGTGTTAGAAATAGAATAATATGGCTTTGCCAAATCACCATGAAATTGAATAAGACGATTACTTCTGGCTATAGCAAAAAGCAAGTGTGATAACTAATATGCAATAAAATATTGGCAATATATCGATTATTATCCATGATAATGCATTCACTATCGTACACAAACATGACCAATACCGTACCTTAAATCCACCGACTGTAAACTGTCGCTTGTCAACGAGCGTTGCCAGGTAGCGATCGAGTAACAAATGACAAGGGGGGGCTACTCGTGTAGGCCTATTTATGAAGCGATTTGGCATGCGATTCAAGGAGTAATCTATAGACTTACGACTATATTAAATCTGTTGTTGAATGTCGCTAGGGGTAACGAATACACACTAAGCACAAAATCAGATGACCAAGTAACTTGGTAACTACTTCTGATATTAAATGTTTAAGTAAAGGCTTGCTTAGCATTTTGTTTCAATGATAGAAACTTCTTAAGTGCACCCTCGAGTATGTTATATCCATAATCCAGTATACTATGCCTCCATTCTTTTTATAAATATGTATACCATAAACGAATGAAGACATGTTACACAAAGAGTATTTGGTCTCAAATTTGATATTTTCTAAGTCCTTATAATTTTATTCAAATCCTCTATTAACATCCAACCGGCCACGCCTGCTGATAATCATTTCTAATTGATCAACTCACAGGTTTCAAATCACAATATCACACCGCTGATTTAACAATAGTTAAAAACCATCAATAGTTCACATAACGAATCGAACCCGGGTCATCGAGTTTAACCATGAGCTACTACCCCACTGGTGTAGTGGTCAGACACAATGTTGACATAACTTACATATAGTGACCTCAATGACGGACATCTGCAAGTACGTTACATGGACTCTGCTCAAACTACCAAAACAACAGAACCATAAACATGTTCCGGTTGTTCAAATTGTCAGTGAGGTTTTAATGTCGCTTTTGGAAACAACTACAACTAAGGGCAACACCCTTATGGGAATCAAACCCGGGCGTGCGTCGAGATGAGCGAATGCTTAAACTACTGGGCTACCCACAACCATGGACATGACACAGCCTGGTTCCCTGGGTGTGCTGCGCTGGCGCTACACTGGGTTCACCCCCTCAATTAATGTCAAAAGTGTTCACTGGCAATATTGGTGAGCGAATTTTCTTATTTGTTGATTAACAACTGATTAACTTTCAACGTTCTGGTTGTAGATCCTGCTATATAAGAAGGTTAATTTTCAGTTCATTCACTGCAAAATGGCAAATGCACAGGTGGATATTCAGTTCATTCCCAACAGTCGTGGTGGCAGAAGCCTTGTATATCAAGGTTATAAGTACCGTGTGAAGAGAACCAGAGGTACCAGCATCCACTGGAAGTGTTGCTTATGAACATGCCCAGCTACCATCAACACATCGAACGACTTCATCACCACAGTCAACAACATCCACAACCATGACGCAAACCATACCAAAATTGCTGTTGATAAGTTTGTCGCCTCATTGAAGAACATGGTTAACTACTCCATTCCGACGACAATATGCTGATTTTCTCAACTAGACCCAACTTAGAGCACCTTGCAGCAGCTGATACCATTTTTGCTGATGGAACTCTCAATATTTGTCCGAAATTGTATTCCCAACTGTACACTTTCCATGCTTTTGTAGGTCAGAAAATGTACCCCCTGGTCTATACGGAAATGATCATTAGCCAACTCCGAGCAGGCGGAGGTCAGCCTCCACGTGAGAAGAAATACAGAGAACTAGACCAGCGTCTTCAAAGAGAAAAGGACTTTCTTCTAGCTGGCACCAAAACATCTATTGAGTATGCCGATTCAGTGTCAAAATGCTAAATGTAATGTTATTTAATGTTATGATATGAAGGGCTATTTAGAATAAAATAATGAAATTTTTGTGCATATCATATATCAAAATTTTGAGATGACCCCTGGTGCCTTCTATTGTTTAACCAATTAGCATGCCTGACTGATTTTCATACTGGGAACAATAGGTGGTGGCAAAGTGAGGAGATCCCGTGTGTGTGTGTGTGTGTGTGTGTGTGTGCACTAGTCCAGACCATAATCCGCAGTTTAACATAGATGTCCAACTCAGATACAATACATATACTGTCCGAAACGATCAGCCCTTGCCTTATCCCCTTAATACCTTGAGGCGGGATACCAAGAAGAACCATCAGACACTCTATCCACTGGACCACGGAGGCGGTCATGAAAAAGAGAGAAACACTGTTGAATCATATGTCACGTTTTGCTTAATAAGCAACATATATTGGCTAGGTACCAATACAAAACCCAGAATCAGATGTGCGGATACATTCCTCAGGCAACCCAAGTACCTATCGCTATAAGAATGTAGTGCGGGCAGTTTTGGAATGAGGTTGTGTGCCGTTAAATAGAATGGAATGATCCAATTGTATTTTGACATAAAAAACGTTAACACTTACAATCGTCAAGGTGATCGAGAACACTAATATATACCAACACAATATCTCATTTGTTGATGCATTTTCAGCCAAAAAACACGATTTCTAAAAAAATTGCAAAATCTAAAAACGCACACAAAACAACAAAAATACTTGATTTTGCTTTTGCTTTGTGCCGCGACACAAGCAGAGTGAAATATAAAGGGACCACTAATTTTAATTCGTAATAACAGTAGTTCGTTATAAGCATATACAACATATACAGTAAACTAAGGTTAGAACGATCTCAAAGCGATCACTAATTTTAGTTCGTAATAACCATAGTTCGTTATTAACATATATACAGCATATATACAACAAATGACCGGGACTAAAATTAAGTTCGTTATATCGGTCAGTTCGTTATAAGCGTGTTCGTTATAAACGTAGTTTACTGTTATACACTTAAATACTACTAAAATATATATCTAAAGTTTATAACTAAACTTAAAGGAGTTATGTCTATCTACTAAGTTGCATATTGTATACACAAAGGGTCATGCACATGAAGACCGCCTCCGTGGTCTAGTGGTAGAGCGTCCGCCCGGAGAGCGTAAGGTCAAGGGGTTCGATCCGGAGTTTGGGCCGCGCCGTACCAAAAGACGTTAAAAGATGGTACTTGTTGTTACCCTGTCTGGCGCTCGGCATTAAGGGGCTAAAACAAAGACTGGTCGGCTCGGAGTCAGTATACTGTGTCTGAGTGGGCTATTCATGTTAAACTGCGGCATGGTATCTCAGCGTGCTAGCACTATAAATCGGCATCGGTCCGTGCATGCATTCAAGACACACATACACGTGCATGCACGTCGCTATATAAGTGCAATAATCTTGGACGCGACGTTAAACCCATTTCACCTCACCTCAACCACATGAAACAAACGCAGAGATGTTGAATGCTACGATGCGTAAATCTCTCACTGAATCAGCTTGGACAACACCGGCCCGGAGGATAGGAAGTGTTCCTGAAAAGTGTTATTTTGTAAACTATGTCCAACACCGCGTCTCTGGATGCTTAAGTTAAAATTCGCACAAATTGCCAAGTGTGATAGTGTTGCAATTTCATGATTTAAATTATGTAATTGATGTCCCCCATTGTGTCCCCTAACGTTTTCTAAGAAAGTTTAATGTTTTTCTAATGATTTTACTTGAGAAAATAAATAAATCTGCAGAATCTTTGGACGATTATTCTAAAAACCTCTCAGCTCAAAGCCTGAGTCAAGTGGAGGATTGGTTTCTCGTTTATTGGTTTGGCTGAAACCCAATACTTATTACAACATTTATTGAAATTAGCTCTAACATAGTATTAAGGCTGGAGGATAGCTGTGGGAAAATAGGTTCAGCTTGATTCAAGTGCTCCCTGGCGGCCATGATAAACTCAACTTATGATACAAGCTCTCAGCTGTTTGGTGTTATATAACGTGTATGCATATTGAAATGTGCACCTTTTAGTGCATGATATTACACTACAAATATACACTGCGATATGGTAAAACTATGCAAACGATTCCAAGTGGGTTTAAGTGTCAAATGCTCTATTTGAACGCACAAGCTTCCTGACAGCAGATACACGTTGGACCCTGCAGTGGAATTTATACCGTCTCGCGACCACCCCCTCGCTAATTTCCCCATTTGCTCCCCAGCGAAGATAAGCTTGTGCCCCAGTTGATTCACATGGCTCTTACCATAAACTGGTTCGCTCTATCAGCGCGTGAAAGAAGATGCGCAATAACATAAATGTTGTATAATGTATAATCACATCAGTAAATCCTAATTTAGATTCAGAGTCAGAGGTTGGTTGGGGGTGGACGTTGTGTGCAGGGGGGGGGGGGGGGGGGCAATGTGGTCGTATCAAGTCTCAGGAAGTGAATCAGTACATGTACGTCAGGGATATGTCACGGAGGAAGGAAACGTAGATTCATGTGAAACCTGCGATGATTCGTCCTCAATTGTTTATTGTTTCAAATTGGGGTCATCTGGGTTGGGAAACCCATGGATTTTATCCGGCACAGCTCGTGGAGGCTGCAGCATCAACATGTATACATTAAATAGCCACACCAGCGAGATAATTATTATCAACATGTATAATATGATTTGTATTTTCCTCTAAACGTCACAAGTACAACACATGAACTTGGCTCATGCACTCCCGTCACGAACACACACTGCTTTATCCTTGTGTAATGTCGTGCAAGGGGCACCCTCATCGTCGCTTACAGCAGGCGATAAGAGGAAAGAGGTGTCACATGTGCTTCCTCGTGCTTATAATACTGGAAATGTGTTTATCTTAGTTTGATTATTTTCAAAACACAATTATCCTCGTGAGACTATCAGCTCAATCAATGAAGGCTAATCCGGTTGTTTACGTGACATGGAAACCCAAAACAGCTCTTATAAAAAGGACTTCATTTGGTAATGCAGAGTAACGTCCCTTGGTGGGTTCGAATCACGTTTATTGGTTTGCCAGCACCATACCGAGCACTTGGGTTTCATCACAACGGTAAACGTCAAAGACCTACATCACTTCGGGCTTAAGAAAGAGCCGAAATACTGCACAAAGCTGTGTTTAATCAAACTCACTCACTCACTCGGCACAAAACTTTTCTCACTCACGAGAGTGCCTGAGTGTTGGCGTAGATTGAACGCCGCTTCTAGGAGTACTAGCAATCTCACGACGGTGCATTTATAAGAATACTCACTTAAAAGTTTACCCAGGTAGAGGGGGCACAAGTGGCCCAGTAGTCTAAGGCGCCGCGATTCGCTGTGCAGAGTTGCGTCCTTTGGGCACGCTAGAAACCTATGATTGTGGGTTCGTATCCCGGTTCGCCCCAATTATGTTTCTAGGTTTGTCAGCACCGTACCCGTGCTCGTGGGTTTCACCGAAGTGATAAACGTCTTAGACCTACATCACTTCGGGCTTTCCTCCCACATTAAGCTGACACGCCGTGATATAACTGGAATAATGTTAAAAGCGGCGTTAAACCCAACTCACTCACTCACTTACCCAGGTAGAGCATAGAACTTGTTTGTATACATCCAGTCCAGGGAACGCGTTTACTTCTGGACCAACACGTCGCATGAAGAAGCCGCGTTAATCATGGGCCTGATCCACAAAGCTTTCTTCGCTACGGCTATTAGTTCTTATTCAAGGTTATGGGGTCTCGCTGCCTCGCTCCATCCTCCCCCCTCACTCACTCACACACTCATTCACAGGGAGACAGACCATTAAAGAGGAAGAGGAAGTTACTGAGTCAAGTGTTACTCTCATGGACCAATAATGTCTGTTTTGCCGATCGTGAAACAGATGGGTTAACTTCATTTTAAGAATGGAAATCGAACCGGACCCCTACGATATTTAACGGCGCCCAAACCACTCGGCTAGCTATCTTACCGTTCACCCTGATGGTATGTCGGAGGGGGGGGGGGGGGGGGGGGGGAGGAGGCTGGTGTAAGCTCTTTCACTCTTTACCTTGGAATATCTTGACAACTTGCCCGTGATTAGCTGCCTGACCTTTGGCCGCCTTCCAGCACTGATCTCACTCACCCCATCGAAGCGCGACTTCGCCTTCTGAATCATGTCATATAACTGTAATACCAAAGTGCACGTGCATTTCACAATCTCGCAAAACATAAATGTCACACAAATAACACTCGTTTAAGTACAAGCGAGTTAATTGTGTTTTCTTTCTTGGGCAGGCATTACGTCAATTTAAAAAAAAACCGTCAAGGTCGCCTAGAAAACCAGAAACGCATTTATAGATGGAGTAGCAGAGACTGAAACTCAAATACCAGTTGTTATTTAATTTCCTGTCTAAAAAATAGATCTAAGAAAATTGAGAATGTTGTAACCCTCCCACTCCAGCTCCCCTTCCACTGTAGTGATTCCGGTTCCAAGTCCCCCCTTCCCCCCGCCCCCTCCCCCTACCCTCCCGAACAGCTGTGTATGACTAAGCCCACTCCGTCCAGCTTACATAAATCTCCAAACAATAACACGACGACTGCTGCAGGAATCTGCTGCCGGTACCTCCCCGAGCTGGACGACTGTAAGCATCCCTGTGTCAGAAGTCGTCATGAGGTTGTGTGTAGTTGCTGTAGTCGTTCTGGTCCTGCTGGCTGGCGTCTGTGACGGCAGGCGGAGACGTGGGAAACGACAACGACGTGTGCAGGGGGACAGGTCGTCAAGGGAGTGGCCATCAACTCAGAACTGGAAATCTTTTCTGGACAGACTGATGGGAAGGTGAGCTTCTCTTTCCAAAATTGGGGGACAAGTACGTCATTACTTTCTTTACCTGTGGTCATTGGGTCGAGTTTTGTGTTAGGGGTGAGTTACTTTAAAATTTCAAAAACTTTAATTTCGTTGTACCCGGAATTCACTTGAACTTAAACGTTGTTGGGATTGGATTCTTTGTTTAAGTGTTATCTATTTGCTATATCCAAAGGTGAATGAAACGGTTTCAGAGAACTTCACTATTCAAATACTCCCAGTTGCATATTGCGGAGGTTTGTCTCTGCACAATAGTAAAACTAACATGATAATGTATCACTTATTCTTTAATATTATGTTTAATAAATACCCTAAATATTTCATAACATATCCTCAAATTTGCAAATAGATATCAATTGCATGCAGTGCATTTCTCGCTATAGTTAAATTTCACTTTCAATTTGACTTTCTTGTGGCAGAGAGGAACTGCTCTTTGTCACTGTGGTTGAAAGATGATATATCAGAATAAGGCTACATAACATGTGATGACATTTTGGGATACGTTGAAGACGACTACCTTACATCAGGCTTCATGAGTAAATGACCAACTATTCTATATTTCAGCCCGGCAAAAGTATTGTGATAGCTTTAACACAACATTGTACAATAGTTATTTAAAAACCCATTCAAAAGCATAAATGAATTACTGATAGAGTGGATATTCGGACATGGTAATTTTTCACGTTGCTTGTTCCTGCGAGTTAAGATTACACAAGGACATTTGCGACATGTTTACAAGAATTCTAAACGGTTTCCGGCAAGTTGTCTTCTATGACGTCCGTGCTTAGAAAAAAGGA
This sequence comes from Haliotis rufescens, assembly GCF_023055435.1. Taxonomy (NCBI): domain Eukaryota; kingdom Metazoa; phylum Mollusca; class Gastropoda; order Lepetellida; family Haliotidae; genus Haliotis; species Haliotis rufescens. Next base: position 38,732,457 of record NW_025963890.1, read on the forward strand.
AAGAAAATGGCCTCCAGTTTTTGCCGAGTCATATTTCCAAACTAACATGCCCGAAGTCAGTTCCGAGAGCCACTCTTCGGCTCCAGTCCTCTCTTCAGTTCTGTAACTAAATCCTTAGCAAATAAACAACTTTGTGTCGGGGCGAAATGTTAATTAACATATGTGCCATTTTAGAAGCAGGATGTTAGGGATAATTTCACGGTGGCAAATATTCTTTCATAAACAGTTCAGTGAGTGCGAACGCGTAAAATGCAATAACATCGAAAGCCAAAATGTTTTGAATCCTGGTTTTAAACTCCCTCCACTTCAGTGTCGGGAACTGAAGTAGTCAGACTAGTCATGTCGTTCAAGCAGCGTTATCTGTTTACAATGACGTCATTTCCGGTGATTAGATATAAAGCCAGCTGCTTGAAGTGAACCCCCTATAAAAACACCATAACAGGCAACTTAACTAATTTAACTGAACTTCTAATGCTTCTGTATGGATGTAACGTATTAGTTACAAGTGTGTGTAAAGTTATCTTATTCAGAATAATTCTACTGGCCATTCAAAATAAGATATTTATTACCGAATTCTAATTTCTTCGCAAAACTCATGCACGTTAACGCTATTACAGAGGTTGGGGAAGAACATGGAGCTTAGTGCAAATATTTTGACATGGCTATGATTCACGCTCCTTGCTAAAAAATCTCTGTTTCTTATACATTAATGAGGCGATTGGGTAACCAAGTTGTTAATGTGTTCACTCGTCAAGCTTGAACACCTGGGTTCGATTTCCAAAATGGTTTGAATATTTCACGCTCAATCATGATGTTCTCCCATTGCTGGAACTTTTGTAAAAGTGGCGTAAAAAATATAATCCTGGATTTAGATTATTATTGTAATAGATTAAATATTATGGGTCCTTATTTAACTACAAGTGTAGAATCCGAAATAATGCATCAATGAGTTCGAGTACTGGCTCTTGTAGTATAATTGGATGCGTAGTTCATGATAAAGCACTTCCGTGTTGCTGGTGAACTCTGACCCCTTATTACTACACATCCTGGGAGTGTTTACAAACACGTCGTGGGGTTCAGTTCCACTCTAATGTAGTTCTCTCAACTGCGCTCCATAGGACACAGATATGAAGCCACAAAGGGGGCGGTCGTGTAGCCTAGCGGTTAAAGCGTTCGCTCGTCACGCCGAAGACCCGGGTTCGATTCAAATAGGTACAATTTTGTGAAGCCCATTTCTGGTGTCCCCCGCCGTGATATTGCTGGAATATTGCTAAAAGCGGCGTAAGACCTTACTCACTCACTCCAGCTACAAACAGTCCTTTGTCAATTTCAACAAAGCCCAGATAGGTTGTATCCGAGTATTTTTCGAATTAATGTTATTTGCCCACACACAGAGCAAGACTCCATTAGTCAACGCTCCATTTTGAACTTTCTGTTCTAAACATGTAGCAATGAACTGCCGTGTGCAAAAGAAAGTATACAACCATGTTTGATGGTAGCTAAAATGAAACAAACAATTGTTATTCGATTGTGATTTATACTTGATACGAGAATCATATCTGTGTCTTCAACCTTAAGGGGGCGGTTAGGTAGCCTTGTGGTTAAAGCGTTCGCTCGTCACACCGAAGACCCGGGTTCGATTCCCGACATGGGTACAATGTGTGAAGCCTATTTCTAGTGTCCCACGTCGTGGTATTGCTGGAATATTGCTGAAAGCGGCGTAAAGCTCAACAGCACAAGTCCAGGATCGATTAATCAGAATCAAGTCTTTTAGTTCCCGCGACTGTTTTAGCCTAATAACGTTTTGATAACGTTTGTAATTTTTTGGTCAAATGTCAATTTTCAAGTGTATACTTTCTCTTGCCGGCAGTTTATTTCCAAGTGTCAAGAGGGCTTAGGTTTCAAACTTTAACACATGAAACAAATATACCTCCCGATTTGTATCGCCTTATCAGCGCGATAACCCTGATGCTTGTTGTCTGTTGGGATGTATTTCTCCGTCGCCAATGTTTCATGAATGTTATCTTTAACGTGATAACCCCCTTGTTAACTAAATATTGCGTAAATAACGCTCGTTACGAGTGGTTCGTTTTTTCCTGGTGATAAATAGTTGAGGTATCAGTCATGACCGTGGAGCGGAGTATACAGCTCGAAATATGTTAGGGATCGAAATACTCGATACCAAAGTCTCATCAGTGCGTAAAAACCTCTGGTGCAGAGTTTGCATATGTGTGTAAATTTACCTTCATTATACTACCGCACATTTAGCTCAACTTAACTTAACTTATTTAACTTTCATGATTTCAACATCTCCTCGGAAACCACAAGGTCAATGTGGCAAAAACTGAATGTATGAATGATCTAATCCATTGTCTCTAAACGGACTTTGTTCCGATTTTTAAACATGCGAGCAATATTTTTCACGCGAGCAATATTTCCAATTGCATTAATGGCATTCTATTTTTTCAAAAGGTGGGATAGGTGTAGTTAGTGTTAGGATTGGATTTGTTATAACTAGTGATTAGACTGATACAGCGACCGAAATCATAACTGTGATAAATCGCCCCACCCCCGAGCCCCACACTCACACACATATATCCCCTCAGATACACACTCATACTTATCTTCTCGCCACCCACTAAACCTCCCTCCCCATGACAACAGTGCGGGAATAGGCCCAGATCATGTGCAGGTTGTCATTCACAGTGATATCAGGGCAAGCAGGAGGAGGGGCCCAGTCATCCGAGGCACCCGATTCCCTCTGCAGAGTTCCCTCCCAAAGACAGTGTCCCAGTTTCATCAATGACACTGATCACATTGTCTCCACCTGAACTAAACATGTTCAACACACTGTGAAGCATACCCCTTTGTGCCTATAAGCATATTGCTAATATCAAATATTGCATATTGCACTTCATATGGAATTTAATCATGGGGTCTGTTCATACTTGCAAGCTTACATGAGTTCCTGTACAATGAGGTACCTACAATTCTGACTTGTGTCCCAAATCAGTGGAACACTCTCTCCACTCTCTCTCTCTCTCTCTCTCTCTCTCTCTCTCTCTCTCTCTCTCTCTCTCTCTCTCTCTCTCTCTCATAGCGGTCGTCATGAAGGCAGATAAAGGTGTTGATACCGTGTCATGTTGCAGACTGGGCACCCGGAAGTATGGTTTCGGCCTTGGCCAGGACGAGGACAGTGTCTTTAACTTCGACTTCGGCTGGAACCAACCGTCCAGAGACTGGTGGAAGGGGTGAGTGACCAACACACCCTTGGCCGGATTCAAACCCGGAATAGTTTCCGTATATACGTGTGAACAACACACGTTATTTTCGAATTGTTTCAAACATGAACATTTCGAAAATATAATGTACAGTAATACATTTTTCATTAATTTATTTTAATTTTCATTATTATGCAAAAACTAAAAATTGATAGTGTCAGTGACTGACAGGAATATACCCGCTGCGCTAGCGGTTTTAATCACCGACGTATATACACGTAACGATCCTTCCGGTTATAATCACCGACATATATAGATGTAACGTTGAGCCTGACGGTTATAACCCTCGGCATATACATGCAACGTCGAGCTTGACGGTTATAATCACCGACATATATACACGTAATGTCCAGTCTGACGGTAATAATCACCGACGTATGGACACGTAACGTCGAACCTGACGGTACTACTGACCGATATATATATTATACCCATAAGTCGAACTTTGCGGACACTCAAGACCAGCAGGTATAACCGCTATGTCGAACCACACGATACCACTGATCGACATTGATGTACCTATTAATCGAACCCAACACGTAGACTAGATGTTCGAGAATAAGATTTTATAGTTATAATTCCTTTCCATAATTCCAGCAGTTCAGAACTAATTCTTTACCACATATGCATGTGTCAAAGAATCACGTGACCCTGTTCTCTTTCAGCCCAAACGTGTGCCTCACCAAGACGGATGAGGAGACGAACACGACGGTGACAGGGGTTGGGACCATCGCCCGTCACTTTAGCTTCCACAGTCACGTATGTGACGAGACCGAGTCTGCCTATAAATGCACCATCACGTGAGTATATGACGTCACCATCACGTGGTGATAAGGCGTAATTGAATTATTGGTTTTCCAAGAGGAAGAAGAGCGTTGAAGATGACATTGATAACAATGGGCTCTTCGCGTTCAGCGTTTATTGAGTGCGATGTTGTCATTTAGTTCTGACCCCATCTTCTTCAGGTCAAAGGTCATGGACAAGCAGAGGTTGGTGACGGAAGTGTACGAGTGTTGCCGTGGATACGCGAGAAAGCAAGCTGAATTTGGCTGTCCGAGAAGTAAAGGGTTTCAGAATAAGACTAAAATAAATAATGATTTTCTTACCTCAAATCTCTTCATTATAAAGGTGGAATATGTTCTGCGAACTTTTATCATTCGAAATTTACCCCTTTCGGGCCATTCCGAGACTTTCCGAAAATGACTGGATAAACTTTCTGTAGGTCAAGGAACGATGCGAATGGACAGTGGAAGTAATTCCTTCTTTAAGGTGTTACAATGTTTCTATTTTATTAGTAATGATGATGATGATGATGATAATAATAATAATAAGAGTAATCATAACTGCCAGAATGAGACATGACATGACATCAAGGTGTTTGGGCGACTCCAAACAACCTAAGACTTCCAGTTGGCCTGAGAGGCGGTCGGGTAGTCTAGTGGTTAAAGCGTTCGCTCGTCACGCCGAAGACCCTGGTTCGATTCCCGACATGGGTACAGTGTGTGAAGCCCATTTCTGGTGTCCTCCGCCGTGATATTGCTGGAATATTGCTAAAAGCAAGCACACACTCACTCACTTACTCCAGTTGGCCTGGGGCCTGGCAATGTTGGTCTGCCACAGTAACTCGAATCACGACCATGTTGTAGAGGTGCAGCTGAGGGACCTGGTGGGCACGATCCGGAATCTGGGGCTCACTGAGTTCCTGCGTGCTGCTGACAGCGTGTCCCTCACTGAGGAGTTGAGACAGGGGAACTTCACCCTCTTCGTCCCAGAAAACAAGGCCTTCAAGGACCTGACCAGCGCTCTGCCGGAACTGAAGAAAATTATGCCGAAGGTATCTGACATGACCGTTACTCTTAATCCCAAATACGGACAGAAAGTGTTTTCATTTTTTTATTGACATACGATTTGTTTGTTTGTTGTTTAACGCCGTACTCAGCAACATTACAGCTATATGACGGCGCTCTGTAAGTAATCGAGTCTGGACCAGACAATCCAATGATTGACATCATGAACATCGATCCACGCAATTGGGAAACGATGACATGCATCAACCAAGCCGGCCATCCGATCCCGTTAGTCGCCTCTTACAAGCATAATCGCCTTTTACGGCAATCATAGGTTGCCGAAGACTTATTCTACCCCGGATCGGGTTGCATATTGACTGACACATATTGAGTGTGATGCATGTCGGGTGTGGTGCACGTGGAGATTGATGCATATTTCGTGGTGCATACCGAGAGTGCACCAACCATGCCCTCCCCCAGTGTCTCAGTTGAGGCAGGAGTTGTTTGTTTGACATCAGAATCTGTTTCAGAAATATGCCAAGGCCACCTACAGCTGGCTGCTTATTTTTGAGTTTGGCTTTCTCGTTGAGTACGAGTAAACTGCCAGACTCGTTCCCACACACAATAGGGGGTATTTAGTAGAAAGCCATAGCCCAATCAAACAAGGACAGTGCCCAGTACAGCATACACCACACAGCATTCAGCATACGACATTCATCATTCATCATTCAGCATACAGCATACATCATTCAGCACAAGGCATACATCATGCAGCATACATCATTCAGCATACAGCATACATCATTCAGCATGTATCATACAGCATACATCATTCAGCATGTATCATACAGCATACATCATTCAGCATGAAGCATACATCATTCAGCAAACAGCATACACCATTCACCATACAGCATTCAGCATACAACATACATCATTCGGTTTACAGCATACAGCATAAGGCATAAGGCATACACCACACAGCATACAACATACATCATTCAGCATTCAGCATACAGCATTCAGCATAAGGCATACACCATACAATATGCATCATTCAGGATACAGCATACACCATTCGGCATAAGGCATACATCATTCAGCATACAGCATACAGCATACAGCATTCAGCATAAGGCATACATCATTCAGCATACACCATTCAGCATACACCATTCGGCATAAGGCATACAGCATACAGCATGCATTATTCAGCATACACTATTCAGCATACATCATTCAGCACACAGCATAAAAAGCATACAGCATAAAAAAATACAGCATAAAGCAAACAACATTCAACATACAGCATTCAGCATACAGCATACAGCATTTAGCATTCAGCATAAAGCATTCAAACCTTGGTAAATTTTATTTTTTATAATCGAATGATGTCATGTCGCAGCCTCAAAATAAGGGGTAATCGGTAAGATTTCTAACGCCGCTTTAAACGATATCACAGATTGCAACGGAAGGACGCCCGAAGTGATGCAGTCGCTCACCATTCTGGTGTAACCCACGAGCACGGGTGTGGTGGTGACAAATCCGGGACTCTGGGACACACACACACACACACACACACACACACACACACACGTCATAGGATTCTTGAACACGCCAAGTCTATGCGACACTACACAGTGAATTGCAGTGCCCTAGATGACAAGGCCACACGTCCCTCCAGTGCTATCAGTGACAGTATTGATGCAATTGTGTCTCTTTTAACTTTGAAACAAAGATTCCATTTGTGACGATTCAAAAAGAAACTGTATTTTTTTAACTTAACTCGGGGAAGTGACAGTTACTTCTAACATCTCATTTTCAGTTTGAAAACAAACTTGACACGATTTATGGATAATTCTCTCACAAACCCTTAATCCAACCCCAACATCCATCTCTTGCAAGGTCGGTCCTTTGGTCTAATATGTTTAGAGTTGCGTCCCTTGGATTTGCCAGGATCCCCTTGTTGTGGGTTCAAACCCAAGATTGATTCTTGGTTTGGCAGCACCTTGGACGTGATCATGTGTTTCAAACGTCGACTTGCAGTACTGAAGTATCGTTTAAAGCAGCATTAAACCATTTCATTCGTCACGTTTCTAGGACATGCCAAATGTGGTGATGGTGTCCAAGCCAGTGTCCAACCTGGTGTTGACGGACACTCAGAACCTCCTCCTGGGCCACATGGCTTCCGGTCAATACAAGATCAGCAACCTCCAGGACGAGCAGCTCGTGGAGACCGGAAGTCCATACAAGTCCAAGGTCAGGGTCAACTTCTACGAGGGTCCACAGAGGGTAAGTGTAGCGACATGGATATGAATGTTCATGTCATACTTTGTTTACGACACGAGTGTCTAAATTCCGGTATTTCCCGAGCAAGAGCGAGAGTGTCGTAAACATGGTATGGCATGAACACGAACATAATGTATGATGTTTTGTTTATTACTGAAGAAGAATTTTAGTGTTTACCTATTAGGACAATCGCAACAGCAGCGGAACCACAATTTGTTGAATGACGTCAACAATCTTCAGCTATGAAGTGTGACGTCATTCCAACCTAAGATTTGAATGACGTCAACAATGCCGTCCGGATGACGGAAACAATACGCTGTTGTCTCGTGATGTGGTATGATCCTAGGGCACGTATAATTTTATGAACCCCGAACCCCGAACTCGACAATATGAAGCAAAGAATTACTCTCAGTGAGATTTGTTTACAATCAGTGCCAAATGGTTAATACAGTCTTGGAAGGGCCGTGTTAGGCCATGTAACCGGCAATTGCATTCAAATGGTCTCATTCAACCTGGCTGGCTGATCGTGGCAACTGTTTCACCATGCACTCAATTTTTTTACCGTTTTAATGAGGGGCACAAGTTTCCCAGTCCTAGATGGCGGCGCAGTTCACTGTAGAGTTGCGCCCCTTGGACATGCCAGGATCCGCTGGCCATTGGTCCGAATTCCAGAAAAACGAACTTTGTTTAATCAGCACTATAACCATGCTCGGTGTCTTCACCGTTAACTTGGCACTATGTTTCTCCCACAATGAACTGTTGTATGAAATTATCTCACTTGACACGAATCTACTCATGCGAAGAGTAGTGTCGGTGGATCTGTAAGCACGAGTGGACAAACCGTCTGTGGTCTGTGAAACTTATAATTTAGGATTCGAATCCCGGTTCGCCCCGATTATGTTTCTAGGTTTGTCAGCACCATGCCCTTGTCGTGGGTTTCACCGAAGTGGTAAACGTCTAAGACCTGCATCACTTCGGGCTTTCCTCCCACAATGTTATATTTTATGTACTCCACACAGCTGATGACGGCTAACTGTGTCCGAGTCAAGACTGCCGACATCGTGGCCACCAACGGCGTCGTTCACAAGATAGAGTCGCTACTGCAGCCTGTCACTGGTACCATCGTCGACATCATTAGCAAGTCGCCACAGTTCGGCATCCTTAAGACCGGTCAGTGTATGGTTGTGGTGGCCAAGCTTTCATGTCAAGTCATATGTATAGGATAAAACACGCCTCCGAGGTTTAGGTTGAAAATGTTTAACTGCGAGCGAGGGAAAAAAAACCAGGGAGGCGTGTTATAACCAACTTATGAACCGTCTAAATCCAAGAAATACCTGCAAAAATAAGAAAACATCAACATACCTTATAGTGAAACAATACAGTGTATCGCGGCATTAAAGCGTGCGAGAGAGAGAGAAAAAACACGTGCAGCATGGACTAGCTGGAGTCATGGCATGATAAATTTAAAAACTGCTTATGACCTGCCTCGGCATTCGTGACCAACTCGTGTTAGCGACTCGTGCCCCTCTCATGGCCATTTTTGCGACCGGGTTCCGTCTTAGCGCAAACGGGCATACCTAAAACAATTGTCAACTCGTTGCGTAATGGTTCACATATCTTTCCCCATATATCATATATATTTCAGATGTAATTTAAAGCACATCGGGACGTGCGTAATTTTAAAGTATGAATGAACACATTTAACTGTGTCTTGGGTATATTTTTAGAAGCAAGACATATGTAAAATGAAAAATTATTTCTGAGGGATTCTTTGACGAAGAACTTGAAATCATACACGCATTCTGATTGGTTTGTCGTATTTTCGCACATTACATTCATCGACGGGGGGGACGAGTCTTCTTGCAGGTTACGGAAAGGGGCGAGTAGTGACGAATGCTGCCTCGGTAGCTCAGTAGGAAAACAGTTGGTAACAAAACTTACGATATGTGAGGTTGCAGATTCTATTCACGTCATGGAATTTTCTTGTAGATTAAATTTGTGATTTTTAACCAATCATCAAAAAGTGATCACATAAAGAGACAAGTTCATAAAACGTTAATTGTAAAACCTAGATGTTACAATTGAAATGTAAAACCTTAAAGCAGGTTTAGAAGTGATCTATTTCAAAACCAAGGCTTGGAAGACAATCGCTTCAAAGCCGGGATTGGAAGATAAGCGGGTTACTAGGCGTACCCGAGGATGTCAAGAACCTAATGAAATATAGGGTAATACGGTGATAGATTTGTAAAACTAATTCAACACCACTACTACAGTAAACTACGGTTATAACGAACTCAAAGGGGCCACTAATTTTAGTTCGTTTTAACCGTAGTTCGGTATAAGCACATATACAGCATATATACATCAAATGGCCGGGACTAAAAATAAGTTCGATATATCGGTCAGTTCGTTATAAGCGTGTTCGTTATAACCGTAGTTTACTGTACTTTGATGAAATAATTACAGTAACCGTGCCTTAAGGGTGAATAGTTATGAGAATTGTAGAACAAAAAGTTGTGACACGTTTATTCCGTAACCACGGACACTGGTTGCCAGGACGTCTAAAGGCGCCTCCATTATCTCAGCAGAGTTGCGTCCCTTAGGCATGACATCATCTTGTAAGTCCAGAAATGATCCACTGTTCATTTCAGCTCTAGCCCGTGCAAACCTGGTCCATATGTTCCGAGACGAGGGCCAGTTCACACTGTTCGCCCCTACAGACGCCGCCTTCAAGAAGATGTCTCCTCAGCTCCTGGAGAAGCTGTTGGCTGGAGAACAAGAGTGTCTGCAGAGTGAGTGGCCATCTGTACTAGTGAGTCTCCTGGAAGAAGGAGACTATGTGTTTTAGATCACTGCTTCAAGGCATACAATGATTTCTCTGAAAGGAGAAGAGAAACAGTTTTTTTGGACCCGCAACACATGTACAGGTCAGCCAGTAAACACTTACTATTTTTGTAAAAGCTGAAGGAAAAAATGGGTTTTTTTTGGAACAAATTGTTTTTGTGAAAACGCTCTCAGGCTCCCCTTTCCAGAATAACAAATGGTCAGCTACCTATCCTTGAACCCATTATATACATGATGAGGAGGGGGTATGGGTGGCCCAGTCGTCTGTGGCTGTGCAGAGTTGCGTCCCTTGGGCACGCCAGAAACCTATGATTGTGGGTTCGAATCCCGGTTCTCCCTCATTATGATTCTAGGTTTGTCAGCACCATACCCGTGCTCGTGGGTATCACCGAAGTGATAAACGTCTGAGACCTGCTTCACTTTCCTCCCACATTAAGCTGACACGCCGTGATAAAACTGGAATACTATTAAAAACGGCGTTAAACCCAGATCACTCACTCACTCATAAAGAGGAAGTACCATTATGTGACCTTGCTGAGATGTATGTCATGTACGCGACGGCGTGGATCCCTCGTACTCATGCTATCAGCGGGTTTGCCTGGTCCAGATTCGACCGTTGTGATATAGATCTGAGCTCAGTATCGTCTGTGAAGTCTTCCTGTACACGTAGCTCTGATCCAGTTCACTGACATGACGTTTTCCATGAATACATCACATCCAAGACCATTTCCTGTAACACTTTGTTTGAGATTTTTTGACATGCTATATTGTCAGGCCCTTTCTTTATACAATCTCATTAAAATCAGATCTAAGTTCTCGCTGCCGCTCAACAAAGATCTAAGGACATCCCATTACGAAGATCTGATTTTAATGAGATTGTTCCTTCATATCACATAGAATAGGGCACGGGGGTCCCAGTCGTCTTAAACGCCGCAATTCTTGTATCCTTGTACACAATGAGACCCGTGTTTCAGCTGCTTGTAAATAATGAGACTTGTCTTTCATATCCTTGTAAATAATGAGACTTGTCTTTCATATCATTGTAAATAATGAGACTTGTCTTTCATATCATTGTACACAATGAGACCCGTGTTTCAGCTGCTTGTAAATAATGAGACTTGTCACGTACGCGACGGCAAAGAAGCTCAACAAAGATCTAAGGACATCCCATTACGAAGATCTGATTTTAATGAGATTGTTCCTTCATATCACATAGAATAGGGCACGGGGGTCCCAGTCGTCTGTAACGCCGCCATTCACCATGCAGAGTTGTGTACCGTAGGCTCGCCAGGATCTTGGGACAAGGTTTGTCAGAATCATCCCTGTGTGTGTTGGTTTCACCAAAGTGATAAAGGTGAAATACCTGCATCAGTTCGGGTGTTTCTCCCACATCAAGCTGACACGCCCTGATCTGAGTGAAATTGTGTTCATAGCAGCGCTAAACCGACCCCACTCCCTCACTCCTCACATAGCTTGCTGTTATTGCCGATTTTCTGCTTTGCAGAGGTGCTGAAGAACCATGTTTTACCCAATGTCATCTGCTCTGCGGTCATCCAAGGGCACGCCAAGTCTTACAACCTCCTCAACGCCTACATCAACCTCACCCGCGACGACAACGACAAGGTGTTTGTCGACAAGGCGCAGATTGTTCAGAAGGACCTGATGGCAACGAACGGCGTCATCCACCTGATTGATGATGTCCTCGTACCCGACGAAGGTAGCCACAACACAAACCGTCGATTCAAACAGCCATTTCCATTAAGTCTCTATGGCCCATTTGGATCGGGTTTGACAGTTCAAAATCAAGAGTAACTGTGTGACATTAATCAAATTTTATCCCCAAAAACTAATGTCCCCGAAATCTTTTGAAAAACAATTATTTCAAATTAAATTATTGTAAGGTATTTTTCTTGGGGAAGGAATCAGGCTCAGAGTTTTAAATGAAAAATTATTTGGTTTTGTAACTGTCGCTGAAAATATCTAATTTCGATACAAAATCCCATCCAAGGCGTAGTAGAATATGACCGCCGTTGGTATTCCAACTACATGGAGAAGTTATTTCCACGGCCCATGAAGATCCGGGGTAGAATAGGTCTTCAGCAGCCCATGCTCGCCGTAAAAGGCGACTATGCTTGTCGTAAGAGGCGACTATGCTTGTCGTAAGAGGCGACTAACGGGATCGGGTGATCAGACTCGCTGACTTGGTTGATGCATGTCATCGATCCCAATTGCGTGGATCGATGCTCATAATGTCAATCACTGGGTTGTCTGTTCGAGACTCGATTACTTACAGACCGCTGTCATATATTTTGAATATTGCTGAGCGTGCCGTTAAACAACAAACAACCAAAACACTGTCACACACATTAGTGATGGTATTCACACTGTATGACTGGCTTCGTCGTCTGTTGCACCAGAACCTCGATCCTCATTATATATTGTGTTAGGATCAGAACCGTAAACCTTGATATCAAGCACATGTTACATTCTGCAGGTTAAGGTATTCTGAAATCTTTATATCTAACCACACACCGTCCTTTTCAGCCCTGCGGATAACGGACATTGTTGAGAAGCACGGAGCAACCCTCATCCTTGGCCTTCTGAAAGAGGCTAAAATGATGAATGACCTTCAGAAGGCCAGCAATGTCACCTTCTTTGTCCCCTCCAACAAGGCTATCCAGGTAACCTGTGTTTCAGCTGCTTGTACACAATGAGACCTGTGTTTCAGCTGCTTGTAAATAATGAGACCTGTCTTTCATATCCTTGTAAATAATGAGACCTGTGTTTCAGCTGCTTGTAAATAATGAGACCTGTCTTTCAGCTGCTTGTACACAATGAGACCTGTCTTTCAGCTGCTTGTACACAATGAGACCTGTCTTTCAGCTGCTTGTACACAATGAGACCTGTCTTTCAGCTGCTTGTACACAATGAGACCTGTCTTTCAGCTGCTTGTACACAATGAGACCTGTGTTTCAGCTGCTTGTAAATAATGATACCTGTCTTTCATATCCTTGTAAATAATGAGACCTGTGTTTCAGCTGCTTGTAAATAATGAGACCTGTGTTTCAGCTGCTTGTACACAATGAGACCAGTCTTTCAGTTGCCTGTACACAATGAGACCTGTGTTTCAGCTGCTTGTACACAATGAGACATGTGTTTCAGCTGCTTGTACACAATGAGACCTGTCTTTCAGCTGCTTGTACACAATGAGACCTGTCTTTCAGCTGCTTGTACACAATGAGACCTGTCTTTCAGCTGCTTGTACACAATGAGACATGTGTTTCAGCTGCTTGTACACAATGAGACCTGTCTTTCAGCTGCTTGTAAATAATTAGACCTGTGTTTCAGCTGCTGGTAGATAATGAAACTTGTCTTTCATATCCTTGTCAATAATGAGACTTGTGTTTCAGCTGCTGGTAGATAATGAAAGTTGTCTTTCATATCCTTGTAAATAATGAGACTTGTGTTTCAGCTGCTGGTAGATAATGAAACTTGTCTTTCATATCCTTGTAAATACAGTAAACTACGTTTATAACAAACACGCTTATAACGAACTGACGGATATAACAAACTTACTTTGTCCGACTATTTGCTGTAGTTATGCTGTATATATGCTTATAACGAATTACGGTTATAACGAACTAGAATAAGAGGTCCCTTAGAGTTCGTTATAACCGTAGTTTACTGTAATGAGACCTATCTTTCAGCTGCTTGCATACAATGAAACTTGTTTATATATTTCAGGCCCTCCCGGAGGAGACTGTCAGCGCCCTCAGGGCCGACCCCGCCCACATGAGACAGCTTCTTCAGTACCACATCGTCCCTGAACGCGTCTCCTTCAACGCCCTCTACAACAACTTCCTCCTCGACACCTCCAACTCCGACAAGAAGATCAGGATCAACGAATACTCCTCGGTATGCCATGGTGCACGTTAGATATATTCACATTCAGACTGACTTACATGTAAGAGGGTGTAAGAACCTTTGTGTTTGAAGTACCCATCTTCCCGAGGCAATGGAGGTAACTGACTATAAAAGTTTCCACCCTTGCCGAACTAGGCTGGAATTTTCAGGCTCGATCGTAGCGCCACCAGTGGCTATTACGAGTTATGTCCCTTCTACTGACCAATCAGATTCCACCTCTCACATCACATGTAATTGCTTCAAACAAAATGGTGGCGCCCAGTCCAGACGACGTGATCGACAATCAACATCTATGTTGTAATAAAACGGACCTTACCTCACGAAGAGCATCAAATCACTTGAGCACCTTGATGAAAAACATAAAAAGATTTGCAAAACATCTATCCAACCCCCAGTTGGCGGTACACCTGTTTTGTAAATCCTTCAGTCGACCGAAATCATGTTGAAATCCATGTTGTTTACGAACCGGCTGTCTAGTTCTTTACGCAATTGGGATGCGCTAGACTCGTTAGTTCAGCCAAAATGTAACTCAGGGATTCCAGTCAGGTTCTGCAGGGGTTGAAACTGTTTTTTATAGTCAGTTAACTCCCTTGCCTAGGGAAGATGGAAGTACCCTGCAAAGAAACTTCACGCAAACGTGGTCCTTATCATTGAGTGTGCATGAAGTTGGCTTTACTGGTACATGTATGTATTATTGAGACAGCTAAATGATGTCCATAGTAGGTCACGAAGAGTTGCGTCCCTTGGGTACGCCATTAACCTATGATTGTGTGTTCGAATCTCGGTTCGCTCCGATTATTTTTCTAGGTTCGTCAGCACCATGGATTTCGTGGGTTTCACCAAAGTGGTAAACGTCTGAGACCTGCATCACTTCGGACTCTCCTCCAACATCAAGGGGGCCCAGTCGTCTAAGGCGCCGCGATTTGCTGTGCAGAGTTGCGTCCCTTGGGCACGCCAGAAACCTATGATTGTGGGTTCGAATCCCGGTTCGCCCCAATTATGTTTCTAGGTTTGTCAGCACCATACCCGTGCTCGTGGGTTTCACCGAAGTTGTAAACGTCTTAGACCTGCATGACTTCGGGCTTTCCTCCCACATTAAGCTGACACGCCGTGATATAACTGGAATAATGTTAAAAGCGGCGTTAAACCCAACTCAGTCAGTCAGTCAGTCCAACACAAGCTGACACGCAGTGAAATAACTGAGCTACTGGATAACGTCTCAATGGTCTGCAAAGCAAAAACTATTTCATTCTAGCGATAGCACTTAGCAAATATTGCTTGATGTCACCAAGCGATATCTCCTGTGGGTGCAAGTTTTGCATGATAAATAGACTGTGCAGACAAATTAAAACATTGAAAACCTTTTCATATTTCAGTTCCCGTTCGGAACCGACTGGCAGCAGACTGCCCAATGTTCTCCTGTGTCAACAAAGAACGTGGAGTCGTGTAATGGCGTCATCAACATTATCGACAAGGTGGGCCGTCAAGTGTGCGTTTGGAGATGCTGCTGGCACTGTCTACCCACAATGCATTTGGGGATGTCATACACAGCGGGTTACTCATCTTCCCGAGGCAAGAGAGTTAACTGACTTTAAAAGTCCAGTTCCCACCCTTGCCGAACTAGGCTGGAATTCCTGGGCTCGATCGTAGCGCCACCAGTTGTTATTACGAGTTATGACCCTTCTAAGCCTCTCCTATGGACCATTCAAAGTCCACCTCTCGTTTTACTTGCATTTGCTTCAAACAAAATGGCGGCGCCCAGTCGAGACGATCTGTTCAAACCTCAAGATCTATATTGTGATAAAACGGGTCTTACATCACGAAGTGCATCAAATCACGTGATCACTTTCATTAAAAACATAAAAAGATTTGTAAAATATCTGTTTACAACGAGTTGGCGGTCCGAAATCTGCACAGTTTACGAACCGGATTTCGATTTCGGTGCGAGATTTTGATTGGACTATGCATAGACTCGTTAGTCCAGCCAAAATGTAACTCCTTTATACCAGCCTAGTTCGGCAAGGGTGGAAACTGGACTTTGATAGTCAGTTAACTCGCTTGCCTCGGGAAGATGCGGGTTACTAAGAAAACGTACAACTTTATGACATCTTTGAGAGGCATTTAGTAGTTATAGTACTAACTAAGAATAAGATATATGGATGAACAACTTCTTTATTACAACTAAGAGCGACGTTTCGGTGTTGGTTCTTACACTCTTATAAAGTTTGATTGCTTGATAACGGTGTTATCACCTACATCGAAACGTCGCTCCTAATTGTAATGAGGAAGTTGTTCATCCATATATCTTGTCCTTACTTAGTACAACTTTATGGATAACAACTTCTCGTTTATTGCACGTATATTGTAGATTCGTACACCCTTGTTAAGCTGTAGTGATTACAAGTGAAGAGAAGTATATGTGATAAGCAGCAGATTAAGTCTCAGCACAGTGTCAGAATCTACATCGAAACCTAGCTATATGCAATAAACCAGAAGTTGTTATCAATAAAGTTGCACGTTCCTATATGCTCACCAACTTCTAGATTGATCAAACCATGGGTTATGTTACCATAGGCGTGTTGCTTAATGAACAGTGAGTGAGTATGGTTTTACGCCGCTTTAGCAATAGTCCAGCAATATCACGACGGGGACACCAGAAACGGGCTTCACACATTGTACCTATATGGGGAATCGAACCCGGGTCTTCGGCGTGACAAGCTAACGCTTTAACCACTAGGTTACCCCACCAACCTCAATAAACTGTGAGGCATGGCAGCGGGATCCTTGTCAGGACAAGTCGTGTCCCTAGAAATATTAGCTACATCACAGAATACCGGTTACCTTCCGCCATATTGATAAACGTGTAACGTGTAAGTTTTTTCGCCAGAATTAGCCGCCTCGCTAAAATAACAACTTGAAACAAGTGCTACCGTATGTAAATGGTATTATACTTTCCAAAGATAATGAAAATACTACGCGTTCGTTGAAAAATGTTCATGTCCAATTTTCGATACCCTTGAATTGCTTCGGTATTCAATCATATTAAACCTTACAAATACAAGCGGGGTATATTTCTGCTTATTTTGAATTTGATCGATTTTATATTTGAAAATGGTCAGTAGCCTCAAACAATGATGGCGGATGGGTATCCAGTATTCTGAAGGTGTACCGAAAAATTGAAAGGCACATTTCAAAATCCTTCCTTTGTTGGCAGAAAAGGAAGAATTTGAACTATATTATGAGAGACGCACCTTTGACGTGCGAGAGTATACCTGATTTCATAAAACTTACGTTACCATTATTTATTAGTTTCTGTTGAAACCTCAAGCCTATTTGCAGTGTTATAAGATTCTTGACCTGTCAGCACAGTCGTACCCGTAGGTTTCATTTATCAGAGGTCAGTGGCCAGTGCCAAGACCTGACATCCTCGAGTATCCAGTGTATGGTATGTCCATTCTGTTATGATACATACCCTTGATCAGGTGGTCAGGCTCGCTGACTTGGTTGATGCATGTCGTCGATCCCAATTGCCAGGATCGATGATCATGATATTAATCACTGGATTGTCTGGTCCAGACTCGATTATTTACAGACCGCCGTCATATAGCTGGAATATTGCTGAGTGCGGCATTAAACAACAAACCAACCAACGGATCCTTGCGCCAAATAGCTTCGTTTCGGAAGAGACGTCACCACCACCATCGCCCCTATGTCTATCCAAGCACAAACGTTCAATCAATCAATCAATTTTATCTCGTAATTCAGGCCACATGGCCCATAGATTAATAACATTTTAGGTCACATGTCCAGAGTGTTACATATCTGTCGATCTCATTTTAAATAATTTTCATCAATATAAAGCTATCAAGCGTAGTACATTAATATCACATGATTTCAATCCATTTGCAAACGTGATATTACCTTTATAATATTTCTGTAATGAGGTAAAAAGCACAGACTTCCTCTCGCTCGAAAGAGTAATTTCATTGGTCAGCTATTTTCATTCTCATGCTATTCAAATTGAGCTCCAATCAAAGCTATGGTAGCGAATGAGTGCAGGGTAGTTATCCTTGGAGTATGGAGATATAATGTACTGGATATTCGAAGATGGTACTTTGCGCTTTAATCCCAAATCACCCATAACTGCAATTATATGACTAAAATATTGTTTATAAATCATGAAAATTCAGCGTTTTCCCCATTACCCCCAGGTGATGATCCCGCCTACCGGCAACGTGATTGACGTCCTGGCGCTAGACTCGCGCTTCTCCCAGCTCGTGGGCCTCATCAAGAAGGCGGGCCTGGCTGACCAACTCCAGGGTGACGGGCCTTTCACCGTGTTTGCCCCGACCAATGAAGTGAGGGACAACATCATACGTCGTTTTTAAAAAATATGTGTTCACTCCGCTATTTCTTTTTGGATATTAATATCCGGGAAAATTTGTTTATGATGTCATGACGCAAGATCAGGAAGTTTCATTCATTGGAGTTTGCATCCAAAAGTTTATCCCATTATCTTAATGATTACCCAGGGACATTGTCTCAGTGTCTCACGTGACACGACCAACATCGACACCTAGACTTCACTGAGTGAGTGAGTGAGTATGGTTTTACGCCGCTTTTAGCAATATTCCAGCTTTATCAAGGCGGTGGACACCAGAAATTGGCTTCACACATTGTACCCATGTCGGGAATCGAACCCGGGTCTTCGGCGTGACGAGCGAACGCTTTAACCAATGGGCTACCCGACCGCCCAGACTTCACTGAGAATCTTTAAAGGAGTTGTTTCTGTCAGTATAGATTAAAATTCACCCCAGCTGACAATGATGGTGGTTCTATTGTCAGATCACTTTGGTTTTTAGAAGCTCATGCTGTTAGTAATTTCACTCAAGCACTTGTTTCATTAGTAATTTAAAACATTCTAAGGTACTCAACTTTTCTCAAGGTGTATATAATAGTCAAGTGAGAAACAAATTTTACCTTATATCGAAAATTACAGAACCAGAATCAGATAGCACAGTTCCTCAACCCATACATGACATATATATATAATATATAATGATATGAGTGAAAGCAACCCTTTGGCTGAGATAGTCGTGATCCCCATACTTTAACACAATGAGTGAGTGAGTATGGTTTTACGCCGCTTTTTGCAATATTCCAGCAATATCACGGCGGAGGACACCAGAAATGGGCTTCACACATTGTACCCATGTCGGGAATCGAACACGAGCGAACGCTTTAACCACTAGGCTACCCGACCGCCCCTTAAACACAATGACTCATGATAGTAGAGGCGGGAAAATCCACTGTGGGTCTTAGGAACTGGTCATTTATGAGTGGGGCGGGGTGGGGCGGGGCGGGGCGGTGTGATTGGTCTTAGAACTGTATATTTTGCTGATGGCCCTCATATTATGTAACATTTTTTCATGTTCCCCACCCCCAATACTTTACCAGCTCCTTATCTGATTGCTTCAACATCAATGTCTCACTGTCCCCAGGCCTTCAAGGCTCTCGGCAAGGACGCTGTGAAGACGTTGCGGAATAACACCGGGGAGTTGAGGTCGGTTCTGAAGAACCACCTGGCCAATGGTAGGTAGCACTGAATATAAAAAAAACCTACTTATTTATTCAGGGAAGGAAAGAAATCTGTTTTTATACAAACAGTTGGGTCAATGACATAAATGACCAGTGAGTGAATGTTGTTTTACGTTACGTCATCACTACATCACGGGGTTCTGTAAACGGGTCAAGGCTGGGAGAGGCATATCAATAGATCACGTGTGTTTGTAGAATACTGTAATCAATAATTCAGAATCAGGGCACCATGTCACATGATCAGCCATGCTATCACAAATCGTTACTATCCTGTTTTCTCAATCGACATTTAACAGGTACTGGGGATCTCTTTTAACCCGGGATTTTAAGGTATGAGTAAGTGAGTGAGTTTTACGCCGCTTTAAGCAATATTCCAGCAATATCACGGCGGGGGTCACCAGAAATGGGCTTCACACATTGTACCCATGTCGGGATTCGAACCCGGGTCTTCGGCGTGACGATCGAACGCTTTAACCACCAGGCTACCCGACCGCCCCTTTAAGGTATGAAACAGTATCATATCCTGGTTCGAATGGCCTTAGCATCACACGAAGGTTTCAGGGGAAAAGGATGGGGTTCTTGTCGTCATCAATAGAACAGTGGCATGCAGTCTAGATACGAGATCCTAGTGTATTAGTGATGAGGTGAGGTGAAATGGGGATTAATGTCGCTTCCAAGATTATTGCACTTTATAGCGACTTGCATGCGCGCGTGTGTGTGTGTGTGTGTGTGTGTGTGTGTGTGTGTGTGTGTGTGTGTGTGTGTGTGTGTGTGTGTGTGTGTGTGGCTACTAGTCAGTCCTGATGTCGATTTTATAGTGCTAGCCCACTGAGATACCATGCCGCAGTAAACATGAATACCCCACTCAGGCACCGTATTCTGACTCCGAGCCGACCTTGTTTTATCCCCTAAATGCCGCCAGACAGGGTAACAACAAGTACCATCTTTTAACGTCTTTTGGTATGACGTGGCCGGGGATCTAACCCCGGACCTTCCGCTCTCTGGGCGGACGCTCTACCACTAGACCACGGAGGCGGTTGAGTAATAGTATGAACGACACATTGATTGCAATATAAAACGTATCACCTCTTTCCCCACCAGATGCCCTGTGCTGTGCAAGCATCTTCAAGAACGGCTGGTACGGAAGTCCGAGACTCAGGACTGTTGGGGGCGAGGTGTTCCGCCTTGAGCGACGCAGCGATGACTACATCAGGATAGGCTCCGCCATGATCACCGAGTGCGACCACACCGGCAGGAACGGTGTTGTCCACGTCATCGACCGCGTGCTCGTGGAGGGGGAGAGACAGCAAATGCTTGCGAGGCTGCTCGGGAGGGGCCGTGGGGACCGGAGGAGGGACCGCAGATGGCGGCGACACTTCTCGCCCTAGGAGCACCAACCGACCATCAGCAGCAGACGATCTGGTAACCATGACGACAAGAACCGAATCCAAAGCCAAATTACTGAGACTTCAACTGCAAGATCAGTTTGTCTGTCAGCTATGTTCGGTTTGATGATGTTGAGGGAATGTTTGTCTTAACCTTTGGGTGGAAATTTACTTCATTGTCCTCCCATCTGTTTCTTGCATACTGACATGTCTTCCACCGCCATGTGTTCTACAGCTAGGTGATTTACTGCAAGGTGTTTTACCACCAGGTGTTCTACAACCATGTGTTCTACCGCCATATGTTCTACACCTAGGTGTTCTCCTGCGAGGTGTTTACCACCAGGTGTTCCACAGCTAGGTGTTCTACTGCCATGTCTTCCACCGCCATGTGTTATACACATAGGTGTTCTCCTGCAAGGTGCTCTACCACCAGGTGTTCTACCGCCATGTGTTCTACACCTAGGTGTTCTACCTCTGTGATGTGTCAGGTGTTCTGTCTTTGTTAAACTGCGATCTGCTCTTTTCACATAGAAGATGATCGCCTACATAGGTTAAGGTCGTTGACAGGAATTTCACTCCGTCACAACCTATCCCGGGAGACCAGGCTGGCCACAGTTCTGTTCAGGTTCCGGTTCCGGGTTGGATTCAGGTCAAATTCATTCAACATTGACCTTAATTGTAGATGAATCAATTCATTATCACCCTCACCAAACAAAAGCAATGTCTGAGTTTCACACACGGCATGCATGATGAGTAGACGGTGACTGTAACAAGGCCATGGAGTATAGTCCCTCCTTCACCAGCGTTCTGTACATAACCTGGTGTCTCTGTGCATGGCAATGTTTACCCCATACATGTATTTCATACACCTTCGACTGGACAGGGCTCCACCCAGATACTCACATTTATAATCTTTCTAATAAAATATGCAATTTATACATCGTTTGATCCATTTATGACACTGTGTGTGTGAGTGGTCGAGTGAGTGTGTGAGTGAGTGGGTGGGTGATCGAGTGAGTGTGTGAGTGAGTGGGTGGGTGATCGAGTGAAGGAGTGAGTGGGTGAGTGATCGAGTGAGTGTGAGTGATCGAGTGAGTGATCGAGTGAGTGAGTGGGTGATCGAGTGAGAGGTTGGGTGATCGAGTGAGTGGGTGGGTGATCAAGTTGGTGGGTGATCCAGTGGGTGGGTGATTGAGTAAGTGGTTGAGTGATCTAATGAGTGGGTGATCGAGTAAGAGGGTGAGTGAGTGGGTGGGTGGGTGGGTGATCGAGTGGGTGGGTGATTGATTACGTGTGTGGGTGATTGAGTGAGTGGGTGATCGAGTCAGTGGGTGGGTGATTGAGAGAGTGGGTGATCAAGTGAGTGGGAGGGTGATTGAGTGAGTGGGTGGGTGATCGAGTGAGTGGGTGGGTGATCGAGTGAGTGGGTGGGTGATCAAGTGAGTGGGAGGGTGATTAAGTGAGTGGGAGGGTGATTAAGTAAGTGGGTGAGTGATCAAGTAAGTGGGTGAGTGGGTGGGTGATCGAGTGAGTGGGTGGGTGATCAAGTGAGTGGGAGGGTGATTAAGTGAGTGGGAGGGTGATTAAGTAAGTGGGTGAGTGATCAAGTAAGTGGGTGAGTGGGTGGGTGATCGAGTGAGTGGGTGGGTGATCAAGTGAGTGGGTGGGTGATTGAGTGAGTGGGAGGATGATTAAGTGAGTGGGAGGGTGATTAAGTAAGTGGGTGAGTGATCAAGTAAGTGGGTGAGTGGGTGGGTGATCGAGTGAGTGGGTGGGTGATCAAGTGAGTGGGTGGGTGATTGAGTGAGTGGGAGGATGATTAAGTGAGTGGGAGGGTGATTAAGTAAGTGGGTGAGTGATCAAGTAAGTGGGTGAGTGGGTGGGTGATCGAGTGAGTGGGTGGGTGATCAAGTGAGTGGGAGGGTGATTAAGTGAGTGGGAGGGTGATTAAGTAAGTGGGTGAGTGATCGAGTAAGTGGGTGAGTGGGTGGGTGATCGAGTGAGAGTGGGTTATCAAGCTGGTGACTGATCGAGTGAGTGGGTGGATGATCAAGTGAGTGGGAGGGAGATTGAGTAAGTGGATGAGTGATCGAGTGAGTGGGTGATCAAGTAAGTGGATGAGTGATTGAATGAGTGAGTGGGTGATCGAATAAGTGGGTGGGTGATCAAGTGAGTGGGAGGGTGATTCAGTAAGTGGGTGGGTGATTGAGTGAATGGGTGATCGAGTTATTGGGCGAGTGTTGGCGTGAGTGGTTGAGAGGATGATCGAATGAGTGAATGACAGGACAGGTGGGTTGGTGATCGAGTGAGTGGGTGGGTGATCGAGTGAGTAGGTGGATGATCGAGTGTGTAAATGGGTGGTGATCGATTGAGTGAGGGGGTGATTGAGTGAGTGGGTGATAGAGTGATTGAGTGAATGGGTGATCGAGTTATTGGGGGGGGTGATGGCATGAGTGGTTAAGAGGATGATCGAATGAGTAGGTGGATGATCGAGTGTGTGAGTGACAGGGTGAGTGGATGGGTGATCGAGTGAGTGAGTAGATGTATGATCGAGTGAGTGAGTAGGTGGTGATCGATTGAGTGAGAGGGTGATTGAGTGAGTGGGTGATCGAGTGAGTGGGTGATTGAGTGAGTGGGTGGGTGATTAAGTGAGTAACTCAGCAATATTCCAGCTATATGACGGCGGTCTGAAAGTAATTCAGTCTGGACCAGACAATCCAGTGGTTGACATCATGAGCATCGATCCACACAATTTAGATGCAATGGCATGCATCAACCAAGTCAGCGAGCCTGACCACCTGATCCCGTTAGTCGCCTCTTATTTTACAGCAAGCATGGGTGGCTGAAGACCTAATATACCCTGGATCTTCACGGGTCACGAGCCGACACATACATGGTTATCTCCCTGTCTTCATCACATCAGCTCTAACTCTAACGGGGTCTTCATCACATCAGCACTAACTCTAACGGGGTCTTCATCACATCAGCTCTAACTCTAACGGGGTCTTCATCACATCAGCTCTAACTCTAACGGGGTCCTGTTCCCCCAAGTGTCCATCCCGACTCCTTCAACAACATGAAACATGTGAATTGAGTAATTGGTTTTATTTTCGTAGTCCGTGTCAAGGTAAAGACACCAGTTGGTGCACAGTCATAAATAAATAACCTATAACAATGGTAATATTCAATATACTATGAGAGTCTGATAATGATTTCCTCATTCCATAGTATCAGACAATTAGCAAGAATAACAAAACATAACATTCACAAGATGAAAGGGAGACCTAATTGAACCTGTCAGCACCCCCTATCAGAGGGAGTTAGTGAGTGAATTGGGTTTAATGCCATATATCACAGAGAAAGTGGACGGAAATGCTGAGTAGAATCGATTGTAATATTTGGCAAAGGGCTGTCTAACATGGACGACTATGTGGTACTGCAAGAGTGAGTGAGCTGTGTTTTACGCCCTCTGTAAGCAATAGCCCAGGTCTTTGGAATGATGTTTGTTTGTTTGTTTGTTCTTTAATGCCACACTCAGCAATATTCCAGCTATGTGATGGTGGTCTGAAAATAATCGAGTCTGGACCAGACAATCCAGTGATTGACATCATGAACATCGATCCACGCAATTGGGATACGATGACATGCATCAACCAAGTCAGCGAGTCTGACCACCCGATCCCGTTTGTCGCCATTTTACGGTGTGTTGTGTTGTATGCCCTCTGTAAGCAAGAGTCCAGCCTATCACAGCGAAGGGCACCAGAAAGGGCTTCACACATTGTACTCAAAAATCGGTCTTTGGAATGATGTTTGTTTGTTTGTTTGTTCTTTAATGCCACACTCAGCAATATTCCAGCTATATGACAGCGGTCTGTATATAATCGAGTCTGGACCTGACAATTCAATGATTGACATCATGAGCATCGATCCACACAATTGGGATACAAAAACATGCATCAACCAAGTCATCGAGCCTGCCCACCCAACGGCATGCTGAGTGAAACTAAACACCACAAGGCTACCCCACAACCTAAACATCCGTTTACAAGATGAACCTAGAAAAGCAAGGCATACAGATACCACAAATACAGGCACACTAAACAATAGTAAGTGAATATGGTTTTACGCAGCTTTTAGCAATATTCCAGTAATATCATGGCGGGGGACACCAGAAAAGGGCTTCACACATTGTACCCATGTCGGGAATCGAACCCGGGTCTTTGGCATGACGAGCAAACGCTTTAACTCAGGGACATGCTCAAAGCGCTTTGATTACCCCGGTCACTGGGTCAGTGTACAATCAAGAATCATTCTCTTCTCCCTGGGGAGTATTCAACCCAAGCTGCCTGTTAAGAAGGTTTACAACCACATTGTCATCTCATCCTACCGGGTACCCATTCACTGCTGGGTGAACAGAGTAGTCTTAATAGATAAGTATTGTGTATCCCGCTTTATTCTGTCCAATAAAAAAAAGCTGATAAACATTGATAACAACCATTATTAAACTGTTGGCAAGTGACATAATAAATAAAACACATACAATCAAATGTTTATATTTTAGCATGAAACTTTTCTCAAAACAATTTTTGTCAGAATAATTAACAAAAACATATCTCTACTGTCGATAGCATGAACAGTTAAAGCATATCAACAATAATTAGAAATGTCCCCTTCCATCGACAGGGACTGAAGTTTCTGAATTAAAAAACACAAAATACATGCTGTGAGTAAAATGATGACAATCCCTCTCAGTAGAGTGAGTGAGTGAGTGGATTTGGTTTAACACCGCTTTTAACAGTATTCCAGTTATATCACAGCGTGACAGCTTAATGTGTGAGGAAAGCCCAATGATACGCTGGTCTCAGACATTTACCACTTTGGTGAAACCCACAAGCACGGGTATGGGGCTGACAAACCTAGAAACATAATCGGGGCGAACCAGGATTCACACCCACAATCATAGGTTTCTGGCGTGCCCAAGGGACGCAACTCTGCACTGCGCATCGCGGGGCCTTGGACGACTGGGCCACTCGTCGCTCTCAGTAGAAGCAGGTAACATTGACTCAACACTTGATACACAAAGGCATATTTCTCCCAGTCACTGGGGTCACAAGAGAACAAGTCATATACAAGATTAGTCACATATTCCAGATAACTGCTTCCTGGCTCACAAGGAGTGATTGAGTACATGGATACTGGTCGGAATATACTGTACAGGGAATGACTACCGTGTGGTCCTGCTTAATCTAATACTGAGGAAGATCATGGATGAAGGAGAAGGAAGGGGAGGGGTATGTTCTCCCCATGATTTTACCGATTTAACGGGTAAGATCCTTTCACGAGGCTTCCAGAGGATATTGAAGTCTTATTAATTGAAATGAAACCAAATTCAAATTTTAACCACTGGGTATTTCAAAATTTTGTTCTGAAGTCCTGAAGTGAAGAAAAACCCACAAGGATGAGGAACTAACAGGTTGGAAAACTGAGGTGCCTGTAAGGAAAGGAGCATATCGCCTTCCCACCCTTCTTTCACATCTGCCAGTGTAAAAGTATCTTCATCCTTTGTGTGAAGCTGTGAATGAACTCTTTACACATCTTCCAGTCTGTCCTGGTCCCGGGCCAGCTCGTTGTAAGCACACTTCAACACCTGTACACAGAAAGCAGCCATTTACACACCATCAGGACATACAAATTAGTGTCTCTGACCTCCACACCACCAGAACATACAGATTAGTGTCCCTCACCTCCACACAACCAGGACATACAGATTAGTGTCTCTCATCTAAACACCTTCAGGACATAGAGATTAGTGTCTCTCGCCTCCACACCACCAGAACATACAGATTAGTGTCTCTCATCTAAACACCTTCAGGACATACAGATTAGTGTCTCTCATCTTCACACCTTCAGGACATACAGATTAGTGTCTCTCGCCTCCACACAACCAGGACATACAGATTAGTGTCTCTCACCTCCACATCACCAGGACATACAGATTAGTGTCTCTCACCTCCACACCAACAGGACATCAAGATTAGTTTCTCTCACCTCCACACAACCAGGACATACAGATTAGTGTCTCTCACCTCCAGACCTTCAGGACATACAGATTAGTGTCTCTCATCTCCACACCTTCAGGACATACAGATTAGTGTCTCTCACCTCCACACAACCAGGACATACCGATTAGTGTCTCTCATCTCCACACAACCAGGACATACAGATTAGTGTCTCTCACCTCCACACCTTCAGGACATATCGATTAGTGTCTCTCATCTCAACACCTTCAAGACATATCGATTAGTGTCTCTCATCTCAACACCCTCAGGACATACAGGTTAGTGTCTTTCACCTCCATACATTCAGGACAAACTGATTAGTGTCTCTCACCTCCACACCTTCAGGACATACCGATTAGCGTCTCTCACCTCCACACATTCAGGACATACCGATTAGTGTCTCTCATCTCCACACCTTCAGGACATACAGATTAGTGTCTCTCACCTCCACACCACCAGAACATACAGATTATTGCCTCTCGCCTCCACACCAACAGAACATACAGATTAGTGTCTCTCACCTCCACACAACCAGGACATACTCATTAGAGTCTCTCACCTCAACACCTTCAGGACATACAGATTAGTGTCTCTCATCTCCACGCCTTCAGGACATACAGATTAGTGTCTCTCGCCTCCACAGCTTCAGGACATACAGATTAGTGTCTCTAACATCCACACAACCAGGACATACAGATTAGTGTCTCTCACCTCCACACCTTCAGGACATATCGATTAGTGTCTCTCATCTCAACACCTTCAAGACATATCGATTAGTGTCTCTCATCTCAACACCCTCAAGACATACAGGTTAGTGTCTTTCACCTCCACACATTCAGGACAAACCGATTAGTGTCTCTCACCTCCACACCTTCAGGACATACAGATTAGTGTCTCTTGCCTCCACACCACCAGAACATACAGATTAGTGTCTCTCATCTAAACAACTTCAGGACATACAGATTAGTGTCTCTCATCTCCACACCTTGAGGACATACAGATTAGTGTCCCCACCTCCACACCTTCAGGACATACAGGTTAGTGTCTCTAACCTCCACACCACCAGGACATACAGATTAGTGTCTCTAACCTCCACACCTTCAGGACATACAGATTAGTGTCTCTCATCTCCACACCTTGAGGACATACAGATTAGTGTCCCCACCTCCACACCTTCAGGACATACAGATTAGTGTCTCTCATCTCCACACCTTGAGGACATACAGATTAGTGTCTCTAACCTCCACACCTTCAGGACATACAGATTAGTGTCTCTCATCTCCACACCTTGAGGACATACAGATTAGTGTCCCCACCTCCACATCTTCAGGACATACAGATTAGTGTCTCTCATATCCATGCTTGAGGATAAAACAGATATGTTGTCTGTATCATTTCATGAATCTTCCAGATTTTCTCCAAGTTATTGTGATCCTGAACTGAGAACATTGAGCTATATCCGCACTGCAACCGTTGTTGTATGAGTGCTGAGAGCAGAAAGGGTGACGTACTTCCAAGCAGGACAGAACAAAGGAACAGACTGGGTTACATCCCTACTTTCACTTCCTTCCCATCTTTTGTTTCAGAGCTTGATAACATACTTTCACATCCTTTTGAATGGCCAGATAATTACTGACCTGTGGGACAGGAGAAACGCAAACAAATACAGGTGGCATCATAACTAACCTTATATATCCACAACGTACCTTTTGTATACACAGTGTATCTTACAGATACACAATGTACCTTTTGTATACACAATGTACCCTACATATACACAATGTACCTTATGTATACACAATGTACCTTACATATACACAATGTACCTTATGTATACACAATGTACCTTACATATACACAATGTACCTCACATAACAATGTCCCTTAAATATACACAATGTACCCTACATATACACAATGTACCTTACATATACACAATGTCCCTTACATATACACAATGTACCTTACATATACACAATGTCCCTTACATATACACAATGTCCCTTACATATACACAATGTCCCTTACATATACACAATGTCCCTTACATATACACAATGTACCCTACATATACACAATGTCCCTTACATATTCACAATGTCCCTTACTTATACACAATGTCCCTTACATATACACAATGTCCCTTACATATACACAATGTACCCGACATATACACAATGTCCCTTACATATTCACAATGTCCCTTACTTATACACAATGTCCCTTACATATACACAATGTACCTTACATATACACAATGTCCCTTACATATACACAATGTCCCTTACATATACACAATGTACCCTACATATACACAATGTCCCTTACATATACACAATGTACCTTACATATACACAATGTACCCTACATATACACAATGTCCCTTACATATGCACAATGTACCCTACATATACACAATGTCCCTTACATATACACAATGTCCCTTACATATACACAATGTACCTTACATATACACAATGTCCCTTACATATACACAATGTACCCGACATATACACAATGTCCCTTACATATACACAATGTCCCTTACATATACACAATGTACCTTACTTATACACAATGTACCTTACATATGCACAATGTCCCTTACATATACACAATGTCCCTTACATATACACAATGTCCCTTACATATACACAATGTCCCTTACATATACACAATGTCCCTTACATGTACACAATGTCCCTTACATATACACAATGTCCCTTACATATACACAATGTACCCTACATATACACAATGTCCCTTACATATACATACACAACTTTGAGGCCTGCATGGCAGTGTAATTTGTGCGTGAACATTGTCATGTCCATCGCCATGACCAGGAACGCATGCTGTGTCGTGACCCCCGTTAGGTGTGTGTGACAATGATGTTTCGAGGGAGTGGTCCCCGCAGGATGCAGGTGTTGGCAACAAGGAAGAAATAATAAGGGGAAACAAGTATGTGTGTACCAGCAGGCAAACGGATCACAGACATCTCAATGTTTTCCTGGCAGATGTTTATAATTCTAAACTGATCGACTTGTCATCTAGTCACTGCTTCCCTCTCCCCCTCATTAACTCCCCACCTCCTTCACTCATTCTCTCCTTCCCACCGTCATTCATCCATTCTCCTTCCATCCTTCACTCCTTCCCTCTCACCCTCCCTCATTCATTCTCTACCTCCCCATTCAATCCCTCACTCACTCACTCATTATGTACCTCCCTCATTCCCTATACCCCTTCCTCATTCATTCCTCCCTCCCTAATTCACTCCTTACCACACTCAATCATTCCTCTCTCCCTAATTCATTCCTCTCTCTCCCTCATTCATTCCTCTCTCTTCCTCATTCATTCCTCCCTCTCCCTCATTCATTCCTCTCCCTCATTCCTCTCTCTCCCTCATTCATTCCTCTCTCCCTCATTCATTCCTCTCTCTCCCTCATTCATTCCTCCCTCTCCCTCATTCATTCCTCCCTCTCCCTCATTCATTCTCTCTCTCCCTCATTCCTTCCTCTCTCTCCCTCATTCATTCCTCTCTCTCCCTCATTCATTCCTCTCTCTCCCTCATTCATTCCTCTCTCTCCCTCATTCATTCCTCCCTCTCCCTCATTCATTCCTCCCTCTCCCTCATTCATTCTCTCTCTCCCTCATTCCTTCCTCTCTCTCCCTCATTCATTCCTCTCTCTCCCTCATTCCTCTCTCTCCCTCATTCATTCCTCTCTCCCTCATTCATTCCTCTCTCTCCCTCATTCATTCCTCCCTCTCCCTCATTCATTCTTTCTCTCCCTCATTCCTTCCTCTCTCTCCCTCATTCATTCCTCTCTCTCCCTCATTCATTCCTCTCTCTCCCTCATTCATTCCTCTCTCCCTCATTCATTCCTCTCTCTTCCTCATTCATTCCTCCCTCTCCCTCATTCATTCCTCCCTCTCCCTCATTCATTTCTCTCTCCCTCATTCATTCCTCTCTCCCTCATTCATTCCTCCCTCTCCCTCATTCATTCCTCTCTCCCTCATTCATTCCTCCCTCTCCCTCATTCATTCCTCCCTCTCCCTCATTCATTCTCTCTCTCCCTCATTCCTTCCTCTCTCTCCCTCATTCATTCCTCCCTCTCCCTCATTCATTCCTCTCTCCCTCATTCATTCCTCTCTCTCCCTCATTCATTCCTCTCTCCCTCATTCATTCCTCCCTCTCCCTCATTCATTCCTCTCTCCCTCATTCATTCCTCTCTCTCCCTCATTCATTCCTCCCTCTCCCTCATTCATTCCTCCCTCTCCCTCATTCATTCTCTCTCTCCCTCATTCCTTCCTCTCTCTCCCTCATTCATTCCTCTCTCTCCCTCATTCATTCCTCTCTCTCCCTCATTCATTCCTCCCTCTCCCTCATTCATTCCTCTCTCTCCCTCACTCATTCCTCCCTCTCCCTCATTCATTCCTCTCTCTCCCTCATTCATTCCTCCCTCTCCCTCATTCATTCCTCTCTCTCCCTCATTCATTCCTCTCTCTCCCTCATTCATTCCTCCCTCTCCCTCATTCATTGCCCCCTCCCAAATTCATTCCTCCCTCTCCCTCATTCATTCCTCCCTCTCCCTCATTCATTGCAGCCTAGTTCAGCAAGGCTGGAAACTGGACATTTACATCAGGTGAACTCTCTTGCCTCTGGAAGATGTTCCTTCCCTTTCCTCCTCCATAATTTTCTACCCCCCTACCTCACTCTTATATACCTTCCCTTCCTCTTTTATTCCCTCCTTCCCACCACTCACTCCTTCATTCTCTCCTTCACTCTCTCCCTTCCATCCTTCCATGCCTTCCCTCTACCTCCATCATTACTCCTTTGTATATCACTCCTTCATTCTCTCCCTCCTGCATTCTCTTCTTCCTTCACTCACTCCTTCATTCTCTCTTTTGCATTATCTTCTTACTTCACTCACTCCTTCATTCTCTTTCATTCTCTCCCTCCTGCATTATCTTCGTCCTTCACTCACTCCTTCATTCTCTCCTTCCCCTACTCACTCCTTCATTCTCTCCCTACTTCCTTCCTGCCCTCTCTCTCCCTCTGTCACTCCTTCATTTCTCACCTCATCTGTGTTCTTCACATCTGTGTAATCTTCCTTGCTCCTGTGCTCTGGTCGGGGACTTCTGTGGGTGTACTGTTAAATAATAACAAGGAGTGTCAGTAGGGTCACAATACTTGTCATTGATGAGCATCTTCCCATAGCAAGGGAGTTAACTGACTATCAAAGTCCAGTTTCCACCCTTGCCGAACTAGGCTGGTATAAAGGAGTTACATTTTGGCTGGACTGACAAGTCTATACATAGTTCAGTCAAAATCGTGCAAACAAAGTCGAAATCCTGTTAGTAAACTGTCATGCAGATTTCGGTCGATTGAAGGATTTGCAAAGCATGTGCACCGCCAACTCATTGTCAACAGATATTTTCCCAGTTTTTCATGTTTTTAATCAAGGTCTTCACAAGATTTCATGCACTTCGTGATGTCACAATATAGATCTAGATTATCGATCAAAATGTCTTGACTGGGCGCCGCCATTTTGTTTGAAACAAATGCCAGTTATACGAAAGGTGGAATCTGATTGTTCCATAGGAGAGGCGTAGAAGGGACACAACTCGTAATAACCACTGGTGGTGCTACAATCGAGCTGAGGAATTCCAGCCTAGTTCGGCAAGGGTGGAAGCTGGACTTTTATAGTCAATAAACTCCCTTGCCTCGTGAAGATGTTGATGAGTGGTTAGGAATGAACTATTGTAAATAGCGGTCAGACTGTTCAAGTGAGAAACTATCTACACAAACAGAGAGCATTGTATTGTTTTAAAGCTGTTCATTTCCAAATAGACTGTGATCAATACACAGGCATGGGTTCAAAACATCACAGTAACTTAAAAGATTCAGTCAACATACTCCTTCCCATGGCTTCTCATTGCCAGACCGGAAATTCAATGACCGTCGATCAAAACTGCTTGCTTCTGTAGAACTCAAGGTGTCCATGTATCTGAAAATTATTGTTAAAAATTTAGAACATTTATTCAAATGTTCATTTAACCATTTATCCACGGTATCAATTTCTGTTTTATCATACAAATTAAATGTCACAATACAATATTATGAGTCATGGTGTTTTTAGTTGCCATAAACCGCCTCATATTAATTAAGTTAGCAGAAAAATATGCCTTGCCCAATATTTTTCTGCTAACCTAATATGACACTGTATACGGCAACTAAAGACACCATAACAAATTTATTATGCCGAAAGGTTTACACTCTCTGGTATCCATATCGCACGTGTCATGTCAAAATGAAAACCTGACACTTACAACCGTATGTTAAGGGTCAAAGGGAGACTACTCTTCAAACCTTAAAGGCCAAACCTTGTTTACAATTTTAACTATAATCTTTATCAATAAAATCACGAACATGATCTAAAAAACAGATTAATGTCCTTGCACATCACAATTAATGATAGTTATACACAACACAGTGTCAAATAACGAATTTCGGTACCAGAATTTTCATGTGAAGTATGTGAGTTGGGGGTTGGAAAATCCAAGATTGGATCATATTAGGTCAGTAACAACCATCTTGGATTTTTACTGACGGCATACGGGCTCATGTGGGATCAGTAGTTCTGCTCACTGATTGGTCAGTCTCACTTTGAGGCATAATAAGACACCGTATACTGCAACTAAAGACACCATAACAAATTTATTATGCTGAAAAGTTTACACTATTTGGTATCTTTGTTGCACATGTCATGTCAAAATGAAAACGTGACACTTACAACTGGTATTAAACGACAGGACCAGTAAATATGTTTCGGATACAACGCTTTAATGTAAACATAAATATTAACAATGGAATATATAATGCACAAAATGCAAACGTTTAAAATATTGTAGCAAAATTGGATAGAATTATCATAAAAATGCCCGCATGTTAACAGAAATCTGCGGGCAACAGTAACTTGTCCGCTATTCCCTAACAACGGGCTGCTGTCTATTCTATTGCTATGTGACCTCATTGCCATCATGTTTCTTGTTGGTGACGTCATCTTATATTATGTTCTATGACATTACTATTTGTAACTCAGTGACGTCCGTTCAGACGACCAGTCCTTGATTTAGCCCCTTGATGCCAAGCGCCAGGCAGGGTAACAAGAAGTACAATCTTTTAACGTCTTTTGGTATGACGCGGCCAGGGGATCAAACCCCAGACCTTCCACTCTGACGGTTTGGACTTGTGGAATTGTGATGTCATATCAGTTCATTGTCACAATTGATTGTTCATGACCTCATCCATTGTACATGACCTCATCCATTGTAACCTCATCCATTGTACATGACCTCATCCATTGTTCATGACCTCATCCATTGTTCATGACCTCGTCCATTGTACATGACCTCATCCATTGTACATGACCTCATCCATTGTTCATGACCTCATCCACTGTAACCTCATCCATTGTACATGACCTCATCCACTGTTCATGACCTCATTCATTGTTCATGACCTCATCCATTGTTCATGACCTCGTCCACTGTACATGACCTCATCCATTGTAACCTCATCCATTGTACAGGACCTGACAGGAGACTACTTTGACTAACATCTAGTCTCTGAAATGATCATATTTTACAGGAAAAAAAACTAAATTATTTTAATAAAATATAATAAAAGGAGCGCAGAGGCTATCCTCATTTTCAGATGCGGCAGTAATCTTGACTTGCTCACTATAATAGACTTGCAAGGGTTGTATTGAATATATATGTTTCAGGGTCTGCATGAAAGACAAAAGACAACTGTGACCTCATTCAAACAATAACTGAAAAGTCAGTAGTCTTTATGTAACCAATCGTACCTGAGACAAACGTCGAGGTCAGCTCTCATCTTGTACTCAAACTCCCGGTACTCATCCTGCAGGGACCTGGGGACAGTACATTGCTCATACAACACTTAACTGACCACAGAATTCCCTTATCTTGCAAGACAAATATAAACTTTCCATTAGCAAAATTAAGACAATTATTGCACAATCACATAGATTCTACACATTGACAAAATATTTTAAAAATTCTAATAATGGACAAATTGGACCTCCAATAATGTAAGATGTATTGTTTTGACAATAAACGTTATAGAACCTCATAAAGATATTTTAGTCTTAATTACTACATATATGATGAAAGCTCAACTACTTAGCAAAGTACCTGCACTAGATTCAGTGTATCAAACACATCGGTTTTCATTACAACTGAATAAGCATTATAGACAAAACAATGGATCTTCAAAAAAAACAAATGTTTGATATGAATTTTTAATTTAAAAAGCTAGACATATTTACATTATCCCCAAAAGACAGTTTAATAGCAAGTGTTCCATCTTGAAGTAAGCCTGGTGTCCAGTTCGACATCAACTTCCTGTCTGTCTGTGTGTACTTCCTGGCTGTCTGTGTGTACTTACTGTATCCTGTGTTGAAGGAAGTTGACATTTTCCTCCATGGCTCCCCTGGCTCCGCGCATCCGCTCCTCGAAAGCCTGTTTTGCTGCATCTTTGAGTGTGATGATGTTGTCCGTGTGACGGCGATGCTCCACCTGCAGCAGTAGCAACATCACCATTGATCCATCCATTGATACGGAATTGTTTGTTACGAAAGTACAACATAAAAATAAAATTAAGAAATTTACAATTTGAAAAGTCAAAAAAGAAATGTACCATCAAAATAAACGTTATGAAGTCATGGAGAAACATTACAAAAATAACAACCAAGTTTTTGTCTGTGCTGCTATTTTAAACTTAAATCGAACTACTGTAACACTCTAAGTGTGAATCTATGTGATGTGTTGTTAAAAGAATAAGCGTGGTATGTTT
The DNA here is from genome assembly GCF_023055435.1 of Haliotis rufescens. Lineage (NCBI taxonomy): Eukaryota > Metazoa > Mollusca > Gastropoda > Lepetellida > Haliotidae > Haliotis > Haliotis rufescens. The sequence continues at coordinate 38,768,505 of NW_025963890.1, forward strand.
GTAAGCCCGCTGTCAACAGTATTTCAGTTTTGTCATGATTATTATGGGAGGAAAGCGTAAAGTGATTCAGGTCTTCACCATGTTTACCATTTCAGTGAAACTCAAGAGCACCAAATGCTGACAAACGTGTTGGCAATTTGGGGATTCAAACCCAAGAGCATCAGATTCTGGCACAACTAAGGGAAGTAACTATGTACAGCAAGTGTCAAAAGAAAAGCAACAACATTCCACAAGTCGTCTGGTCACAAACAAATCAATCCTAAATGTTTCATGAACATATCATAAAGTAAAACAAGATTATTTCTAATTTAATGGGTTCTCAAGAAACCAAAGAAATGAATTAGCATGGGTAATGGTAAGAAATATCAACTGTAATAAATTAATATATATAGATAATAGTATGTTCCAAAACAAGGTCTAAAACGCCATTATGAATATGTACATCTTTTCTTAAAATGAGTAAACTATGTTATGAGGTCAGTGCGAACATATATTTCAGGATAAAAGAATAGTTTGGGTTTTAAACCATTGACATATCTATACAAAACAGCATCTTAAATCTGCTTAAAGAAAATCAAGTTGTCTAAACCGACTGAAAGTATTATTCAGAAAAACAGATCTACATCATCAACACTTCACTTGTCTGTATACACTACGTTCCTCCATCATCCAGGAATACACATGGCCGCGGTGCAGAGAATGCTAGGTCTGGTTTAAAGAGGGGGAACCAGCGAGAGGTGACACTGATACACACTCAGACAACATCAGCAATATGTCTCGTACAACACAATCCTTACAGCCTCTATTTTACATATTGCTTCAATATCAGGCAACGGTAGCATTTGGACCAATGTCATGCACAGAGTCATGGTCATTTGAGTGAGTGAGTGAGTATGGTTTTACGCTGCTTTTAGCAATATTCCAGCAATATCACGGCGGGGGACACCAGAAATGGGCTTCACACATTGTACCCATGTCAGGAATCGAACCTGGGTCTTCGGCGTGACGAGGGAACGCTTTAACCACTAGGCTACCCGACCGTCCCTCATGGTCATTTAAATTCTATGTGTTATACACAGGTTAATTACATTAGCTGACTGAGAAAAGACATGTCACGATTACACCACATATCGGCTGTCGGTATTCACAAGTGATGGAGTAATGTGGTACATACAAACTGTTAAAGTATCAATATCTGAAACATGAATTATCTCTAATCTAACTACAGACACAGTACAAGCTCTAAACTGTAGTATGTGTAAGCTATGGTGTGAGTGACTATATATTTGAGCTGAACTTGCCAATGGCCGGACTTGAGTACGTAGTTTAGGTGACGGTGTTGGGTCGTCCTACAGTAACATGCATGACACGCATCATTGAAAAAAACATTTCAACGTAGAATAGGATAAAAAATTTTTTAAAATTCTGACAATCGGTCCGATTGTAGTTCTAGATAGATCAATGCTTAAATGTAGCTGGAATATAATGTTGGGTCATCATCTGTTGAGAATACCTAGGTACAAATCACAAACCACAGGAAAATAAGAACACATTTTATCATACCTCCATGTCAGAATGATGAGATCTGATTGATCCACGTAATCTTGATAAAATACTTTATCATATCTCCATGTCAGAATGATGAGATCTGATTGATCCACGTAATCTTGATAAAATACTTTATCATACCTCCATGTCAGAATGATGAGATCTGATTGATCCACGTAATCTTGATAAAATACTTTATCATACCTCCATGTCAGAATGATGAGATCTGATTGATCCATGTAATCTTGATAAAATACTTTATCATACCTCCATGTCAGAATGATGAGATCAGATAAGTCCATGTGATCTTGATAAAATACTGTGTAACCTGCCTTGGAGGGTAATAAATCCCTTATACCCCGCAATGAGCAAGTCAGGCTGCACATGGATTTCTGAGAGAAAAAATCCCTTATATCCCGCTTCAAAGCAAAAAGCCGCATGCTTTTTCCAAGTCATTGAAAGTCACGTGACAAAAAGCAAGCTAACCTCAGCTCAATCGAACATCTGTTTTAATTTGTTTGAATTATTTTACAATGGCATATTAAAACATGTCGGTAAGATAAATTTGTCCTAGCAGGATCACTCGGGGAACATGGGTGTTCAAGGCGTCCCTCATTAGGTTTTATACCACTCGTCTCCAGCTTTTGGTATAAAACCTAATGCGGGGCTCATAAAACCACTTATTATGCCTCAAAGTGAGATTGACCAATCAGAGAGCAGAACTACTGACCCCACATGAGCCTGTATACCGTTAGTAAAAATCCAAGATGGTTGTTGTGTTTCCAAAGAAAAGCCTGCAATCTTATAATCTTTACTGATATATAAATACTGTGACATGGTCAAACTGATAATAGTAATGATAATAAGGACATCATGCATTGGTCAAGACAATTTAAGGGTTCAAATATCAGAATTTCAATAATTCGGCCATGAACCTTTGACCGACCACTCCCGGCCAGACTGATGCTGTATAGGTAGTGAGTGTGGTTTTATGCCGCTTTTAGCAATATTCCAACAATATCAAGGTGGGGGACACCAGAAATGGGCTTCACACATTGTACCCATGTCAAGAATCGAACCCTGGTCTTCGGCGTGACAAGCGAATGTTTTAACCACTAGGCTACCCAACCGCCCCTTGATGCTGTATAACGTATATTGGAGACAAAAAGAAACTTTCAAACATTCTTTCCCTTTCAAACTGCTGTTCATGTCTCATATGGAATGAAAACCAGTCATTTCACTATGACAAGGGAAAACACTAAATGTGTTGGTTTGAGTGAGTGAGTGAGGATCGTTTTACGCCGCTTTTAGCAATATTACAGCAATATCACGGCAGGGGACACCAGAAATGGGCTTCACACATTGTACCCATGTCAGGAATCAAACCCTGGTATTCGGCGTGACAAGCGAACGTTTTAACCACTAGGCTACCCAACCGCCCCTTGATGCTGTATAACGTATATTGGAGACAAAAAGAAACTTTTAAACATTCTTTCCCTTTCAAACTGCTGTTCATGTCTCATGTGGAATGAAAACCAGTCATTTCACCATGACAAGGGAAAACACTAAATGTGTTGGTTTGAGTGAGTGAGTGAGTATCGTTTTACGCCGCTTTTAGCAATATTCCAGCAATATCAAGGCGGGGGACACCAGAAATGGGCTTCACACATTGTACCCATGATGGGAATCGAACTCCGGTCTCCCGCGTGATGAGCGAACGCTTTAACCACTAGGCTACCCGACCGCCCCTGTGCTGGTTTGAATTTGAATTTACTTTTGTTTAAGATATAATTCAAGAAAAAAAAAATGTATGGATTATGGGGTCGATTGTAAACACCAGTACATTTAAAAAAAGAGGAGTTTTGAGTTAGAAGCTTGAGTGAAATCACAATTTGATGATGGCACCAGAAACCATATATCCCACCCCAAACAACCTGTTACTACTCTCAGGACAATAGCTACGTACACCTATCCTTGGCAAGGGTCGAACGGTGATGTTGTCGAGGGTCATGACGTTGGCGGCTCGGATGATATCCGTCTGGTAGTTGTGCTCTCGATCTATTGGGTTACCCTGAAACATACGACCTCAACTTGTTAAATGTTTCTTTCATTATCATCTGGGGGATAGCACAGTGTCACAGAATGGGAAGATTCAACAGTGAGGGAAGATATAATGAGTTCTTTTGTATTTGTACATGTAAACTGAGCACTGGTCGGACTCACATGTAAATTGAGGACCACTAACATATAAACTGAGACCAAGTCTGACTCACATGTAAACTGAGCACTGATCTGACTCACATGTAAACTAAGCAATGGTCTGACTCACATGTAAACTAAGCAATGGTCTGACTCACATGTAAACAGAGAACCACTAACATGTAAACTGAGAACAAGTCTGACTCACATGTAAACTGAACACTGATCTGACTCACATGTAAACTGAGCACTGGTCTCACTCACATGTAAACTAAGCACTGGTCTGACTCACATGTAAACTAAGCATTGGTCTGACTCACATGTAAACTAAGCAATGGTCTGACTCACATGTAAACTGAGAACCACTAACATGTAAACTGAGAACAAGTCTGACTCACATGTAAACTGAACACTGATCTGACTCACATGTAAACTGAGCACTGGTCACACTCACATGTAAACTAAGCACTGGTCTGACTCACGTGTAAACTAAGCATTGGTCTGACTCACATGTAAACTAAGCACTGGTCTGACTCACATGTAAACTAAGCACTGGTCAGACACACATGTAAACTCAGAACAAGTCAGACTCACATGTAAACGGAGAACAAGTCAGACTCACATGTAAACGGAGAACAAGTCAGACTCACATGTAAACGGTGAACAAGTCTGACTCACATGTAAATAAAGAACAAGTCAGACTCACATGTAAACTGAGCACCTGCAACCACGTCATCTTCTCAAGGACCGCAGTGACTGTGTCCAGCTCCTTGAGATTGTTCTCGGCGGCGTTGAGCATCCGTAGATGAAGACAGCTGGTGATTGGTACTATACTCACCTGGCGGGAGATTGCAATATACGCCTAGCTTAATTCACAAGAGATTTTGCCACAACTGGTAATTATTTTCTGCCGGTACATATGGCCAGCATTTAAAAAAGTACATACACATACCATGGCTTATTCATTCTCATACTATGCAGGGGGATGAGGTATCTAAGTGGTTAAAGCATTAGCTCTGTCCGTTAACAATACATCGAACATTTTTACTTTCTGAAACTTACAGCAAGCTTCTTTCTGGAATCAAGTGAAACCATGACAGTAGTGAAGACATCAGAAACAGAGAAAGTGGGATGTTTTTTATTTGTTGTTTAACACCTCACTCAGCAATATATTCCAGCTACATGATGGCGGTCTGTAAATAATCGAGGCTGGACCAGACAATCCAGTGACTGACATTATGAGCATCGATCTACGTAATTGGGATACGATGATATGCATCAACCAAGTCAGCAAGCCTGACCACCCGATCCCGTTAGTCACCTCTTATGACAAGCATAGGTGCCTTTTACGGCAAGTAAGGGCTGCTGAAGACCTATTCTACCCCGGATCTTCACTGGCCGTTTGTGACAGTGGAAATAATTGCTCCATGTAGTTGGAATAGTTAGTTCAGTTCACATCATCTTCCAATCTCATTAAAATCAGATCTTAGTTCTCGCTATCGCTAAACAAAGATCTGAGGACATCCATTACGGGTCAGGTCAGAATGACCTTTCATCCAACAAACAAAGCGTCGCTTACCAGATCATGAAAGTGACGGTCGGAATGTGTTGTCTATTCATGCAACCTCAAAAACATTAACATGGTGTATTCCGAACGACAGTTACGGCCCGTACGATTGATTCCGTCAAAATTATCGTCTATCTCCCGCTTCCGTAGGATAAACATTTGAATGGAGGGGACGTTGCACAGTACGTGGGAAGCACTGCCATACAATCTCAACCATATATTAGACATTCCAGAATGTTCATTTGTTCAGTTTTCAAATATTAATCGAGAACTTTGTCAACAAATTTTTTAAGCGTAGTCTGAAATTGAAGTCACCAGGTTGAAACGAGTGTCGTAAAGCTCGAGAAAGCTGCTTTCTGATGGGCTGATATCAACTTCTTGTTTGTCATTTCAGTGGTCGGTCAAAGTTTGCGAAAGGTCATTCCGACGTGACCCGTAATGGGATATTCTCAGATCTTTGTTTAGCGGCAGGAAGAACTCAGATCTGATTTTAATGAGATTGTATCATCTTCATATTTACCAACTGATTTCTCTGAACGTTGAGCTCCTCCAGCTTGGGTAAAGACGAGAGTCCCTCCAGACTCCCCAGCTACAAGATGAGCAGAGATGAGGATGTACTTGGTTACAGGACACTGTACTTTAGGACTGAGACTTAAGATCCAAGTTACGCACTTTAATAGTGCTTAGGTGGATGTTTTATACAAGGAGATGTAGTTAAAAATTCATATGCTGTATTTGAGGTATAAGCACTCTGCTCCAATAAGCACCCCTTGACCAATTTTCAGACCATTCTGAATGTAATCTTTATAAGCATCCCTACAAAGACTAAAAATGTACATGACAGTCCAAATTTTATTGTATATTTATTTCTCGCCTATTGGAGATACCACTTTTTTAATAAGCTGGTATTTCACATTGTTTAGTACCAAAGCGCGTATATTGAAAACTCTCAACATCCCTGGGCTTTTTCAATGACATTGCGTGTACAGATGACAGATCACAGAGAGGAGCTTATGCACACTTGATGACCCCAGCTATCTTGTTGCTAGGCTGGCGTCACATGGCATTGTTTCGCAAATTATGTCATAGGGTATTGAGACGTGTTTGTAAACTTTGTGGTGCAGGGCCCCATTCCACAAAGCAATAGTAGAGCAACAACAGTCGTAAGTCTGGGTCAAAGTATGGGAGTTACAATAACCTGAGCACTACAATTGCTACGTGGAATGGGTCCTCACACCACAAAGTTTACGAACATGTCACAATGAATTCTAAAGGAAGGCCATTGAATGGTATTAAAAAAATACATGTCAACTTGTAACGTATTTGAAGTATACTACTCAAAAGAAGTTAAGGATCAACTGATTCTTTCATATTACTATAGTTAATCTCTCATGTCATGACAGATTAACTTTACCATTATGAAAGAATTGGGTGATCCTTAACTTCTTTTGAGTAGTATATTATTCTGTTAAACTCATTTGGATTATGCGGTGGATCACGTAGATGTCTGTCTATTTACACACGACATTGAAATTTTTAAAAGTTATAAATATAATACTCAATTTGCTCCCATGTAATACCAATTTTATGAAATAGTTCTTGTTTCTGACACTCAGACTCTCAGAAGCGAACTATCCATAAGTTTAGTATTCTACATACTATAGAATAATATTAGATTATAATACAGGAATAGCAGCGCTGAAGGGGTATATAATCCCCTGGTAACATTTAATATTTATTGAAAACATTGTGGTCTCACTGAGATGTAACTCATGTATGGTTGTATTAACAACCCCCCTTCACACTCACTCCTCCCTTCCCCCCCCCCCCCCCCCCCACACCCCAGGTGTTTATTACGGCAATTACGGTAGTGTACACTTTACTACACATTGGCATTTAGGATAACTAACTTACTTTATTACTGCTGAGGTTTAGGATCCGTAGGTTGATGAGACTTGGCATGCTGGAAATGTCTCGAATTTCATTCATACTCAAATTGAGTTCAACGATAGACGAACTGGTTGTCAGACCATCGATGTGACGCAATGCATTGTGGGCCACATTAAGGCTGAACAGATGATGTAATACCTCAATGCCCTGAAAGCTGAATAAATACACATGCTTGACAATTTGACATCATGTTTAGCAGCTGAAGACTGTATACAGTATTCGACGTAATAAGCGCCCACAGCAATATATTGGCAAGTGAACAATCCCAATTAGCATCACTTCCAGCCCCTATTCACATATAATACACACTCGTGTGTTATATGCACCCTTTATTATTGGCAATTAAATTCTGGAAATTAATTGCCGAATATAAACATTTCAGGCTGTCAGCATAAACCACGAAATTTATCTTTTAACTCTGTTTTTTTCACCAAAATAATATTCTAATAAGAGCCCCCTATTTCTAGTTTTGAGAGCGCCCTGGGTATCGAATACGGTAACGCAATTTGTTCGTATGGTTCATATCATCTTCAATACTTCACAGAGTTTGTACATGCTACGATCCTCCATCCCCCTGAATACATTCCTCCACGATGTAGAGAAGTAGTTATATGTGTCTGTCAGTAGTCAGTTAAAGCAATAAAGCTGTTTAAAACTCTCAGACATCCTATTTCATGCTTGAACTTCGTGTGAACCACGGCCTGATATTGAAGCCGGTGGCAACAAGCGCTATGAGAAATATTGCCATTTGTGTGATTTAATGGGAGCATTGTAGGGCTGTGACGAGTCCAAATTTACTACCCGGGCACCCGCCCCCCTATTACCCTACCCTACCCGGGTACCCACTGTAGGTCTCAAGAGATGTCTCAAAATTTCTGAAAGGGAACTTTATTAGCATAGCCCTGGCCAAACAGATACATGTTAAACAATCTGGTCATGCATAGACTGAAGTTGAATTAAGTTATATCTTTATTCAACCATATGAAAAGTCAGGAGGAATGGGTGCGTAGACTAAAAGAAAAGTGAACATTAGTGACCTCGTATATCACGTGACTAACCACTTGTATAGGGTCCGGGTAGTCCTGTGGGTAATGGGTACTCGAGTTACCCGTCCTAGCCCTAGAACACTTGCTTGTTTTCCTCTTGCTGGAGTGAGTGAGTGAGTGAGTGAGTGAGTTTGGTTTTACGCCGCTTTTAGCAATATTCCAGCAATATCACGGCGGGGGACACCAGAAATGGGCTTCACACATTGTACTCATGTCGGGATTCGAACCTGGGTCTTTGGCGTGACAGGCGAACACTTTAACCACTAGGCTACCCGACCGCCCCCCCGCCCCTCTTGCTGGAAGTCGGCCAGGTCAAGATTTGTTGGTTAAAAATGGCGGATACACGAAGCGGCCATTTGTCTTCACAGGTAAAGGAGGCGTGTAGTGTTCACAAACGTGTGAAGTATTATATTGACGAGGCTCAAAAGAAGAATCGGCTTGACTAGAGAAAGCTAAATAGTGTAAGTATTGGAAAGAAAATAGCTCGGGGCAGACACTTCATCAATAATACAAATAGCAGAACAAAATGAAATAATTTCTACTCAAATTCAACTTATTGGGCACTGAGTTGCTACATGTGATCAAACACACAAGAAACACTTGCTCACAGACCACAGATCAATGGTCAAGTTCATTTGGACCCTACAAGTAAACACTTTGGGCTGGTTGACCTTGATTGTACCAAATGTTGGGGGTATTGGAAATACAGGGGGTAGTTTCTATGGTTACGGTGGGCAAGTTTCCCTCATCATGACATCTTCCCGAAACCAGGGAGTTAACTGACTATAAAAGTCCAGTTTCCAACTTTGCCAACTAGACTGGAATTTCTGGGCTCGACTAAGCGCCACCAGTGGCTATTATAAGTTGTATCCCTTCTATGTCCTTCCTATTGACCAATCAGATTCCACCTCTCATATGACTTGCATTTGCTTCAAATAAAATGCTGTCACCCAGTGACGACTGTCTCATCCATAATCAACATCATATTTATCATCCAAAACTGGCTCCCACAGGAGATATTGCTTGGATGAGATCAAGCGATTTATTACTTGCCCGTGAAGAGATCACCCGTTTAATAAACATACAGCTGTATTACACATTGTGTAATACCAAAACTCGTGCTTATGTACTCTCGGAACACGTTTCACGAACAAATATTGAAAGCTCTCAACATCCCTTGGCTTATTCAACAACATTGCGTGTGGAGATGATAGATCACTGAGAGGAGCTTATGCACACTGGATGACCCCAGCAACCTTGTTGCTAGGCTGACGTCACATGGCATTGTTTCGCCGAAGGATCTTGCAACAAAATTCCACAAATTACGTCATCGGGTATTGTGACGTGATTGTAAACTTTGAGGTGCAAGGCCCCGTTCCACAAGGCGATCGTACGGTAGCGCGACGACAGTCGTTGGTCTAAGTTAAAGTATATGAGTTGCGATAACCTTAACGATAGGATAATTTTGTGGAACGGACGCCTGGATTCTAAAGGTGGACCGTTTGATGGTATTAAAATCATACGTTTCAACTTTTGACGTATTTGAAGTATAACTGTGTTAAACTCAGTTGGATTATGCCGTGGATCCTGTAGGTGTCAGCCTATTCACACTCAACAGTATAATTCTAAAAACGTTATAAATGGCCAGTAATAAATAAAATACTAAACTCGCTCCCGTGTAAAACCAATTTTATGAAACTCGTGAATAGTTATGGTATCTGACTATTCACTCGTTCCATAAAATTGGTATTACACGGGAGCTCGTTTAGTATTCTATATATCTACACTGTAGATATCGCTGCAATGAAATTACATCACAATGCTTTGCAGACCATTGTGACGTCACTGGTTACCATGACGTCACAATCAAATGACATCACTAATGGCTCTGCTTCTGAAGCCGTTTGCAGTACTTTTTACACTGAAGACACTGCTAATTACTGAAAATTGAAAAAGTTGAAAGAATGATGTTGGATGATAAATAAAATCTCACCCTCGAGTCCTTTGATATAAAATATATCTCGGAATTTTTCCACTTTTATCAACTCGTGTTGATATATTTGATATCAAAAGACACTCGGGTGAGATTCTCTATATTGTTATAAAACGGGTCTTACTTTGCAGAGTGCATCAAATCACGTGAGTACCCTTGAGTATAAACTTGAAAAGATTTGGAAAACATCAGATTATGCTAAGTTAACGGTACACTTGTTTTGCAAATCCTGCAATCAACCGAAATCTGTTTACGAAACGGCAGTTTACAAACCGGATGTCGATTTCATTACGCAATTCTGATAGGACTATATATTTAGTCCAGCCAAAATATAACTCCATAATTCCAGCCCAGTTTGGCAAGGGTGAAAAGTGGACTTTTATAGTGAGTTATCTCCCTTGCCTTGGGAAGATGTCATTTTGAGTGTGGACACTTAAAATCACCCATCCCATAATTATAGAGCAGATGAACCACTATTGCTATAGTCTACCACAGCTACATCACTACTGCCAGTGAAACTGTGTACCACATCCACACAACAAAACTCCAATGTCAAGCCAGACATTCAAAGGGAGATAACTGTGTACAACCAAAAGTTCTCATTTCAGAAATGATGCAACCAAACGTACAACAGGTATGCATGCAACCATGGAACTGCATGGAAATAAAATCTGTGAGACACATTATCTTTGTCATTAAATCAAAAGGTTTATATTCCTAAAAAAAATATGAAATTAACTCCAAATCACTGATAGTTTTCAATTTCTTATTTTGGTCATACAATGTTGTCATACAGTGTTGTCATACAGTGTGGTCATACAATGTTGTCACACAGTGTGGTCATACAATGTTGTCATACAGTATGGGCATACAGAATGGTCATACAATGTTGTCATACAGAATGGTCATACAATGTTGTCATACAGTGTGGTCATACAATGTTGTCATACAATGTGGTCATAAAGTGTTGTCATACAATGTTGTCATAAAGTATGGTCATACAATGTTGTCATACAGTATTGTCTTACAATGTTGTCATAAAGTGTGGTCATACAATGTTGTCATACAATGTGGTCATACAATGTTGTCATACAATGTTGTCATACAATGTGGTCATACAGTGTTGTCATACAATGTTGTCATACAATGTTGTCATACAATGGTGTCATACAGTGTTGTCATACAATGTTGTCATACAGTGTTGTCATACCATGATGCCATAAAGTGTGGTCATACAATGTTGTCATACAGTGTTCTCATACAATGTTGTCATACAGTGTTCTCATACAATGGTGTCATACAGTGTTGTCTTACAATATTGTCTTACAGTGTGGTCATACAATGTGGTCATACATTGTTGTCATACAGTGCTGCTATACAGTGTGGTCATACAAAGTTGTGTTACAGTGTTCTCATACAAAATTGTCATACATTGTCTCATACAATGTTGTCATACGGTATTGTCTTACAATGTTGTCTTACAGTGTTGTCATACAGTGCGGTCATACAATGTGGTCATACAATGTTGTCATACAATGTGGTCATGCAATGTTGTCATACAGTGTGGTCATACAATGTTGTCATACAATGTTGTCATACAATGTGGTCATACAGTGTGGTCATACAATGTTGTCATGCAATATTGTCGTACTTGTCATACGGTATGGTCATACAATGTTGTCATACAATGTGGTCATACAATGTTGTCATACAGAGTGGTCATACAGTGTTGTCATAAGGTGTTGTCATACCGTGTGTCATACAGTGTGGTCATACAATGTTGTCTCAGTAACCAAGGCAATCCACAAAACAAGACATTAAATTGGTAAATGGATTCATAACAAGTAACATCTTTCCTTATCATCATGGTTCAAATGTTAAGTCTGAGACAAGTATACTTCAAGAAGGACTAGTGACATTTCCTTGAGGAAATCATAGATCTGGCAACGCCTGAGCAGATAATTGGTGAAGACTTGTGAAAACATAAATAGATTTTACACCCTGTTCAGTGGTAAACAAACCCCTCCCAACAAAGGCCACCTACCTCTTGAGTTTGTTGAGCGAGGCGTCCAACTCTCTAAGGTTACGGAAGGGGAGGAGGCCATCGTGAGGAAGGAAGGCCAGCTCGTTGAGGCTAACATCCAGACGCAGGATGCGCTCCGGTGCGTCAAGGACAGACGGTTGCCTCAGCATGTAGCCTTCTCTGAAATTAAGAATGAGCACTTAGAACCTGTTGATATAAATGTCCCTAATGGTAAACTGGGTCAGTGTTTAAATTCTTCACACTTCAGTTTATAATTTTTGCATAAGTCCACTGTTACCGTATTCAATGTAATAAGCACCCAGGGCGCTCTCAAAATGAGAAATAGGAGGCTCTTATTAGAATATTATTTTGGAGAAAATAAAACAGAGTTGAAAGATAAATTTCATGGTTTATGCTGACAGCCTGATATGTTTATATACGACAGATATATCTTTCCAGAATTTAATTGCCCATAACACATTAGTGCGTTTTATACGCGAATAAATAGGTTTTGTGTACATTGATCAATCGGAAGGAGTGCTAATTGGGATTGTTCACTAGCCAGTATATTAGCAAATATCGCCATGGGCGCTTATTACATCGAAAATGGTAATAAATATGACATTTCACACATACCGTAACTGAATTCAAAAGATCTCTTTTGAAACGATACATCAAGGGAGTGAGTGAGTTGGGTTCAAAGCATAATGTACAACAGCAACATGTATTTTTCATTATCTATTTCTTTTACTTCGCATTATTTAACACAAGAACATGGATGAATAAATGAGAAAAAGGAATGGTTAAATGCTGATGGAAAAGTATTTCAGTTATATCTCTCTGTGTCAGTTATATGCCAGCAGAAAGCCCAAAGAGAAACAGATTCTATGTATTAGTGACTGTTGGTCTGTCAGTACAGCACATGAGTAGATCACAGTGTGAAATGTATTTTAGCGGGATGCTTTGGGTAACAAGTCGTCGTGGGATGATACACAGATGCATCGGTGGATCGCGATGTTTTACTTCTCGAATCAAATATTGATCACAATCGCACACAAAGTAAAAGGTATCGATTCTAACCTTAAATGTAATTTTTAATAAATGTTACACCAAATACTAATTACTAGTTATTAAAAACGTAAATATTTTTATCCACTGCGCATAATACTTGACACTGCCAACTGTAAATTGTTAGTGTGCCAGGTATTTGGCCATCCTGTCTATGTAAACGATGGCTTACACACCACAGAATAAAGCACATGCAAGTATCGTGATACGTATCTGATCGAACAGTTGATGTACAGTCCCAGCCCCAGTAACAAGGCATGAGAGTTATGTCCCTTAGGTCATGGAAGCGGAAGAATATAATGAAGCATGGTCCACGCTACTATGTCTTCAATCGTTTATCGTCCAGTGTGACACAGCCCATCGGCTGCTGAAAACATTACAGTACCATACCCCTGCGTGTGGGTTTCACGTGTATTACTTATATAAAAACATCTAATGTTGGCTCCTCCCACAACTGACAGTCTGTAGTACAACTCACATAAAGTTTGAGGCAGTGATAAAGCAAATGTGACCACGTCTTTCAGAGAGAACCAGAACATACTGTTTTGCTGGTTGTTTTTTTATTGTTAAGCATTGTGAGAAGTTGCTAATTGGAGAATTGACTTAAAAACAAGTACTGCTTTCTGCTGGTTTATCAGTATATTGATCACAGGCTTAAGTATACCATATTCGACGTAATTAACGCCTAGGGCGCTCTCAAAATTAGAAATAGGCAGCTCTTATTAGAATATTATTTTGGTGAAAAAAACAGAGTTGAAAGTTAAATTTTGTGGTTAATGCTGACAGCCTGAAATGTTTATGTACGACGGATATATTTTTCCAGAATTTAATTGCCCATAATTAAGGGTGCATATAACACACTAGTGGGTATTCTACGCGAATAAATAAGTCTTGATCAATCAGAAGGGGTGCTAATTGGGATTGTTCACTAGCCAATATATTAGCAAATATCGCCATGGGCACGGGATGCTTATTTCGTTGAATACTGTACATGATATACCAAGCTGAAACCAAAGATGTATACGTCTTTGCTGAAACATATTGATGCCATTGTGAAGAGTTACCTTTCCTTGCCCCACTCAAAGCTGTAGACGAGTGACTTCACTTGACACATCTTTAAGTCAAGTTGGTACAGTGTGCGACTAGTTGATGCTTTCCACCCATCTGGGAGTGTTGTCAGCCGTGAGATGCGGCGTTCCACAAACTCAGGTGTTAAATACGTCCCCATTATTCTCAGAGGAATCTGACAGGTCTCTTCACTAATATTGCTGTAGCTCCTTACATTCTCCTCGAATGATGAGTGTCACTTGGGAGAGCGTGTATCCTCCATCTTGAACATCTGAAACATAGTTGTAGAACCTATATACAGTGATCCCTCGCTACAACGCTACCTTTGGGGTCCAAATAATTGATGAGTGTTATAGATGATCAGCGGTTTAATGAAGGTCGAGTCATAGGTGGTAGATGACCAACAAAACAGTATACATGCTCTGCCCACCTAACACCATCTACGTTTCACGTTTCAGAGTTTAAAAAAGAATTAGAATAGAAGTTGTTTATGATTCATAGTGTAAAAAAATGATTTATCCAGTAATTATATGCGCTTTAAAAAAACACATTGTATCCCTTCAGCGAATTCAGGCGAATAAACAGGTATAACAAACTTGGTCAATAAAAGTATTAAATTTTACATAAAACATTACTAGACATGATGATTTACCATTAAAATTGTATTTCCTGCTCTCCAAGGCATTGTTTTATACGCAGAGATTAAGATTACCGTGTGTATTTTCTTGTAAACTTAGCCGGAAATAGCAATCAGCTGTGCACATGTTTCCTCCCAATCTACCGGTGATTCAGTTATAAAGAACCCAATGATACATTGTATTTCCACAAAAGGCCATAAAATACTATTTATCAGATTTTCATCTGAAACTTATATAATTTTACAGTCTGTAACTATAGATGGAGAAAAACACTACATGTCTTTCCTTCTTTACTTGATGAAAACACCACAAAGATCGACATAAGCAAACATTCGGCAGGGACAGGTAACTCGGGTACTCGGGTCGGGTTGGTACTGAGTAGGACCTGGGTACCCACAGAACTACCTGGACCCATGGTTAGTCACGTGATATATTGTTTAATGGCAAAATTTCCTAGAACTCCATGGTTACACTACAAGCCACTAATGGTCGCATTTCTTTCTGACTATGAACACATTCCTTCTGACTTTATGCAGGTGAATAAAGATAAACTTCAGTGTATGCATGACCAGATTGTTTTATATGAGTATCTGAATACATTTTGCCAGGGCTCTGGTCAAACTATTCGCAATACAGCAGGTACCCGGGTAGGGAGGGGTAATAGGGGGATGGGTACAAACCATCTTCCCGAGGCAACAGAGTTAACTGACTATAAAAGTCCAGTTTCCACCCTTGCCGAACTAGGCTGGTATTATGGAGTTACATTTTGGCTGGACTAACGAGTCTATGCATAGTCCAATCAAAATCGTGCACCGAAATCGAAATCTGGTTCGTAAACTGTTGTGCAGATTTCGGTCGATTGCAGGATTTGCAAAGCATGTGCACCGCCAACTCGTTGTCAACAGATATTTTTCAAGTCTTTTCATCAAGGTGCTCACGTGATTTGATGCACTTCGAGATGTAAGACCCGTTTTATCACAATATAGATCTTGACTATCGATCAGATAGTCCTGACTGGGCGCCACCATTTTGGGTGAAGCAAATGCAAGTGATACGAGAGGTGGAATCTGATTGGTCCATAGGAGAGGCTTAGAGGGGACATAAATGGTAATAGCCACTGGTGGCGCTACGATCGAGCCCAGTAATTCCAGCCTAGTTTGGCAAGGGTGGAAACTGGACTTTTAAAGTCAGTTAACTCTCTTGCCTCGGGAATATGGGTACAAACTTGTCTCTGGACATCACTTTCATTGGTATGTAGCTTTCACTTTGTTTACCTAAACTTCCTTGAGTGAAAGAATTGCTACTAGTCTCCACCTCCTGACTTGCAGCCTAAGTTACAGGGCTATGGCTGTATATTCCTCTGACAATTATTTAAAACAACAGTAGACAGATACAAAGTCTATATAAACACCCAGATTCATTTGGCAATCCCCAAATAAAAATACCAACATTCTTGAACATGTTTAATCCATTAAAATATTTTTACAGACAATCGCTTCACTTTTTTCATTCAATCCTTTTCTAAATTGTACTAGTCTAAAGGGGTTAAGGTCTCAGATCTACTGAAATGTATTCTGAAGTAGGGCTGGGACGGGTACCTCGGGTACTCGGGCCGGGTGGGTACTGAGTAGGACCTGGGTACCGAAAGAACTACCCGGACCCCTGCTTAGTCACGTGATATATTGTTTCATGACAAAAGTTCACTATAACTACATGGTTACACAAATCACTTATGTTCGCATTTCTTCATGACGATCATCGCATTCCTATGGAGTTATATACCTTCAGTGTATACATGACCAGAATGTTTCGTACGTGTATCTAAATACATTTTGCTCAGGCTACTGTCAAACTTTTTGCAATCGGACATTTTGTAACTTTTTGTAACATCGGATACCCGGGTTGGGTTTGGTAACAGGGGTGTGGGTACCCTGGTAGTAAATTTGGAGTCGTCCCAGCCCTATTCTGAAGTATGTAAAAGTCCCGAAAAAATTCTTGCAGTATTAGAAACACCTTGAGGCATGGTATTCACAGCAATCTGTAGCTACAGACAAATAAAAATATACATAAGATACATGAATGTTAAAAACTTTCATTGGATGTGCAGGTGTTTCTTATCATGTCTGGTTATTAATTACAGTTCCTTTGTGTTTCTATCAAGCCGACATCATTGGTTTGTGTACAATGTATCACAATTTTGTGAATAAGAGTGTTCAATGTAACCGTCCGTTTATTTCAAATGAGTGAAGCAAATCTAGCCTGCATCCTCTACGTGTCTTACCACTCGCTGTTTCTAAGGAAGCCTTTTCGAAGGGGAACAACTCCACTTCAACTTCCGTATTTCAAACTCCGTACAGGGCGAAGCGAACCCTATTTTGAACTGGAGAACTTTCAGTCACCATACTGCCATATTTATCAAATAAATTGTTTTGTCTTGGCAAGTTTGGGAGCATATTTGTAAAACATTTGTAAAAAGTGTCAAAAGGATTTCAAATATTAGAATAGGTGAAATCGGATTTAACATCGCTTTCACTTATTTAGCCCGCACGTGTTTGGGTGTTAGTACTGAAGAAATCACGAATATATAATGAAAATGTATTTTGGGCCTGAATAAGTTAATATATGTAAATATTGGAAAATACCGTCAAAATTCAGTTTAGGTCATTTAGCCCAAGCTGACTCATGACACAATTAAAGCGTCGTTGATATTTTGGAGGTTCTCACATCTGAAAAATACAAGATAAATTCGAAACGCACAGTAACATGCTCTCCTCGCTAGTGACAACTGCCCTTGTATGGAAACACGAGAACAGGGGTTAAACTGTTCCAATAAAAAATAATACGCGTCTAACGTCAACTCCATCCTGCCCACGGCATTCCTGCGCCATACGCATCACGTGGTCTTCTGCATTTTGCCAAACTTCTCATGCCATCACGAAAATGATGCGTATGTAATATATTTTTACATCATATAACTTACAAATCAGCTCAACTGGATTAAAATCGCACTGTCGGACATGATATCGTAATTATGTAACACCGTGATCATGCAAGGCTGTCTGTCTTATTCTGTATTTGAGTTCTGATTTTCTCCATGAATTGCACCTTTGTCTCAGACAATGAATATTGCGAGTTGAAGGGTATTCTTGCGTTGTGGCTTTCAAACTGCTTCTAGTTGGGGTTATAGGTTCTCGAACGTTTTTTTACCTACTGTCGGGAATGCTAGGGAAATGCGAATCAAAGGGCTATGAAAATAGCATAGACCGCAACGCAAATCTACCTAATCTAACTTCTTTAACTGGCATTTAGAAGTTAGTGTGATGAAGTAAGACAAGTTCTATGGATGAACAACTTCTTTATTACAATTAGTGCGACGTTTCTGTGTAGATCCTAAGGTGTTAGGATCTATACCGAAACGTCGCACTAATTGTAATAAAGAAGTTGTTCATCCATAGAACTTGTCTTACTTCTACCTAATCTAGCCTAATCACTGTGATTAGCCTACATGGTACTTTTACAGGTATAATGATGGTAAACTTAGAACTTATTCCTGTTGTCATGCATGTATGAAAAGGCCTAAAGCCTGAGGTAATTCCGTAACACTTGTCCCGAGGTGATGACCTCACACCGGCCCGTGCATTTTCACAGGAGCAAAGACCCGTGAAGATCCGGGGTAGAATAGGCCTTCAAAAACCCATGCTTGCCGTAAAAGGCAAGGCGACTTACGGGATCGGGCGGTCAGGCTCGCTGATTTGGTTGATGCATGTCATCTTATCCAAACTGCGTGGATCGATGCTCATGACATAAATCACTGGCTTGTCTGATCCAGACTCGATTTACAGACATCATATACATGTAGCTTGAATATTGAGTGCGGCGTTAAACAACATACAAAAAAACAACTAACACCTGTCCCAAGGTGATGACCTGACACCGGCCGTGTATTTTCCCAGGTGCAAATGTCACCTGCGTTGGGGATGTTCTCAAAATGGTGCTGTTATTGTACTTTTTTTAGGATGTGCGTTGACGGAATAGCAATTAAGATATGTACTGCATAACATTTTTTTTGCTTTGAAAAGTTATGGAAGAGTTAAAAGCTACGAAACGAGTTTTTTGGTTTTTTTAATCGAGGCATTTTTGTTGCCCTACAGATGATTTCTTTAGCTAGAATCTCATAGCTAATGACGTATCTGAATCTGTACTATCACCCAACGGTATGATAACTGGTGCAACAAGGCTTACATCTACGCCGCCATCTTGGCGGTACTGACGTTCTGTTTCAAGAACGTTGTCTTCAGCCTTTTGCCTTACCTCTGGTGCAATTCTAGCAAAGCCTGCGTTGATCAACTTCCTCTTTTACGTGAGTTTGAATGTTATGTTATATTATGTCTTGCCACGAAACCTTTACAGTTAGCCCAGATGAGCTCAGTTGGGTTAAGCTCACAATGTCCGACTGGCGTAAGTAAGACAACGTGACCGTGTTGTGACGCTAGGACATGTCTTGTACTTTGAGTTGCACTTTCGTTTCAGATGGTCTGAAGTCGACATTGCAAGATGTCAGATATCCATGCATGGTCGCCTTCAGACTACTCATGGTTGGCGCGACAGAATATGGTTGACGGACGTTATTATAACTGGCGTTATCCATGACAATGACGCAGGGGTGTTTTGATTGGGCAGTAGCTGATGTCCCAACCAGTCTTTGAACACATCACCATTCAGTTCCTTATGATAATCACCAGTTTTATTTTTCGCCTCGAAAATCATCTTCCCGAGGCAAGAGAGTTAACTGACTTTAAAAGTCCAGTGGAAACTGAACTTTTGTAGTCAGTTGAATCTCTTGCCTCGGGAAGATGCTCGAAAACTACCTCACATCCATCAATAAGCCCTAGATCACGGGTTTCGGCGTGCAAAACAATGACACGATTACCCGATGACACAATGGGTGCTTTTCGTCCATTTGACGGTAGCCACATGTAGACAGTGGAATGATTCTTATTCACCGAAATTTCATCAAGGTAAATGATCTGGAAGCCCTGACTCTGATAGTAATAAATGGTGCAGATATTGTGACCTCAGGATGTAATATATCTCCCTGAAAAGTGCTCGGTCATCGCCAGAGGCAGTGTATCGAAATCCCATAACGTGGAGAACAATAATTAATGTAGTCCGGGAAACATTGTGTCTTTAATTTCCTCCCGAATTCTACTACAACTCGGGAGTACCGTTTGCTCATACAGCTTGTACACTGTACGCTTAATCACCCCTGTATCAAAGCTGTATGATATCCTCTTACGTCCCGGTTTTGTTTTTGAGACGACCCCTACCGTCTTGGTTCTTTTTATACCAAAGACTTGTTGGCATCGAAAACCGCAGAGCTTGGGCACTTTGGTAATACACCCTATACACACTATACACTATGCAGGTTAATAAATGGTTTCCATCGATCCCTCTCAAGTGTAAAGAATTGGTATACATTTCCTACTACAGACTCCAAGTTGTGTACAAAGCTAGGGATATGACCGTATAATGCTATCCACATCATGGGAGCAGTGTTGACAAAACAAATGCAGCCTCATATTTTGTCTAAGATGTACATTCTAAGATGGCAATAAGAGGACACATGTTTCTTTATATTTCCGGGACTACTTTAGTCCAGTTTTACAATGCTGACCCATTTAGATACAGTTTGACACGGTTACCCCACTCAGACACAGTATACTGATAGCCGACCAGTCTTTGTTTCATGGACGGCCTCCGTGGTCTAGTGGTAGAGCGTCTGCCCGGAGAGCGGAAGGTGTGGGGTTCAATCCCCGACCGCGTCATACCAAATGACGTCAAAAGATGGTACTTGTTGTTACCCTGTCTGGCGCTCGGTATTAAGGGGCTATAACAAAGACTGGTCGGCTCGGAGTCAGTATACTGTGTCTGAGTGGGGTATTCATGTTAAAGTGTGGCATGGTATCTCAGTGAGCTAGCACCTATAAATTAGCATCAGTCCGGACTAGTACAAGCAGCCACACACACACATGTGCATGCACGTCGCTATATAAGTGCAATAATCATGGACGCGACATTAAACCCAATTTCACCTCACTTCACCTTGGTTCATGCCGAGCCATTTTGGCGTCTTTTGGTATGACATGGCCAAGAAATCGAACCACAGACATCCGCTCTTTGGGCGGACTCTCTACTAGACCATGGAGATATTTTCATTAACAGAGTAGCTGATCTTGATTGCCGAGTTATGTGTAAGCTGTTCGTCTGTATTCCACACTATAATATCCACTTGCAGAAACATGAGTAGATTTTGTACACTTAAACTATTCGCTGGGTGGAGTCAATCTATGTGTAGTGTAATCTTTAATGAGATTGGGTTCGAGTCGACAATGTATTCTGAAAACGAGTAAGCAGCTGGATTGCATATCATTGTTCTGAATACATTGTCGACTCGAACTCAACCCAGCGAATAGTGTGCAAAATCTACACATAATTGCGAGTAACAAAAATAAAATAAATAGCATACAAATTTCTGTTTTAGGACACACATTAGTTTTTGTCTTTGGTAGGCCTGATAAAGACTCTTTTGTTTATACATGTATACTGACGGAAAAAAAGTAACTCTGCTTCATATATAAAGTGGTGTAAATGTTTGGTTATGTATAGAAGATTTGGGATAGAATAGGTCTTCAGCAACCCATGCTTGCTGTAAAAGGCGACTTTGCTTGTCCTAGGAGGCGACAAACGGGATGGGGGGGTCAGGCTCGATGACTTGGTTGATGCATGTCATTGTATCCCAATGGTGTTGATCGATGCTCATGTTATTAATCACTGGATTATCAGGTCCTGACTTGATTATTTACAGACCATCATCATATAGCTGGGATATTGTTGAGTGCAGCGTTAAACAACAAACAGATAAACAGAAGTTATATTGAGTATTAAACATCACTTGGACATTACACCACAAAGTGATTCCAGGTGGAATCGAATCCAATCTGTGCTTGTAGTTGAAGGTCTCTTAATGGCACCCAGACATTTCACCCCGAGGAGATTCCAGATTGAATTGGTACCAAGCCATATATGCCTGTTGTACAAGGCCACTTAATCGCATACGCTTCCAGAATTGGTGACTTAGTTATTGCATGTCATCGTTCCTCATATTAATAATAGGGGGCACAGTCGTCTAAGGCACCAGGATTTGCTCTGCAGAGTTGCGTCCCTTTGGCACGCCAGAAACCTATGATTGTGGGTTCGAATCCCGTTTGGCCCCGATTATGTTTCTAGGTTTGTCAGCACCATACCTGTGCTCATTGGTTTCACCGAAGTGGTAAACGTCTTAGACCTGCATCACTTCGGGCTTTCCTCCCACATTAAGCTGACACGCCATAATATAACTGGAACACTCTTAAAAGCAGCGTAACACTCACTCACTCACTCATAATAATAATCACAGGTTTGTCTGGCCAAGGCTAGATTATTTACATCTACTGGTTGTGGGAATATTAGTAGTGTAGCATTATTCAACAAACACCTGGACAATAAAGTCATAGACGCACATAGTTTAATGACATAATTGGTTTCATGCATTCTCCAAATTGCTGAAGTGATGAATTTTACCATGATATCCGACACTGACCCCCCAAACAAGGGTCAGAAGATTGGCACAGCCAAGTGATTTAAATAAATTGTATTATATATTGTGACCTAGGATGCCGTCCGAGATTTCTCTAGTCTGCACATTGGGTTGTCGTGAACCATCTGAAGGTTGACTCGTGGACCAATAAGATCACGGATGTTGTTGATGCCATACTTTATCATTGTTGGTCTGAAACAAACATGTTTATTGTTCTTGGTACATCATAACAATAAAGATGGTTCACTTCATCATGATCCAGTCAAAATGGTATAATTTACCCTAATCAAGATAAAGACATTGCAAAGTCAGGAAGACATGGCAACAAGGTTTTTTTGTATTATTTGGTCCACAGATTATTTTTCAAAATAAAAATATACAAATAGTTACAAATAGTCTTAAATGATTTTCTTTGTTTTTTGTGTAAGAATATAGGGTTGGTAGGAAGGGAATATATCAATGCAATTCTCTCTGTGACTGAAACATCCCAAGAATGTTAACAAATCAATACAGTTGGTACACACCACACATTTACTGCTTGAAGAACCAGTGTAGCTATGAATATTATTTCATCAACCAATTGCAGTTTTTTAAGCATGTACCATTTGTCTCAGGCAGACATGAATGTCAGGCTTGGCATTAACAAAAAAAGCTTTTAACTGGGAACTGTCTGTCCACATTCTTGATAAGTTTCAGTGGCCCCATGAACCAAGTTATAAACAACCCACCTAATGATGCTACTGTGAACTGGGTACAACATATACACTCAAGTACAATATATACCACTCAAAGGAAGTTAAGGAACACCTGATTCTTTCATATTACTATAGTTAATCTGTCATGGCAACCGATTCTTTCATATTATGATAGCTTCTTTCATATTACTATAGTTAATCTGTCATGGCAACCGATTCTTTCATATCATGATAGTTTCTTTCATATTACTATACAATGCTATAGTTAATCTGTCATGGCAACCGATTCTTTCATATAATAATAGCTTCTTTCATATTACTATTATAATTAATCTGTCATGGCAGCCGATTCTTTCATATAATAATAGCTTCTTTCATATTACTATAGTTAATCTGTCATGGTAACCGATTCTTTCATATAATGATAGCTTCTTTCATATTACTGGCAACCGATTCTTTCATATAATGATAGCTTCTTTCATATTACTATAGTTAATCTGTCATGCCAGGAAACTCTCCATGTCCCAAGTGACTTACAATGAGTGTGTCTTCAACTTTCATGACTGGTTAGGGACCACTTCAAAGTTTGATGTTGGATAAAAAAAAAACTTAAGCTTTGAGACATACCCCTAGCCCCGAAAAAAACTTAATTTCTGAAAATGTTGAATATCCGGGTTTAGTGGCCTCTTTTGTCAAGCATTCTTGTGTTTTGCACTGCTTTTTCGGAACATTCATCAAATGAAAGTATTTACTAGATGTTGGATTGTCAACAAATTTGTCATATATTACGCACTGTACTAGCTGGACTATTGCTGGCGATGATAAAACTATACCTTGTGGAAAGACTGGATGTATTTATGACAATTCATAACAGACAATTCATATGAACAAAAACAGGATCGGTTTAGTTAAGTTCCTTTAAAAAACCTTGAAAAATCAGGTAAGTTGATTTTGTCTGATAGGAAAACTTGCAGGGCCATTGACAACCCCATCCCTAAACTCAAATAATTGAGATTTTTATCCGACATCAAACTTTTGAACTGGTCCCTCAAGTTAGGTTCATTCTGACAGCTATTCATTCAGATTCAGCATGTTGTTTCATGATGGGTGGTAGTGTACAACTAGCCTCATTCAACCATCCTTCTCAGCTCCCTGGGGAGAGTATACAACACTTATTAGTAAGTACACGACTGTTTACCTTTCTAGAGACAGTCCCCAGGCGATGACGGCCACATCGGGAGGCAGGCCCATTGGCAACAGCATCTCCGGTCTGAACACTCCAGAGTTGCCAATCTCCACCCACTTCTTCAAGCCTAATAAAAACAGGACAGGCAGCACTTAGCACAGATTTATCTGGGTCTGTCCATTTGGAGTCCAGTAATATATTCTAGGTGTCAAGTCATAAACACAGGAGTCCTAGGCAGGTGACTTGTGTCATCCTTCACTTGATTTCCAAGAGGTAAGGTGAAATGGAGTTTAAAGTCGCATCCAAGATTATTGCACTTATATAGCAACGTGCGCGCGTGCACTATACCGGACTGATGCTGATTTATAGTGCTAGCCCATTGAGATACCATGCAGCAGTTTAACATGAATACCCCACTCAGACACAGTATACTGACTCCGAGCCGACCGATCCTTGTTTTAGCCCCTTAATGCCTAGCACCAGACAGGTGATTTCCAAGATGTTTAATGATGACGTATCTTTGCACATGCTCATAGGTTCAGATTTCAATGTCAGAAGAAAGAAGTCAACCATTGACACCCTGATATTTGAGTGTACATTGTATTTAAGACTAGACTAAAAGTGTCCGTTATCTGCAATTTTAATAAATTAATGATTCAGTCATACTTTTGTTCGTCAGGACTTGAAAAATACATTGTGACCATTTTCAATTTATAAATGACGTCACATCTTTCAGTAACTCTGTATTTATTAGCTAAACAGCCATAGATCTTCTATAGACAGAACCGTGTCAAGAACCTAACAGTGTCAATAATACTGCATCGTGATCTACTAGATGTCACAAAATCTCAAGTCACAAAATCTCAAATCACAAAAGCACTAATGTGAGCCGTAGAGCATGTGACATCATTATCACACATGGGCTGGAAATGGATCTCTACTCGCATAAATTAAATGTATTTCTTCTAAACATCAACTGTTGGCACTTTATTGTCTGTCCTGTTACAAACAAAACAGTAAAAGCATTATGGTATGTGAAACATGTTAATTTTATATTGCAGTGCTCTGTTAGAGTGTCGTTACCTTCATGATAACTGAAGATCTCCATGCTGGGTTCCGTGTAGGGGTTGTAGGCCGGCTTGAAACGCAGTTTCGTGATACCTGAAAAATATATAATGAGAAAGAAATGAACCACCTTTAACTATCCAGGTCCAATATTTTGTAAAACATTCCGACATTAACAACATCAGGGATGCAACTTAAGCCTGAAACAGTTGAGTGAGTGAGTTTGGTTTAACGCCGCTTTTAACAGTATTCGAGTTATATCGCGGCGTGTCAGCTTAATGTGGGAGGAAAGCCCAAAGTGATGCAGGTCTCAGAAGTTTACCACTTCGGTGAAACCCACGAGCACGGGTATGGTGCTGATAAACCTAGTAACATAATCGGGGTGAACCGGGATTCCAACCCACAATCATAGGTTTCCGGTGTGCCAAAGGGACGCAACTCTGCAGAGCAAATCCCGGCGCCTTAGACGACTGGGCCACCCGTGCCCCCCCAAACTTGAAACAATACAAGCATGAAATGTGATATCATGTAAGGACACACCACCTTGAGACCCTGACATTCTACTAGCCTTTGAGATACTTTTAACATCAAACAAGCTGATTCGGGCAAGTAGGCTCATGCCAACTTGCACCACATCATAATCATATTCATCCCTTTTGATAAAAAGACATTCTCTGAGGCAATTCATTGCAGCCGGGTGGTAAAAGAATTCACTCTCCAGGCCAAAGACCCCATGTGTGATTACAGTTTTTGGTGTTCCCTGCAGTGACAATGTGGATATTTTGCTAAACAAGGCATAAAGCCATACTCACTTCTGTAACTAAATTGTTTCTGGGGAAGACAAACCAGTGGTTGACATCATGAGTAAAGCCATCTTTCTTAACAGTTATCAAACTATTTAACTTGTCAGTTTTCGTGAACAGGTGTTGAGCAAAGTCCTGATCACTGACCAAGCTACCTGTGAACATCCGGGTTAGAACTGGTCTTCAGCAACCTATTTCTGTCTTTAAAGATGACTATGCTTGTTGTAAGAGGCAACTAACAGGATCGGGTGGTCAGGCATCTCACTTGGTTGATGCATGGCATCATTTTCAAATTGCGCAGATCGATGCTCATATTGTCACTGAATTGTCTGATCCAGACTTGATCATTTACAGACCAACGTCATATATCTGGAATATTGCTGAATGCTGTGTTAAGCAACAAAAGAACAACAAACAAAGAAACAACACTGACCAAGCTTGAGGAAGAAGGCATGGATCACGCCCATCAAGTCCCCGAGGGTGAGTCCTCGGTCAGCCACCACGCCCTCAATCTGGTGGAACTCCGCCAGGTGTGTGGCGTCCAGGTTCTCATTGCGGAACACTCGGTCAATGGAGAAGAGTTTCACTGGCAGGGAGTTCTGGAAGGAAGATCATATACACAACATTCATATCATGTTCATGGTGGTGAATGAGAAAACCAAAAATGAAAAACAAAACAAACAACTTTTCATTTTCAAAGTATTAGATGACATCTGCTTTAGAGAGTTAAACATTTAAGTACATTGTAAATTCTCAAAACCGTAGTTTGTTACATTGTTTCCTGATACCATGCTTTCTGGAAGAATTACTTTGTAATGATGTATGTCTATAGATTAAAGTATACAATCAAGTTTGGGCTTGACATAGCTTTGAACTGTTATACCGCAGCTAGTCATGTCATCTTCCCGAGGCAAGAGAGTTAACTGACTTTAAAAGTCCAGCTTCCACCCTTGCCGAACTAGGCTGGAATTCCTCAGCTCGATTGTAGCGCTACCATTGGTTATTACAAGTTATGTCCCTTCTAAGCCTCTCCTATGGACCAATCAGATTCCACCTCTCGTATCACTTGCATTTGTTTCAAACAAAATGGCGGCTCCCAGTCAAGACGATCTGAACGATAGTCATCTATATTGCAATAAAACCGGTCTTACATTGCTAAGTGCATCAAATCACGCGAGCAACTTGACTAAAAACATGAAAAGATCTGGAAAATATCTGTTGACGAGTTGGCAGTGCACATGCTTTGCAAATACTGCAATCGACCAAAATCTGCACAACAGTTTACGAACTGTATTTCGATTTCGTTGCACGATTTTAATTGGACTATGCATAGACTCGTTAGTCAAGCCAAAATGTAACTCCATAATACCAGCCTAGTTCGGCAAGGGTGGAAACTGGACTTTTGTAGTCTCTTGCCTCGGGAAGATGAGTTATGTGGGAGGAAGGCCAAAAGTGATGCAGGTGAAACCCATTGACCCAGGTGCTGACAGACCAGGTCATATTCTGTGATTCGAACAATCAGCAGATCCTGGCATAATAAAGAGCTGCAACTCTGCAAAGCCTTAAACCGCTTGGGCATCCCAAGCATATGATGAATATTTGCTGCTCATTTTCTTTCCTGAATTAAAACTGATAGACCCATGTGCATAAAGTGATTTCTGAAGGGAAGCTATTGCAGAATGATACAAACAATCCTTGCTACCTCTGTTAGGAGACTATCACTTGTGATTGTCACAGTCTAGTTCTCTACACTCATGTTCCTGGAACACCTACCGCCTGAGCAGTCTTATACAGCATGCGGGCGCTGACGGCCGTTGTGTGTGTTCGCAGGAGGTTCTTCTTGGCTTCCTCAGTCTTCCACTCACACTTGTACCTGCACAGACATAGACAATGGTAAACACAGGCGTCAAGTCTGACGATGTCACAGACATAGAGAATGGTAAACAAAGGCGTCAAGTCTGACGATGTCATAGACATAGAGAATGGTAAACACAGGCGCTGAGTCTGATGATGTCACAGACACAGAGAATGGTAAACACAGGCGCCAAGTCTGACAATGTCACAGATTGATATATGAGAGAGGACAAGATTTCAAAAGTTAACAAACTGTGAAGAAATGCTGTTATAAATATTGAAAACATTTCATCAATGTGACCATTATGCATCAAATATTACCAACATTTAGTGAAGCATTGAACATGTTGAATTTATAAACAAATAATGAAAAGATTACCCCAGAGATCCATAACCTCCTTCTGAATGAACCTTCTCCACTCGTTGACGGTAATCCTCCTCAAATATCTGAGCATTTGCTGGGTCTAGAAAAAAATAGTTTTCAGTTACCAGGATGTGTTCTTAAAAAGTGAAAAACAATGTTATACACAGATATTAAGTTTTAGTTTTTCAAATTATAGTCTGGACAAAATTTGTATATTCTTTCTATTGATTCTCAATGCTTGGTATAATGTCAATCAAAACTCAAAATGTAGCCACAACAAACACTATTCAGAGTCTGACTGGTTTGTAGTTTGATCCCATTTAAAAGATTTAAAATGTTAAAGATTCCTGTCATATTTCACAAAAGTGAAAAGAGGCAATGCTTGTTGTAAAAGGCAATGCTTGTTGTAAGAGGCAATGCTTGACGTAAGAGGCAATGCTTCTTGTAAGAGGCAATGCTTCTTGTAAGAGGCATTGAGATCAGGTGGTCAAGCGATGACCTAACCAAACATCTTGCCACATTATACATTGCACTCTCATGACATTCCTGTGAGAATCACAATCATGAATTATATTGCTATTTTCATTAACAATTATTCGTTGGCATAACTGAAATCAGATTGCAATCACAAAGGTTTATTGGCCAAACAGTTTTAAGGGCAGTAAAACAAATATGAGGATGAATCCCTTTGAACATTACTGTAAGAATGATTGTAACAAGCACCTGATACGAAGAAAGTGTCGTGGGCATCTCGGGCCGGGTGCTTCTGAGGCTGGAAGAGAGCATCGAAATTCCAGAAGCTACTCTCTACGAAGTTGTTGGTAGGCATCTCAGAAAATCTGCAGACAAATGTACACATAACTTTTGTGAGATAACTTCTTTCAGCCATATATCTTAACCCTAAATATACACGTCAACAAAAAATCATGACAGAAACCTTTGTCTTAAACAGGGAACTGGGCAACTGGCAGTCGCAGTACATCTGATTCATGTCATTCCCATCTTCCCGAGGCAAGAGTGTCCACTAGCCCTGTTATCAAAATCTTGTTTCCACCCTTGCCACATCAAACCTACTTACCTGTGCTAAACATGACTGGACTATTGCTAATATCGATAGTCCAATCAGAGAACGTTTCACAAATTCAACATCCATGACTGTGCACGTTTGTATGAGTGTAACTTATTATCTTTGTTAACAATAATATGTCTTTTTCATCATTTAACAGCCTTCTGATTGGCTAATGTCGACTTCATGTAAGTCATTCCATTGGTCGGTCAGTCTGACGTGACCTGTAATGAGATGTCCTCAGATCTTTGTTCAGCTGTAGCGAGAACCAAGTTCTGATGTTAATGAGATTGACACATTTCTGATAAAATATGGCAATAGGTCTGTATCCATATCTGCTTAGGCCACCAGAATTACCCCATCTACAGGAGGAACTGTTGGTACACAGCCCACACTTTGACCAAACCTACCCCATCTCCAAGAAGATCTGGCGGTACTCGGCACGCACTTTGAGCAATGGGTGAAGATGTCCGCTGGGTGGTTGGATCCCCAGAGCATCAAAGTTATACGGCTTGAATGTCTTCGTTTTCCAGGACCCACTGAAGAAAGAAAGCCACGTTACATCACAAACAAGAGGAGTTATACAAATAAAATAAGATATGTATGATACTCAGATTGTTCCCTCACACTGTGCTCTATGTTACACAGTGTAGCCTCTTCCCTCACACTGTGTTCTATGTTATACTATGTAGCCTCTTCCCTCCCACTGTGCTCTATGTTACACTCTGTAGCCTCTTCCCTCCCACTGTGCTCTATGTTACACTGTGTAGCCTCTTCCCTCACACTGTGTTCTGTGTTACACCGTATAGCCTCTTCCCTCCCACTGTGCTCTATGTTACAATGTGTAGCCTCTTCCCTCACACTGTGCTCTATGTTATACTGTGTAGCCTCTTCCCTCCCACTGTGCTCTATGTTACAATGTGTAGCCTCTTCCCTCACACTGTGTTCTATGTTACACTGTGTAGCCTCTTCCCTCACACTGTGCTCTATGTTACACTGTGTAGCCTCTTCCCTCACACTGTGCTCTATGTTACACTGTGCAGCCTCTTCCCGCCCATTGTGTTCTATGTTACACTGTGTAGCCTCTTCCCGCCCATTGTGTTCTATGTTACACTGTGTAGCCTCTTCCCGCCCATTGTGTTCTATGTTACACTGTGCAGCCTCTTCCCGCCCATTGTGTTCTATGTTACACCGTGTAGCCTCTTCCCTCCCACTGTGCTCTATGTTACAATGTGTAGCCTCTTCCCTCACACTGTGCTCTATGTTACACAGTGTAGCCTCTTCCCTCACACTGTGCTCTATGTTACACTGTGCAGCCTCTTCCCTCCCATTGTGTTCTATGTTACACTGTGTAGCCTCTTCCCTCCCACTGTACTCTATGTTACACTCTGTAGCCTCTTCCCTCACACTGTGCTCTATGTTATACTGTGTAGCCTCTTCCCTCACACTGTGCTCTATGTTATACTATGTAGCCTCTTCCCTCACACTGTGCTCTATGTTACACTGTGTGGACTCTTCCCTCCCACTGTGTTCTATGTTACACAGTGTAGCCTCTTCCCTAACACTGTGTTCTGTGTTATACTATGTAGCCTCTTCCCTCACACTGTGCTCTATGTTATACTATGTAGCCTCTTCCCTCACACTGTGCTCTATGTTACACAGTGTAGCCTCTTCCCTAACACTGTGCTCTATGTTATACTATGTAGCCTCTTCCCTCACACTGTGCTCTATGTTACACTGTGTAGCCTCTTCCCTCACACTGTGCTCTATGTTATACTATGTAGCCTCTTCCCTCACACTGTGCTCTATGTTACACTGTGTGGACTCTTCCCTCACACTGTGTTCTATGTTACACAGTGTAATCTCTTCCCTCACACTGTGCTCTATGTTATACTATGTAGCCTCTTCCCTCACACTGTGCTCTATGTTACACTGTGTGGACTCTTCCCTCACACTGTGCTCTATGTTATACTATGTAGCCTCTTCCCTCACACTGTGCTCTATGTTACACTGTGTGGACTCTTCCCTCCCACTGTGTTCTATGTTACACAGTGTAGCCTCTTCCCTCACACTGTGCTCTATGTTATTCTGTGTAGCCTCTTCCCTCCCACTGTGCTCTATGTTATTCTGTGTAGCCTCTTCCCTCACACTGTGCTCTATGTTACACTGTGTAGCCTCTTCCCTCACACTGTACTCTATGTTACACTATGTAGCCTCTTCCCTCACACTGTGCTCTATGTTATACTATGTAGCCTCTTCCCTCACACTGTGCTCTATGTTACACTGTGTAGCCTCTTCCCTCCCACTGTGCTCTATGTTATACTATGTAGCCTCTTCCCTCACACTGTGCTCTCTGTTACACTGTGTAGCCTCTTCCCTCACACTGTGCTCTATGTTACACTGTGTAGCCTCTTCTCTCACACTGTGCTCTATGTTACAATGTGTAGCCTCTTCCCTCACACTGTGCTCTATGTTATACTATGTAGCCTCTTCCCTCCCACTGTACTCTATGTTACACTGTGTAGCCTCTTCCCTCACACTGTGCTCTATGTTACACTGTGTAGCCTCTTCCCTCCCACTGTACTCTATGTTACACTGTGTAGCCTCTTCCCTCACACTGTGCTCTATGTTATACTGTGTAGCCTCTTCCCTCACACTGTACTCTATGTTACACTGTGTAGCCTCTTCCCTCCCACTGTGCTCTATGTTACACTGTGTGGACTCTTCCCTCCCACTGTGCTCTATGTTACACGGTGTAGCCTCTTCCCTACCACTGTGCTCTATGTTACACAGTGTAGCCTCTTCCCTCCCACCGTGGTCTATGTTACACTGTGTAGCCTCTTCCCTCCCACTGTGCTCTATGTTACACTGTGTAGCCTCTTCCCTCACACTGTGCTCTATGTTACACTCTGTAGCCTCTTCCCTCCCACTGTGCTCTATGTTACACTCTGTAGCCTCTTCCCTCCCACTGTGCTCTATGTTACACTGTGTAGCCTCTTCCCTCCCACTGTGCTCTATGTTACACTGTGTAGCCTCTTCCCTCCCACTGTGCTCTATGTTACACTGTGTAGCCTCTTCCCTCCCACTGTGCTCCATGTTACACTGTGTAGCCTACCTAGAGATCATCTCTGGGGTGAGGTCCACATCAGCCTTTGCCACAGTCAGAGAAAACTTGTCTCCCTTGGAAATGAAGTAGCTCGTAACTTTTCTGAAAATAAAGAACAACAGTTTTAAATGTATTACCATGTTTACTGGAACTCAAGATTAGAAACCACATTATAATATGTTTAACATCTTTTGTATAAATGTGCCAGATGACAATATCCATGCCGACCTGGGTGGTACACCACTTTGATAATTTTAACACAAACTAGTTCTGATTAATGAGGAGGACACACTGACACTTCTGAGATGAGTTTCCTCTTCTTGAGTTCGGCCCTCTGGTCCTGTGGGACGTCCTCCAGCTGAAGATTCTGTATCTTGAGGAGGCACAGCTGAACCTTGTCCTCTATGGTGTCTGCCTAGAAACACACACAACCATCTCATGGCAGGTTTACACTCAATATCACCAAGTAGCATGATTATGTCTCTAGCTATTGTGAGTGAGTGAGTGAGTGAGTGAGTGAGTGAGTGAGTGAGTGAGTGAGTGAGTGAGTGAGTGAGTGAGTGAGTGAGTGAGTTAAACGCCGCTTTTAACAGTTTACAGTTATAACGCGGCATGTCATCTTAATGTGTGAGGAAAGCCCGAAGTGATGCAGGTTTCAGCCGTTTACCACTTCGGTGAAACCCACAAACATGGGTACGGTGCTGACAAACCTAGAAACATAATCGGGGCGAACTGGGATTTGAACCCACAATCATAGGTTTCTGGCGTGCCAAGGGGACACAACTCTGCACAGCAAATCCCGGCGCCTTAGACGACTGGGCCACCCGTGCCCCCCCAAACTTGAAACAATACAAGCATGAAATGTGATATCATGTAAGGACACACCACCTTGAGACCCTGACATTCTACTAGCCTTTGAGATACCTTTAACATCAAACAAGCTGATTCGGGCAAGTAGGCTCATGCCAACTTGCACCACATCACAATCATATTCATCCCTTTTGATAAAAAGACATTCTCTGAGGCAATTCATTGCAGCCGGGTGGTAAAAGAATTCACTCTCCAGGCCAAAGACCCCATGTGTGATTACAGTTTTTGGTGTTCCCTGCAGTGACAATGTGGATATTTTTAACAACTGTTTTTTTTTCTGTATATGTTCATTTCAGAGATTAGATGCTAGTCTACAGGCAGGCGTGCAGGCAGTTATTTTTGACATTGTTGTGAACACTTTGCTCTAGGGGTGTCAAGATAAATTGAAATATCGATATATTGCTATGGTAAGCACTTAAAGTCAATAAATCGATTGTTAAATCAGTTCCCGATCAATAGTATCGATATCCGTTAGGAATATCAATAGTTTTTATTGTATTTACCAAATCAATGAAATACATGCAATGCTGTTCAAATTTGTTTTTCTTTTGATAGTGGTAGTAATTTACACATGGTAATGTGGAAGTTTCTTTTTCTTAAATTATTAGGGAAAAGAAAAGAAAATCAGTCAAATCACAAACTTTACTTTTTATTTGTTGTTATGGTTATCACATTCAAAGGAAACTTCAGTTCCAAGGTTTAATTCAACTGTAAAATCCATCTAAAATGATACACTGAAAACTATAGATATTTATCGCAATAGTTGCTTGCCATATCAATATTTATCGCAATAGTTGCTTGCAATATCAATAGTTATCGCAATAGTGATTTCCAGACCAATAGTCACCCCTACTTTGCTCACTGAGCCAAGATAGCCTTGACCAACATGTTAGAACTGTGGAAATTATAGCAAAAGTAGGCGACTTATTTCACAATGGGGGGCATGGGTGTTGATTCTCTGTGCAGAGTTGCATCCCTTAGGCACATCATAAACCTATGATTGTGGGTTCAAATCCCGGTTTGCCCCAATTATGTTTCTAGGTTTGTCAGCACCATACCCGTGCTCGTGAGTTTCACCGAAGTGGTAAACGTCTAAGACCTGCATCACTTCAGGCTTTCCTCCCACATTAAGCTGACATGTCGTGATATAACTGGAATACTGTTAAAAGCAGCGGTAAACCCAACTCACTCACTCACTATTTCACAATGATTCACTTGATTGATATTGTATTACTAGTAGCAGTATTACAGCACCAGCACAACTGAAGGGGCAAAGAAATGATTACTGTCAGACCATCTTGTACTTCTTTATAACTCTTACCTTTCATCAACTCTATCCATATTCCCCTATTTGAGAGTGGAATTCGAAAAAAAGTGAAAATATCTCTATCTTTTTGTTGCCTTTGTTGACAATAATCAAAGGCTAGGCCTGAGTAAGCTATCAAATTACAAGAACTTATTTAGAACAGAACTGTGATAAATACAGATCTGAAAATTTAAGCTACAGCAGTATCAGAAACACATACTGATTTGAACACTTTAGCTACAGTATCATCAGAGACATACTGATCTGAACTCTTTAGCTACAGTATCATCAGAGACATACTGATCTGAAAACTTTAGGTCCTCCTTCAGCCTTTTTGTCCATTTTTATCCACTTGGCAGACATAGCTTTACTGAAACCAATCTTGGCATTTGGAACAGAGCTCTGAAAAGAAGAATGTACAACCTTGAAACACAAAGAAACAGCAATCGGAGTTTATCAACACTAAATGATAGTTTTAAGATAAAAATATCTGGATTTATTGTTGTTGCTGAAAAAATATCTAATCTTATAGGGTTGGGACGAGTCCAAATTTACTACCGGGTACCCATCTCCATATTACCGGACACTCCCCGGGTACCCACTGTAGGTCTCAGGAGATATCTCAAAATGTCCGATTGGGAATATTTTTAGCATAGCCCTGGCAAAACGTATTTAGATACATGTATTAAATAAACTGGTCATCCATACACTGAAGTTGAATTAAGTTATATCTTTATTCAACCATATGAAAAATCAGAAGAAATGTGTGCACAGTCAGAAAGAAATGCAAACATTAGTGACTTGTAGTGTAACCATACAGTTCTAGATAAATTTTGTCATAGTCCTGTGGGTACCCGGGTCCTACTCAGTACCCAACCGTCCCGGGTACCCAAGTTACCCGTCCCAGCCCTATAATCTTAATACAAAATCCCAGACACCCTCCATTGAGAATATTTGCCCAGAAAGTAGGTAATTACCATGATCTGAGCCTGTGTTATGCCTTCCTCTGGCACAACTTGGTACACCCTGGCCTCGTGACTGCCGTTGGCAACCACCTCCTTGCCCTCCTCGGTTATGTCCCATCTCTTACTCTGCCTCTGCTCAACTTTGATGAGCTGTTAGAATAAGAAGAAGAAGACTTCAGATGAAAAAAAACATCCATCACAAGAACTATACAAAGCAAATCCATGTTGAAGATTGTAATGACTTAGGGGACACATAATCAAGTCCTGTAGTAAGGAGTAATTAGGGTGGGACGATTCACTGATACATCATGTATACGTAGTCCTGAAGTAGGGAGTAATTAGGGAGGGACGATTCACTGATACATCATGTATACCAAGTCCTGAAGTAGGGAGTAATTAGGGAGGAACGATTCACTGATACATCATGTATACCAAGTCCTGTAGTAGGGAGTAATTAGGGAGGAACGATTCACTGATACATCATGTATACCAAGTCCTGAAGTAGGGAGTAATTAGGGAGGAACGATTCACTGATACATCACGTATACCAAGTCCTGAAGTAGGGAGTAATTAGGGAGGGACGATTCACTGATACATCACGTATACCAAGTCCTGAAGTAGGGAGTAATTAGGGTGGGACGATTCACTGATACATCATGTATACCAAGTCCTGAAGTAGGGAGTAATTAGGGAGGGACGATTCACTGATACATCACGTATACCAAGTCCTGAAGTAGGGAGTAATTAGGGAGGGACGATTCACTGATACATCATGTATACCAAGTCCTGAAGTAGGGAGTAATTAGGGAGGAACGATTCACTGATACATCACGTATACCAAGTCCTGAAGTAGGGAGTAATTAGGGAGGAACGATTCACTGATACATCATGTATACCAAGTCCTGAAGTAGGGTGTAATTAGGGAGGAACGATTCACTGATACAACATGTATACCAAGTCCTGAAGTAGGGAGTAATTAGGGAGGGACGATTCACTGATACATCATGTATACCAAGTCCTGAAGTAAGGAGTAATTAGGGAGGGACGATTCACTGATACATCATGTATACCAAGTCCTGAAGTAGGGAGTAATTAGGGAGGGACGATTCACTGATACATCACGTATACGTAGTCCTGAAGTAGGTAGTAATTAGGATGGGACGATTCACTGATACATCAAGTATACCAAGTCCTGAAGTAGAGAGGAAATTAGGGAGGGACGATTCACTGATACATCATGTATACCAAGTCCTGAAGTAGGGAGTAATTAGGGAGGGACGATTCACTGATACATCATGTATACCAAGTCCTGAAGTAGGGAGTAATTAGGGAGGGACGATTCACTGATACATCATGTATACCAAGTCCTGAAGTAGGGAGTAATTAGGGAGGGACGATTCACTGATACATCATGTATACCAAGTCCTGAAGTAGGGAGGAACGATTCACTGATACATCATGTATACCAA
Organism: Haliotis rufescens; assembly: GCF_023055435.1. Lineage (NCBI taxonomy): Eukaryota > Metazoa > Mollusca > Gastropoda > Lepetellida > Haliotidae > Haliotis > Haliotis rufescens. The sequence goes on from NW_025963890.1 coordinate 38,805,990, forward strand.
GTCCTGAAGTAGGGAGTAATTAGGGAGGAACGATTCACTGATACATCATGTATACCAAGTCCTGAAGTAGGGAGTAATTAGGGAGGAACGATTCACTGATACATCATGTATACCAAGTCCTGAAGTAGGGAGTAATTAGGGAGGGACAATTCACTGATACATCATGTATACCAAGTCCTGAAGTAGGGAGTAATTAGGGAGGGAAGATTCACTGATACATCACGTGTACGTAGTCCTGAAGTAGGTAGTAATTAGGGTGGGACGATTCACTGATACATCACGTATACCAAGTCCTGAAGTAGGGAGTAATTAGGGTGGGACGATTCACTGATACATCATGTATACCAAGTCCTGTAGTAGGGAGTAATTAGGGAGGGACGATTCACTGATACATCAAGTATACCGAGTCCTGAAGTAGGGAGTAATTAGGGAGGGACGATTCACTGATACATCATGTATACCAAGTCCTGAAGTAGGGAGTAATTAGGGAGGGACGATTCACTGATACATCATGTATACCAAGTCCTGAAGTAGGGAGGAACGATTCACTGATACATCATGTATACCAAGTCCTGAAGTAGGGAGTAATTAGGGAGGAACGATTCACTGATACATCATGTATACCAAGTCCTGAAGTAGGGAGTAATTAGGGAGGAACGATTCACTGATACATCATGTATACCAAGTCCTGAAGTAGGGAGTAATTAGGGAGGGACAATTCACTGATACATCATGTATACCAAGTCCTGAAGTAGGGAGTAATTAGGGAGGGAAGATTCACTGATACATCACGTGTACGTAGTCCTGAAGTAGGTAGTAATTAGGGTGGGACGATTCACTGATACATCACGTATACCAAGTCCTGAAGTAGGGAGTAATTAGGGTGGGACGATTCACTGATACATCATGTATACCAAGTCCTGTAGTAGGGAGTAATTAGGGAGGGACGATTCACTGATACATCAAGTATACCGAGTCCTGAAGTAGGGAGTAATTAGGGAGGGACGATTCACTGATACATCATGTATACCAAGTCCTGAAGTAGGGAGTAATTAGGGAGGGACGATTCACTGATACATCATGTATACCAAGTCCTGAAGTAGGGAGTAATTAGGGAGGGACGATTCACTGATACATCATGTATACCAAGTCCTGAAGTAAGGAGTAATTAGGGAGGGACGATTCACTGATACATCACGTATACCAAGTCCTGAAGTAGGGAGTAATTAGGGAGGGACGATTCACTGATACATCATGTATACCAAGTCCTGAAGTAGGGAGTAATTAGGGAGGGACAATTCACTGATACATCATGTATACCAAGTCCTGAAGTAGGGAGTAATTAGGGAGGGACGATTCACTGATACATCATGTATACCAAGTCCTGAAGTAGGGAGTATTTGGGAGGAACGATTCACTGATACATCATGTATACCAAGTCCTGAAGTAGGGAGTAATTAGGGAGGGAAGATTCACTGATACATCACGTGTACGTAGTCCTGAAGCAGGTAGTAATTAGGGTGGGACGATTCACTGATACATCACGTATACGTAGTCCTGAAGTAGGTAGTAATTAGGGTGGGACGATTCACTGATACATCATGTATACCAAGTCCTGAAGTAGGGAGTAATTAGGGAGGGACGATTCACTGATACATCATGTATACCAAGTCCTGAAGTAGGGAGTAATTAGGGAGGGACGATTCACTGATACATCATGTATACCAAGTCCTGAAGTAAGGAGTAATTAGGGAGGGACGATTCACTGATACATCATGTATACCAAGTCCTGAAGTAGGGAGTAATTAGGGAGGGACGATTCACTGATACATCATGTATACCAAGTCCTGAAGTAGGGAGTAATTAGGGAGGGATGATTCACTGATACATCATGTATACCAAGTCCTGAAGTAGGGAGTATTTAGGGTGGGACGATTCACTGATACATCATGTATACCAAGTCCTGAAGTAGGTAGTAATTAGGGTGGGACGATTCACTGATACATCACGTATACGTAGTCCTGAAGTAGGGAGTAATTAGGGTGGGACGATTCACTGATACATCACATAATCAAATCTGATTGGCCTACATAAGCATGGCATTCATTCATTATCACGATCAATGAAAAACAAAACAGAAACAAAACAAAACATGATGGTCATACATATCGTCTTATGCCTAAGGGTAACCCTAACTGATAGAACCAGATCTCTGCAAGCAACAAAGACAGGTTTTCAGGTGGCTTAGATTGGACAATTTACACAAGTTGCAACACACCGTATATACACTGCAGAGTTTATCCCGTTAGTTCCCAAGCAGGGTCGGAGTGCAGTTAGCCTAGTTGTCAACTGGTTCATAAGTGCGGAAGATGATTTCATCAGCCATTTGTTTCTAGCAGACGAATCTGTTCAAAACTTGCCGTGAAAATAAATACTACAACAACAAATACTTACATCTTCGTGTGACTGTAGACTCTTTACCGCGCCTACAACCTTCTGGTGGTCTGTATTTAACTTAGAAGCAAGTTCTAAACTGTCAACACCGCCGGTATCAGCGACAGCCTGCAACACGAGTTTCAAGTCAGCCATTTTGGGTTATTGTAAAACCGACCAACAGTTAAAACGAAACAGCTTCCGGTTACATTGCTTGTGAAACTGACACACAATATTAGTTTCAATCTATTTCGTCAGTCGAGAGATAGACTGTTCCAAAAAACAATAACACAATTATTTTGTGATTTTAAAATATATATATATGTCTTTTATATTGTATATTTTATTCGAAGAAAAATTGCCACACAACTTGGAGGAAATTTGAGCGAACTTCCTAAGTTTTTTACTTCAACATGTTTGCAAAAAGTAAGAATAAGATATATGGATGAACACTTCTTTATTACAATTAGGTGCGACGGTGCTTGATAACTGTGTTACACCGAAATGTCGCTCCTAATTGTAATAAAGAAGTTGTTCATCCATACATTTTATCCTTACCAGAGACCATGAATATACCGATCGGTATGTGGTCTCTGTCCTTACTTAGTACTCCAACTTCTAAATGCCTCTCAATTCTCAAAGGCGTTATGTTTGCGCACACTTGAGCATTTGCTTGATTGGCGTAAAGAGTCTATTTAAGTTTCAAATGTGGCTTTACGTATCTCCTATAAGTTTAAAAAACCACACCAAACAGTTTATAAATCATGTGTTAAAAAGTATGATACAGATTTATTGAAAGTGTGTGATGTTACATTAAATAATATAGATTCTCACTCAGAGCAAGGAATCTTATATATAAAACTTACATGGATGCCCTGATCAGTGATATGGTCGCCATAGTTATGGTCGCGGTCGATGTAATTGTGCTGTTACCTCACTCACTCAATCATAGGGTTTGATCGCAGGAACATGTGTCGAAATATTGACCAATTCATAAATATATATAACTAGATGTCAACACATTGTCTGTTTAACCCATACACGACATTTTTTCGTTGGATGACCGTACACGCGCTAAAAATAATCAGTTGGATTCTACACGTACGCATATATTTCCAAGACATTTTGGTATTTCAGTGTGCTTATTATGTGATAATATTTTATTGCGAACTTATTGGTAAAGTATCCACGAGAACATTGAATTCTAACAACATTATGTGTACAACAATAACGGGATTAACGTGTTGTGCGACTATAACTTGATCTTCGTACCGTGTCGATATATATACGATATATAGAAATACTGTATTCAAAGAAACAAGTCAAAATCGTTAAGTTTTGATTTTGAGTGATTGCTTATCCTACTTACATTCACATGTTTATAAGAACAGTTACACCAACATATAACTAAAGTCCAGGCAGTGTTGGGTCGTGATGCGTCTTCTAACTATTCCCTTTTTCATATTAATAATTCATTTATTTATATAACAAATTTGAGTTTTAGATATAGAATAGGATTAGTTATCAATATAAAAATTGAATTATTGATATCACAAATTCGATTGTTTGATATAATTAAATCAGGTTTAGATATTACAATTTCGAAACGTATTATTGATATCTAAAAGAATGTGATATCAATAATTCACATCTAGGTACACATACCACACACCGCAGTTAATAAACTACCAGTCGTTAATGTTGTTGTCTGTCGTGTCTATCCGGCTTTCAACTTTAAGCATATTTTTCTTGGTACTTGTGTGAGAAGTATTGATTTATTGACAACTGAACTTTCTCAGTATTTTAAGGTATCACAAAATCAAAAATATTTTTGAAAATTCGATTTTATGATATCATTAATCATGTTTAAAAATCAAAATTTGTAACATCTATGTATGATATCATAGAATATAATTTGCGATATCAATAAACGAAATATATATATATATATATATATATATATATATATATATATATATATATATATATATAAACAGGGAGTAATTTGCAAAACGACGCACCAGAGTCGTATATGTTTATTTGTGTTCATGTTACTTACCTACCGTAAATGGTAATTACGTGTAATTCTAAATTGTAAAGGTCCCTATGTAAATTGCTTCGTCAGCAGCTGTATGTACCTACCTTCTTTCGGGATATATTTAAGTACTTACATTTAAAGTTAAGAAATTCAGACACAGTTTAACGTACTCACTGACATTATAATTTCATTGAGACTTTTTAACTTTCATAGTATGTGGTGAATTATTCAGCAGGTAATGTTGTACCTTCTAATACTCGTACAATTATTTTAATTGGTTGTTTGGTTTGTTGTTTAACGCCGCACTCAGCAATATTCCAGCTATATGACGGCGGTCTGTAAATAATTATTCTAAACCAAGGTATCTATATGTGTACAAATAACAATATGTTGGCATTTGATGCCAAACATCATTTTTTAAGTCAAACGTATTAAAAAATGTTAAAAGCGCTGGGTCATGATGCTGTGTGTGTACAACACGACAGACCCATGTAGGAAGACCAGGAAGACCACATGTGCTTGTGCATAGTATACAATATTCATGTAAATAAACTCTGGGCCATGTGGCCTTCATTCGTGAATAAACTTCTTCTTCTTCACATGAGGGGCGGTCGGGTAGCCCAGTGGTTAAAGCGTTCGCTCGTCACGCCGAAGACCCGGGTTCGATTCCCGACATGGGTACAATGTGTGAAGCCCATTTCTGGTGTCCCCCGCCGTGATATTGCTGGAATATTGCTAAAAGCGGCGTAAAACCATATTCACTCACTCACTCTTCACATGACAGTTGAAATGAAATAGAAATTCAAATTGACAAACAAAGAAAACAGTTTAGTTAGGGTAAGAGTATTCGGCGTCACGACAGTCATCGCTTGTTTGTAATCATAACTGTCCATCGGTTGCGTGTTCAACGCCAAGCATGGTTGTGACCACCTTCCAGTCTGTCGCAGGAACGAACGGGAACCAGTCTGGACTGGTGGCAGCGATGGAGAGAGCTCTGCGAACGGGCTATCGCTGCGAGGAGCTTAAAACAGGTGCGCGTGGAACTCCCAACAGCGAAGATAGGCCCCGCAATGTAGCAATATTCTTTTAGGACATCTCTGTTAGAAGTTTTGACTTGACATTTTACACAGGAAGTAGACTCGTCTGGTCTGGTCGTCGCTATTACACACTTTTCATGACCGCGGTAGTGTACCGTTTTTATCGAGTGGTATAGTTCTTCATAGCGCGTACAACTCAGTTTGACTGTTATTCTATGTGCGCTCGGCTAATACATGTGCGCTGTTATCGCTCTGTCGCCTGGCAAACAAGAAATGTTATATATGGATGCGGTGAATTCGTCGACACCGCCACCACGAACACAAACCGGAAGTGAATTCGAAGACACATTTTTTTTAGATATTGGAATTGAATGATGATAAGTAATCTTAGCAATATTATTATTATTACTTATCGGCATACCGGCCTCGTTTATGTTTCTGAGTGTTTCGTTTGCATGGTTTTTTTACTTTTAAAAGTGTTAAATAAAAGATATGGTAAGGCCACTTTTGTTTTGAATACATTAGCAGTATCCTTTGTAAATAGATACATATATCCAAGCAGGGAAGGACAAGATGATAGCAATAATATTTATTGTCTAAATGTAAGAAATCAATAGTTAAGTATATTTACCTACTACATGTATATGTCTTTTGTCTACGAGTTCCCAGAACTTTGTCTTCGATTTGGGAGTGTCCAGGAATTCTCCATATATATTTGTGAGAATTTGAATGTGTCAAGGTGCATATTTAGGACGTGTTTGTAATTTCATTCTTATTTAAGATAGTACAATATTTCCCAATATCGTAAACAACCATTTGAATAAAATTATTTTCATCGTACACATTTTTCACCCTGCTTCATAGAAACAAATTCTAATATAAGGGTCCGACTTTCTTTCAGAACACAATATTTTCACCACGTCCTTTAATCATTATTTTGAGTTGCACCCGACTCGCCTAAAATACGACTCGCCTAAAACAATCTGACCCGACTCGCCTAAAAAATATATATAATATTTTGGTATGCGTTTGGCAAATATAACTTAGGTTAGGTCTAATGATCACAATTACTAGTATATTCATACACAAGTATGGAAATAATATTAAAAAAACAACGTATCATCGATAGAATTTGTCTTCTGTCATATTTACATCTGCACTTCATGTTGAGTCAGTGAGTCAGAGCCCAGTCGATTACGCTATTGAGACCGAGACTACAAAACTAACATTTAGGTACATTATGTGTATAAAATGCATTACTATGAATTTCTGATAGTTACATACTTATTCTAAAATACAAAAACCGACCGTAGTTCGCTCAAAAAAATTTAGGCGAGTCGGGTCAAAATCTTTTTAGGCGAGTCGGATTTTAGGCGAGTTGGGTGTATCCCATTATTTTGTGTGTAGAAGTTGAGGCAATTGTTTTTTAAAGTATTTCCTGGTACAAATTGTAATCTTAAAATATTTCCGTGGTTACCACACTTATCTTACCCACAGTGGACGTCTCTACATCTACGTCTGCCATACCACCATACCTCTCCGACTAGTCCTCATTCAAGGGTGACAATGTGGTCAATTAACACGATGTCATCTTGCCGTGTCAATTCACCCGCCGCTTAACGCCGCTTTTAATGTCCGCTTAATGTGGGAGGAAATCGCGAAGTGATGAAGATCTCAGACGGTTACCACTTCAGTGAAACCAACGAGCACGGGTATCTTGCTGACAAACCTAGAAACATAATCGGGGCTAACTGGGATTCGAACCCACAATCATAGGTTTCTAGTGTGCCCAAGGGCCGCAACTCTGCACAGCGAATCACGGCGCCTTAGACGACTGGGCCACCCGTGCCCACGGCATATACGTATTGGCTACTAAATGCTGCTATAATAAAATATATAAAATATGTATTTTACTAAATTGTTATTTATATATATATATACAAATAGAAAAGAGCCAATTTCCACATGTTCGTGTATTCTTTTGTCAGGGTCTGTATGTGACATTATTGAAATAGTCAGACTTTCAGAGGCCATTATCACACCCCTTCTAAAACCATCTAATAAAGCTAAATAAATACGCCACCAAGGAGTAAAGTATGTTATAGAGTAATATTCCAGTCGTGGAAATGTGATGAAACAAATACCCGACAACCCGTTTCGTGATCGTGGTGGTCATTAGCAATAACACACCGACCACACCCTCCAACAATCCCCCTGCTCCGAGGTTCACGGCTCCATGCTTTAAATATCGTTAACCATGCATTCAGACACTCTAGACTGCATGAGAATTCTAGTTCCAAACATACTTCAATCATGAATCTAACATAGCTGCCAACCCATGTGATCTAGTCAAAGCCTCCAAAATATCATGCATTTTCTGGACTGTTTAGGAACAACAGGTTAAATCAGTTTTAATTAATTAATTTATAGATAATAGTCTTAAATCTTCAGACCTTTGAGTCTATATCTAACCCACAATGACATCGAACATTGACAGGAATCGGACAACTACCTCAAGAGTCACAGTTGGCTGAAAAATGGTGTATTAGAGCTGAAAAAAAACAGTTATTCATCCTAGGACAGATCGCAGAAACACAGCTTAAGAGGTCACGGGTTTTAAGTAGTCTAAAGAAGTGTAGCTCCTTGCTTCTATTGGCTGAGAGACTACTGATTAGGTAGCCCCGATGACTGCCATTAGATGCATTGATTCCGCCCGATAGGAATATAGCCCTTTTCTTATTTTATTCCGCCCGATGGGAATATAGCACTCGGCGACCAAAGTGTAGATGGACATCTTAATAGTTCTAAAAAAGATAGAAAGAGACAATATACCACGGTGAAACACCTGTTTTCCAAAGCGCCCACGGCCTATATAGATATCACCAACCTACTTTTCGAGACCAACCTACGTTTGGAGACAAACATGGCCGCCCCCATACAACAGAAGTTTGGAGACCATTTTTTACCGCTTTTTAACAATGAATTTAGACGAGACAGAAGGGTACTTTCGGCGACAAAAGTGAAGATGGGCATCTTAATAAGTTCTCAAAAAGATAGAAATTGACAATATACCACTCTGTCATATCTGTTTTCTAAAGCGCCCACGCCCTATATAAATATCACCAACCTACTTTTCGTGACCAACCTACGTTTGGAGACAAACATCGCCGCCCCCATACAACAGAAGTTTGGAGACCATTTTTAAAGCTTTTTAACAATGAATATAGACGAGACAGAAGGGTACTTTCAGCGTAAAAAGTGTAGATGGACATCTTAATAGTTCTAAAAAAGATTGAAAGTGACAATATACCACGTTTTAACACCTGTTTTCCAAAGCGCCCACGCCCTATATAAATATCACCAACCTACTTTTCGAGACCAACATGGCCGCCTTCAACAGACTTTTGGAAACCATTTTTTACCGCTTTTTAAACAATGAATATAGACAAGACAGAAGGGTACTTTCGGCGACAAAAGTGTAGATGGGCATCTTAATAGTTCTAAAAAAGATAGAAATTGACAATATACAACGGTTTAACACCTGTTTTCCAAAGCGCCAACGCCCTATATAAATATCACCAACCTACTTTTCGAGACCATAATGTCCGCCTTCAATGAATATCATCAACAGACTTTTGGAAGCCATTTTTCAACGATTTTTTAAAATTATATTAGACAAGCTGCAAAGATACTTTCTGCGACAAAAGTGTATATGGACATCTTAATAATTCTAAAAAATAGAAAGTGACAAGATACCATGGTTTTGCGCCTTTCCGTTCCTGTTTTCCAAACCCTCCACGCCCTATATAAATATCACCAACCTGCTTTTCGAGACCATAATGGCCACCTTCTATAAATATCACCAACAGACCATTTTTTAACGATTTTTAAAAATTAATTTAGACAAGCCAGAAAAGGTATTTCTCTGATTAGTCGAAATTTGGATAATAAACCATATTTAAGTTTATTGAAAATCTGTATAATGACATGTTATGTGACGCCGAACTCAACACCAGAGGTCTTATTTTTACCATATCAGTGGAATGATGAAGACTTTTGATTGCTACTCTACTCTATTTCATGTAATCTTCAGATGAAAAACAGAGGTTGAGAATATGTCTTCCAATGCGATTGCAGAGGTACGTTTGGAAACGCATGTTAACTTTATCGTACGTTTGCGGGAGGTTTAGAACAGTTCTTGTTAGTTTAATTGTTTTCCTTACATGCAAGATGGCCGAAAAGGCTTTTGTGACGTATTGCCATCCGTCTTTGTACGGCGTGCGTCATCCGTCATCCGACATCTATTCACAATTCAATACGATTTATTCATAGTATATGTCGAAAGATGGCATTTATAGCTTACCTAGTACGTACTAAGTTCAACTTCACCACTTTCTTGCTCCCGACCTATCCCCCCATCACTGTCTTGCTGTCCATCTATCCCTCCATCACTGTCTTCCTGTCCATCTATCCCTCCATCACTGTCTTGCTGTCCATCTATCCCTCCATCACTGTCTTCCTGTCCATCTATCCCCCCATCACTGTCTTGCTGTCCATCTATCCCTCCATCACTGTCTTCCTGTCCATCTATCCCTCCATCACTGTCTTGCTGTCCATCTATCATCACCGTCTTGCTCTCCATCTATCCCTCCATCACTGTCTTGCTGTCCATCTATCCCTCCATCACTGTCTTGCTGTCCATCTATCATCACCGTCTTGCTGTCCATCTATCCCTCCATCAGTGTCTTGCTGTCTATCTATCCCTCCATCACTGTCTTGCTGTCCATCTATCCCTCCATCACTGTCTTGCTGTCCATCTATCATCACCGTCTTGCTGTCCATCTATCCCTCCATCAGTGTCTTGCTGTCTATATATCCCTCCATCACTGTCTTGCTGTCCATCTATCCCTCCATCACTGTCTTGCTGTCCATCTATCCCTCCATCACTGTCTTGCTGTCCATCTTTACCTCCATCACTGTCTTGCTCTCCATCTATCCCTCCATCACTGTCTTGCTGTCCATCTATCCCTCCATCACTGTCTTGCTGTCCATCTATCCCTCCATCACTGTCTTGCTGTCCATCTTTACCTCCATCACTGTCTTGCTCTCCATCTATCCCTCCATCACTGTCTTGCTGTCGATCTATCCCTCCATCACTGTCTTGCTGTCCATCTATCCCTCCATCACTGTCTTGCTGTCCATCTATCCCTCCACCACTGTCTTGCTCTCCATCTATCCCTCCATCACTGTCTTGCTCTCCATCTATCCCCCCATCGCTGTCTTGTGGTCCATCTATCCCTCCATCACTGTCTTGCTGTCCATCTATCCCTCCATCACTGTCTTGCTCTCCATCTATCCCTCCATCACCGCCTTGCTGTCCATCTAACCCCCCATCACTGTCTTGCTGTCCATCTATCCCTCAATCACTGTGTTGCTGTCCATCTATCCCTCCATCACTGTCTTGCTGTTCATCTATCATCACCGTCTTGCTGTCCATCTATCCCTCAATCAGTGTCTTGCTCTCCATCTAACCCCCCATCACTGTCTTGCTGTCCATCTATCCCTCAATCACTGTGTTGCTGTCCATCTATCCCTCCATCACTGTCTTGCTGTTCATCTATCATCACCGTCTTGCTGTCCATCTATCCCTCAATCAGTGTCTTGCTGTCTATCTTTCCCTCCATCACTGTCTTGCTGTCCATCTATCCCTCCATCACTGTCTTGCTCTCCATCTATCCCTCCATCACTGTCTTGCTGTCGATCTATCCCTCCATCACTGTCTTGCTCTCCATCTATACCGCCATATCTGTCTTGCTGTCTATCTATCCCTCTATCACTGTCTTGCTCTCCATCTATCCCTCAATCACTGTCTTGCTCTCCATCTATCCCCCCATCGCTGTCTTGCTGTCCATCTATCCCTCCATCACTGTCTTGCTGACTATCTATCCCCCCATCACTGTCTTGCTCTCCATCTATCCCTCCATCACCGCCTTGCTGTTCATCTATCATCACCGTCTTGCTGTCCATCTATCCCTCAATCAGTGTCTTGCTGTCTATCTTTCCCTCCATCACTGTCTTGCTGTCCATCTATCCCTCCATCACTGTCTTGCTCTCCATCTATACCTCCATAACTGTCTTGCTGTCTATCTATCCCTCCATCACTGTCTTGCTCTCCATCTATCCCTCAATCACTGTCTTGCTCTCCATCTATCCCCCCATCGCTGTCTTGCTGTCCATCTATCCCTCCATCACTGTCTTGCTGACTATCTATCCCCCCATCACTGTCTTGCTCTCCATCTATCCCTCCATCACCGCCTTGCTGTCCATCTATCCCCCCATCACTGTCTTGCTGTCCATCTATCCCTCCATCACTGTCTTGCTGTCCATCTATCCCTCCATCACTGTCTTGCTGTCCATCTATCCCATCATCACCGTCTTGCTGTCCATCTATCCCTCCATCGCTGTCTTGCTCCCCATCTTTCCCTCCATAATTGTCTTGTTGTTATTCTATCCCTCCATCACTGTCTTGCTCTCCATCTATCCCTCCATCACTGTCTTGCTGTCCATCTATCCCTCCATCAGTGTCTTACTGTCCATCAATGCCTCCATCAGTGTCTTGCTGTACATCTATCCCCCCATCACTGTCTTGCTGTCCATCTATCCCTCCATCACTCTCCATCTATCCCTCCATCACTGTCTTGCTGTCCATCTATCCCTCAATCACTGTCTTGCTGTCCATCTATCCCTCCATCACTGTCTTGCTGTCCATCTATCCCTCCATCACTGTCTTGCTGTACATCTATCCCTCCATCACTGTCTTGCTGTCCATCTATCCCTCCATCACTCTCCATCTATCCCTCCATCGCTGTCTTGCTCTCCATCTATCCCTCCATCACTGTCTTGCTGTCCATCTATCCCTCAATCACTGTCTTGCTCTCCATCTATCCCCCCATCACTGTCTTGCTGTCCATCTATCCCTCAATCACTGTCTTGCTCTCCATCTATCCCCCCATCACTGTCTTGCTGTCCATCTATCCCTCAATCACTGTCTTGCTCTCCATCTAACCCTCCATCACTGTCTTGCTCTCCATCTATCCCTCCATCGCTGTCTTGCTCCCTATCTTTCCCTCCATAACTGTCTTGTTATTCTATCCCTCAATCACTGTCTTGCTGTCCATCTATCCCTCAATCACTGTCTTGCTCTCCATCTATCCCCCCATCACTGTCTTGCTGTCCATCTATCCCTCAATCACTGTCTTGCTCTCCATCTAACCCTCCATCACTGTCTTGCTCTCCATCTATCCCTCCATCGCTGTCTTGCTCCCTATCTTTCCCTCCATAACTGTCTTGTTGTTATTCTATCCCTCAATCACTGTCTTGCTGTCCATCTATCCCTCCATCACTGTCTTGCTCTCCATCTATCCCTCCATCACTGTCTTGCTCCCCATCTATCCCCCCATCACTGTCTTGCTGTCCATCTATCCCTCAATCACTGTCTTGCTCTCCATCTAACCCTCCATCACTGTCTTGCTCTCCATCTATCCCTCCATCGCTGTCTTGCTCCCCATCTTTCCCTCCATAACCGTCTTGTTGTTATTCTATCCCTCCATTACTGTCTTGCTCTCCATCTATCCCTCCATCACTGTCTTGCTGTCCATCTATCCCTCCATCACTGCCTTACTGTCCATCAATCCCTCCATCAGTGTCTTGCTGTACATCTATCCCTCGATCACTGTCTTGCTGTCCATCTATCCCTCATCACTCTCCATCTATCCCTCAATCACTGTCTTGCTCTCCATCTATCCCTCCATCACTGTCTTGCTGTCCATGTATCCCTCAATCACTGTCTTGCTGTCCATCCCTCCCTCCATCACTGTCTTGCTGTCCATCTATCCCTCCATCACTGTCTTGCTCTCCATCTATCCCTCCATCACTGTCTTGCTGTCCATATATCCCTCCATCGCTGCCTTGCTGTCCATCTATCCCTCCATCACTCTCCATCTATCCCTCCATCACTGTCTTGCTCTCCATCTATCCCTCCATCGCTGTCTTGCTCTCCATCACTGTCTTGCTGTCCATCTATCCCTCCATCACTCTCCATCTATCCTTCAATCACTGTCTTGCTGTCCATCTATCCCTCCATCACTCTCCATCTATCCCTCCATCACTGTCTTGCTGTCCATCTATCATCACCGTTTTGCTGTCCATCTATCCCCCCATCACTGTCTTGCTCTCCATCTATCCCTCTATCACTGTCTTGCTGTCCGCCTACCCTGTTTGCAGTCGGCCAGTGGCGTTGTTGCGCTGAGCTTCCGTCAGTCGTGGCATGTTTTCGCTGTTCACTTGCTGTAAGATTGTGATGGCATGCAAATGAAAACCCAACAAGTGATGTTGCACGTGCATGTCCTGTTGCTGTGTTTCGGCGCCAGGTTCTCACGTGGCTGCGTGTTTGTGATATTTCCATCTTTTCTGCGATTCCTCATCCTTTTCACACAATTCAATCCCAATCCATGCAGAAATGACCAATTCATATGTGGTATACATTTCGTATGGATGTCGGCAACACTCTGTCTGCTTTCGATGTTGCTACTTTTGCAAACAAATTCAAACAAGTAAAGTTGGTTTTCAGTATTGTAGTACATGTATGGAATCATGTCACAGAAACGCAACTGCTACGGAAAAGCATGCATACCATGCAAAAGTTGAATTTTATGCAAGTCCCATGCATTTCACTACTCAAGAATGGGTATAAAAACATGTGCGTTAACGGTATTCCATATGTATTGTTTAGCATCGTGCTGACAACAACCACTCAGAAAAACAACAAAATTATGCAATTATTCAACATTACGAAATGCCACGCCTGTCCGAAAATGAGCGTCTGCGAGCCATTGGTATGCTTGAAGCAGGATCGAGTCAACGTGATGTTGCAAGACAATTTAACGTCCACAGAAACACCATTTGGTGTTTATGGCAACGTTGGCAACAGACGAATGCAGTCAGAGACCATCCTCGGAGTGGCAGGTCACGCGTAACCAATAATCGACAAGACAACTGGATTCGAACAACACACCTACGAAATCGATTCCAGCCAGCAACAGTGACTGCAAGAAGCATCCCTGGCCTTCGACGAATATCTTCAAAAACAGTACGTCGTCGCCTCAGATGTGCAGGAATGTGAACTGTTGAAACGTAAAGGATCTAGAGCATTGAATAGGTTTAGAAAATATAAGGATAGTCACACGTTGAAGGATTACAACTACATAAGAAACAAATAAAATGCTGTATGCAGGCAAAAACGGAATGAATATTTTGAACACAAAAAGCAATATATGGAGAATAACATTAAGAACTCAAAGAATTTCTGGTCTGTGATTAAAAAGTTTGAATTGTAAGAATTATGTTCAAAATAGTATTAAGATTGCTCACTTTTTTGCACATTTTAGAGATATGTTTGCTGGTGAGCAAACATCAACTTTGCCGGACGACTTTCCGAGAATCTTACAAGATGACTGTACCAATGATTATGTCACTAAAGATATTGCAGAGCATATTCTCAATATGCCAAAAACAAAAGACGAAATATTAAACAGCATCCATCATTTAAAATGTAACAAATCTCCAGGAATAGATGTCGCCATGTTTTAATTATTTATACATTCGGCTTATCTAAACTAAGCGACAAAAGAAAGTATAGGTTGGCAATTTGTAATTTTCCTAAAACAGCGATAACTAGTGGAAAGTGGGTATTAGGAATATGACTGCCCAGGAACAGGTACCAAAAACACCTCACCCGAACGCACCACCTTTGGCGGCGCTCGTGCGGTGACAAAAAAAATTGGTGAAAACAGGTTTCCCGCCTATGGCATAAACTGCACGTGCATGTTAGCTGTATAAATGCGTTCTTCTGCAGGGTATAACCACACGTGATGAAAGCACACAAAAGAAATGCCACGACTGTCACAGGAGCAGAGAGAGAGAGAGAGCCATCGGTATGACCGAAATGGGGGCAACACAGGTCCAAATTGCCAGAAGGTTTGGTTGTACACCATTGACAGTAGTCAGGCTGATTCAACGGTACAGGCAGACAGGGGGCACACAGGACAGGCCTAGAACCGGACGACCCCGAGTGACAACACCACTGGAAGACGGTCAGATACGACTCATTCACCTGCGAAGCAGATTCGTAACGGCGACAGCGACGGCGACGGCGAAGGCAGCAACAGCGTTGGGACATCCCATTAGCCAACGTACACTACTACGACGACTTCGTGCTGCTGGAATCCGAGCGTGTGGTCCTTTCCGAGGAATGGTACTGACTGCTCAACATCGACGCCTGAGACTGCGATGGGCGAGGCAGGTTCGACGCTGGCAAGTGAGAAATTGTCGTCGAGTGCTGTTTACTGATGAAAGTCGGTTTAACTTGTTGACGGCAGAGAACCCAATTTTACTTTATGGTGCTGAAACATGGGGATTAAAACAATTTAATTATATCAAATAGGTCCACTTATTTGCATGTAAAACATTTCTTGGTGTAAAACCCAACTCATCTAGCGCAATGGTTTATGGGGAATGTGGTAGATTTCCTCTACTTGTATATTCACAGCTGAAAGTCATAAAGTACTGGCTGAAACTCCTTCCCTAAGAAATGTTACAATATGATAATGTTATACGATACGAATGGAAAGACTAATTGGGTAACTGATGTGAAAACAATGTTATTCAATAGTGGTTTTGGAAATGTTTGGTATGATCAATTTGTACAATCTGAAAGCGTATATACCAATTCATTTCTACAGAGGCTAAAAGATATTTATCTGCAATCGTGGTCATTTTCGTTGACATTATCAAATAAATTTTGAATTTATATAATGTTGAAAACTCATATATACACCTAAGAGTGTCTGTTTTATGTGAATATAAAGAAATACCGCAATTCATTGGCAAGATTTCGATGTTCATCCTATGATATATGCATCGAGAGTGGGAGATACACAAAAACTGAAAGGTCAGAACGATTATGTAAAATGTGTAAGAGCCGAGATATAGAGGATGAATATCACTTTTGACTTGTATGTCCATTGAACTCCACTGTGAGAAAAAATATACATTCCTGTATACTACTTTAATGATCCAAATATTGTGAAATTCCGACAACACACATAATACAAACCTTAGCCATATATATATTCCACGCACTGTTATAAAGAACCAAATGTGTAAATATTAGTTAAAATGTGTGCAACATCTCTGTCACATGTACTATAGGCCTCTTAAGTGCTTGAATTGATACTTGAAGATTGATCGATACTTGAAGATTGATCGATACTTGAACTTTCAAATAGTCAACATTCCCATTGTGTTGGATAAAATACGTCAGCGGGTTGAATGAGATTGAAAACCCGAATCCAAGGGATAAAACTGAGGTGCGCCAGGAAGGGCTTTCCATGGTGCCTGTTTTATATCTCATTTGTTTGCAGCAGCGTTTTTCTGATCTGACCACCAAGGTGCATCTTCCCATGGCAAGTTAGCTGACTGTAAAAGTCCAGTTTCCACCCTTGACGAACTAAGCTGCAATTATGGAGTTATATTTTGGCTGGACTAACGAGTCGATGCATAGTCCAATCAAAATTGCGTAACGAAATCTACATCCGATTCGTAAACAACACGGATTTCAACGTGCAGATTTCGGTCGACTGCAGGATTTGCAAAGGGTTTGTACCGTCAACTTGGCGTCGACAGATGATTTTCCAAATCATTTTATGTATTTAATCAGGGTGCTCACATGATTTAATGCACTTCGTGACGTAAGTCCCGTTTTGTTACAATAAAGATTTTGATCATCGATCAGATCGTCTTGACTGGGCGCCGCCATTTGTTTGGAGCAAATGCAAGTGATATGAGAGGTGGAATCTGATTGGTCAATAGGAGGGTGGTAGAAGGGACGTAACTCGTAATATCCACCGGTGGCGCTATAATCCAGCCAAGAAATGCCAGCCTAGTTCGGCAAGGGTGGAAATTGGACTTTTACAGTCAGTTAACTCCCTTGCCTCGGGAAGATGATCAAGGTGGTCCTAGAGATGTTTTACTGGCAACGTGCAAGGAGTGTCCAAAGGCCAAAAGAAAACGTTGATGTTAATAATCTGCACAAAGAAAAGGATACTGCATGCTGTATGTGGCCATGCATCGTCACGTTGAAAAAGGATCCGTTAGTTGTTATAGGAGTGAGTGAGTGATCGGTGAGTTTAACGCCGATTTGAACAGTATTGAGCTTGGTCATCCATCACGTCAAATGGCGATGTTTTGTACAGTTAGACAGGGTGTCAATGCACGTATACATATTGGTGGCATAGGCTGGCTATGCCTCATAGGATGGTGGTTTGGTTCAGGAGAGTCACAATAAGAATACTTTAGTTATGTTCTGGTTAATAGTTATGTGGTTTCCTTAATAGCACAGTTATAACAAACAATGATATAGCAATTTTGTCAGCCAGTTCTAAATGTTTCTTATTCAGAAACGGACTGACGTCAGTGTAAAAAAATAAGGAGTCCTTGAATTTCAAGTTTTGTGCATGCGTAATGTTGGCAGACATTTTGAACAAACAATTTAAGATTAATTCATGTCTTTTTGTACATAGTGTATACAGTTTTCACAGAGTGTATAGAGAGTTGGGCACGCTAGAAACCTTTGATTGTGGGTTCGAATCCTGGTTCGCTCCGATAATGTTTCTAGGTTTGTCAGCACCATACCCGTGCTCGTGGGTTTCATCGAAGTGGTAAACGTCCGAGACCTGCATCACGTCGGGCTTTCCTCCCACATTTAGCTGACACTCCGTGATATAACTGGAATACTGTTAAAAGTGGCGTTACAACCAACTCACTCACTCCATAAGGCCCCATTCCTCCTGGTGGGTCAGAAATGTTAAAAACGTGATGTTAGCTAGCTCCCAGGCCCCGCCATGCACCCATAATCATAAGCTAACACCCTGTTCAATGCATGGATGTGGTGTACAAAGGAGGATCACGACCAAGAGGCTTTCGTTGTGTTATTTATACTGTTTTTGCCGTATCTTTCATTCGCATTCTCTCGTCATTCCTCGGAGTTATTCCTCATTTCTTGAGAGTAAACGGGCTCTCCAAGTTCAAACAGGCGGCTACATAACACCTGTGGTTCCAGATAACTTGACTGAAGCTGAGTGAGGAAAATTCTTCAGTTCTGCATCCCATTGGTGATACAAGTGTATGAAAAAGATTCGTATAGGATAACAAAAAAAGGATGACTATCAATGTGCAAGAATTGAGCTCCTGTCGCCTGCTGTGCCTCCTGTTCAACAGTGCGTGCAATATATGATAGCAAAGAAGGACTAGGTTCTAAAATACCATAGACAGGAGTTACAGTATCTCCCCGCCTATGTATGTATTCAACTTACCGTATAAGGTTTCTTAAGAATATTTCTAAATATTTTTAACTTGGACGTAAAGGGCGTCCATCTTGTTGTTATGCTTTGCGGTTACCATAATGAAAGAAGAATTGTCAGATTCATCACAAAGTTTGACTTATGTATAATAAATACATATAAATATATTCCGCACATATCTACTTATTCATCAAACCTTTCTTAGAAACTATTCCAAAACCCATCAAAAGTACTTAATACATGTATGCAAACTGTTGAGGATATACTATCCTTCATAGTTAGGCTCAGAACCTTTCAGCCAAGTTTTCAAGTTTTCTCATAGTCTCCTCGAAAGCCCCTTGTACACGAAACCGTGGGAATCAACAGCCCAATGCTACAATGAGCAGGACTTAAACTATGAATGATAACTAACTCACTGGATGTGAAGACAATTCCTCAGCCCAAAAGCCGTGTATCGTATTCCATGCCCAAACTAACAGATATGCATCATCAAAAATATACAAGTAAACTAGAACGTCGCGGAAAAGCTTATCAGTAAATGAATCCGTTGTGTTTGTGTCCGTGCATCTTTGTTGTTATTGTAAAGAAAAGGCTTAACTGTTAATTATAAACATTCATGTTATTCACATTGATCTCATCACGTAGTTCTTCTAAGACACCATGCTTTGTGACAGAAATAGAAATATTTGAATGAGGCGTGTCATCTCAGAAGAGAAACTGTCACCATCTGGAGTATGCGTCAACCTATGTGAGTCACTGATTGAATAAATACTCCCACCTCGGCAGTCATTCAAGTAGACCTGAGACGACCATCAGTCGCAGCTGTTGAAGGAGACAAAACAATTGCATTCAACAACGTTATAACTCTTCAGGGGAGAAGACAGGAACCTCGCCAGGACTGAACCGTTTCAAGAGGAGCTCAAAATATTCCATACAAAGCTACAACACGAGACTAAAAGGCTTCTATATACTTCAACAAAAGGTGTCAGTAATCACTAGCGATGGCGACTAGATTCATCAATGTTATTCGCTCCTTCTCCATGTCTCTGACTGGGGGGAGGGAGCGTTCTGGTCCACAGGTCTGTCGTCTTCTAGCATGCGGCCCAAAAGATATAACTCAGGCGCTCAAGCAGACCTTCGAGACACAAATCCAGAGGAAGTCGGCGTCTCTGGACACCCTCAGCATGAACAGACTTCAGGGCCTAGCAGCTGGGTTGAGCCGACTCACCGTGAGCATGAGTGACGCTTTCATCCTAGTCTTCTACATGGACGATGAAGAATGTTTCCAGACCATATCAGCGTTCAGAGAACGTATAATTGAGTTGAAGGGAGAGGACGTGCCATTGCTAGTTGTTGGCTACAACCGCGCCACATCCGCTCCGCGCATCATGGGCCCAGAGACCGCAGACTGCCTTGTCACTATCGAATGGGGACTGAACTACAAGGAGGCTTCGTATGGCCAACCGGGTGATCTAGAACAGGTGATTGAGGAGATGTTGAACATTGTCAGAGATAAGAAGTCATCGAAAACGGCAATTGACCGCAGAATGACAACGTTTTGATAACCTGAGAGGTTAGGCTACCACAAAGACCTTTTCTCAATAATGTAAAGAGACGGGTTGTAATTTTAAGGGAATTGGTGACTTCTGTGGACCTATGGTCGAGGGATACGCAACTCATAGTGTACAGTTGCATCTTTTAGCTGTCAGGTTCTGCATGCTGTTCATATGTACGGTGATCCATGTTCTGTAAGCTTCTGCTGTTTAAAGACTTAGTGATGAACGTCCAGGAACTCCGACCACATTCTTTTCCAAGAACACTTAGAGCTGACACGCCATGTAATCACTGACATGCTCTGCAAAGCTGTGTTAATATCAACACGCTATCATATAACGATTCTATGGAAAGCAGGTAAGAAGCTGATTGCTATGTAAAGCTATATAGGCTGGTCTGTTCTCAACCACTGAACCCCCATGTACATAAACTATTTGTGGGAGAAAATGCTGGGATTGTATTAACAACGTTTTAAACGTTAATAAAGCATGTACTGATATGTTTGTGTTTTTGATCTTTTACTGTACCAATGAAGGAGTTTCGCAGGTCTTAGTTTACGAACGAAAACGAGGAACGCATTCTCTGCAGAGGGATGAAAGTTTCTTGTCAAAATCACATAACCTCCATGTACATAAACAGTTCATGAAATGAATTGTGTTGTGAACTTAAAATGAGTTAATGTGATTTTTATCTCTGATTGTGTTCTCGAAAGGTAAAAGAACGTCAAAACTATGATAGGCTTATGTCGAGATATGCGTGGAAATCGTGACCCATATGGATATAAGTAATACTATTGAATTGTGGAAAATGTTTACGTTGACCAACTAATGTAATTATTAGACAAAGAGAACAAGAGGTGAAAATGGCAATACCAATATATTTTTCACACGAAGCCTTTGTTCACAGACCGGTTTATTCATTTGAAGTATAAAATGTTTTCGAAGAAGACAGTAATTTGAAATTGTGTCAGGTATAACCCTAGGTGAATCTTGAATAATTATTAACCATCACGATTCGTTATCCTTCTCTCAAGGTGTAAGTGATTCATTCACAGCTGCCATCTGACGTCATGGATGAGGTGTTGGGCACCTCTACCACACGCGATACATGTCGCAATGGCAATACAACTTAAACACTACAAGTACCCGCTATGCACCCATAATCATAAATTAGCACATACTGTCCTCCCTGGTTATAATGCCACCTTTCGTCCAGTGGAAAATACGGCATTATAACCAGGGTGGCGTTAAAACCAGGGAGATAAAACTAGACTTTCCTGACATGATATATGGAAGTTTAAAGAAGATCCAAGAAACATCCATTCAATACATGTTACTTTTTTCAAACAGGACTGCATCCATACATATTGCCAACCCTGGGGTCAAATGCAGACAATTGTAATTTTAAAAAGAGAGTCGTTGACATAGCTGATTATTATGTCAGTGGGTCAATCAAGTATAAGCCCTACCCCAAAATCCTCCTTTGTGGATTGGCCTGTGCCTCAAAACTCCTGATCACTTCCGTGATGTAGTGTTTGCATGTAGACTTTGATGGTAGGCGTAGGGTTATTACATCATCCTTATTGCGGGCAGTTTAGTAGTGTCAATACGGTCTATCAGAAGATTAAGCTGGAGTTTATGATGTTGGGACTTCCATGATTGTAACCAGGGTATTTGAACGGTTGGTCTAAGAAACATAACCATGGCATTAGAAACAGGGTGGCATAAAACAGGGAATTTTGCATTGCGAACATTTGGACTGTGGGAACTGTCAGTGCACAGCAAAGTGTATTTCCTCGCCATATGTTACTAATTACCTCCTGACGCCACTGACGTAGTTTCCACACACTAAGGAGCCAAGATAGCAATATACTGCAGTTCTACTATCGAGACATTGAAAAACATACTAATATGGCAATCTTCCATGACATTTGTTTGTTTGTTTGTTGTTTAACGCCGCAAACAGCAATATTCCAGCTATATGACGGCGGTCTGTAAATAATCGAGCCTGGACCAGACAATCCAGTGATTGGCATCATGAGCATCGATCCATGCAATTGGGATCGATGTCATGCATCAATCAAGTCGGCGAGCCTGACCACCCGATCCCGTTATTCGCCTCTTACGACAAGCATAGTCGCCTTTTACGGCAAGTATGGGCTGCTGAAGACCTATTCTAACCCAGATCTTCATGGGTCTTTTCCATATGAACATCGGATGAAACTCAACATTGTCATACGAGATTTCAAAGGTACTACAATCTGTGTCATATGTGCACAGCAGTAACGACTACTGCACTATCACTAGAAAATACATAAAAACGAAGGCCATTGTTTCACACCTCTGTCATATATGTTCATAGTCACTTGTCGCTAATTTATTTCAAGACCTGCGTACAGTGTGCAAATGTGGCGGCCAAGTGATATGTACATGTCAAACGCTGGTCATGTGGACCTCGCATTACTCTAACATGCGTGAATATAGGAAATACTGTCCCTTCGTGTGGTGTACCGTTCTTTTACTTAACTTCCACTTATTTATCCACCTGAGCTAAAAATAAAAGAGACCAGTAAAATCATATTTAGAGTTATGCATAAAAGACTCGAAGAAAAAAAAACATACAACTTTATAGTCAAGGACCAACCTGTAGGTCCCGTGACCAAATCATGGAAACAAAGGTTTGAAAATGTTTTTGAGTTTCCTGATGTATACTGAACAATTTTGACTTGGGCTGCCCGGTTGAAAATCCCGGGCATTTTTGGGAAGGGTCAACAAAGGACAAACAGGGGTCAAAATTCAAAATTGTGTCGATATGCATATCAAATTACTCGTCCAGTCATAAGAAACCTAGAAATATATGAGCTATGGCCAAAAACGTTGAAAGGTCAACGCACTTTTGGCAGTCAGTGAAATTCACAAACACAGTTAACATTGTCCGATAGTCATGATTTTAGTGTCTAATAATATGTTTTCTGACATGACAAATTCAACCAAGCAACTTTTAAAAGTTAAAAGGCCTACCTTGACCCTATTGTATCTAGAATCTCTACAGCAGTACGAACAAGTATGGGAGAAACTCAAGATGGCGAAAAAAGAGGACATATCCATACAACAATTTTGCATACTATTTCTGCACATACCGAAACCAAAAATAGTGCCATACGGAGTACAATAGAGCAAGATACAGAGCAGAAAGCGAAAAAGAAGTGGAAAGAACTATATCCAGAAAAAGACGCACATGGCTTGTTTGTAGTAACGATAGATGTTTCTGAAATACCTATAGAAGAATGGCATGCCGCTTTGCCAGACTTCGAAAGACCACTACCACCACACAGTTTGTATTTTTTAGACTACACGAGGGACTTTTCTGGTACACTAGTAAGAATATCTCTGCAAAGAACATGGTTTCCCAGAACAAGGCGACCTCGCAGCAGCTATGCAAGAAAATACTCCAACTATTCTCGCAATTACAGATAGCGTTGGAAAACATGTTTGTACATGGGTACACACCTACGATGGCTATACAACAAGAACGAAGTTGTACAACAAAGTCGTGCCCAATGTCGAAGCAGGAGAAATACCAGGACATCTTGGCGGACATCTTGCAGACTATGTAGACTGTCCAAACAAACATTTGGGCAAGACATTTCTACACCCACAAGTACAATCTAGAGGCTGCACACGTATAGAAGTTTCTTTGTATGCTTGCAACGATGAATTACGAGATACAGAAACAGCAGACTATTTGGTAGAAGATGCTCTATGGATAGTTTCCCCAGCAAACAACCCTTTGTTTGTAGTACAACCACCCGCAAAACAATGGGAAATTCTTGCTTGTTGCCTAGATCGTTGCTTTGTGCTAGCAGATCGCCCACAAGGAACTATATTTGTAGCTTGGTATGCACATACAACTGGAAGAATAGCTGGAGTACGAATTTGTCCAACAACAATGTCTGTTGAAGACGACAGAAAATGGAATAGAGCTATACGATGGGCTACAGGAGATTTTGGTTTCCGAAACTGCCCAATATTCCAGGTAGAAATTCTATCCGCAAACGAAGAAGGTGTAGAACTAGGTCCTCTATGCTGCTATACAAAAACAAAAGATACAAAAACTATCTTGTGTGCAAGCAAAAAGCCAACACAACTACACAAAAATGCAGTGTCTCCAAGTGTTCTATTGCCACCTACAGAAAAAGTAGAGAGGGAATGGAGAACAGCAAAATGCCACGCTATAGGTACAGACATGGCCAAATACAATCTGCAAGAAGTACCAGGAATAGCAAAAGGAAGATAATTATACACCATGTCTACGAAAGATAGAGGAAATTATCTACAAGACGTACGGATTGGCAGTTTCTCCCACCCGAGAGGCACACGAAAAATGTTGGCCATGTTGGACAGTATACTCCGTGGACGAGATGGTCGTTGAATTATGTATTTGGCTATCGGCTCACAGGTACATTTCTGGTTCTTTGTACTGTTGTTTATTTGAGTGTAATTCTAATTGAGACACGAAACTGTTTATTGCTGTCAGGTGATGTCGAATTAAACCCGGGGCCACCAAACGTTGATGAATATGCATCACTCAAAGGTTATATTTTACAGGAACTGTCCAGAGAAATACGTGAAGTCAAGGCTGATACTAGGAAAATGAACATTAGTATTGGGGAAGATCTAAAACAACAACAAACTGTGATGCGCCTGCATATGGATGCGATATCAGATCGTATGGATGGTCTCGAGTCGAAAATACCCTCAACTGATGATAACTCCGAAATTCTCCAGAAGGTCAAAAACATGGAAATTACTATTGATCGCTTGGAACATTGCAGTAGAAAGGTTAAACATATTGCTGTTTGGTGTGTCTGATAATGGCAATGAGACCAGTGATACTTTAAAAGAATCAGTTTGTGATATTTTGAACTCCACGTTAACAAGTGATCAGCAAGCCTTCAAACACTCTGACTTTGTTAACGTACATTGCATCAAGACAAAACAATCACAACGTACATGACCTATTATTGTGCGTTTTTTTAGTATGGACATAAAACTTCAAGCTATTCGTCTGAGAAGCAAACTTAAGGACTCAGGCATAGGGATTTCAAATGATCTAACTCTGACACAGCGAAATCTACTGCAGAATCTACGCCAACAGAATAAGAGAGGTTACTTCAAAAATGGCAGACTGGTTGTCGAGGATAACCTCTCATTGTCACGACGTGGACGACGTGAAGATAATTCCGTGGGGAAATTGACTCAATCAGGCAAAACCCCAGCTCTCAAGATCAACAGAAGGCAACAGGTTACATATAGGGGTGTGGACGTGGCCTTGGTAGTTCTGCCCATCTAAACCATCCACTGAAATTTCTATTTTGGAATATATCTGGACTTACTGCAAACAGATTAAACGACAATGATTTCATTGATTATATACACCAGTTTGATGTTATTAGTCTAAGTGAGACTTGGTGCAAGGAGCATGAATGTGATCAGTTCTCAGGTCTATTCCTATATTATGAACTACCAGCTATTGTGGTTTTTGTTAGGAAAACATTAGAAGACTATGTGAAAGGTTATGTAATTGGTCAAAATGCTGTGTTTTTAGTGTTTGATAAGTTAGTACTTGATGTAGACAAAGACTTGTTGGTTGTATGTTCCTACGTTAACCCGAATGGATCATCATGGTATGCAAACCAACTCTCTGGATGTGGAATAACTTTATTATTTGACTCGCTTTTTGATGTATTGCAAAAAAATGGTGATGTCCATATTCTAATGGGCGGTGATCTCAACACAAGAACGGGTACTGACCCTTAATCAGTTAGTGATGACCTTGCGGACAGGCTGGGAAATGATGACTTCTCTGATCTCGGGAATAACATTAACATTGAAGGAGGAGTTCAGTTCCATCCAGGGTCGTTTCAGTTGTTTCTCTTGTTGTTTGCTGATGACATCACTCTTATTGCTGATACTGTCTATGGTTTACAGAAACGTAATCATTTTCTCAAAGATTTTTGTAATAGGTATTCAATCAATGTAAATCTAGATAAAACAACAATAGTTGTGTTTAAAAAGGGTGGAGTTTTGTCTAAATATGAAAAATGGTATTATGGAGATAGTCCTATAGAATGTCTATCTTCTTATAAATATTTAGGTGTAACGTTTACTAAGAATTTAAATTGGACTAAACATGTATCTAATGCATCATTACAGGCTAAAAAACTTTTGTTTTGTGTGTTAAAATCACTAAGGAATGTGAAACCTTATGATTATAATGTATTTTTAAGGATATTTGATGCTAAAGTGGCCCCGATTGTTTTATATGGATCAGAAACTTGGGGAGTAGATAATTACAAGGAAATTGAATCTGTCCATTTGTTAGCCTGTAAGCAGTTTTGGGGTGTTAAAGCTTCCACATCAGACCATACTGTCCGTGGTGAATGTGGACGATATCCTTTATATATCTCAATTTATCAACGCTGCATTTCATATTGGTGTAAGATTTCAAATATGCCCAATTCCCGTTACCCTAAAGAGAGCTACAATATGTTGTTTCTTGAAGCCTCTAATGGTAAATGTAATTGGGTGTCTAAAATCAAGTTGCTCTTGTATAAATTTGGGTTTGGCTATGTTTGGGAAAATCAGGGTGTTGATTCCACATACTTGTTTATTACTGAATTTGTATCACGTCTAAAATGTATTTATGAACAGGATTCGCAGTCAGCAATTTTCGGAAGCTCTAAAATGTATCATTATTCATTATTTAAAATGTCATTTTGTGTTGAACCATATATATCTGCTGTAACTATTGGTAAATTTAGATCGGTAATAGCTCGTTTTCGTGTACCTAGAAACTTGATGATTTGTAAATTATGTAATATTGGTTATGTGGAAAATGAATTCCACTTTTTGTTAATTTGCAAAGCCTATGATAATTTAAGACAACAAGATATCCATGAAAAGTTTTATGTCCATCCTACCCTGGATAAATTTAATATGTTAATGTCTGACTGTAACCAAAGTACAATTCGAAATACCGCAATGTATTTGTATTATGCCTTTATCTACCGTGAGTCAATAATTAATACTGTGGACCAATATATGTACCATCGGCCGTTGGCCTAAACATGTACGAAATAAAGAAACCTCTGCCTAAAGACATACAAGAATGTCTACATACAGAAGAATGGAAAAGACAAGCATGGGACTATCTGGAAGAAAAACAAAAGCAAAAAGAAGCTTGTAGAGAACAAAAACAAAAAGAACTAGATCTTCTATCTTCCCTATTGCGCCAAAAGCAGGAATATACACAAATTTCTTACAATACACAAACCTTGGTAAAGGATTTGCTGTATTTAGCTATATTTTGCTATACTTTGCAACAAGCATTTGCTTGCTTTTCCTAGCGTACAAGATTCTTGGTGTGTGAAAAACATCACTACATAAATTGTTCAATTAAACAACTTTGTATAAGCGACATATCAAATAATGTCACATATAAGGCCAATATGTTAACTAAGGCAGACATCTGCAAGTTCAATTCTGTCAAATTCCTGTCAAATTTATTGTTCTTTTAACTTTGTGCATCAGTATCCCACATGACAAACGTAAGGCAAAACCTATTTCTTTAAACCATGAGGAATGCGTCAACAAACATGGTGACCACACATATAGGTAAGCGTACATCTCTATTTTGAAAGATTCAGGACAATCTTTTTAAAATGTCATCTGAAATATGCAAATGCTAGACTTCCAGACACCAAGATGTCAACTATGTTAAATCTGTGGATAGGACATTCAGGCAAGAAGTGCTCAAGTACTTGTTTATCTGTTTCTTTATGGTTATGAATCATTTTGATATTGGTAGTGCTAAAATACTTTTCAGGTGCATACATTCAATAAGATGTTCTCAAACCATACTGAATTACACTCTTCAAAAAAAGAAATGCATAGATGTTTTGAGAATTCCAATAAGATTTTTTCTCACAGCAAAAGTCATAAAGACAATTCTTATGTTTGATTCCCGTTAGTCATGTCATGTTTGTTGTGCATTGTGCGCAAACACATCTCAAAATGGTTTTTTTTGTAAACGTTTATCAGCAAAAATGCAAAGGATGCACGGAAATTGCTTTCAGAAAAAGTTTTCAGAATCATGCATGTGCAAAGTGTTGGAAACAAGAGTAGAGACACTGACTATAAAAGACCGTACAAAATTCATCAGTTCATAACGAATTTTCTGACGTGAATGGAGATCGAAAAATGTCAAGATTAACTGCAGCTGACTGAAATATAGCCATTGGATGTTTGGAAGCAGGGGAGTCCCAGTCTGCCGTTACAAGACACTTCAACATTCACCAAAGCACCATATCTAGACTATGCAACCGATATACCCGCGCTAATTCAACTCAAGATCATCCCAGAAGTGGAAGACCAAGAGTGACCATCCCTGCTCATGATCGGTACATCCGGTTGCATCACCTTCGGAATCGAATTGCTACAGTGCAGTACAAGTGCCTGGTATGCAAAGAATTTCCGAACCATCAGAAATCGTCTGAGGGAATTGGGAATTTGAGCGAGACAACCAAAAGTTCGACCTGTCTTGCGACCTCTACACCGTCGACGACGTGTCCAGTGGTGCAACAGAATACAGGCATGGGATCTCAGGAACTGACGACGCATTTGGTTCAGCGATGAGACACGTTATTTTCTTCAACGACGGGATGGAAGACAACCGATTTGGTGTAGGGAGTGTCATGGTGTGGGGAGCCATATCCTACACGGGTAGATCACAGTTAGTGGTTGTTCAGGGCAATCTTACAGCAAACCAATACATAGACCAAATTCTGCGTCCTCACCTCCTCCCAACTTTTGACTGCCAGAGGATGCTGTTCTTCTTTAAACTTCCACATATCATGTCAGGAAAGTCTAGTTTTATCTCCCTGGTTTTAACGCCACCCTGGTTATAATGCCATATTTTCCACTGAACGAAAGGTGGCATTATAACCAGGGAGGACAGTATGTGCTAATTTATGATTATGGGTGCATAGCGGGTACTTGTAGTGTTTAAGTTGTATTGCCATTGCGACATGTATCGCGTGTGGTAGTGGTGCCCAGCACCTCATCCATGACGTCAGATGGCAGCCATGAATGTCTTTGTTTATATTGGTAACATTCAGGTCAGTTTTCCTGCAGGCGGATATAACAACATGTTTTGTTTTATAAGTATACATTCGAAGAAATCGCTATTTCACATTCAGTTCCCTTTCCGTGCATTTACTTATTCGCCACGTCACTTTCACCTTAAGAGAAGGATATCGAATTGTGATGGCTATTGATTATTCAAGATTCACCTCGGGTTATACCTGACACTATTTCAAGTTACCGCCTTCTTCGAAAACATTTTATACTTCTATATGAACAAAGGCTTCGTGTGAAAAATATATTGGTATTGCCATTTTCACCTCTTGTTCTGTTTGTCAAATAATTACATGAGATTGTCAACGTAAACATTTTCCACAATTCAATAGTATTACTTATATCCAAATGGGTCACAATTTCCATGCATATCTCGACATAAGCCTATCATAGTTTTGACGTTCTTCTACCCTTCTTGAACACAATCAGAGATAAAAAAAATCACATTAAATCATTTTAAGTTCACAGCACAATTCATTTCACGAACTGTTTATGTACATGGAGGTTGTGTGATTTTGACAAGACACTTGCCAACCTACATCACTTTCACCCCTCTGCAGAGAATGCATTCCTAGGTTTCGTAAGTAACCTAAGACCTGTGAAACTCCCTCATTGGTACAGTAAAAGATCAGAAACACAAACATATCAGTACATGCTTTATTAACATTTAAACCGTTGTTATTATAATCGCAGCATTTCTCCAACAAAAAGTTTATGTACGTAGGGGTTCAGTGGTTGAGAACAGACCAGCCAATTTAGCTTTACATAGCAATCAGATGTGTAATACCTGCTTTCCATAGAATCGTAATAGGTCTGTCGATATCAACACAGCTTTGCAGAGAATGTCAGTTATAACATGACGTGTCAGCTCAAAGTTTTCTTGGAAAAGAATGTGGTCGTAGCTCCTGGACACTTAAAACAGCAGAAGTTGACAGACCATGGAACATCATACATATGAACAACATGCAGATCCTGACAGCAGTTGCGGCTCCTTCAACCATAGGTCCACAGAAGTCACCAATTCCCTTAAAATTACAACCCATCTCTTTACATTATTGAGAAAAGGTCTCTGTGGTAGCCTTACCTCTCAGGTTATCAAAACGTTGTCATTCTGCGGTCAATTGCCGTTTTCGATGACTTCTTATCTCTGACAATGTTCAACATCTCCTCAATCACCTGTTCTAGATCACCCGGTTGGCCATACGAAGCCTCCTTGTAGTTCAGTCCCCATTCGATAGTGACAAGGCAGTCTGCGGTCTCTGGGCCCATGATGCGCGGAGCGGATGTGGCGCGGTTGTAGCCAACAACTAGCAATGGCACGTCCTCTCCCTTCAACTCATTTATACATTCCCTGAACGCTGATATGGTCTGGAAACATTCTTCATCGTCCATGTAGAAGACTAGAATGAAAGCGTCACTCATGCTCACGGTGAGTCGGCTCAACCCAGCTGCTAGGCCCTGAAGTCTGCTGATGCTGAGGGTGTCCAGAGATGCCGACTTCCTCTGGCTTTGTGTCTCGAAGGTCTGCTTGAGCGCCTGAGTTATATCTTTTGGGCCACATGCTAGAAGACGACAGACCTGTGGACCAGAACGCTCCCTCCCCCCAGTCAGAGACATGGAGAAGGAGCGAATAACATTGATGAATCTAGTCGCCATCGCTAGTGATTACTGACACCTTTTGTTGAAGGAAGTCCTTGCGAAGTTCCTGTCTTCTCCAATGAAGAGATATAACGTTGTTGACTGCAATTGTTTTGTCTCCTTCAACAGCTGTGACTGATGGTCGTCTCAGGTCTACCTTAATGACTGCCGAGGTGGGAGTATTTATTCAATCAGTGACTCACATAGGTTGATGCATACTCCAGATGATGACAGTTTCTCTTCTGAGATGACACGCCTCATGCAAATATTTCTACTTCTGTCACAAAGCATGGTGCCTTAGATGAACTACGTGATGAGATCAATTTGATTGATAAACAGTTAATAATTAACAGCTGTTCCCTTCCTTTACAATAAGAACAAAGACCCACAGACACAAACACAACGGATTCATTTACTGATAACCTTGTCCACGACGTTCTAGTTTACTTGTATATTTTGGATGATGCGTTTCTGTTTGTTTGGGCATGGAATACGATACACGGCTTTTTGGCTGAGGAATTGTCTTCACATCCAGTGAGTACGTTATCGTTCATAGTTTAAGTTCTGCTCATTGTAGCTTTGGGCTGTTGATTCCCACGGTTTAGTGTACAAGGGGCTTTCGAGGAGACTATGAGAAAACTCGAAAACTTGGCTGAAAAGTCCTAAGCCTAACTACGCAGGATAGTATATCCTCAACAGTTTGCATACATATATTAAGTACAATTACATGCTTACATGCTGCATTCGAACCAAATACAAGGCAGGATATGTCTGCAGACGTTAAAGTGACTACGTATTCTATGTTGAGGAAAATGTGCGCAATTTGCTACTGTGCTGTCATCAAGTATATCCATGTGAAAGGGCTAACTCCAACAGTCATCATGGTGTCAACTTCAGGGGGGAATGTTACTTCCTTTGACACTGTTACGAGTTGGGCAGTGGAGTTCAAGAGTGGAAAAGATAGCCCCTTAGATTCTCGAAGGCCAGGAAGACCTTCAATTGCCACCACCAAGGAGAATATAGAAGCATCTCTCGCGAGAGGGTTAAGAGCCATATCATGAGCATGGTTTTATGAATCACTATTAAATAGTGGTGATACTATCGTGCCCCATTGGTGGCAACAAACACGTGCAAAAAACATGGGAATATATGAAACAAGACAAAATAGGTAATTGCATCAATTTTGTCAGTGATACGTTAAATTTGGAAATGTCCTCGACATCTACCATTAAACGTTTTGAAAGCTTTACTGAGGCCTTGAATGTTGTAACCCTGATCAAACAACCTTTGTGTAAGAGTCTTATGCCGCTCTTGGAAATAATTGTAGAAAGAACATGCTCAATTGCGCCTCAAAAGTTGTGAAATGTAGACAGCAAAGGCTGGAGCTACTGGAATATTGCTGGACATTTTAAGAGAAAGTTGTCTACGGGAAAGTTGAAGTCATCCCTCTTGTCATACAGTCTTGTAGTGAGTGTTTTCTCACTCTGAATAGTTATGCTTCGGTCTAAATATGAAACAGACTTTAGGTCTCACGGGTCTCTTTTATTTCTAGCTCAGGTAGGTAAATCAGTGGAAAGGGATTGGTTATTTCACATTTATTGAATGATATCGGTTCCTCGATAAACATGAAGCTTTACAGCGTCTTGGCCAAATTACCTTTGTTTTGACAATCTGAACAGCAATTTTGATTCCTATACATAAAGAAACAGACCCGCAAGACATGGGGCACAGTTGAGCCCCATGG
Source organism: Haliotis rufescens (assembly GCF_023055435.1). NCBI lineage: Eukaryota > Metazoa > Mollusca > Gastropoda > Lepetellida > Haliotidae > Haliotis > Haliotis rufescens. The sequence continues at coordinate 38,839,049 of NW_025963890.1, forward strand.
CGATGCCTACTTCATACCTAAATGTCTTTCCCCCAAATATTACATACATGTTATCAATGAGGAAGTCAAGCATTTCACATATTGTTTTCTCAGTAAACTTCAGATTGTCCTGAACTTCTGAAGACAGACAAATAACTATAACCACAGTGACCACCTTTAGAAACAAATGCCCAATGGATTAAGGAATGAAGTTAGTCGTCTGGAATAATGGTGCACAAAGTTGAAAATCAAATGTTTTGAGATTGCAAATATTCAAGCAAATTGTTTTAGAGAATCCACATAGTATTAAATACACTTGTCTCAAATACTTTTTCTGAATATAAAGAAAGACCTTACGTCATTGTATTTTAATGGTTATGGTTAATCTTTGAGACAGGGGTTTCAGGGTACATATGCTGCACACAGCAATCTCTCTTTGTACGGATTACTATGGAGTGAGTGAGTGAGTGAGTTGGGTTTAACGCCGCTTTTAACAGTATTCCAGTTATATAACGGCGTGTCAGCTTAATTTGGGAGGAAAGCCCGAACTGATGCAGGTCTCAGACTTTTACCACTTCGGTGAAGGATTACTATGGAAAAAGAAGAAAAGAATATGTCTTATTTAATGGGTAAATAGCCTGGACTAGAGTGTTCCGGTTGCCATGGCGACCGTTATCGCACATAGGAGATGGTGTCCAAAACATCATCCATGACTTCAAACGGTGGCTGTCAATGTCCTAGCTTTGGTATTGGTCTGTCGATTTTCAGGTAGGTATACAGATCATACGCTTCTCTGTGTAGGCGGAACATCTGCACCGATAAAAATACCCAGGGCGAGGGTGTCATCAACAATGACAAGAAGTCTATTGATCATCCAAAACTAGCTTCCACGGGAAATATCGCTTGGGTGAGATCAAGCTATCTCCTTGAATCAATGAAATTGCATCGCAATGCTTTGCAGACCATTGTGAAATCATCGGTTTGAAGTCTCTGAGTTTTTTATCAACTTGTTTATATATGTTTCATATCAAAAGACACCTGGGTGAGATTTTCTCTCAACAGAGATTTGTTATCAACTAGGTGTGCCTCATGTTGCAATGTGAGAAGTGATGTTTAAGTTGATGACTTTTGCAATCGTCTCTATTTGTTTATGGAGATTCAGGCTTATAAGTAGTCCTTACAGCAACCTATGCAGGTCATGAGCCATTGCGGGTAAGCACTGTCCAAGCCAAACCGGAAGTTGGTAAGTAGTAAATTCGATTTTTTCGCTGGACAGTAAAAAACTTAATTTCACCAGAGTACATGTAGCATGATTTAGATCAGTATTTAGCCCTTTTAATTGATATTTTTAAACTAATCTTAACATATCATGCACCGAAAGGCTTCCGGATCAAAATCGTTATGGTATTCACATACGACAGTCAAGGTTCCTTCAGTGTGAAAATGCCATTATTTAATACCAGCGCAATTGTGTACAAATCTTAGATTTCTGAGTCTGAGTTCGTATCAATGTTTTCGGATTGCGTGATGTATATATTCAGAGATATTAAACAAAAAAGACGAGATGATGGTAGTTGGCTGCGTGAACAAATTACCATCGAGGTGTTGGAAAAAAACTGTTTAGGTAGTAATATAATTTTGTATTGATTTGAATAGATGAAAGCTGTTTTTGTTGAAAACATTTTGGACGCGAGGACACAATGCCATTTAGAAAGTAGTCAAATGTAACAAATGTTATACATTTGGGATAATACTTTCTTGGTAAAGTACAAATTCTAGTACTTTTGGGGTTAACTCCAATCCGGGATTCGAACCCACACTCTCTAGAGTGAGGCACCTAATCGCAAGCACACAAAGTCGGCGATCTAACCCACTCAGCCACAGAGGTTTCCACAAAATGAAAGTCCGACAACTGGTAGTTTAGATCACGTACTTTGTGTACCACTCTGACAATTGTACATTTGGTGCCTCACTACCTTGTTTTGGCCGCACATAGCTGCAGACTTACTCATGTCGCGTTGAACAATAACGCAATCATTTTTTGGGTAAAAGCTACAAAAGTCATTTCAATAATCATAAATAAGCATCTTCTAAAAGCAGAGTCCATTATACGATCCCGACTACATCATAAGCGGGTGGTTATGAACCAATATCAAATAGTGATGCCCAAATCCTGCCCAACAGGTGACCTTCACAAACACATGTAAAGGCAAGTCAATTGTTCACTTGAAAAAATGCATAGAACATCATTTTCGTCACTGATGCTTCAACGTTGCAAATGTCCACTACATGTCAACTATTAAACCTTCTGTATACATGACTTTTTCTATCATGTAACCCGGGACTCACAACGTTTGAAAATGTAGATGTAACATGTAAACACTAAAGGCTAGAGCTGCTGGTATTCTTTATGTGCATGTACATACAATTTGGATATGTCCTCCACATGTCTACCACAAAACGTTCTATAGCTTTATTGAGGCCTTAAATTTGTAACCTTGACAAAACAAACATTTGAGCACCAGCCGTATGACGCTCTTTAAAATCTTCTAAGAAAGAGCATGCTCGATTGTCTCTCGAAACTTGGGAAATGTTGACACCAAAGGATGAAGCTGCGAGCATTTTGCTCCACATAAAGGAAAAGTTGAATATTGGAAAGTTTGATAAAATATGTCAACGCCAGAGAATAACCAATCTCGATTGTCCGAAGAAACCGATTCCATTGTACGTAAAAGGCAAAATGGGTGTGAAAAATGAAGTCATCCCTGTCATACGGACTGGATAGTATTTGTTACTCTGAGTCCTTATGCATAAATCTAAATATGAAACAGATGAGGTGGGCAAATCAGTGGAAGGGAATTGACTATTTAACCAATATTCAAAGACATCAGATCGGGGATACACCTGAAGCTTAAATTCTCTTGATTTCATTTCACCAAACCGAGCAGAAAGTCATTTTCAAAATAAAACAATCCAGCAAAAAAACGTTACCAATGGGAATGCCTAATTCTTGACTAAATGTCCAAATTCAATATACACGTTATTTTGGGGATTGGGAGTAAACAAAGTTGAAAATCAAATGTTTGACCTGATTGTACAAACAAAGCAAATGCTTTGAATTGTTTTTAGAATCCAAATGGTTTCGGGGCAAATGAAATGTCAAGTGTGTCGTGTAACACCAGTTCCTTAGCAGCAAGCATTCACGTCAAACAGAAACATGATTTAATGTGTGAATCATCTTCCCGAGGCAAGTGAGTTAACTGACTATAAAAGTTCAGTTTCCACCCTTGTCGAACTAGGCTGGAATTCCTGGGCTCGATCGGAGCGCTACCAGTGGCTATTACGAGTTACGTGGCTTCTATGCCGCTCCTATGGACCAATCAGATTCCACCCCTCGTATCACTTGCATTTGTTTCAAACAAAACGGCGGCGCCCAGTCAAGACGATCAGATCGATAATCAAGATCTATATTGTGATAAAACGTGTCTTACATCGCGAAATGCACCACATCACGTGAGCACCTTGATTAAAAACATGAAAAGATTAAGAAAATATCTGTTGACAACGAGTTAGCAGTGCACATTACTTGAAAATCCTGCAATCGACCGAAATCTGCTTGACAGTTTTACTAACCGGATTTCAATTTCGGTGCGAGATTTTGATTGGACTATGCAAAGACTCGTTAGTCCAGCCAAAATGTAACTCCATAATACCAGCCTAGTTCGGCAAGGGTGGAAACTGGACTTTTAAAGTCAGTTAACTCTCTTGCCTCGGGAAGATGTGTGTGAATGTGCATGAAGACAAGTCAAAATATACCGTCACTTCACATGAAAATGATTCGCTGTAATCAGTTATACCAATAAAAATGGTTTCCATCAACCCCAGAAGGATATATATCTCATACATGGCGTCAGCTTGTAAAGAAGATCAACAACCAAGTCAGTACAGCATTTGTGTTGTTAAATATCTCAGAATATTTACATCACATAACGGTAATACACGGGAAAAAAACTAACACAACCCATGAAGCTAAAATTGACTCAAAAATGCGTTTGTGTGAAATGATAATGTCGTTTTCACCCTGTGAAAAAAAACAACCTGTTTTTCGACTCGACTCTATCGCTCCTGGTCAATGATATCGGAAGTAAAGTAAAAAAAATAATATTTTTTAATGAGTGTCCTATACGAATACTATAACGATTATGGTCAAGAAGCCCTTCGGAGCATGATATATGTGTGATTTAGTTCAAAATATCAAATAAAAGGGCGAAACACGTGCCTAAATCATGCACCATGTGCTCAGGTGAAATCAAAAGTTTCACTATTCAGCGTGAAAATGGAAGTTGCCATAGGCCGGCGCAGTGACGACCGCATGGAACTCGGGGTAGAAGAGTTGGTAGTTGCTACCTACCAACTTCCGGTTTGGCATGGACGCGCTTAACCCCGGTGTTGTTAAGAGGCGACTAAACGGATCAGCCTCGGTGATCTGATTGATTGCATGGCGCGGTGGATCGTTGCACAAAATATCAGTCACTGGCTAAGTCAGCTGGAAGATTGCTTTTTGCATCCTTAAACAATAAACAAGCAAACAGTTTGTTAATTATCTTTAGATATCACAGAAACGTTTTATCTGCACCTCAATACATATTCTGTATCTTCCATTTTCCCTCCAAGCCAGGTTCCACTGATCATGGGTTCGAATCCCAAATTTAGTCTGATTATGATTCTTGATGTGTCAGCATCACACTGGTATCATCTTCCCGGGGCGGGGGTTTAACTGACGCTAAAAGTCCAGTTTTCACCCTTGCCGAACTAGGCCGGAATTTCTGGGTTCGATCGTAGCGCTACCATTGGCTATTATGTCCTTGTATGTCCCTCCTATTGACCAATCAGATTCCACCTCTCATGTCACTTGCATTTGCTTCAAACAAAATGGCGGCGCCCAGTGAAGACGATAGGATCTATCATCAAGATCTATATTGTAACAATACGGGTCTTACTTCGAGAAGTGCATCAAATTACGTGGGCACCTTGATAAAAAAACCATGAAAAGATTAGCAAAATATGCTTTGCAAATCCTACAATCGACCGTAATCTTCACGGCAGTTTACGAACCGGATGTTGATTTCGTTACGCGACTTTGATTGGACTATGCATAGACTCGTTAGTCCAGCCAAATATAACTCCATAATTCGAGCCTAGTTCGGCAAGGGTGAAAACTGGACCTTTACAGTCAGTTAACTCGCTTGCCACGGGAAGATGGCCCAGTATATGCGTGGGTTAAACCAAACTGGAAAACATCTGAGACTTTTTCCCTCTCATGCAAAGACATTACTGACACACTGTTCAAAGTGGTGTTTGGGTTTTCTGTGAAGAGAGATCTGCTAAACGATCTTCTGCCAATTTCCAGACGAGATAATTATTATTAGTTCTTTGTGTGAGACTTTGCAGTAAGAGTAATCAAAAACTGTGAATTAATATTAATTTGGCAGACAAAGTGGTGTCTGAACCTTACTGGCGGGGAAAAGTAACTTTGATTCCTATAAAGATCAATATAAATACATTTATTCTGAAATTTTAATATTTAAATTGAATAATCTTTCAATATGTGTTCATGAAGACATATCTTCTACTTTAAGGTCGTGGTTCACAAACTGCACGTGCATGTTCATACACGGCTGACATTCTGGATGTTTGAGTGTTTGTTGGGAGCATGATACTCACACATGTGGCTGAAGACGCACAACATCCGGCCCCGACGACCATCAATGCGCCCACGTTTGCTTCGACGTCACCGTCAGTCACAAATGAGCCCAGCTTTTATCTGGACAGCTGCAAGCACAGCACACGTCTATTTCTGAAAGCTGTAAATTAATATTCTATTACCAATAATACCTTAATTTGCAAGACTTGTCAATTATCGGTTAGTCTGTTTGTTACAATCCAGCAAGTCCTGTCTGAACAGCTGCAAGAAAAACTAACGTCACCAACACCCTGCTCGTGACAAACATAACCAAATCCGCAAATGTCGGTCATTGACGCCATGAGCATCGATCTACGAAATTGGGATACGATGACATGCATCAACAATGGCCTAAATCATGCACCATGTGCTCGGGTGAAATCAAAAGTTTCACTGTTCAGCGTGAAAATGGAAGTTGCCATAGACCGGCGCAGTGACGACCGCATGGAACTCGGGGTAGAAGAGTTGGTAGTTGCTACCTACCAATTTCCGGTTTGGCATGGACGCGCTTAACCACGGTGTTGTTAAGAGGCGACTAAACGGATCGGGCGATCAACCTCGGTGATCTGATTGATTGCATGGCGCGGTGGATCGTTGCACAAAATATCAGTCACTGGCTAAGTCAGCTGGAAAATTGCTTTTTGCATCCTTAAACAATAAACAAGCAAACAGTTTGTTAATTATTTTCAGTTATCACAGAAACCGTTATCCGCACCTCAGTACAGATTCTGTATCTTCCATTTTCCCTCCAAGCCAGGTTCCACTGATCATGGGTTCGAATCCCAAATTTAGTCTGATAATGATTCTTGATGTGTCAGCATCACACCGATATCATCTTCCCGGGGCGGGGGAGTTTACTGACACTAAAAGTCCATGAGCATCGATCTACGAAATTGGGATACGATGACATGCATCAACCACGTCAGTGAGCCTGACCACCCAATCCCGTCAGTCGCCTCTTACAACAAGCAGTGTCGTCTTTTACGGCGGGGGCACGGGTGGCCAAGTCGTCTAAGGCACCGCGATTCGCTGTGCAGAGTTGCGTCCCTTGGGCACGCCAGAAACCTATGATTGTGGGTTCGAATCCCGGTTCGCCCCGATTATGTTTCTAGGTTTGTCCTGCACCATACCCGTGCTCGTGGGTTTCACCGAAGTGGTAAACGTCTGAGACCTGCATCACTTCGGCAATTAATTAATTTATAGATATTAGTCTTAAATATTCAGACCTTTGAGTCTGTATCTAACTCACAATGACATCGAACATTGAGAAAAATCGGACAACTACCTCAAGAGTCACAGATGGCTGAAAAATGGTGTATTAGAGCTGACAAAACAGTAATTCACCCTAGAACAGATCGCAGAAACACAGCTTAAGAGGTCGCGGGTTTTAAGTAGTAGGTCATAAGAAAGAGTCTTATCTTTTAAGAAGTGTAGCTCCTTGCTTCTATTGGCTGAGAGATTACTGATTAGGTAGCCCCGATGACTGCCATTAGATGCATTGATTCCGCCCGATAGGAATATAGCCCTTTTTCTTATTTTATTCCGCCCGATGGGAATATAGCACTCGGCGACCAAAGTGTAGATGGACATCTTAATAGTTCTAAAAAAGATAGAAAGTGACAATATACCATGGTGTAACACCTGTTTTCCAAAGCGCCCACGCCCTATATATAAATATCACCAACCTACTTTTCGAGACCAACCTACGTTTGGAGACAAACATGGCCGCCCCCATGCAACAGACGTTTGGAGACTATTTTTTACCGCTTTTTAACAATGAATGTAGACGAGACAGAAGGGTACTTTCAGCGACAAAAGTGAAGATGGGCATCTTAATAGTTCTAAAAAAGATAGAAAGTGACAATATACAACGGTGTGACACCTGTTTTCCAAAGCGCCCACGCCCTATATATAAATATCACCAACCTACGTTTGGAGACAAACATGACCGCCCCCATACAACAGAAGTTTGGAGACCATTTTTTACCGCTTTTTAACAATGAATGTAGACAAGACAGAAGGGTACTTTCAGCGACAAAAGTGTAGATGGGTATCTTAATAGTTTTAAAAAAAAGATAGAAAGTGACAACAATATACACCTGTTTTCCACAGCGCCCACGCTCTATATAAATATCACCAACCTACTTTTCGAGACCATAATGGCCGCCTTCTATAAATATCAACAGACTTTTGGAGACCATTTTTCAACGAATTTTTAAAATGAATTTAGACGAGCTAGAAAGGTACTTTCTGCAACAAAAGTGTAGATGGATTTCTTAATAGTTCTAAAAATGATAGAAAGTGACAATATACCACGGTTTAACACCTGTTTTCAAAAGCGCCGACGCCCTATATAAATATATGAAATGAAAGCTTTCGATTGAGTGAATCGCGATTCTCTTTACTACAAGCTATTAAAATTGGGAGTAAACGGGAAGGTCTTTTGGGGGTTAAATCATTATATGAAAATAATCGCTCGCAGGTATTTGTGAAATGGCAAATTGACAGTTTCGCTGTTCTTAGTGGTGTGAAACAAAGCTGCGTTTTGTCGCCGACACTATTTTCGGTTTTCATTAATGACTTGGTACAAGAGGTAATGTGGTGTAGATACTTTTAACACCATGATAAGTCTTTTACTGTATGCCGATAATGTTGCTCTATTAGCAGCGGATGAAATGTCACTCCAGTTGATGTTAAACTGTGTTGCTAACTGGTGTAAGAAATGGCGATAAAAAGTAAAAAACAAAGATTTTTCATTACCGTAATCCCTCCTCTGTAAAGTCATCTTTTCATTTTACGTGTGGTAGTGAAACTATAGAAATAGCAATGTCTTATAAATATCTTGGTCTTTGGTTACAGAAATATTTGGATTTGAATTATGCAGTAAAGAAAACGGGTTGGCGGTATGAATCATGGGTTTTTTAATACTTTGTATTATAATTTGGTTCAGCCTGTTGTATCATATAGTTCGGCCATTTGGGGTACAAAAGAATTCAGTTGTATTAATGTCATACAAAACAGAGCGTATCGGTTTTTGGGGGGGAGTTGGTAATAAAACACCATATTTGGCAGTAAGGGGTGAAATGGTGGGATATCAAGTTTTACTAAACAAAGAATTGAAATTTCAACGTTTTTGAAAGAAAAGCTCTGTTCTTATGAAGAAAGTAGGCTCACTAAATTAGTACAAAGGTGGCCATTTTAATTCCCAAAGTCTTGGGACTGCACAGTTATAAACATGTTTAATGTTTTATAGTTACCGCTTTCATGACTGTATAGATCATGTTTTACCCTTTTCTTTTGAATACGTATAGACTTAATCTGCATTGATAAGGAAACATGGCTCAGAAAACTCTGGGGGCAAATTAATGGTAATAAGTTACGGACAAACCGACTGTTTAAGTCTACACTGAGCGTTTCACACTGTTTGTGATTTTGCTGACAGAACATAACCTAGCATTTTTGCGACATTTGGATGTGATACACACATTTCAGATCTTGGTCACCTACAGACCGAATGGAATGTCTAATACAGTGCGAAGATTTGTCAAACCCTGTAGCCGCACTGATTAACAATATGTTTAAATGTAGACTCTATAATAAATAATGTTCACTATTGTTTTTTTGTGCAGGACTCCCTGCATTTACTCTCTCTTTTTAACAGTATAATAAAGAGGTTGTATCCATGCATAAAACATTTTTGTCTACTTTTTCACCCGTCAACTTCTAAGAAATGCGTATCAAACATGAAATATTTTTTTTACGATGTGCGATCGATGTACATTTAAGTTTGTTAATGTCCTTAAAGGTAACCTACATTTTTTGCATGGTTATTTTATATCAACGTTCAGCAGTCCTCAGTATTTATGTAGGTACACACATTCAACATTAGCTTTCCATATCTCTCTGTATGAAGATTTGTTTTGTCCCATTCACGTCTAAGTACAGCATACTTATGCACATGAAACCTATAAGCGAGTCCAGGTAGTTTGGGCCTCCCCTTACAACTCATTTTTGAATGTTTCGATCGACCGTTTATTATAGAAAATAATAATTTGCAGGAGAGCGGTGGCACGAACAGGGTTGACAAAATTGTGATAAACAAAGTACATGAAATCGTGGAATCTGGTGAAACGCGACCCAGAAAACTTGGAGCAAGGGTAGAGGAATTTATGAAGGAGTTTACGCCGTCAGAACCAAATTCAACGAATCGGCAGTTCAGTCCAACCAAGAAGGATTTATACGACGACATTCACACAGCTGAACGAAACAACAGGTTATGTCGTTAACTGCTGCGTAAACATTAATGTTAATATGACTGCACAGGTTTCTAGATTGGTATATGAGAAGTTGACTGACGATTTACCCAATGTGGTTTGATATCAAAGAGAAATTGTTCACCAATATTTAATTTTAACAGTACATTTGAGACAGTTGTAGAAAATGACCAACAGCTGTAGGAGTACCATTTGTTCATCTCACTGTAGTGTTTTATAATTAAACCATATTGTTTCAATACTACGATATGAATGATCACATAACCTCTACTCTACTTAATGAATGACGATTCAACAAACATGCACGTTCGCTCGACAAATGTTTCAATTCAAATTCATGTGCTGTTTTGCATTTTAAACAAATAAGGATTAAAACTGTTTATAATACATGGAACTTGTGATGTCAGCGATAAACAATATTCACCAGTCACTCGTGTATTCATATGGGGCAGTTGTGGTGAGGTAGAATGGTTGAAGCGTTGGCTTGTCACGCAAAAAGCCCGCCTCGGTTGTGAGGCTTCCTCACATCTGATTTATGCCAATGTAGGGTGTCACTTCATGCTAGAATATTGATCACTTACTCCTGTGCCTTTCGCCAGCGGTGCACCCATCCAAAAGGATCTTGTTTAGTAATAAAACTGTCAGCATCTTATCAGCAGTCACGAGCTCATGGTCATCAGACATGCCGATGTCCACTCCCCATGGCACAAGCCTCTTACTATAAACAAACAGCCGCAAGGTGCTGATTAGCCCTGCTCCACGTCTGTACTGAATGATACATCCATGGATGTGAAGTCATTTTATCTTTATGACAGTGGAGATAAGCTAACAGTACACCGATCTTTTATTGGGACAACTGGTTCTATTCATTTCTATAATCTAAGAATTATTCCCCATGAATGGAATAATCGTTATGAGTGATGGAGTGGGTGAATTGGGTTTAACGCTGCTTTCAGTATAACAGTATTCCAGTTATATCCCCGCGTGTCAGCTTAATGTGGGAGGAAAGCCCCAAGTGATACAGGTCTCAGACGTTTACCACTTCGGTGAAATCCAGAGCACGGGTATGGTGCTGACAAAACTAGAAACATAATTGGGGCGAACCGGACTCGAACCCACAATCATAGCTTTCTGGCGTGCCCAAGGGAGGCAACTCAGCACAGCGAATCGCGGCGCCTTAGACGACTGGGCCACCCGTGCCCCCAATATTCGTTATGTTAAAATTGAAGATATACAAAACATATAAAGTGATGTCACATGTGACCCACATATGCTAACATGGATAGATGCACCTTTTTTTTTAATACATTTGAAAAAGATTTAACAGTAAACATTATGATTCATCCATCCGTTTTTACTTGTAATGCCAAGCATCTACGTTCACTTTCAGCCAAATCATATTGATAACGACCTTTTGAGAATAATATTAGTTTTCTGATACCATAACCGCAACCAATAATTCCATACACTGACTAACTTACAGTGAACAACGACCTGATTCACCTCTGGCTACAATGCAAGGAGTACTTCTACAAAAATGAAGAATTTTAGTAGAGTAACTATTATAGACCAGTGCTGCAAGCATATTTCTTTCTTCACTGTGTTTGGTATATTGAAGTTTGTTTATCTAAACATTTGTTGTTTCACCCCTTAAAAAATGGAGTCTAGACCAGACAATCCAGTGACTGACATCATGAGCATCGATTCAGGCAATTGGGATACAATGGCATGCAGCCTTTGATAAATTGACATTTGTAAAGATATTTGTGTATAAAGGTATCTTGAAATTTTAGCGACACCTCGGGTAACACCTTCTTACTTGTCAACACAGTGGCAAAGGACAATGCTTGAAAAGTATGGCAGTGCTGTTTTACTCTATGCAACATACAACACTAATAAGTACAACCTATCTCTGTATCAACTGGCAGTACAGACAGATTTGGTTAAGTTCCCAAATATGTGGGCTACAGACCTAACAATCTGTACCCCTGATCTCGCCCAAAGCACTTTGTGGGAAGTGCATGAGGAGCCACTCGGCAGCGACCACTTTCCAATCCACATAACCATAGGAAACATAAATATCCAAACCCCCAATGAACCCCAAGAACCAAAATTCAATTACAACAAGGCACACTCAGTGTTCAATTCAAAGCACTATGTAAAACAGATCAACCCATCAGATCTAAAAAATAAAGACCCCGAACAAAACAGCCAAAACTTAACAGAATGCATAATTAACATAGAAAAAAACCCTATCACCTTCATAACACCAATAATAGGCAAAACCACGGTACCCTGGTGGACCGAGGAAATTAGAAAAACTAGAAAAAACCGCAAAAGCACATTTAATAAAGCTAAACGAGACTACACAAATCTAAAGATAGCCCATCAATTAAACCATCAAGTACCTCAAACTTATGTAAAATCATGGAGGCAATTGTCAAAAATAGACTCCAACAGTATCTAGACCAAAACAATATAAAAAACCAGCATCAAAGTTGATTCACGCCAGGCCGCTCAACCTTAGAAAACCTCGTCGATTAGAAAAAGACATCAAAACGGGTCAACTAAACCGACAATACACAGTAGGCATATTTCTAGACTTCTCTAAAGCTTTCGATATGGTGTGGCATAACGGGCTAATACAAAAACTAAAAAAAGCAGGAATCATAGGCCAAATAATAAACGATATTTAAGACTTCCTAATTATTTGCAAAATAACCGTGGGTGTCAACCAAACGCTATCCGACCAGTGTCCCTTAGAAAATGTCACACCCCAAGGTAGCATTCTAAGCCAAACACTCTTCAACATTATGATTAATGACCTATTCAAGGAAATACCCAATAAAATTCGAAATTTCAAATATGTGGATGATGGAGCCCCCTGGATCCGCACCAGAAGCACAAATATGGCTAAAATTTTACTGCAGAATGCATTAAGTAAGATTCAAATATGGGCAAATAAATGGGGCTTCTCACTAAATGCCGAAAAAACTACAGGGATAGTATGCAAACACAGAAATAAGCGTGCAAACACCCCCAAACTACAATCAAACAAAAAAAACATACAATTCCAAAAAGACACCAAATTTCTTGGACTCACCTGGGGTGCTCACATTAAAAACCTAACAAATAGATGCACTGAAGACCTAAACACACTACGCTGCCTGACAGGTTCAAACCGGGGGGCCTCCAAGGAGACCCTAGTATCACTTTACAAATCACTAATTAGATATAAAAAAATAGACTATGGATGCCAAATGGTGTCTAGCCGGGAGAGCCACATTTCAGAAATGGCTATTGCCGGGAGAGCCACATTTTCAGCTGAGTGCATTTCAACTATTCTAGCGGGTAATTAATTAATCCGATTACCGATACCTTTAAATGAGTGTCCCACATTTACTGCAGACATTGTATTTTGTGATGGTACATTTTATGCCTGTCCCAAGTTGTTTGATCAGATTTATTGTTTACATGCTGAGGTGTTTGGCCATATGTTTCCATTAGTTTACTGTTTGTTGTCCAATCGAACAAAAGAGTGTTCTGTCAACATGTTTCAGTACCTATGCGATTTTGCTAGTAGAGGAGGTCTAGACTTTGCCCCACTTACAATTCAGTTGGAATTTGAACGTGCAGCTCACAATGCCGTGACTGATGTATTTCCTGGGACATTAGTTAGAGGGTGTTTCTTTCACTTCAGCCAATGTATCTGGAGGAGGGTGCAGAAAGAAGGTCTGGTGATGGACTATAAGGAAGATGAGGAGGTGAAGAAGCTGGTGAGAAGAGCTGCTGCCCTCCCTCTAGTACCTCGTGACAAAGTGGATGATGTGTGGCTTGATGCCATTGCTGACTCTCCTGCTGGCCCTAAAGTGACTGCCTTCATGGACTACGTGACAACCAGTTGGGTTCAAGGAGGGGCCTTCATGCCAGAGATTTGAAACCCTTTCGAAAACCAAGGCCACCGTACGAACAATCACCTGGAAGGGTGGCACAACAAGATAAAGAAACTTACCAAGAAGTGCCACCCGAACATCTACGAGGTAGTGAAGCTATTTCAGCGGGAGCAGTCACTCAAAGAGGTTGCAGTCCTGAGAGTCTCTCACCAGTGGTCAGAACCTTCACGAAGAAAGAAGTACAAGGCAATCGATGCACGTATTGCGTCCCTCAAGATCCAGCTCCTGAACCAACACCTGAGTGAGATGGAATATGCTGACCACGTTGGCGACCTCCTTCATCTGCAGTAATGACATTAAATCCATTATGATATTCATATGCTATTCATATTCATCAATGTAAAGTTTTGATGAATATGTTATCCTTGTTTTGTTATATACGGTAACCTGTTAGAATCACAAAGCATGTTTTGACAGCATAGCCGCGAGAGCCACATTATACAATCACGCAACCATAACCATTGCCGCGAGAGCCACATCAATTTGGGCTATCTATTTTCGAAATGTGGCTTTGCCGGCCTGTAACCATGCCAAATATACAACACCTTAAACTCCTCATTAAGCCATAAACTAAACTCAATTCAATATAGAGCACTAAAAATAATTACACGCACTCAGCAAGCCACGCCGCGCATATCGCTACAGGCTCTAACAGGCGAAATACCTCTGGATCTACGCCGAGAACACCCAACAATAAATTACTGGGCTTCAACCCAACAAAACCCACAAATCCAACAAATACTTAAAACCAACATAAGCCCCAGACTCCAACCTCTAGCTCGCAAAACCCCTCAATTAATACCAATCTCTCATCGCATAATAAATTACCTAAATACACACAACCTAAATAATTTAAAACTAGACACAGCACCAAATAACACCTTCACACCCAAACTCCAAACCCCCCAAATCAACATATCTCTCTCCACCAAACTAAATAAAGAAACTGATCCAAATACCGCTAAATCCACCACACTAACATACATTCACGAAAATGGCCAAATTGGTGCCACATTTACACAGATGGGTCCTCTGACCCGGGCTCAAAAAGCACAGGATTCGGCATCCATATCGACTAACCCCCCCCAAAAAAAATCCTAGAGGCTCCCAAATAATCAATCAATTTTCACAGCCACATTAACGGGGATAATAACAGCTCTGCACAGCGATCAAATAAATAGACACCGAAAAACTCCAATCCTTTCAGACTCATAAAGTGTGCTCCAGGTCATAAAAAATAGTAACCTTTTTCAATACTAGTAACCTATTTTCTGTTTACACACATTTGATGTTTTAATGCAGTCTTTCTTTGAAGTTTCCCATAATAAGTCACTTGAAGAAACTCTTTCAAATTGAAACAAAATAGATAGGCCTATAACCAGTGTTTAATAATACATAACCTAGGATGAAAGTCTCAATATAATTATCATGTGGAACATTATGATATTAATCTGAAGTAATATTCAAAATATCAATCAATTAGAAGCTAAATATTTTGTACTTATATAAACCTACCTATTTTCTAACATTCTGAGGTTTTAACATTACATTAGGCCATGACGAGATGTTTACTGGGTATAAAGACACGTTATATTGCTCATATTATATCAACTGTCGGTGCAAGATGCTATGTGATGTCTGATTAAAACTTTCTAAATCACAAATTTGAAAACTTTACACAAATCGGAAAAAATCAGAACTGTGAAGCAGATCAAGGTAAAATCAACTATTGTTTGCAAAACGAGCAACCATTTGATTTCTAAAAAAATAATGAAACCTATTTTACTGAAACAAAATTAAATATGCCTCGCAATGTGGGAAAACAAAATATGCAGATATGGGAAGACAAGTGTTCAAAGAACACGGGCGGTAATATCGAAAACATTACGGTAGCTGGGTTCTGTCTATAAATGTCAGACAAACTTATCGCATTACTACCATCTCAATACAATATATGACGTCCGCCACGTCTAACGTAAACACATAAACGACATGACCACTCAACTGACGATATATGGGCTGATTAATAAATGGAAAATTGTATGCATGTCCTTTTATCATAGTGTCATAAGCAGTCTTAAAAAACGCGAACTGGCTGACTTTAATTAGCTTGCAATATAAGACGCGCGCTGAGTTGTCTCCCTTGAAAAGCGCGATAGTCGATAAAACCAACGCAAATACACTGTCTCGAAAAGTGTGTTTCGTAAACATCATTTGGCTGAGAACACGTTTGCATCATGTCATTGAACAAGTCTGCTCTGACGCTCTGTAAATATCTAGCCAGGAATGGATCGAGAAGATTTCAAGGAACGACGGCAACAGCAGAAAGTATCCATTTATTTTGTAGAACGGAGGACTTTGTACCTGTTGTTTTTTTTGGCAAAACTGTAACAGTCGGGCTATAACTTTTTCCAGTCAAGTTAGCAAGTCCTGACAGCACACCAAGTTTGTATCACGGTAACATCAAGAAACATAGTTTGTTTCTGTGGGATAATCATTGTCAAGTATAATGACGTGTGTTAATTATTGAGATTTTCCGATACATAATCACTTGACTTGTGTTGTGAAGATTGGGAGGTGTGTGCTTGGTTCATGTATCTGATTGGCTGGAAATGTGTTTCAAGGTCACTGACTGCCGAGCAAGCTTAGATATAGTTATGTAAAAGTGTGAGTAACAGATAATTCCATTTGCGAGAAAACCTCACTTCGCTTGTGATTTGTTTATCATATCCATAAGTTGTCAGGCCAAAAAACCAGAAACACTTTCTTTTGAAAAGATGAAATTTGTTTTAAAATTCTGTGTTCAACCAGTTTCCTCTAAACACAATTGTTAATTTCACAAGTACTCTTTTGGTTCCAGTAATGTATAATACAAATTGTATAATACAAGTTGTAGCAGTATCATTCGGGGTACATGTGGTTTTATTTTATGCTTCCCGCTTTAGTTTTTAACTAACCTGATGAGGGATGCATAAAACCACATTCACCCTAAGTGATACTGCTGCAACAAATTTATCTTACCAACATGTTTTATTCTGCCATTGTAAAAGAATTAACAAAATTGATAGAAAACAGCTGTTCAGTTGAGCTAAGGTTAACTTGTGCTATGTCGTGTGACTTTCATTGACTTGTGGTCTTATTCTTTGAAGCGAGGTATAAGTGATTTTATCCCCCGCTCAGAAAACCATGTGGAGCCTCTCTTCCATGTGGCGGGATATAAGGGATTTATTCTCCCGCTCAGAAATTAATTTCTGTTCCAGGGAGTATGGTAGTATTTTATCAGTCACGTGAACCAATCAGATCTCATCATTTCTTATTATTGTTTGCATCAACAATAACATTATGATCAGATTTTCTCTCTTGATCATGGTAACAAATTTGTTTTTCACTAACAAAAACAACAATAAAGATATATAAATAGCAAACAAAAAAGCATTTTCTTTAAATCAGTCTTGGTAATATACAGAAGCCTTTTAGTCAGATTTCTTTTTGGGCCATAACTGCTTTTTGCTCAGTACATGATTAGGCATTGCAGTATCCACTGTGTATGCTGATGAGAACAATGATTGATGATCACAATGATTAATAGAGGTGATGCTAGTCAGCGTGATACACCTCATGCATGCTTCATAATGTTTAATGACCTTGACACTATCAGAGCAACTTTACAAGGAAGACAAATCCAGCAAAAGCCAAGGTAATCAAAGTTTTTAATGCAATAACCATGATAAATGACACAAAATATACTGAATTTTATTTAACCCTATAACCATGATAACCTGTGACAAAATCATGGGACCGCCTCCGTGGTCTAGTGGTAGAGCGTCCGCCCAGAGAGCAGAAGGTCCAGGGTTCAATCCTGTGCCACGTCATACCAAAAGACGTTAAAAGATGGTACTTGTTGTTACCCTGTCTGGCGCTCGGCATTAAGGGGCTAAAACAAGGACTGGTCGGCTCGGAGTCAGTATACTGTGTCTGAGTGGTGTATTCATGTTAGACTGCTGCATGGTATCTCAGTGGGCTAGCACTACAAATTGGCATCAGTCCGGACTAGTACAAGCAGCCACACAAACACACACACACACGTACATGCACGTTGCTATATAAGTGCAATAATCTTTGACACAACGTAAAACCCCATTTAACCTCACCTCACCAAAATCATTGACATCTCTGATAAGTATCTTTGATAATTGTTGCAATAACACAAGAATGTCAGTTGATTTACCAACATTAAATTAAGTCTTTATGATCTTGCATTCAGTGGCATTTGACTGGCGTGATGCCCTCAACCTCAACAGCCTTTTGACGGAAGAGGAAATAATTGTGCGTGACCAGTTTCGATCCTACTGCCAGGAAAAACTCATGCCAAGGATCCTTCTTGCAAACAGGAATGAAGGTATGACGACAGTATGTGATTTGTAATCCAAAGCCTGAGTCTTATGTTTATAGCACAGTCTGCACTCATCCAGCTTGAACAGTCCAGTGGTATTCCCATGCAGAGGACCTTGTCAGTAGTGTTGAGTTTGTTTGTTTGTTTGTTTGCTGTTTAATGTTGCACTCAGCAATATTCCAGCTATATGACAGCATTCTGTTAATATTCGAGTCTGGATGAGACAGTCCAGTGATTGACATCATGAGCATCGATCCATGCAATTGGGATAATATGACATGCATCAACCAAGTCAGCAAGTCTGACCAACCGATCCCATTAGTCACCTCTTACGATAAGCTTAGTCGCCTTTTACGGCAAGTATGGGTTGGTCTTCTCGTATTCTATCCTGGATCTTCACAGGTCCAATAGTGTTGAGAGGCAGTGGGATAGCCTAGTGGTTAAAGTGTCATCAGCACGCCAAAGGCCCTGGTTCAATTCCCGACATGGGTACAATGTGTGAAGCCCATGTCTGGTGTCCCCCGCTATGATATTGCTGGAATATTGCTAAAAGCGGCGTAAAACCATACTCACTCACTAACTCACTCAGTAGTGTTGTTTTTCTGTGTTCCTGAATAATGACTTTTTCAAATTGTCAAGAAATCAAATTGAGGGCTGTATGATAATGATCAGTTCAGGAACATGAAGAACCGGGGTAGAATAGGTCTTCAGCAACCCATACTTGCTGTCAAAGGTGACTATGCTTGTTGTAAGAGGTGACTAACAGGAACGGGTGGTCAGACTCGCTGAACTGTTTGATGCATGTCATCGTATCCCAAATGCGGCGATTAATGATGTCAATCACTGGATTGTCTGGTCCAGACTCGATTATTTACAGACCGCCATCATATAGCTGGACTATTGCTGAGTGATGTGTTAAACAACAAACAAATAGGAACATGAAGGAGACATCTTTCAATGTATCAACTATTTGTTCTTATGGTGTAATTCAGGTTTTGAATGATATATGAGTTAATCAGTGTGATTCATTGATAAGGTTCCTGTTGGGTTAGAATAGATCCCCAACAACCTTGTTTGTCACATCGGTGGTCAGGTTTGGTGATTGGGTTGACAGCCAGTCACATGGTTCATCATGTGACTCTCATAAAGTACCATGACAACATTGGACATCATAAATCAAAATATCAATCAATGATATGTCTGGTCCAGACTCAATCATTTTTCAAGCCCAAACAAACAGTCATCGACAAGGAAATGCAAATGATGAAATTCAAAGTCTTACAATTCAATCATTGTTATCCCCCGGAATGTACTATGGGGGATATGGCAATCAGCTTGTCTGTCCGTCCGTAATCATTGTTTTTCCGGATCATATCTCTAAAACTAATAGGTATTCTTTCATGAAAGTTTGCACACATGAAGACCAGGTTTTTAATTGGTGAGTTTTGCAATTTAGGGATTAAGTAAGGATAAGAATTTATGGATGGACAATCCATAAATTCTTATCCTTACTTAGTACTCCAACTTCTAAATGCCTATCAAAGAAGAAATTTAGGGATTTTTAGAATATTTTTATTTTTCCGTTTCCACAGCAGTAATTTGTCTTGGACTCTTTTCATATTGGTGTACCTGTCTTTGAAATACTTCTGTATCAGTCAGATGATCTGGTTTTCGAATTTTGGGGGGATTTGTTATCTTCTGATGACTCTTGTTGATCCTGTGGATGGTGTATCATGTATATCTCCAATGCAGTGTTTGATCCTGCTATAATGCGTGAGCTGGGCGAGCTGGGGGTGCTAGGACCCACCATACAGGGCTACGGTTGTGCAGGACTCTCCTCCGTGGGGTACGGACTCCTGGCTCGAGAAATCGAGAGGTGGGTACACAGTACATAGTACTATTCCATGTTATACTAACAAGACAGTTTAACTGGTAGGTGAATGTCTTTTTAAAATCAGTTTGAATATGATAAAATTTACATTATCTAGCAGTTCCATTTACTTCCAGAACACTGAGCGGGTACTTTTTCTTTCTTTTTTACACACAATCTATGTGCTGCATTTCTAGAGCGAAACAGGGATGATGTTTGGAAGGCTGCTATACATTTAACTCTGCTGTCCTAAAACTTGCCAGTGTTTCAGTGATAGGTACCATCATGTGATAATCCCAGTTTGGCTGTGGAATGATACATCTTCATAGGCTGCTCTTACAGTGTCATTGTTGAAGTTGTTGCATCGGTTGAGACATTGTTGACTTCTGGCTTTCAAGTTCTTTTGTCTTTCAATGTGAAGCCTCAGTACGTCATTTTCTCGAGGCAAGGGCATTAACTGGCCATATAAGTCCAATTCCACCCTTGCTGAACTAGACTGGTGGCACATGGTCCTGTGCACAGGTCACAGGTCACAAATCAGGTGAAGTTAAGCATCTTTGGTCTCGGAGAGTAGTCGGATGGGTGACCACGTTCAGCAGCTGACTCCTGAGAGTTTCTAGGGCTCCGGTCCTGCCCCACACTGAAGCACATGTACCACATGTGGTGTCTCCTTAGGCAAGTGACTTTGTTCGGCCTCTGTTCACCCAGCAGTGAGTGGGTACCCGGTAGGATGAGATGGTAATGTGGCTGTTAACCTTCTGGCGCCTCACAGGCAGCTTGGGTTGTTTACTCCCCAGGGAGCTGAGAATGAAAATCGAGTGCTCACTGATCCATTGGTGTAATAATAGTGTAGCGCTATGAGCATCCACTTGGTGAATGGAATCTGGCGCAATATAAATGCACTTATTATTTTTATTATTATTTCATGGCTCGGTCTTAGTGCCACCAGTGGCTATTACAAGTTGAGTCTCTTCTATGCCCCTCCTATAGACCAATAAGATTCCACCTGTCATATCACTTGCATTTGCTTCAAAATGACGGCGCCCAGTCAAGACAATCTGATGAATAATCAAGATCTATATTGTTATAAAACAGGTCTTACCTCGCGAAGTGCATCAAATCATTTGAGCACCTTGTTTAAAAACATGAAAAGATTTGGAAAATATATGTCAACGCCCAGGCGATGGTACACATGTTTTGCAAATCCTGCAGTTGACTGAAATCTGCACATTGAAATCCATGTGATTTACAAACCAGATGTCTAGTTCATTCCTCGATTTTGATTGGACTATGCATAGACTCGCTAGTCCAAACAGAATGTAACTCCCGAATTCTAGCCTAGTTCGGCGAGGGTGGACTTTTGTAGCTAGTTAATTCCCTTGCCTCAGGAAGATGTCGGTGCATGTGTAGCATTGAAAGGAGAAAGAAGTCAACTTTGTACTGTGACGGTGGTCTTGTTCCAGGGTGGACAGCAGCTACCGGTCAGCGATGAGCGTCCAGTCCAGTCTGGTCATGTGGCCCATCTATGCGTACGGCACCGAGGAACAGAAGCAGAAATATATTCCTAGACTAGGTACCAAGTTTGTCAGTGTAGACGTGTTAAATCTACAGGTATCTATATTCTAAACAGAGTCATGAGTACATCATGTAAGTAGTAGTTTATGTACAAGGAAAACCTTCTAGCAGAGTCTCCCCAGGGAGCTGAGAATGATCGATTGGCCTGGCACAATGAACATGGGGGATGGATGCGACTACGGTATACATGCATTATGATATTATCCACCATGTCAGTTTGATGCTACTAATAAAGCTGCATGCGACAACATCACTATTTGACAAATAGGGCGCTTAGGCTCAAAATAAGCAGAATAAATGACCCCGCTTGTAAATGTATGGTTTAATATGATTAAACCTTGAAATTGAATATCAAAGCGATCCATAAAAGTAAAAGATTGGACATCAACATCGAAAAAATACTCGAAAATGGAAGTTCCATAATGGCGTGCAACCATCTCATTTGTGACATCCGGCAAAGCCATATTTCAGCAAACACTTATTTTGTATCTACCGGGTACTTGGTAATTAAACATTACTGTTACTTCCTAAAGTATTTAATTAAAGCTGTTGCGTGGACGGCACCAACCCAACAGGTGTCATTTTAGCGAGGCTATAAAAATGGCGTCTGAATGACTTCGAAAAACCCGGTGCATGTGATGTATATCATTCACCAAGTTCAGTTAAGATACACAAAGGGGGATCCCATGGCAAGTATTGCAGGCTCATGTGACCTGCTTGATTGTCATCATACCCGGACTGTGTGCATAGTTTTGTCGTTACTCGTTTGTCTGACCCGGACTCAAATATTTACAGGCAGTTATGAATTATTTTGAATATTGCTGACCACAGCATATAAAACAACATAATGCTCTCGTTCATTCTTTATTATGTGTTTTCACTGCTTATAACTGTAAAAAGTATATTTCACAATGTACGATCTATGTGTTTGCTCTTCAGCTAGAGGAGAGTTGATTGGTGCTTTTGGTCTGACTGAACCCAATCATGGAAGTGATCCGTCTTCAATGGAGACTAACGCTAAGTACAACTCCTCCAAGAAGGCCTTCACCTTGAATGGCTCCAAGTCATGGTAGGTCACTTGTATGACATCATCACTGAATATAAGATAGCTTGCAATAAATCACAAAGAACAATGAAGAATGAAGCATGGTTTACATGATGTCATTTCTGGAGATCTGAATATGCTCTCGCAACTTGATGACGTCATATGTTGGAAGATGTTACTTTTGAGAGAGAAAAATCTAGTAAGTTGTTCCCCATAGATGTAGCTGGGCAAGGCAGTTAACTGACTATAAAGGTCAAGTTTCCACCCTTGCTGAACTAGGCTGGAATTTCCAGCCTTGATTGTAGCGCCACCAGTGGCTATAACGAGTTAAGTCCCTTCTATGTCCCTCCTATTGACCAATCAGATTCCATCACTTACATTTACTTTGAACAGAATGGAGGCGCTCTGATCGATAATCGAAATGTATATTGTTTTATAAAATGGGTCTAACTTTGTAAAGTGCAACAAATCACGTGAGCACCTTGATTTAAAACATGAAATGATTTGGAAAATATTTCTTTACATCGAGTTGGTGGTGCACATGCTTTGCAAATCCTGCATGGGACCGAATTCTGCATATCAGTTTACGAACCAGTTGTTGATTTTGTTACGCGATTTTGATTGGACTATGCATAGATTCGTTAGTTCAGCCAAAACATAATCCCTATAATGCCAGTCTAGTTCGGCAAGGGTGGAAACAGGACTTTTGTAGTCAGTTACCTCCCTTGCCTCAGGAAGATGAAGGGAAAGAACAGACAGAAGTTAACAAACCAAAGACAGGATAGATGCTAGCAAGTCAGTCATTCCTTCTATGAGCGGTGTAACACTTGTAAGTTCTACAGAAACTTTGGAGAAAACTCCATTCTGAATGGGTAAACTGAGAGGTATGAAATCAATGTTTCCATTTCCCAAATTCAAAAACTCGATCATGCACAAGAATATGCACACTAAGAAGGACTGATTTCATTCTCAAACCTCACTGTAGTTCTAAATGTCATGTTACAACTTATGTTGTTTTTGTTTTTGTTTTTTTGTTTTTTAAAAAGCTGAAATATGTTACTTATAGTTTTTTTCATCTGTGCACTTTGCATCAAATCAAAGTTAGGATAAATGTTTTGATACATTGTTTTGTGCTATCATTATACTTGATACTTGATTGTTGGTTTTATTGAGTATTTGATGACCAAAAATTTCATTTGGAACTGATGGCTTTAGCCAGAGGTTTCAAATGGTAAAATTTACGGTGATCCAACTTCATATTTAATTTTTATGGTGTCCTAACAAAGCTGAATGTCACATTTTTCAAATTTAGATTTGCAAAAAAACAACCAAATATTTTCCAAGATACATTCATTTGCCGTGAATACTCCTGGAGATTCCTGGGTTTCAAATCCCATTTAATTACCTAGTTCAACCAATCAGATGACGGCATACACTCAGTTAACCCTACTCACTGAAACGTTGATGTATGTTGTGAAGTTAATGCTATGATGATATGCTTTCTGTTAGGGCTTGGACGGGTAACTCGGGTACTCGGGTTGGGTGGGTACTGAGTAGGACCCGGGTACCCACAGGACTACCTGGACCCGTGGTTAGTCACGTGATATATTGTTTCATGACAAATATTCACAATATAACTACATGGTTATTCGACAATTTTAAGTCTCTAATGTTCGCATTTCTTTATGACTATGCACACGTTCCTTCTGACTTATATATATGTTTGAACAAAGCTAAAACCTCAGTCAACTTTAGTGTATGCGTGACCACATCGTTTTTAGACTAACATCTAGTCTCTGAAATGAACACATCGTACAGAAAAAAACAGTTGTTCAATTATCTTAATAAAAATATAATAAAAGGGAGCCCTTCATTTTCAGATACTGCAGTAATCTAGACTTGCCAAACATTATAGACTTGCATGGGCTGTATTTGATATATATTTGTATCAGGGTCTGTAAGACAGACCACATCGTTTTATGCATGTATCTAGAAACATTCTGCCAGGGCTACTGTCAAACTATTCCCAATTGGACATTTTGTACCTGTCTCTTGACACCAACAGCGGGTACCCGGGTAGGGTGAGTAATAGGGGTGTGGGTACCCGGGTAGTAAATTTGGGCTCATCCCAGGCCTACTATCTGTTTGAAGCATTGAATGGACAACTTCATTAGGATGTATAAATTAAAGATCAAAATGTTCTTTTAAACTTTTTCTGGTATCCTATGTGTTCTCCAGGATCACCAACTCTCCCATCGCTGATGTGTTTGTTGTCTGGGCAAAGAGTGATGTCGATAACAACAAGATCCGGGGATTCATCTTGGAGAGGGGAATGAAAGGGTTAACTACCCCTAAAATTGAGGGAAAGTTCTCGTTGCGAGCAAGTATCACTGGACAGATTGTGATGGAGGACGTGGAGATCCCGGAGGAGAACCTGCTCCCAGCTGTCAGTGGACTTGGGGTAGGATCCCTATATACAGTCGAGTCCCGTAACCCGACATTGTTGGTTGCATATGATTATGTCAGAGTAACGGAGTGCTTTCTTAGTGGCTAACGTTGACTTCCTGTTAGTCATTTCATTGGTCAGTCATAGTGCGTGAAAGGTTGTTCTGATATGACCTATAATGGGATTTCCTCGGCAATAGCGAGAACTTTTATGAAATTGAGGTAATCTAAATGTGACTAAAATCCTGTTTTCTTTATTTAAAGCATTAATTGTTTATTGTTAAGCAAGTTTATCTCTGCTGCCGACCCGTCTCGCATCAGAACACGGGCTGTGTACTCGTGGGCAGATGACCACGGAGTACGCTGATCACTGTGTCGTATTAACGAGACTGATAAATGAGTGATTTCGGTAATTCATTGCAAATGAGGTGTGTCGGAGTCGGAGTGCGAGACTGTCGGATTAACGGGTCTAAATAGCACTGATTTAATCGGATCCCAACATTAGTGTCGGATAAAGCCGACTGTCGGATTAACGTGTGATAGATTAAAGAGACTTGACTGTACATAGATAAGTTCGCTTGTTGAACTGACCGCCTCTGTAGTCAGGTGGATGGAGCATCTGCCCAATCCCCAGGCGAGTGATACCAAATGTTGAAAGATGGTACCTGTTTTTTCCCCGGATGTCGCTCAGCATAAGGGGATAAAATAAATAAGAACTGGTCTGCTCATAGTCAGTATACTGTGTCTTGGCAACATCATATAGTTTGTTTGTTTGTTTGTTTGTTTGTTTGTTTGTTTGTTTGTTGTTTAACGCAGCACTCAGCAATATTCCAGATATATGGCGGTGGTCTGTAAATAACTGAGTCTGGATCAGACAGTCCAGTAATTGACATCATGAGCATCAATCCACACAATTTGGATATAGACTTTCATCAAACCAAGTCAGCGAGCCTGACCACCCGATCCCGTTGGTCGCCTCTTACGACAAGCATAGTCGCCTTTTAAGGCAAACATGGGTTGCTGAAGACTACCATACACCAAATCTTCACGGGTCACATCAGATGGTATCTCAGTGGGCTAGCAATATACAAGAGGCATAAGTCCAGACTAGTACAAGCAGCCACACACACACAGACATGCATACATTTGGTCTTGTTGCCTGCTTCGAATCCCATTTGCGTGATCAATGCACTTGATGTCAATCACTGGATTGTCTAGTCCAGACAAGATTATTTACAGACCAACTTCATGTTGCAAGTATATTTCTGAGTGTGGTGTTAAACAACAAACAAAAAACAGTTTGATAGCACCTCCTGGCATTCTAGAGTTACCTCCCATGGTGACACTATTTTTATGTTTCTCTCCCTTTGTCCATGTTGTCTTTCACTCATCTAGGTGAGGTGAAATGGGGTTTAACGTCGCAACCAAGATTATTACACCTATATAGCAACGTGCATGTACGTGTTTGTGTGGCTCTTGTACTAGTCCGGACTGATGCCGATTTATAGTGCTAGCTCACAAAGATAGCATGCCACAGTTTAACCCTTAATGCCGAGCGCCAGACAGGGTAACAACAAGTTTTTGTATAACGCAACCGGGAATCGAACCCTGGACCTTCCGCTCTCTGGGCGGACGCTCTACCACTAGACCACGAGGGGGTCTGACTCATCAAGATATTGGGATGTACTTTCGATGAGACAGACAGACTCACTGCCCATGTTTCAGCACAAGGGAGATATGTACAAATACCGTTTGGATAATGTCTTACTCATCATCAATGTAAACTAAAGACGGTTTGGTGTGTTTAGGGTCCATTTGGCTGCCTGAACAATGCAAGGTTTGGAATTGCATGGGGAAGTCTTGGAGCTGCTGAGTTTTGTCTGGAGACAGCCAGACAGTACATGCTGGACAGGTAGGTTGCAGACTGCAGGCCTTCAGAACATGTGAGTGAGTGAGTTGGGTTTAACACCGCTTTTAACAGTATTCCAGTAATATCACGGCGTGTCAGCTTAATGTGGGAGGAAAGCCCGGAGTGATGCAGGTCTCAGACGTTTACCACTTCAGTGAAACCCACGAGCACGGGTATGGTGCTGACAAACCTAGAAACATAATCGTGGTGAACCGGAATTCGAATTCACAATCATAGCTTTCTGGCGTGCCCAAGGGACGCAACTCTGCACAGCCAATCGTGGCGCCTTAAACGACTGGGCCACTTGTGCCCCCAGTACATTGTAAGACTTCAATCACTGATGACAGACTCAAAGATACAGACAACAGTTATTATTAACTTGATATGGGTGCAGGGTGCTCGGGTGGCCTTGTGGTTAAAGTGTTTGTTCGTCACATTGAAGGTCCAGGTTTGATTCTGAACATGGATTCAATGTGTGAAAGCCATTCCTGGTGTCCACTGCTGTGATGTTGCTGATGAGAATGATTTGTTTCAGGAAACAGTTTGGTAAGCCTTTGGCCAAGAACCAACTACCTCAGAAGAAGATGGCGGACATGTTGTCAGAAATTTCCATTGGCCTTCAGGCATGTCTCCAGGTTGGGCGTCTGAAGGACCAAGGGAGGTAATCATGCTATTACAAATTTGTTTCATGTCATAACCAAGATGCAAATATATTATCTATGGTGGGTCTCTATTTTATGTCACATTGTCTAAAATGTAGAGGAAATGGACACTCACTGTAATTTGACAAAGCTGATATATCATATATATCATATCATGATATATGACAGAATATATACCTAAATGACATCATAAACATGATATACACATCACATCAGGCGTGAAGTTATATACATTACATACACATCAGTTCAGGCATGACGTTATATATATATGATATATATACACATCACTTCAGGCATGACGTTATATACATGATATACACATCACTTCAGGCATGACGTTATATGCATGACATCCACATCACTTCAGGCATGGCGTTATATATATGATATACACATCACTTCAGGCATGACGTTATATGCATGACATCCACGTCACTTCAGGTATGGCATTATATATATGATATACACATCACTCCAGGCATGGCCTAATAAATATGATATACACATCACTTCAGGCGAGAAGTTATATACATTACATACACATCACTTCAGGCATGGCATTATATATATGATATACACATCACTTCAGGCATGATGTTATATACATGATATACACATCACTTCAGGCGAGAAGTTATATACATTACATACACATCACTTCAGGCATGGCGTTATATATACTACTCAAAAGAAGTTAAGGATCACCCGATTCTTTCATATTGGTAATGTTAATCTGTCATGGCATGAGAGATTAACTATTGTAATATGAAAGAATCAGGTGATCCTTAACTTCTTTTGAGTAGTATATATGACATCCACATCACTTCAGGCATGACGTTATATATATGATATACACATCACTTCAGGCATGACGTTATATATATAACATCCACATCACTTCAGGCACAGCAGGGGCGGTCGGGTAGCCTAGTGGTTAAAGCGTTCGCTCGTCACGCTGAAGACCCGGGTTCGAATCCCGACATGGGTACAATGTGTGAAGCCCATTTCTGGTGTCCCCCGCCGTGATATTGCTGGAATATTGCTAAAAGCGGCGTAAAACCAAACTCACTCACTCACTCAGGCACAGCACTATATATATGATATACACATCACTTCAGGCGTGAAGTTATATATATGATATACACATCACTTCAGGCGTGAAGTTATATATATGACATCCACATCACTTTAGGCATGGCATTATATATATGATATACACATCACTTCAGGCATGACATTATATACATGACATCCACATCACTTCTGGCATGGCATTATATATATGATATACACATCACTTCAGGCGTGAAGGTATATGTATGACATCCACATCACTTCAGGCATGGCGTTATATATATGATATACACATCACTTCAGGCATGATGTTATATATATGACATCCACATCACTTCAGGCATGGCGCTATATATATGATATACACATCACTTCAGGCGTGAAGGTATATGTATGACATCCACATCACTTTAGGCATGGCGCTATATATGATATACACATCACTTCAGGCATGAAGGTATATGTTTGACATCCACATCACTTCAGGCATGGCGCTATATATACGATATACACATCACTTTACGACTAGTACAAGCAGACACACACACACGGGCATGCACGTCACTCCATGAGTGTAATAATCTTGGACGCGACGTGAAATTCCATTTCACTTCACCTCACCTCACCTCACCTCACCTCACCTCACCTCACCTCACCTCACCTATTATTTTTGTTGTTCTACATGTACATATATTGTGCTCTCTGCATCCTTGCACTTATTCACCTGATGAAGGAGTAAGCATATACTCCGAATCGTAATGTTTCTCATAATGAATTCTCTTGACTTTTTTATGGGCATTACTTTTGAGTTGACGGATGACAAGTAGACACAATTTATGGATAACAACTTCTTTATTTACTTTATTTACTTATGCTGTTGTCAAGTTTGATAACGGCATAAGGATCCCTACCGAAAGTTTGCCTTTAATAATAGTATTAATAGCAAGAAAAAGCCCCAAAACATAAATTACTATTTTAGTATGAAACTGTTTGAAAAATGACGTCTTTATTGAGTTATATTCATGTCACGGTCAAATGTTTATTTGGCACATTACAAGAATACTTGTCTATGGAGTAGAAGGTTATATTTTCCAGATGGGATCTGCAATGCTTCCATTAACTGTAGAACTATTTTGTTGGCATCTTCTTCCAGAGCTCCCCCAGAGATGATTTCTCTGATCAAGAGGAACTCCTGCGGCAAAGCTCTTGAGATTGCCCGCAACTCCCGGGACATGCTGGGAGGGAATGGCATCTCTGACGAGTATCACATCATCAGACACGTCATGAATCTGGAGTCGGTTAACACATACGAAGGTGAGGAGTGGTGTAAATGTGCGGTTGGGTTTTAACAATTTCTCATAATGTGAGAGGGGCGGTCGGGTAGCCTAGTGGTTAAAGCGATCGCTCGTCACGTCGAAGACCTGGGTTCGATTCCCGACATGGGTACATTGTGTGAAGCCCATTTCTGGTGTCCCCCGCCGTGATATTGCTGGAATATTGCTAAAAGCTCACATACTCACTCACTCACTCACTCACTCACTCACTCACTCACTCACTCACTCACTCACTCATAATGTGAGAAGAAACTTCAGCTAAAGTCACACTTCAAGACGTGTAAACTCAACACAACAGAACCAAGGGCTTGATTTATTTAACTTGCACCAGGTGGCACTCTTGTTCCATATATTTATCAAAGATGAAAGAAACACAGGCATAAACTGAATAAGTACATCTCTGATGACCGAGTCAAGATTTTACCTAAATATTGCTGTAAAACGTTACAGGATGTACACACAATCTTGACGTACCCACAGTTCGATGACATCAAACCAAAGAAAGGATGACAAATTACATATAACCCAGGGATTAAAGATGTAGTATGGCACATAAAATATAGAGGTATTGAATGTGTTCAAAGATTGTTGTGTGGAAAATGAATTGCTAGTCAGACACAAATTTGATAAAAAAAATTAACATGCACATGGTACATTTGGAAATAAATGTTTGGTTGCACTTTTCAATAACAGGTTGCACTGGTGCATGTGGAAATAAATATTAGGCTGCACTTTTCAATGATAGATTGAACTGGTGCATGTGGAAATAAATATCAGGTTCCTCTTTTCGACAATAGATTGCACTGGTGCATGTGGAAATACATATTAGGCTGCACTTTTCGACAATAGATTGCACTGGTGCATGTGGAAATAAATATTAGGCTGCACTTTTAGATAATAGATTGCACTGGTGCATGTGGAAATAAATATTAGGCTGCACTTTTCGATAATAGATTGCACTGGTGCATGTGGAAATAAATATTAGGCTGCACTTTTCAATGATAGATTGAACTGGTGCATGTATTATATAGTTAAATGAAGCCCTGTAACCTCATGAAACCATACTTGCATACTTTTCATACACATCCCCAACACACCCGCCCCACCCATCCCTCCCACAGGTAAATGGTGACAAATATGGAAGCCTTCATGTTACCATGGTTACAATATTTTCTACACCCTATTGGGATCACACAGCAACAAGCTTATTGCAGTGCTCCAGATAAGAGCTGTATTGCATATGTACATCTAGAAAATTACAGATACGAACACAATTTAATTAGAAAGCATATAAAAATGGTCATAAATTAGTAAATATGTCCTTCTTTTTATATTAGGTCATATCTTTCACGATTAATAAATAATAAAGGTCTTCAAAATGTACATTATATTACAGTCATGGTAAATATCAATATATTTTTTCTCCAAATTACGTCATAAGGGAATTCCAAATATTATACAGCTGTTGTATTTTCTTGTATTTTATTTGCTAATATTCATCGACAATTACTCTCGTCTCAGGATCAAGCTTTATTTTCTAATTGTTTCAAGGGCGAAAATGTTGAAACAGTCAATTAAGAATTTCTTTTGTAAAGCTGATGTGACTCCGACTTAAAAGTTTTAAAAGCCTTTTCGGTGTTGCCTACTATAGGAGATATGGTTGTGGGGATTGCCAGTGATAATGCCACTCACTGGGACGTAGCTACAAAGGCAGAATCAATCTTCAAGACTGCACCTTGGAACATTCTTGGGAGCAGTTTTACCTTTGTTTAAAACTTTATAAAGCTTTATAATTATATGGAGGATATTATATCAGTGTTCATGTCATACTATGTTTATGACACGAGTGTCTCAATACAGGAATTAAGGCACAAGTGTCTTTAACATAGTGTGACATGAACACGAATATAGTGTTCTATTTATTACCGACGATTTAGTGTTTGCCTGTAAAGACAGCAAGTAGCAACAGTAGCAGAACCACAATTTGTTGAATTGGGTCAACAATCTTCAACTATCTCAATCTCATTAAAATCAGATCTTACTTCTCGCTACCGCTAAACAAAGATCTGAGGACATCCCATTACGGGTCACGTCAGACTGACCTTGCGCGAACTTTGACCGACCAATGGAATGACCAATCAGAAGGCAGCTTTCTCGTGCTTTACGGCACTATTTTCAAATTGGCGACAACGCCTCGAAACATATTTTGACAAATTCTCGATTACAAATTTGAAACCTGAACAAAAGAACATTCTGGAATGGCTAATAGATGGTCAAGATTGTATGGATTCAGTCGTTAAACCCGTAACTATCGTTCGGAACACCCCCTGTTAAAGTTTTCGAGGCTGCATGATTTGAAATCACATTCCAACTGTCACTTTCATGATCTGGTAAGCGACGCTCTGATTGGTCGGATGAAAGGTCGTTCTGACGTGACCTCTACTGGGATGTCCTCAGATCTTTGTTTAGCGTGAGTGAGTGTGTTGGGTTTAACACCACTTTTAACAGTATTCCAGTCATATCACGGTGTGTCAGCTTAATGTGGGAGGAAAGCCCCAAGTGATGCAGGTCTCAGACGTTTACCACTTCGGTGAAACCCACAAACCGGTGCTGACAAACCTAGAAACATAATCGGGGCGAACCAGGATTCGAACCCACAATCATAGGTTTCTGGCATGCCCAAGGGACGCAACTCTGCACAGTGAATTGCAGCGCCTTAGACGACTGGGCCACCCGTGCCCCCTCTTTGTTTAGCAGTAGCGAGGACTAAGGTCTGATTTTAATGAGATTGGGAAATTTGCCTTGTGGTTATGGTAATAAAACTGTTACATACTCCTCAAAATATGCCAGTACTCCTTCATCACAGAAGTTAGGTGTACATTCCCCTAAAATTTGATAAATTATCTGGAGCACTTGTTATTGTAATAAGCACACTTGATTGCAATATGGTACCTTTTCCTAGAAGGGCTAAAATTTGGTTTTCGGGGGCAATGGTTAAATTCATTAGTTGTATGCATTCGAATGCTTATATACGGCTCACACTAATTTCTTGCTGCTCAACTACTGGAACATCAGTAAACAAATTAGTGATTTTTGCTAGAGGGCAAACCCATGAAGATCTGATGTTAGAATATGTCTTCAGCAACCCATGCTTGTCATAAGAGGTGACTAATTGGATAAGGTGGTCAGGCATGCTGACTTGATGCATGTCATATCGCAACTGTGGATCGATGCTCATGATATCAATCACTGGTTTGTCGAGTCCAGATTTGATTATTTACAGACCGACATCATAGCTGGAATATTGCTGAGTGCGCAGTTCAACAACAACAACAAAAAATAGAGGGAAAGAATATTTTGCATGTGGTCATTGAAACAAAACTGTCAGAAGCCCAATGTCTGTCACATGCTGGAACTCATTCTGGTGTCCTGGCTTGGACTGGAAATGATCACCGTAGCAACCACAAAACTGAAAATCCAGCCACAGTGTAACCCAAGTTTCACTCGAAATGTTTCACATTAAATTCCAACTACCGTATTCGACGTAATAAGCGCCCCGCTCTAATAAGTGCCAACAGCGATATTTGCTAATATATTGGCTAGTGAACAATCCCAATTAGCACCCCTTCCGATTGATCAATGTACACAAGACTTATTTATTCGCGTATAATACGCACTCGTGTGTTATATGCACCCTTAATTATGGGCATTTATATTCTGGAAAAATATATCTGTCGTACATAAACATTTCAGGCTGTCAGCATAAACCATGAAATTTATCTTTGAACTCTTTGTTTTTTTCACCAAAATAATATTCTAATAAGAGCCCCCTGTTTCTAATTTTGAGAGCACCATAGGCGCTCATTACATCGAATACGGTATTTTATCAAAATCTATTGCCTGAAGAGCACTTCTTTCTCTTGTTTAAATAACTGATTACATATCTCAACATGGTGTTTGTATTTCCATTATGCAATCAGTCAACTCTCATACATGACAGGTCCTTCTTTCCAGGCACCCATGACATCCATGCACTGATCCTTGGCCGAGCCATAACTGGACTGCAGGCGTTTACCGCGGATTAATGAAGACTCGTGAAATCTAGTCAGGCAAACCCCAAGTGTTGGAAACATGTCTGCTGCATTAAAATATCTAAGGTGTTCTTCATCAGTGAGCGAGTTTGGGCATGAAGTATCACATGTTTCTGGTTGTGCAACAGGGGATTGCTATTGTTTAAGGTCATTTCCAAGAGCTTAACCCAGTAATCGGTACACACAGAACCGATTTCGTACACACAAAAAAAAAGATCTTAATGCTCGCTACTGCTACACATTGATCTGAAGACATCCCAATACAGGTCATGTCAGAATGACCTTTTGCGAACTTGACCGACCAATGACTGACAAGAAGTCAACATTAGCAAATCAGAAAGTAGCTTTCTTTCTCTTTATGTTACAAAATTCAATCTGGTGACTTCATTCTAGACTACTCTTTGACAGAATATCAATTCAATGTTTGTAAACTGAACAAAAGAAAATTCTGGAATGTCTAATAGATGGTCAAGATTGTATGACAGTACTTCACAAAGGCTGTGGAAAGTCTTTTCTGTTTCAGTTGTTTATCCAATTGAAGCAAAAGATAGACAATGATTTTAATGGACTCAGTCATACAGCCTGTCACCGTCTTTCGGAAACCTTTTTGGAGGTTGCATGATTAGAAAACACATTCCGACTGTCACTTTCCTGATCTAGTAAGTGATGCTCTGATTTGTTGGATGATGTCTTCCCGAGGCAAGGGAGATAACCGACTGTAAAAGTCCAGTTTCCACCCTTGCCGAACTAGGCTGGAATTATAGAGTTAGATTTTGGCTAGACCAACAAGTCAAAACATAGTCCAATCAAAATTGCGTAATGAAATCGATGCAGGATCGATTGCAGGATTTGCAAAGCATGTGTACCATCAACTCAGTGTAAACAGATATTTTCCAATTGTTTAATCAAAATGCTCACAAGATTTGATACACCTTGTGAATTGTTATCGATCAGATTGTCTTCACTTGGCAATGCCATTTTGTTTGAAGCAAATGCAAGTGTTATTATAGGTGGAATCTGATTGGTCAGTAGGAGGGATATAGAAGGGACATAACTCATAATAGCCACTGGTGGCGCTACGATCGATCCGAGCAATTCCAGCCAAGTTTGGCAAGGGTGAAAACTGGACTTTTACAGTCAGTTAACTCACTTGCCTGAGGGAGGTGGTCAGATGAAAGGTCGTTCTGAAGTGACCCATAATGGGATGTCCTCAGATCTCTGCTTAGCGGAAGCGAGAACTAAGATCTGATTTTAATGAGATTGGTATGGAACTAAATTGTGAAATCAGCAATTGACCACACAAGATAAATAAATAATCAATAGATTAAAACATACAGTTTCAGGTTTCCAATCAAAGCAGCAATAAAATGGGTCAAATAAGAGGCAAGTGGCAATTAGTAACAGGCCCTAGAATTAATGTAGGTGCACTCAGGAATGTTCATAGTATTGTCACTGTTTAATGTCTTGATAGAGACTGGTCTCCAATCTTGAATCAAGAATGGTGTTGGAAGCTGGCAGGAACTAGGTGTTTCCAAAGTGGTGTCCAAACTGCACTGAAGATTCATACATATTCCGGACCTTGATTTATGTTTAGCCTGAAATAATATTTTGGAGTCCCGTGATTGGATGAGACACCAGTGCTGTAAGGAGTCCAGTAATTAGATGAGACACCAGTGCTGTAATGAGTCCAGTGATTGGATGAGACACCAGTGCTGTTAGGAGTCCAGTGATTGGACTAGATTCCAGTGCTGTGAGGAGTCACGTGATTGGACTAGATTCAAGTGCTTTGAGGAGTCCATTGATTGGACAAGACACCAGTGCTGTAAGGAGTCATGTGATTGGACTAGATTCCAGTGCTGTGTGGAGTCACA
Organism: Haliotis rufescens; assembly: GCF_023055435.1. Lineage (NCBI taxonomy): Eukaryota > Metazoa > Mollusca > Gastropoda > Lepetellida > Haliotidae > Haliotis > Haliotis rufescens. The sequence goes on from NW_025963890.1 coordinate 38,875,270, forward strand.
TGATTGGACTGGATTCCATTGCTGGAAGGAGTCACGTGATTGGACTAGATCCCAGTGGTGTGAGGAGTCCTATGATTAGGGGCTGGGCGCTTGGATGTTTTTTGGGGGACACAATAGGTTTCAGTTACTACTTCAAGACATACACTTTCTTCCTCTGGAAAGAGATGAGGTGAGGTGAAATTGGGTTCAACGTCATGTCCAAGATTATTGCACTTTTATAGCGATGTGCATGCACGTGTGTGTGTGGCTGCTTGTACTAGTCCGGACTCATGCCAATTTATAGTTCTAGCACACTGAGATACCATGCCACAGTTTAACATGAATACCCCACTCAGACACAGTGTACTGACTCCGTGCCGACCAGTCCTTGTTTTAGCCCCTTAATGCCGAGCGCCAGACAGGGTAACAACAAGTACCATCTTCTTTTGGTATGACGCGGCCGGGATAGAACCTCGGACCTTCCGCTCTCCGGGCAGACGCACTGCCTCTAGACCACAGAGGAAAGAGATGAACAATGTTTAGATATCCAGTGAACAATTATTGTTTGGGGGTTAAGACCTGAGGCAAAATTATTTTTTTTCAAAATATTGTCATGTTTTCTTGAATATCAAACGGTCGATCCCGTAGTTAGTAGGCTGTGGTATAATCGCTGTAGGTTAAAATCCTGCTAGCAACACAAATTTTCACCAAGTTTTCTATCATCAAAGTCAATGATAGAAAAAAAGATTAATCATTGCCAAGTGGGGTCATTCAGCCTTTTAATACTAATGTGGTTGATGGGATTAACGTTATCAATACAATAGTGCCAACTGACTCAATGACATAGGGGATTGAATGATTTATTCAAATTAGTATGATATTAATAAAGTATTAAGGCATGTGATAATTATTTTGTTTTCAGTGTGCATGATTTTCGCTTGTGGATGGATGAATATCCATGAATGTATTCTGTAGTATTAATACCCAAGTGTACATATATTGTAAATAAAAAGTAAAGTCATGTATAAATATTCATGAAGTGTCTTCTTCTTGTTGTTATTATGTCTCCCCCAGAATGGAGGGAGACATATTATTTTTGGCACGGTTCCCGTCGGCGTCGGCGTCGGCGTTCCCACCGTTCCGGACCATAACTCAGAAACCGTTTAATATTTTTTCGCGAAACTTTGTATACACATTAACCCAGCACTGAAGTGGTGCCTTTTGCTATTTAGAGATTTTTGACATTTTTATTTCTTCTTGTTTCCATGGAGATAACTTGAACATAGACTCTGAATGGGGGTAAGCTTGGTTTCCGGACCATAACTCAGAAACCGTTTAATATTTTTTCGCGAAACTTTGTATACACATTAACCCAGCACTGAAGTGGTGCCTTTTGCTATTTAGAGATTTTTGACATTTTTATTTTTTCTCGTTTCCATGGAGATAAGTTGAACATAGGCTCTGAATGGGGGTAAGCTTGGTTTCCGGAACCATAACTCGGAAACCGTTTAATATTTTTTCGCGAAACTTTGTATACACATTAACCCAGCACTGAAGTGGTGCCTTTTGCTATTTAGAGATTTTTGACATTTTTATTTTTTCTCGTTTCCATGGAGATAACTTGAACATAGACTCTGAATGGGGGTAAGCTTGGTTTCCTTACATATAACCAAATAAACAATTGTGTACCATCAACCTTGGGAAGGGCCTCCCTATATACTCAACAACAAAAGTTTCTGCGACACCAATATTTCAGTGTTTTTTTCAAACAAGTAAAGTTTGGTTTTCAATATTGTAGTACATGTATGGAATCAAGTCACAAAAACGCATCTGCTACAGAAAAGCACGCACTTCATGCAAAAGTTGACTTTTATGCAAGCCCCATGCATTTCACTACCAAAGAATGGGTTAAAAAAATGTGTGCGTTAACGGGAGTCCACATGCATTGTTTAGCATCGTGCTGACAACCACTCAGAAAAACAACAAAATTACGCAATTTTTCAACATTACGAAATGCCACACTTGTCCGAAAATGAGCGTCTGCGAGCCATTGGTATGCTTGAAGGTACCATACTTTGAAAATACTTCAAGAGATGAACAAGTTCATCCCAACCTTTTTCTTGTTAACATTCAAAATCATGTTTAGTAAGTTTATGGACTTTAAAAAAAATAAATCCAAAGTAGGGGAAGCTGATCATAAAGGGTGCAGTCAACAATCTGCACCGTTTGTGATCAGCCTCCCCTTCTTTGGAGTGAGTCAGTGAGTGAGTTGGGTTTAACGCCGCTTTTAACAGTATTCCAGTTATATCGCGGCGTGTCAGCTTAATGTGGGAGGAAAGCCCGAAGAGATGCAGGTCTCGAGCATGAGCATACGAGCACGGGTATGGTGCTGACAAAACTAGCAACATAATCGGGGCGAACCGGGATTCGAACCCAAAATCATAGGTTTCTGGCGTGCCCAAGGGATGCAACTCTAGCACACCGAATCGCGGGCCACCCGTGACAACCCAAGCCACAGCATTCAGTGGGATAAAGTCAAAGCCCTCACCACCAACCTCAAAGACTTCAAAATCAGAAAACTGCAAGAAGCCAACAACATCAAAAGACTCCAATCATCAATCAACCGTGACCAAGGCTATTACATACCCCCGGCGTACATCAACTCACCAAAGACCCCAATCAGTCATAATCCTTTTATTGTTTACATTACTGGCTTCACCGGCCAATATGTTTTACCCTTCTGTGCACATAACGGGCTCCCCACTTCAGTGTAACTGCATCTTAAACTTACTCAACTGTATAAACACTGCCTCCTATGCTGTAGGGGCGGTCGGGTAGCCTAGTGGTTAAAGCGTTCGTTCGTCACGCCGAAGACCCGGGTTCGATTCCCGACATGGGTACAATGTGTGAAGCCCATTTCTGGTGTCCCCCGCCGTGATATTGCTGGAATATTGCTAAAAGCGGCGTAAAACCAAACTCACTCACTCACTCCTATCCTGTATGTATACTTGTCAACCATACTCTGTACATCACTTGCTTGATAACGGTGTTAGAACCTACACCGAAACGTCGCTCCTATTTGCAATAAAGAATTGTTCATCCATTTATCTTATCCTTACGTATAGTACTCCAACTTCTAAATGACTCTCAAAGAAGTGAAATAATGCTGATGCGACCTTAATTTTAACTCACTCACTGTAAAAACACGAGAATAAACTAGAACACCACATAAGCTATACATTGTTAAAATAAACATAAATGTGATAGGTTATATAATCCCCGTGATCCCCGTGACTTGGTGGATAGGAATAGCCCATGTCATTATAGAATTATAGAAATTGTTCCTACTTATAAATATTTAGGTGTTCATCTTTCATCATCTGGTAGTTGGTACCTTACACAAAAGACACTTGCTTTACAAGCGACGAAATATCTTCTCGCTTTAAAATCAAGCTCAAGGGATTTTATAAAACTTCCTTATAATGTACTTTTACAGATATTTGATGTCAAAATACTACCTGTTCTTCTCTACTGCTCAGAGATATGGGGCTTTCACCCGTCTCGGGATGTCATCAATGTATACATGATCGATTCTGTAAGAATATTTAACAATATGGGAGATTTGTCCCCAATATAGTTGCTCGTTGTGAGCTTGGACGTTATTCCAACATGTTCGTATTGTCAAATATTGGCTCCGACTTGTTTCTCAAAAAACTAATACAATCCTTAGCCATGCTTATTCATATCAATACAATCTGGCAGAAAAAGGATTAAATTGTTGGGCACTAAAAGTAAAACAACTTCTTTATTCATATGGTTTTGGCCATGTTTGGAATAGTCAAGTAGTAAATCATATTGGTTTTATTGATACCTTTAAAACAAGATGTATTTATATAGATAACCAACAATGGTCTAGTGGTTTAAGAACTAACTCAAAACTTTATTTTTATTCTTGTAATAAGCAATATAATGTACATGTATTTAAAAATTATCTAGATTGTATTCCAGTAAGTGCCTATCGTATTGCTTTGAGTAAATTTAGATGTTCTGGTCATACTTTGCAAACTGAAAATGGAAGGAAGTACAATATACCTAGAGCGTAGAGACTATGTCCATTTTGTGTAAGACCTGAAGTGGAATCTGAATATCATTTTTGTTTACAATGGCCATACTATATGACAGTTTAAGGTTCTACCTTGCTATTTTTACACAAATGTAACTTTTGATAAATTTGTAACACGTACTCTGCGCGTCTAAAACCCCATGCATAATTAATGCTTTAGCTAAATTTATATTTCTTGCTTTTAAAAAGCGTAATAACTTTCTCATTGGTGCTGAAATTGTCTAACTCTGACATCATGTATTGCATAATTGGCCGGTGGCCTCTCTCTCTCCCCCCCCCCCCCCCCCCCCCCCTCTCTTTCTCTCTCTCTCTCTCAATAGCCCATGTCTTACTCAGATTTACATAAATTTATTATTTTCCACTACTGCAGGTTTTCCCATGTGTCTCTGGTTCTGTGGTGTTGGCAGCGGGTAGAAGGATGAAACAGCTGGGAGGGATATCGTTTACACACACGTCACATGTTGATCTACTCGATCCATGACGTAAGATACACCAGCAAAACAATACCCTGTAATAAACTGAAAACAGTGTTTTATCATATTTATCGGAGCTGCGACATTAAGGTAAAATCAGAGATCTATTATGTGGTCTCTGGGTAAAAATGACTGAATAAGCTTGAAATACAGAACAAAAGCGTCATTACATTCCCTTGTCTGAACTGGGAGCTGTTCTAAAACGCAGTTATGAAATTGTAACGAGGTTGTTGCGCAAATCAGTGGGAAAAACCCAGTTTAACCATTACATGTTGGGATTTCCCTTCCTCGTAGCAGCCTTGACATCTAGAAGGCAGGCGGACTCGTTTGAGCGAGACAACAAAAGCCACGGGGTGAGTTGACTAAAGATAACACTATCAAACTGATATATAACAATACGCGGGTTACCTGCGCAGCCCGTGCGGGTGTGTCATTCGGCTGTAGGTGGCCCGTTCGAGAGGTCTGTCGGCGTCATCTCGCGAAGGAAGACCGACGATCTGATCGTAGCAATGAGTTTCCGCTCAGTCTTGATCCTGCACAGAGGAGTTTTCAATTCATCATAAAGGAAATATAAATGATAGATCGGCGATTCCTTTATTTTGTGATCTTCTTTGTGATAATTTCGAATGACACTGAGCAGATATTTATTCCGATACAGACAGCATATAGCCTAGCTCTATATAGAAATCTAGGCCTACCGTCTCTGAAAAGAACTAGGATAGTCTAACGTTAGAAATGAACAGCGTTAGCAATAAACAGTGTTACAAATTGGCACTAGTCCTGTAGTTTTTAAGAGTTTTGCTATATGTTATCAGAGACCATATAATAGATTACCTTATTCGACGTAAAAAGCGCCCCATTCTAATAAGCGCCCATGGCGATATTTGTTAACATATTGGCTAGTGAACGATTCCAATTAGCACCCCTTCCGAATGATCAATGTACAAAAGACTTATTTATTGGTGTATAATACACACTTGTGTGTTATATGCACCCTTAATTATGGGCAATTAAATTCTGGAAAAATATACATGTCGTATATAAACATTTCAGCCTGTCAGCATAAACCTCGAAATGTATCTTTCAACTCTGTTTATTTTTCACCAAAATACTATTCTAATAAGAGCCCCCAATTTCTAATTTTGAGAGCGCCCTGGGCCCTTATTACGTCGAATACGGTATGTTATATTAGTCTGGTCATTTTGGTCGAAATAAATGGCCAACCTCAAGAAAATTGCAACAGAATTAATTCATACTTTATGTTATTTGGTAGCATGTCAGCTTTCAGGAAAAAAAAGTCTACCAAAATCAACTCATGGGAATGACCTTTCTCAAGATATAGGCCTATGTAATTCGTATTTTCGTATTCTTGGATATTTGTAGGAAGGAAGAGATTCAAATTTATTATAGTTTTCTTTCTAATAGAACTAAATTAAAGAACAATCTGGGTATACAACTGTTATTTACTTTATAAAAAATATCACAGGGACAATTTAATTCATTATAATAGTTCAAGGTCAAATAGAGGACATATATGAAGAGTGGCCGAGAAGTTAAATGTTGCCATAGATTTTCAAATATTGGAATGAAGTCATACATATAATATTCAAATGTAAGATAATCACACTTCATATATCATTTTAAGAACTTAATGTACCAATTGTGGAAGAAATCACCTAATTGTGTGTGTGTGTGGGGGGGGGGGGGGGGGGGAGGACAGTCATACATAGCCATTACTAATTGTAGCCAGTGACAGTCTGAGGTAACAATGAGCTAGCCTCCAAGCCTCCGACTGAAATATTTGCTATTTTATGTTATTTGGGTGCAAGTTTTGACGTTTATATAATTCCAAAGACAATGGATGATCTTGATAAGTCAAGTGTCCTTCAATACAAGTTTTACAATTTCGTACAAGTAATACTATTTTGTCCGTAGAAACGGGTCGTGGCAGAATGTTCCTTTGATTGAGACTCTGCCCGAATTGTGACTCGCGTACAAGGGGAAATGAATATCATATGTTCCAGTATACTTGTTTTAGATTTGAAAGAAAATTATTACCAAACTATTGTCGTATAAATCCCAACTTTTATAAACTCCAATGCTTATTCACAACTACTGATAGTTGAACACTCATTCGTTTAAGTAAGTATATTGGTTGCATATTTCAGAAGTTAATTTATTTTTCTTGTATAATGCCGCACTCAGCAATATTGCAGCTATATGACGGCAGCCAGTAAATAATCGAGTCTGGACCAGACAATCCAGTGACTGACATCATGAGCAGCGATCCACGCAATTGGGATCGATGACATGCATCAACCAAGTCAGCGAGTCTGACCACCGGATCCCGTTAGTCGCCTTTAACGACAAGCACAGTCGCCTTTTACGGCAAGTATATATGATACTGTGATGTTGTTGTGCTAGATGTAAATAATATAACGTAGCTGTAGTTTCGAAAGATAATCCAGTAATAAAACACTTACAGAACAATAATCATCTTTAATGTCAATTATATCATGTATGCTATTTCTCATATCACTTTAATACATTGTAATTTGTATGTGTATCATGTTTGGGAGAGGCATTCAGATAAGCAAAATTTGCTCGTTTGCCAATCCCTCCACTTTATGGAAATAAATATGTTAATGTCATAAAGAACTGAAACTTGGTAACGCATGGGTAGTTGGCCGACTATAGTCTATTCTGGTGAAAGGGGCCCCGGCGAAACTCATGTCAGCCGGTTATCTATTACTGTCGCTGATACGCTGAGTGAACACAGGCTATACTGATTATAGATTCATTTATTTTAGTGAGCGAATCTATTCAATTTGAGTATAAGTACAAGATAATCATAGACTATTGCATAGCATAGCAATATGGCAAACGCTCAAGTGAGTGAGTATGGTTTTACGCCGCTTTAAGCATTATTCCAGTTATATCAAGGCGGGGGACACCTGAGTGAGTGAGTTGGGTTTGACGCCGCTTTTAACATTATTCCAGTTATATCACAGCATGTCAGCTTAATGTGGAAGGAAAGCCCGAAGTGATGCAGGTCTTCGGTGAAACCCACGAGCACGGGTATGGTGCTGACAAACCTAGAAACATAATCGGGGCGAACCAGGATTGAATCCACAATCATAGGTTTCTGGTGTGCCCAAGGGACGCAACTCTACACAGCAAATCGCGGCGCCGTAAACGATTGGGCCACGTCTGAGACCTGCATCACTTCGGGCTTTCCTCCCACATTAAGCTGACATGCTGTGATATAACTGGAATACTGTTAAAAGCGGCGTTGAACCCAACTCACTCAATCACTTGTGGACTAAAAGCGTTAGTTTCAACCGCTGAAGTAATCAATTTGTTTGTTTTCATGAGCCAGACTATTTGACACCTGCTAATGACCAAAGGTTCCCCCTCATGTATGGATCATATTATATGGTCTTTGATGTTATCATTATAAGAACTAGTTTCTACCGCTGAAGTAATCAATTTATTTGTTTACATTTGACACATGCTAATTACCAAAGGTTCCCCCTCATGTATCCGCGTACTAGGGTTAATTTTACCCTTCGTTCATCAGGCAACAGCCGACAGTTGACCCCCGCTAATTATCAAAGGCTTCATATATATGATTGGATCTATATGTGAGATTGTCAGTTCGATCTCCGCATGTATTCGTGTGCGCTAAAGGCTGTATAAATGTGATACCAAAATGGCAAATGATATAATTTCCTAAAAACGGATAGGCCTACATTATATGGTGTGATATTTCTTTTCAAGGAATTGCACATTGTGTTTTAATTTGGCTAAAAAGACCTAGAAAATACTGACACTTACTTGACTATGAATTGACTTTATCATTATTATATGTCATAAATTATAATTTTAGTTTATGTTTATAAGATGACACACACGACAATGCATTGATGTTAATGTTTGTTATACATCAATAGCAATTGACATATTTGTTTAAAATACTGACACAAGATTATGAAACGACAATAGTGTTTGTTATGTCCTCTTCATGTCAGAATGTTGAAATCTGATTGGTTCACATGGTCTTGATAAAATACTACATATTCTGCCTGGGAGGGAAATAAATAAATTCCTTATACCCAGTATATATTAATTACTGAGTATTCTAACCACTAATTGGTTGTGACATTGAATTCTAGATGATGCTGGTAAGGGTTGTAATTTAGAGGCAGGAGACCAAGAGAAATAAATATGTTGTCAGAGTTCATTTAGAAGATAAATATTATGTGTGTGTCTATTTCCGGGATTTTATCGAGTATTTGCATCTTGGAGACCCGAAAGCGTTAGATAGTATTTATCGATATTGTAAACCTATTGTTTTATTTAGAAAAAAACATGCGCACTCTTTAACACCTTCGGTCGCTTGTTTCAGGGAATGCAAATCATATTCTCACCCTTTGACATTTGGTCATGTGACCCAAATTAGCCAATCACAACACAGAACACACTTTCTATAGGTTTACAATTGACATTAAAACCCCAAAAGGTGAATAAAAGTAAAACAAAATTACAAAACAAATTAATTTAATTCCAACAGTGTCAGGCCATCAACTGTATGGCCTGAGGAATTAATTGTGAGCTGCAAAAGATTAGCACGTGGTTGATTAGTGTTGTTAGTGTATTGTTTCTCCATGCGGTGTCACATTGAGGGCTATCTCCATATAGATCTCTAGCCACAAGGACATCAGGACTCATTACACATGTTTATTCTTAGTCATGGCTACAGTACATATGGTCAGTGATGACATCATTAACTACATCATAGCGCAAGCTAGCTGATACTACTTACTTTAATACTACTCCCAATGGCATTACACACAATAGATATTTTGTGAAGTGACTGACTTGTTTTTTAATATGATGAAGGAATGTCCAGTGTTATGCAGGTCTCAGATATATAGGGGGCGGTCGGGTAGCCTGGTGGTTAAAGCGTTCGCTCGTCACACTGAACCCCGGGTTCGATTCCCGACATGGGTACAATGTGTGAAGCCCATTTCTGGGGTCCCCTGCATTGAAATTGCTGGAATATTGCTAAAAGCGGCACATAACCATACTCACTTGAATATATCGAAATTAATTCACCATGAGTGTTTATTTATGTCAAGGCATCTTCCCGAGGCAAGGGAGTTAACTAACTGTAAAAGTCCAGTTGCCACCCTTGCCGAACCAGGATGGAATTTTTGGGATCGATCGTAGCACCACCAGTTGCTATTACAAGTTTACAGATGTAAAGGCTAAGGGGTTGTCTCTCTTACAGTGGGGACCGCCTCCGTGGTCTAATGGTAGAGCGTCCGCCCGGAGAGCGGAAGGTCCGGGGTTCGATCCCCGACCGCGTCATACCAAAAGACGTTAAAAGATGGTACTTGTTGTTACCCTGTCTGGCGCTCAGCATTAAGGGGCTAAAACAAGGACTGGTCGGCTCGGAGTCAGTATACTGTGTCTGAGTGGGGTATTCATGTTAACCTGCGGCATGGTATCTCAGTGTGCTAGCACTATAAATCGGCATCAGTCCGGACAAGTACAAGCAGCCACATACACACACATACACGTGCATGCACGTCACTATATAAGTGCAATAATCTTGGACGCGACGTTAAACCCTATTTCACCTCACCTCTCTTACAGTGGATGATAACTCACATGATTTGAGATGACCATATGGGATAAGTGTTGGTGATAATATTAATAACCCACTTGAATCATGCTAGGCTTTACGTGATGCGCAAATGGAGATAATGGACGCAGGAAAAGAATGCACTCATCCCGAGTGACATATAATTATATTCATTTTACCTACAGCTCATCAAGAGCAGTTATGGACATCTGTCATTTAAATCATCAATCATGCATGTCATGACCACTGTCCACATGTTCATTGATTCATTCGACCGCCTCTGTAGTCTAGTGGTAGATCGTCCATCCATAGTGGAAGGTCCCAGGTTCGATCCCTGGCTGTGTCATACCAAAACACGTTAAAAGATGGAACTTGTTGTTACCCTGCCTGGCGCTCGGCATGAAGGGGCTCAAACAAGGACTGGTCGGCTGCGAGTCAGTATGCTGGGGTATTCATGTTAAACTGACACTTTGTATCTCAATTGGCTAGAATTAGAAATCTGCATCAGTCTGTACCAGTACAAGCAGCCACACACACACGTGCTTGCATGTACGTTGCTATATAAGTGCAATTATCTTGCACGCGATGTTAAACCCCATTTCACCCTACCTCATTGATTCATCCAAGTCTCTAAGGTAATTATCAAAAAGTACTGTACACTACACCATTTGAATACTTTTCAGGACCCTCATATTGCCGTCAAGGACCCTTAGAATTAATTATTGGGGATCCCCTGGACCCCCACTTTTGTAAGTCAAGGTAAAATCCTGCTCTCGGAATTACAGATTATATATTCCTTATGAAATTAACTTTTAAGATTTTATGCCAAGGATCAGACTATGCCAATCTCATTTAAATCAGACCTTAGTTCTCGTTATAGCTAAACAAAGATCTGAAGACATCCCATTAGGGGTCACGTCAGAACGACCTTTCATTCGATCAATCAGAGCGTCGCTTACCAGATTTTGAAAGTGACAGTTGGAATGATTTCTAATCATGCAACCTCTAAAACTTTAACATGGGGTATTCCAAACGTTAGTTACTGAATCTATACAATCTAGACAATCTATTAGCCAATTCAGAATGTTTTTTTGTTCAGGTTTATGTATGTAATATGTAATCGCCAATTTGAAATTAGCACGAGAAAGCTGCCTTCTGATTGGTCATTCCATTGGTCGGTCAAAGTTGGCGCAAGGTCGGTCTGATGTGACCTGTAATGGGATGTCCTCAGATCTTTGTTTAGCAGTAGCGAGAACTAAGGTCTGATTTTAATGAGATTGATACTAAGCCATTATGAAACTTGTGTAGATGAGTGAGTGAGATTTGGGTTTTAACTAATAATAGAGTTACCTCTCATAATGGCATGTGATCATGGCAGAAAACAAGGATGTGGTAGCTGAGGACGTGCTGACAAACTGTTACATTTAATAACTATCCCTCCACTTAAAACTGTTTTGTTCTTGTGGTTTTCTTTGCTCAAGTTTTTGTGATAACAATAAATAAATGTATGAAGAAAGAGGTTTGAGAGCTGTATTTCAGTGATTTTTCATTACTTCTTACTATTTGATGTGGTGTATTGTGATACCAGTGAATCGTCAATCTGTATTTTGATACAAATTGTATCGCAAGATACCAGGCAATGTGTGCATTTCACTTTGCTCCATCACTGGTCAACCAGGGACTTCAGTTGTCAGGCCTAGGACACCTAAATTGTTCTTGTGAGTCCCCATCTTCCTGAGGCAAGAGAGTTAACTGACTTTAAAAGTCCAGTTTCCACCCTTGCCGAACTAGGCTGGAATTACTGGGCTCGATCAATCAATCACCAGTGGCTTTTACCAGTTAAGTCCCTTTTAAGCCTCTCCTATGGACCAATCAGATTCCATCATTTGCGTTTGCTTCACACAAAATGGTGGCACCCAGTCAGGACGATCTGATCGATAATCAAGATCTATATTGTGATAAAACGGGTCTTACATCGCAAAATGCATCAAATCACGTAAGCACCTTGATTAAACACATGAAAAGACTTGGAAACTATCTGCTGACAAAGAGTTGGCGGTGCACATGCTTTGCAAATCCTGCAATCGATCGAAATCTGCATGACAGTTTACGAACTGGATTTTGATTTCGGTGCACGATTTTGATTGGACTATGCATAGACTCGTTAGTCCAGTCAAATTGTAACTCCATAATACCAGCCTAGTTCGGCAAGGGTGGAAACTGGACTTTTGTAGTCAGTTAACTCTCTTGCCTCGGGAAGATGGTGAGTCCCCTGAACTGAACTGAACTGAACTTTATTTACACTCAGGCCGCTATCAGCGGCATCAAAGGTACAAAATTATTTCAACAACATAATACATATAAATATGTACAAAAACATCTTTGCCAAGCATGCATGCATTTATACAGACTTACTAGGGTAGCAATATATGTGTAATTCATAAAGAGGCAGAGTTACTTGATTTTACAGAATTTGGACAGTTTTCTCAATGTTCCTAGTCGTGAATTATTGAAAGGTAAATTCATTTTAAGCATATTGGGTTTGATGTTGTTGAATCTGTGTAAAAAATGTTTACTTTCATTTTCTAAAGATGGTCAAATAAACAAAAAATGTAATTCATCACCAAGGTCAGATAATTTGCGAAGTTGGCATTTCCTTTTGGTTAAAGGTATTCTTCTCCATCTCCCTGAGATGCGAAAGTAGATAAATAAATCCCCTGAAACCTGACGTTCATCTTGGCTACACACACACAAAGAACGATTGTCAATACCTGCTTCTTTAATTAGATCAGTTTACCATGTCAACTGATGTTGTTGAAGCGAGATGTGGATAATATAGATTGACACCAGTCATTGGAACAGTTTGTAAAACTTTCCACAACAGTGACCAAGGTTGGATCCAGCAAATTTAGAAGGGAGGGGTCCCAAATATCTAAATCATCTGTCTGTGAAGGAGGGTGGGGTGGGGTTGTGTATGGGGATGGATTGTCTACAACATACTACATTTGGTTTTTAAAGTGCCTGTGGGGTGGGGGGGACCCTCTGGCTCTGGTCCCCTCTGGATCCCCCTGGGGTGACCATGACATAATCACCAACGTCGATCATTTACTTTTAATGTACCACCCTCTTGTCAAAATACGGTCAGTGACATAACTGTGAAAGCTTCCCCGTCCTGTTGTCATCGACAGTGATCATGCCAACTATTTGGGTGTCCTAAATGCGATGTTGAAGTAGGAAGTAATTTATGTTAATATCTTAGTAAAATTACCAATACCGTATTTGCTGTATTAAGCGCCCTGCCTCGGTAAGTTCCCCCCAACCCCACCAAAGAGAGTTTGGCTTAATACCACTTTGAACAGTATTCCAGTTATATCATGGTGTGTCAACCACTTGTGGGAGGTGAGCCCAAAGTGATGCAGGTCTTAGACTTTTACCATTTAATGAAACACCGCGCATAATATGGTGCTCATAATCCTTGAAAAATAAGTAGGACGATTCTGGGATTTGAACCCACAAGTTTTATCAGCATACGTAAAGGATGCAACTCTGAACAATAGGGCTGCAATGAATACGAATACGAATAATAATTCACGAAGACAAAAACAAGTCAGCTGTTGATGTATCATTGGTCATATTCAGCATGTTCAGTGAGGCAACAACAACATAAATTATTTGACATGGTTTGTTAATTTTTAATATATTATTAAATATATTATTCATTTATATACTGCATTTATCCAGGTACTAGTATCTGCTCAAGTGCAACAATGACCAGTGACCACAATACTGTCAAATTAAATAGTATAAGAGTGTTGTCTTATGAAGAAATCTATGCATAAAATATGGGTATTTTTTATATGTAAATGCATATGCTTGTATATTCATAAATATTCGATTCTAGTGGCCACAAATAACAAATTCAATTCATGAATGGATACGGTTCGATTCACAGAGTACGCGAGTGAATCGTAACAGCCCTACTGAACAATAAAGTTGGTGCCTCAGATGACTTAGTCAGGGCCATCCATGCCTTTTGAAGACCCGTGAAGATTCCGGGGTAGAATAGGTCTTCAGCAACCCATGCTTGCCGTAAATGGTGACCATGCTTGTAGTAAAAGGCGACTAACGGGATCGGGTGGTCAGGCTTGTGACTTGGTTGATGCATGTCATCAATCCCAACTGCTTGGATCGATGCTCATGATATTAATCACTGGATTGTCTGGTCCAGACTCGATTATATACAGACCGCCGTTTGCATTTGTTGACATGCATCATGCAATTGTTAACATCACGCTCAGTGTTCATTATTGATTGTTTGCCTGCACAGTTGCATGTTTATCAAAGGCTACTGTCAGCTACCCTGCAAGATAACATCAATTCTTTTGATATGCAGCGTCAACTGTCAACAGCTGTGTTCAATGTTATAAGAATCTTGCAGCATTTGAAAGGAAAATGCTTCACAAAGAGTGTTTACACTGTTTCCATGCCAAATTCAACCATACAGTTTACGCCATCTCATGTTATATTCACCGATTATTGAAAGAGCAAATCAATATGTCTGCAGGATACTGTCCCAGCTAACCTGGATAATAATCACAAGCAAAGGTGTACATCGGGTTTGTGTTTCCACCCTTGACCTGACAGGTAATATTTGTTAATGTGTGTTTAGTTTCACATTTATGCTTGACCGTTGAGCTGTGGATCATGTATCTGCAGTTAAAAGCCTGCACAAACCTGATGATGTTGACTAAGACTAGTTGTTGTCATGGCTAGTGGGTTTGTCTATATGAGCTTGAATACGGTGTACAGATATTCATGGTGAACCTATTTTTTTTTAATTGTGGACAATAAGCTGTATCTGTGGATGCAAAAAATAAGTTTTGTTCTGTTGTCATTAATAGATTAATGAAAAAAAGTCACTTCAGTACTTGAGTTCTGACTATTGATATTCTGGATCCCTAAATCACATGCACAGATCAGTAGTATTCCTGTCACTGTTTGTTTGCCTGTGGACATCAGATGTCATCAGTTATCTTCCTTTCTTTGGACACTGGGACATTGGTGGCCCACTAATCTGAGGCACCAAATTTGCTGTTCCTTAGGCGTTCCAGAATTCGCTGTACAGACTTGTGTCCCTTAGGTGTGCTAGAAACAAATAACCGTGGGTTTGAATCCCAGTTTGCCATGATTTTTTCTAGGTTTGTCAGCACCATACCCTTCCTGAAAGACCTCCACTCACTCCACGCACGCACGCACGCACGCACGCACGCACTCCCTTGGCGGACGGTAATTTACTATTGAGTCCTAGTTTGTAGTGAGTGAGTGAGTTTGATTTTACGCCGCTTTCAGCAATATCCCAGCAATATCATGACAGGGGACACCAGAAATTCACTCACTCACTCACTTGGCGGACGAACCGCCTCCGTGATCAAGTGGTAGAGCGTCCGCCCGGAGAGCAGAAGGTCCGGGGTTCGATCCCCAGCCGTGTCATACCCAAAGACGTTAAAAGATGGTACTTGTTGTTACCCTGTCTGGCGCTCGGCATTAAGGGGCTAAAACAAGGACTGGTCGGCTCGGAGTCAGTATACTGTGTCTGAGTGGGGTATTCATGTTAAACTGCGCCATGGTATCTCAGTGAGTTAGCACTAAAAAATCGGCATCAGTCCGGACAAGTACAAGCAGCCACATACACACACATACACATACACACACATACACATATAAGTGCAATAATCTTGGACGCGACGTTAAACCCCATTTCACCTCACCTCGCGTGGCGGACGGTAATTTACTATTGAGACCTAGTTTGTAGTGAGTGGGTTTGATTTTACGCCGCTTTCAGCAATACTCCAGCAATATCACTGAGGGGGACACCAGAAATTCACTCACTCACTCACTCACTCACTCACTCACTCACTCACTCACTCACTCACTCACTCACTCACTCACTCACTCACTCACTCACTCAACAATCAATCTCTGAGGTATCAAATCACATATCAGAGTTTCCTAAATTTCAGATCAGCTCAAAACATTGGATTCAACCATTGTACCTTCATTCACCATATCTTTGCTATGACCAAAGTCACGCTTCATTTTGTCGTGGTAGAACTGAGAAAACACTACTGTGTGTTTAATGCATGCAATGTAGAACTTGGTTTCTTGCAGATTTAACCACACTTACTTGAATTAGGGACCAAACACACAGCATAACGTTTTGAAAGTTAATTTAATCCTGTAAGTTAGTCTGCAGATTCACACTCTCTGATCTGCTCTTCACAATTAATGTAACCATGTATGACATATATTTTAATCATTAAAAAATATTGAGCTTAGATATTTATGATAAACAGTAACACTTTATTTGGTCTGGTGCTTTTTCCTTAAATATAAACTTCTGGAAAATTATATAAAATAGACTAAAATAGACTATAATATTTAGTCATAAAGCCTTCAGGTTCTTGTCATCAAACTGTCCTATAATTGTTATGCAGTCCAAAAAGTTGTGCATTCACTTGCATCAGTGGTTACAGAAATCAATGCTGATTTCACAAGTGATGTATGACAAATATATTCATAATTATTATTAGTTAAGCACACAGAGAATCAATCATTTTGTAAAGCACCAAGTAATAAGATTGCATGAGTGCAGTGAATAGTATGGCTGAAGTGGTAACACACAACTGAGGCAGGGGAAGACACTGTTGGTCAAATACAGCTGATTTCAAACTGGTAGCTTTTGAAAAATAACTGGATTATGGGATAAAACGATCTCTATCAGTAGGTAGTATTGTGTATAGTATAATGTGTTCAACAACCCCTGTATTGCCCAGTGTCCCAGATGCAGTCATGAATCAATAGTCACAACAGCATATTGTCATCGATAATCATGCAGCAATGTTGTCTGCACCTGCACTGACTTAGGTGGTAGGTGTGCAGGGCTGCTTGTATTTACACAGGGTAGGTGTGCAGGGCTGCTTGTATTTACACAGGGTAGGTGTGCAGGGCTGCTTGTATTTACACAGGGTAGGTGTGCAGGGCTGCTTGTATATTTACACAGATTAGGTGTGCAGGGCTGCTTGTATATTTACACAAGGTAGGTGTGCAGCGCTGCATTTATATTTACATGAGGTAGGTGTGCAGGGCTGCTTGTATATTTACACAGGGTAGGTGGTAGGTAGTAGGTGCACAGAGCTGCTTGTATATTTACACAGGGAAGGTGTGCAGGGCTGCTTGTATATTTACACAAGGTAGGAGTGCAGAGCTGCTTGTATATTTACACAGGGTAGGTGGTAGGTAGTAGGTGTACAGGGCTGCTTGTATATTTACACAGGGTAGGTGGTAGGTGTACAGGGCTGCTTGTATATTTACACAAGTTAGGTGGTAGGTGTATAGAGCTGCTTGTATATTTACACAAGGTAGGTGGTAGGTGTGCATGGCTGCTTGTATATTTACACAAGGTAGGTGGTAGGTGTGCAGGGCTGCTTGTATATTTACACAAGTTAGGTGGTAGGTGTACAGAGCTGCTTGTATATTTACACAGGGTAGGTGGTAGGTGTGCATGGCTGCTTGTATATTTACACAGGGTAGGTGGTAGGTGTGCAGCGCTGCTTGTATATTTACACAGGGTAGGTGGTAGGTGTTCAAGGCTGCTTGTATATTAACACAGGGTAGGTGGTAGGCGTGCAGGGCTGCTTGTATATTTACACAGGGTAGGTGGTAGGTGTGCATGGCTGCTTGTATATTTACACAGGGTAGGTGGTAGGTGTGCAGGGCTGCTTGTATATTTACACAGGGTAGGTGGTAGGTGTGCAGGGCTGCTTGTATATTTACACAGGGTAGGTGGTAGGTGTTCAAGGCTGCTTGTATATTAACACAAGGTAGGTGGTAGGTAGTAGGTGTGCAGGGCTGCTTGTATATTTACACAGATTAGGTGGTAGGTGTGCAGGGCTGCTTGTATATTTACACAGATTAGGTGGTAGGTGTGCACCGCTGCTTGTATATTTACACAGATTAGGTGGTAGGTGTGCATGGCTGCTTGTATATTAACACAGATTAGGTGTGCAGGGCTGCTTGTATAATTACACAGATTAGGTGGTAGGTGTGCATGGATGCTTGTATATTTACAGAGGGTAGGTGGTAGGTGTGCATGGCTGCTTGTTTATTTACACAGGGTAGGTGGTAGGTGTGCAGTGCTGCTTGTATATTTACACAGATCAGGTGGTAGGTGTGCAGGGCTGCTTGTATATTTACACAGGGAAGGTGTGCAGGGATGCTTATATTTACACAGGGTAGGTAGTAGGTGTGCAGGGCTGCTTGTATATTTACACAGGGTAGGTGGTAGGTGTGCATGGCTGCTTGTATATTTACGCAGGGTAGGTGTGCAGAGCTGCTTGTATATTTACACAGAGTAGGTAGTAGGTGTACATACCTGCTCGTATATTTACACAAGGCAGGTGGTAGGTGTGCAGGGCTGCTTGTATATTTACACAAGGTAGGTGGTAGGTGTGCATGGCTGCTTGTATATTTACACAAGGTAGGTGGTAGGTGTGCAGGGCTGCTTATATTTACACAGGGTAGGTAGTAGATGTGCAGGGCTGCTTATATTTACACAGGGTAGGTGGTAGGTGTGCATGGCTGCTTGTATATTTACACAGGGTAGGTGTGCAGGGCTGCTTGTATATTTACACAGGGTAGGTGGTAGGTGTACAGGGCTGCTTATATTTACACAGGGTAGGTAGTAGATGTGCAGGGCTGCTTATATTTACACAGGGTAGGTGGTAGGTGTGCATGGCTGCTTGTATATTTACACATTGTAGGTGTGCAGGGCTGCTTATATTTACACAGGGTAGGTGGTAGGTGTGCATGGCTGCTTGTATATTTACACAGGGTAGGTGGTAGGTGTGCATGGCTGCTTGTATATTTACACAGGGTAGGTGTTAGGTGTGCAGGGCTGCTTGTATATTTACACATTGTAGGTGTGCAGGGCTGCTTGTATATTTACACAGATTAGGTGGTAGGTGTTCAGGGCTGCTTGTATATTTACACAGATTAGGTGGTAGGTGTGCAGGGCTGCTTGTATAATTACACAGATTAGGTGGTAGGTGTGCAGGGCTGCTTGTATATTTACACAGATTAGGTGGTAGGTGTGCAGGGCTGCTTGTATAATTACACAGATTAGGTGGTAGGTGTGCAGGGCTGCTTGTATATTTACACAGATTAGGTGGTAGGTGTGCAGGGCTGCTTGTATATTTACACAGAGTAGGTGTGCAGGGCTGCTTGTATATTTACACAAGGTAGGTGGTAGGTGTACAGGGCTGCTTGTATATTTACACAAGGTAGGTGGTAGGTGTACAGGGCTGCTTGTATATTTACACAGGGTAGGTGGTAGGTGTACAGGTCTGCTTGTATATTTACACAGGGTAGGTGGTAGGTGTGCAGGGCTGCTTGTATATTTACACAAGGTAGGTGGTAGGTGTACAGGGCTGCTTGTATATTTACACAAGGTAGGTGGTAGGTGTGCAGGGCTGCTTGTATATTTACACAGGGTAGGTGGTAGGTGTACAGGGCTGCTTGTATATTTACACAAGGTAGGTGGTAGGTGTACAGGGCTGCTTGTATATTTACACAAGGTAGGTGGTAGGTGTACAGGGCTGCTTGTATATTTACACAAGGTAGGTGGTAGGTGTACAGGGCTGCTTGTATATTTACACAAGGTAGGTGGTAGGTGTACAGGTCTGCTTGTATATTTACACAGGGTAGGTGGTAGGTGTGCAGGGCTGCTTGTATATTTACACAGGGTAGGTGGTAGGTGTACAGGGCTGCTTGTATATTTACACAGGGTAGGTGGTAGGTGTACAGGGCTGCTTGTATATTTACACAGGGTAGGTGGTAGGTGTACAGGTCTGCTTGTATATTTACACAGGGTAGGTGGTAGGTGTGCAGGGCTGCTTGTATATTTACACAAGGTAGGTGGTAGGTGTACAGGGCTGCTTGTATATTTACACAAGGTAGGTGGTAGGTGTGCAGGGCTGCTTGTATATTTACACAAGGTAGGTGGTAGGTGTGCAGGGCTGCTTGTATATTTACACAAGGTAGGTGGTAGGTGTACAGGGCTGCTTGTATATTTACACAAGGTAGGTGGTAGGTGTACAGGGCTGCTTGTATATTTACACAGATTAGGTGGTAGGTGTGCATGGCTGCTTGTATATTTACACAGGGTAGGTGTGCAGGGCTGCTTGTATATTTACACAGATTAGGTGGTAGGTGTGCAGGGCTGCTTGTATATTTACACAGATTAGGTGGTAGGTGTTCAGGGCTGCTTGTATATTTACACAGATTAGGTGGTAGGTGTTCAGGGCTGCTTGTATATTTACACAGATTAGGTGTGCATGGCTGCTTGTATATTTACACAGGGTAGGTGTGCATGGCTGCTTGTATATTAACACAGATTAGGTGTGCAGGGCTGCTTGTATATTTACACAGATTAGGTGGTAGCTGGCAGGGCTGCTTGTATATTTACACAGATAAGTGTGCAGGGCTGCTTGTATATTTACTCAGGGTAGGTGTGCATGGCTGCTTGTATATTTACACAGATTAGGTGGTAGGTGTGCAGGGCTGCTTGTATATTTACACAGATAAGTGTGCAGGGCTGCTTGTATATTAACACAGATAAGTGTGCAGGGCTGCTTGTATATTTACACAGATTAGGTGTGCAGGGCTGCTTGTATATTTACACAGAGTAGGTGTTCAGGGCTGCTTGTATATTTACACAGGGTAGATGTGCAGGGCTGCTTGTATATTTACACAAGGTCAGTGTGCTGTATAGCAGGTTTGTAGAATTTGTTGGCATCCAATTCAACATCCTTCTTACATTCTGTTTAAGCAGTGATCATTACTTCCTGCAAATAGGTCATTTAAGTGTACACATGTTACAAATATGGAGAAACTATTGATATTACTTCCTTATTTCCACGCTGTTCTGTGATGTTTATGTGTGGCTTCATATGATGTTGTGATCAGGTTTAATGTTTGTCATACAGTTTATGCACCTTGTAACACTTTTGGTCTTGTATGCACGGATATCAGCAGTCATTAAGACAAAATTCTACCCAAAATCGCATTGAAGACATGTTTGTTGCTCAAGTTCATCAGCCCACATTCTTTGTTTATGATGTTTGTTTGTTGTTTGACACCACACTCAGCAATATCCCAGCTATATAACGGCGGTCTGTAAATAATCAAGTCTGCACTAGACAATCAACTGATTGATATCATCAGCATCGATCCACGCATTTGGGATACAATAACATGCATCAACCAAGTCAGCCAGTCTGATCACCCGATCCCGTTAGTCACCTCTTACGACAAGCATAGTTGCCTTTTGAGGCAAGCATGGGTTGCTGAAAACCTATTCTACCCCGGATCTTCATGGGTCATTTGTTTATGACAGTCATGAGACAGGAGTCAACTATTTGCCCCCCAAAATACAAATCAGAAATTTGAAGATTCATGAGTAATTACTGCAGTCTCTGTTGGTTGGGCTCTGTTGCAATTGTGTCATCATCTCCTTGATGTGCCTTATTTTAAAACATGTTACCTTTGGGTACCCATTAGGGCTGGGACGGGTAACTCAGGTACCCGGGTCGGTCGGGTACTGAGTAGGACCCGGGTACCCACAGGACTACCTGGACCCATGGTTAGTCACGTGATATATTGTTTAATGACAAAAAAATTATCTAGAACTCTATGGTTACACTACAAGTCTCAAATGTTCACATTTCTTTCTGACTGTGCACACATTCCTTCTGACTTTTCATATGGTTGTATAAAGATATAACTTCAGTGTATGCATGACCAGATCCTTTAATACATGTATCTAAATACGTTTTGCAAGGGCTGTGGTAAAAAAATGCCAATCGGACATTTTGTGTCTCTTGAGACCTACAGTGGGTAGTCTGAAGTGCTAAGATGACATCCTTAGGCCATGTCAAGTAACTACGTTGGGCTCTTACTGGGTCAGATAAAGTATACGATGCTGAAAGAAATGTAAATGATTCAAAAATCAAATCTTGTAGCTTACACAGTTCATCCTGGTTCAAGAACGAAACTTTTCTCTGCATTGTGTTTCACTGTGTTCTAGTGTTTGTGTCATGGGTTCTGGTCATAGCCAGGACATCTCTACAGGATAACACTATAGGGATTTAGCCAGGACAACCCTACAGGGATTTAGCCAGGACAATTCTACAGGGATTTAGTCAGGAAAATTCTACAGGGATTTAGCCAGGACAACCCTACAGGGATTTAGCCAGGACAACCCCACAGGGATTTAGCCAGGACAACCCTACAGGGATTTATCCAGGACAATTCTACAGGAATTTATCCAGGACAATTCTACAGGGATTTAGCCAGGACAACCCTACAGGACAACCGTACAGGGATTAAGCCAGGACAATTCTACAGGGATTTAGCCAGGACTACCCAACAGGGATTTAGCCAGGACAATTCTACAGGGATTTAGCCAAGACAACCCTACAGGGATTAAGCCAGGACAATTCTACAGGGATTTAGCCAGGACAACCCTACTGGGCAACCCTACAGGGATTTAGCCAGGACAACCCTACAGGGATTTAGCCAGGACAACCCTACAGGGATTTAGCCAGGATAATTCTACAGGGATTTAGCCAGGACAACCCTACAGGAATTTAGCCAGGACAACCCTACAGGGATTTAGCCAGGACAACCCTACAGGGATTTAGCCAAGACAATCCTACAGGAATTTAGCCAGGACAGTTCTACAGGAATTTAGCCAGGACAATTCTACAGGGATTTAGTCAGCACAACCCTACAGGGATTTAGCCAGGACAACCCTACAGGGATTTAGCCAGGACAACCCTACAGGGATTTAGCCAGGACAATTCTACAGGACAACCCTACAGGGATTTAGCCAGGACAACCCTACAGGGATTTAGCCAGGACAATTCTACAGGGATTTAGCCAGGACAACCCTACAGGGATTTAGCCAGGACAACCCTACAGGAATTTAGCCAGGACAATTCTACAGGGATTTAGCCAGGACAACCCTACAGGACAACCGTACAGGGATTAAGCTAGGACAATTCTACAGGGATTTAGCCAGGACTACCCTACAGGGATTTAGCCAGGACAATTCTACAGGGATTTAGCCAGGACAACCCTACAGGAATTTAGCCAGACAACCCTACAGGGATTTAGCCAGGAAAACCCTACAGGACAACCCTACAGGGATTTAGCCAGGACAACCCTACAGGGATTTAGCCAGGACAATTCTACAGGGATTTAGCCAGGACAACCCTACAGGGATTTAGCCAGGACAACCCTACAGGGATTTAGCCAGGACAACCCTACAGGGATTTAGCCAGGACAATTCTACAGGGATTTAGCCAGGACAACCCTACAGGGATTTAGCCAGGACAACCCTACAGGAATTTAGCCAGGACAATTCTACAGGGATTTAGCCAGGACAACCCTACAGGACAACCGTACAGGGATTAAGCCAGGACAATTCTACAGGGATTTAGCCAGGACTACCCAACAGGGATTTAGCCAGGACAATTCTACAGGGATTTAGCCAGGACAACCCTACAGGGATTTAGCCAGGACAATTCTACAGGGATTTAGCCAAGACAACCCTACAGGGATTAAGCCAGGACAATTCTACAGGGATTTAGCCAGGACAACCCTACAGGACAACCCTACAGGGATTTAGCCAGGACAACCCTACAGGGATTTAGCCAGGACAACCCTACAGGGATTTAGCCAGGATAATTCTAAAGGGATTTAGCCAGGACAACCCTACAGGAATTTAGCCAGGACAACCCTACAGGGATTTAGCCAGGACAACCCTACAGGGATTTAGCCAAGACAATCCTACAGGAATTTAGCCAGGACAGTTCTACAGGAATTTATCCAGGACAATTCTACAGGGATTTAGTCAGCACAACCCTACAGGGATTTAGCCAGGACAACCCTACAGGGATTTAGCCAGGACAACCCTACAGGGATTTAGCCAGGACAATTCTACAGGACAACCCTACAGGGATTTAGCCAGGACAACCCTACAGGGATTTAGCCAGGACAATTCTACAGGGATTTAGCCAGGACAACCCTACAGGGATTTAGCCAGGACAACCCTACAGGAATTTAGCCAGGACAATTCTACAGGGATTTAGCCAGGACAACCCTACAGGACAACCGTACAGGGATTAAGCTAGGACAATTCTACAGGGATTTAGCCAGGACTACCCTACAGGGATTTAGCCAGGACAATTCTACAGGGATTTAGCCAGGACAACCCTACAGGAATTTAGCCAGACAACCCTACAGGGATTTAGCCAGGAAAACCCTACAGGACAACCCTACAGGGATTTAGCCAGGACAATTCTACAGGGATTTAGCCAGGACAACCCTACAGGGATTTAGCCAGGACAACCCTACAGGGATTTAGCCAGGACAACCCTACAGGGATTTAGCCAGGACAATTCTACAGGGATTTAGCCAGGACAACCCTACAGGGATTTAGCCAGGACAACCCTACAGGAATTTAGCCAGGACAATTCTACAGGGATTTAGCCAGGACTACCCTACAGGGATTTAGCCAGGACAATTCTACAGGGATTTAGCCAGGACAACCCTACAGGAATTTAGCCAGACAACCCTACAGGGATTTAGCCAGGACAACCCTACAGGGATTTAGCCAGACAACCCTACAGGAATTTAGCCAGGACAACCCTACAGGGATTTAGCCAGGACAACCCTACAGGGATTTAGCCAGGACATTTCTACAGGGATTTAGCCAGGACAACCCTACAGGAATTTAGCCAGGACAACCCTACAGGGATTTAGCCAGGACAATTCTACAGGGATTTAGCCAGGACAACCCTACAGGGATTTAGCCAGGACAACCCTACAGGGATTAAGCCAAGACAACCCTACAGGGATTTAGCCAGGACAACCCTACAGGACAATTCTACAGGGATTTAGCCAGGACACCCTACAGGGATTTAGCCAGGACAATTCTACAGGGATTAAGCCAAGACAACCCTACAGGGATTTAGCCAGGACAACCCTACAGGACATCCCTACAGGGATTTAGCCAGGACAATCCTACAGGACAACCCTACAGGGATTTAGCCAGGACAATCCTACAGGACAACCCTACAGGGATTTAGCCAGGACAATCCTACAGGACATCCCTACAGGGATTTAGCCAGGACAATCCTAGAAGGATTTAGCCAGGACTACCCTACAGGGATTTAGCCAGGACAATCCTAGAGGGATTTAGCCAGGACAACCCTACTGGGATTTAGTCAGGACAATTCTACAGGACAACCCTACAGGGATTTAGCCAGGACTACCCTACAGTGATTTAACTAGGACAATTCTACAGTGATTTAGCCATGATTTTGCTTGTACAACTCTACGGGGATTTAGCCAGGCCAATTCTACAGGGATTTAGCCAGGACAACCCTATAGGGATTTAGCCAAGACAACCCTACAGGGATTTAGCCAGGATAATTCTACAGGGATTTAGCCAGGACAACCCTACAGGAATTTAGCCAGGACAACCCTACAGGGATTTAGCCAGGACAATTCTACAGGGATTTAGAGCCAGGACAACCCTACAGGACAACCCTACAGGGATTTAGCCAGGACAACCCTACAGGGATTTAGCCAGGACAACCCTACAGGGATTTAGCCAGGATAATTCTACAGGGATTTAGCCAGGACAACCCTACAGGAATTTAGCCAGGACAACCCTACAGGGATTTAGCCAGGACAATTCTACAGGGATTTAGCCAAGACAATCCTACAGGAATTTAGCCAGGACAGTTCTACAGGAATTTATCCAGGACAATTCTACAGGGATTTAGTCAGCACAACCCTACAGGGATTTAGCCAGGACAACCCTACAGGGATTTAGCCAGGACAACCCTACAGGGATTTAGCCAGGACAATTCTACAGGACAACCCTACAGGGATTTAGCCAGGACAACCCTACAGGGATTTAGCCAGGACAACCCTACAGGGATTTAGCCAGGACAATTCTACAGGGATTTAGCCAGGACAACCCTACAGGGATTTACCCAGGACAACCCTACAGGAATTTAGCCAGGACAATTCTACAGGGATTTAGCCAGGACAACCCTACAGGACAACCATACAGGGATTAAGCCAGGACAATTCTACAGGGATTTAGCCAGGACTACCCTACAGGGATTTAGCCAGGACAAATTCTACAGGGATTTAGCCAGGACAACCCTACAGGAATTTAGCCAGACAACCCTACAGGGATTTAGCCAGGACAACCCTACAGGACAACCCTACAGGGATTTAGCCAGGACAACCCTACAGGGATTTAGCCAGGACAATTCTACAGGGATTTAGCCAGGACAATTCTACAGGGATTTAGCCAGGACAACCCTACAGGGATTTAGCCAGGACAACCCTACAGGAATTTAGCCAGGACAACCCTACAGGGATTTAGCCAGGACAACCCTACAGGGATTTAGCCAGGACAATTCTACAGGGATTTAGCCAGGACAATTCTACAGGGATTTAGCCAGGACAACCCTACAGGGATTTAGCCAGGACAACCCTACAGGAATTTAGCCAGGACAATTCTACAGGGATTTAGCCAGGACAACCCTACAGGACAACTGTACAGGGATTAAGCCAGGACAATTCTACAGGGATTTAGCCAGGACAACCCTACAGGGATTTAGCCAGGACAATTCTACAGGGATTTAGCCAGGACAACCCTACAGGAATTTAGCCAGACAACCCTACAGGGATTTAGCCAGGACAACCCTACAGGAATTTAGCCAGGACAACCCTACAGGAATTTAGCCAGGACAACCCTACAGGAATTTAGCCAGGACAACCCTACAGGGATTTAGCCAGGACAATTCTACAGGGATTTAGCCAGGACAACCCTAAAGGGATTTAGCCAGGACAACCCTACAGGGATTAAGCCAAGACAACCCTACAGGGATTTAGCCAGGACAACCCTACAGGACAATTCTACAGGGATTTAGCCAGGACACCCTACAGGGATTTAGCCAGGACAATTCTACAGGGATTAAGCCAAGACAACCCTACAGGGATTTAGCCAGGACAACCCTACAGGACATCCCTACAGGGATTTAGCCAGGACAATCCTACAGGACAACCCTACAGGGATTTAGCCAGGACAATCCTACAGGATAACCCTACAGGGATTTAGCCAGGACAATCCTACAGGACATCCCTACAGGGATTTAGCCAGGACAATCCTAGAAGGATTTAGCCAGGACAACCCTACAGGGATTTAGCCAGGACAATCCTACAGGACATCCCTACAGGGATTTAGCCAGGACAATCCTAGAAGGATTTAGCCAGGACAACCCTACAGGGATTTAGCCAGGACAATCCTAGAGGGATTTAGCCAGGACAACCCTACTGGGATTTAGTCAGGACAATTCTACAGGACAACCCTACAGGGATTTAGCCAGGACTACCCTACAGTGATTTAACTAGGACAATTCTACAGGGATTTAGCCATGATTTTGCTTGTACAACTCTACGGGGATTTAGCCAGGCCAATTCTACAGGGATTTAGCCATGATTTTGCTTGTACAACTCTACGGGGATTTACCCAGGACAACCCTAAAGGGATTTAGCCAGGACAACCCTATAGGGATTTAGCCAAGACAACCCTACAGGGATTTAGCCAAGACAACCCTACAGGGATTTAGCCAGGACAACCCTACAGGGATTTAGCCAGCACAACCCTACAGGGATTAAGCCAGGACAATTCTACAGGGATTTAGCCAGGACAACCCTACAGGACAACCCTACAGGGATTTAGCCAGGACAAACCTACAGGGATTTAGCCACAATTTAGCCAGGACAACCCTACAGAGACTTAGCTGGGATTCCACAGCAAGTATGCTTGCCAGGCAGAAAATAATATATATTTTTCAGATTTTTAAAGACATTATAGAGTTCTTATTTTCTTGAATTCAGAGGTATTTCACAGTTTTTCTGTTCAGTTTACCAGTCAAAATACTGGTCCATTTTGCCAGTCCTATTTATTAACCTATTGATAGCATCATAAAGAAGGTTTTTTACATCACTGATCAGTGTTATATAAAAAATGCCAGGATGCCATCTGGAGCCACAGGCTTTAAAACGTGCAGGCCTGGACTAAATTCTTCTACGACGATGGATTACGGAGATTTTGCTGTCCGAAATTTCACATCTGTTTTTGAGGATGGATTTAGTGACGATGAGCTCAATTCATCACTAGCTCTAAATTTAACATTTAAATCCTGACGTAAATGAGTTCAGTTTTAAATTAAATTTAGACCTAGTATAAATCCGTTATACTACCTCTAATTTCAAAACACAGTAGGTTTATATATTAACATTGTATTTTCACACTGCATCGGTGTGCATTAAAAGCAGTAATGTAAAACTAGGCTTTCTCTTTACTGGTCCTGTCACCAGTGAAACACAAGTCACGTATACAAAGCTATACAAAACTAGAGCATTCGATGTAATAAGTGCCCCGCTCTAATTAACGCCCACATTGATATTTGCTAATGTATTGTTGTGAACAATCCCAATTTGCACCCCTTCCAATTGATCAATGCACACAAGACTTATTTATACTTGTATGATATGTGTGTTATATGCATTATGGGAAATTAAATTCTGGAAAAATATATCTGTTGTGTATAAACATTTCAGGCTGTCAGCATAGACCACGAAATTTACGATCTTTCAACTCTGTTGTTTTTCACCAAAATAATATTCAAATAAGAGCCCACTATTTATAATTTTGAGAGCGCCCTGAGTGCTTATTATGTTGAATACAGATTGCTTATTATGTTGAATACAGTATATTAGAATGAAGTAG
Organism: Haliotis rufescens; assembly: GCF_023055435.1. Classification (NCBI taxonomy): domain Eukaryota; kingdom Metazoa; phylum Mollusca; class Gastropoda; order Lepetellida; family Haliotidae; genus Haliotis; species Haliotis rufescens. Next base: position 38,904,435 of record NW_025963890.1, read on the forward strand.
TGTGAGAAATGGTTTTTTTCCAATTTGTGAAATTTTACTGATATTTGCATTTACCATGTTTACTTGGTGTCGAGTATCAGCCTCTACATGCTCCGAGAAGGTCAAGATAAATTCCTGGGCTAAGGTGGTCCCCCTGTCAGTACTGCAACCACCCTCATAAACCCAATTTAGTGGCTACTCATTAGTGTGAAATTACCCAATAGATTGGACACTAGGGAGGAAATATATATTGAATACCCAAAGAAAACTATCGATACCAATTATGAATGATGACATGTTAAGAAACATCATATCATCAACGGCCCAAACCATGATCTGGAGTCCTGGTTGATGCAAGATTATATATTTATGTTGGCAGTGATGTGTGACTGTGTCCTGTGTAGCATGTTGAAAGCATGCACCATACACCAGACTTCCTCTTTATCTAGTTGGGAATATCTTCTCGCTGCCTTCTTCTCAGTCCTGGAGGCAACCCGGGGCTGTGCAGAACCTGTCTGGACTTGAAGCTGGGAGATCTGTTCATTTGTTTGTTTGCTGTTTATGCTGCAGTCAGCAATATTCCAGCTATATGACGGTGGTCTCTAAATAATCGAGTCTGGACCAGACAATCCAGTGATTGACATCATGAGCATCGATCCACGCAATTGGGACCGATGACATGCATCAGCCAAGTCAGCGAGCCTGACCACCAGATCCCGTTAGTCGCCTTTTACGACAAGCATAGCCAACTTTTACAGCAAGCATGTGTTGCTGAAGACCTATTCCTCCCCGGATCTTCACAGGTCGAAGCTGTAAGATGAAGCAGGCCAAACAGATAGATTGTCCAGGATGCTGGCAGATCGAACCTGACAAGCACAGTACAGTTATGAAATGCTTTGTCCCACTTATAGCGTTGGTGGATCAGCTTGTACAAATTCTGTAGGAACTTCCATTCGTAGTTTGAAGGGAAACAACTCCCCAACTTTGAAAGTATTGAAAAATGGCTGGGCTTTTTCTAAGCGAACTCAAAATTTGCTTATTATGGACTATAACCGTGACTGGTTTGACTCGTGTTCGGCACTATTCTCGCTGCACTGCCCAAGCGACAACTATCGCAGGAATGAGAAACAAAGGATATAAAGTAAAGAGCTGCAGCCAAACTGACATGTGTTTTTGTTGTTGATTATTGTACACATGACTTGCAAGGGTAATGCTATCGGTCAACATCATCTTGTTCACAGTAAAAGACTACATCGTATCATTCAGCGAATTTAGTAAGAGGTGACAATAAAAACTTGGTCAATAAAAATGTGAAATTTAAGATAAAATATCACTTGACATGATGATTTACCATTGAAATTGTATTTTCTGTTCTGCTTGGCATTGTTTTATATACAGGTGACTGGTCAAATTGTTCCATGTGAAAAAAATATCCAGCACTCGCAATCAGCTGCACCGAAGTGCTACGCTTACTGTTATTATTATTTTAAATATATTTAATATAAAGCTGCAACTAAAATAACATGATATTGGAATATATTACTCCTGATAAAAAAATAGTTTCAGATACAATTTTTCCCGATCATCGCATAAAAATCCTTTCAAGTTATATCATTGGGTAAGTTTTAACCAAATCACCGGTAGATTCCAAGAAAATGTGTGTACAGCTGATTGCTGTTTCTGGCTTAGTTTACGAGAAAATTGGCAAGGTAATCTTGCAATCCCTGTATGTAAAACAATGCCTAGCAGAACAAAAAATACAATTTAAAGGGTAGATCAACATTTCTGGTGATTTTGTATCTCAAATTTTTTATTTTTGTACTGACCAAATCTTTTATCACCCGTTCGTTTACCGGAATTCACTGAAGGGATACGGTGTATTTTTTTCTGCCCATAATATTCGAAATTTAAAAAAAATAAATACTGAATCCACTAGACAACATGCTAGAGGGGAGTGTGCATTATACTTGGATATGCACTGTACTCAAGAAAATACGGTAAGATTACATTTATTTCTTGGCATATGTTATCAAATTGACACATGATTTTTTTTTATTCACACATGAATATCAAACAGTAACTGTCAAATATGAGGTAGTTGTGACCGAAATACAAATTTTTGATTGGCAATAACAAGATTCCGGATCGAGATTCTGACAAAATTAACCAAAGTGTTTTGTTGTCTAAAACAACAGGTCCCCAAATATGCGAGCGAGCTATTTGAAGATTGAGAGTTAGAGTATTGTTGCCCTTTAAGGCTTAATGGAGTATTGCATTTGTGAAATTCAGTTCAAGCTTGGGTGCATCAGCTATTTTCTATACCTCTGCAGTGACATGGCCTATATAGTTTACTTTCCATCAAGAATCTTACTTTGTTTGATGCTGAGTTCGTACTCTTGAAGACTTTTCAGAAGTGTTTTCATCCTGATTCATTTGGTTGTCAAGGGGAGACTAGGTCCAGAGTAACCCGTGCTTGTTGTTTGAGTCAAATGTAAATGATGAGGCTCCGTGTCTTGTTTGACTGAGTGTTCACAGATGGCGTGGATCGTTGCACTGTGAGCATCTTCCTGAGGCAAGGGAATTAACTGACGAAGTCCAGTTTCCACCCTTGCTAAACTGGGCTGGAATTTCTTGGCTCGATCATAGTGGCTATTACTAGTTATGTCCCTTCTATGACCCCCCCTATTGACCAATCAGATTCCACCTCCCTTATCAATTGCATTTGATTAAAACAAAATGGCGGCACCCAGACAAGATAATCAAAATGAAGATTGTATTAAAACGAGTCTTACTTTGTGAAGTGCAAATCACGTGAGCACCTTGATTAAAAACATGAAAAAATTTGGAAAATATCTGTTGATGCTGAGTTGGCAGGACACATGCTTTGCAAATCCTGCAATTGACTGAAATCATCATGGCAGTTAACCAAACCAGATGTCAAAATTTTGTTACACGATTTTGATTTGGACTGTGCATAGACTCGTCAGTCCAGCCAAATTATAACTCCATAATACCAGTGTAGATCGGCAGGGGTTAATATTGCGCTTCATAATCTGTTTACTCCCTTGCCTCGGGAAGATGCTCTGTGAGATACAAACACATTGTATTTTGGTTAATCATTAAGGCACCGTATATCTTGAACATACTTATATATACAATCCTACAATTTACTCAGATATGTGACATAAAAACAAGTGCATGTGAATGACTCCAGATTATAATTGCAAGGACAGACAAGTTTGCCAGCCTTTAGTCCATCCATAAGTTGAAAGGCCTCTTCCCTCGGTCTGGATTCGAGTTGGAATTTGTTCCCACCAACTGGTCATAGGAGGCAATTTAATGGTTTAAGTGGTCAGACAGCGTGACTTTTTTTCTCATAATATCTCTGCATTGTCTGGTTCAATATTTACACTAACGGTCCACTGTCCTTTTGCTGGAATATTGTCGAGTGCTGTGTTGAGCAACAAACAGACTAACGTGTGTATACCCACCCTGGGGTGTTGTGAATTGGGTTAAAAGAAGACCTTTGTTACTATAAGTACTGACACCTAGGTCATAAACAGATTGTACCTGGATGTGCTCAGCGGATTACTGGGGATATTGTGTCATATTGTGTCATGCATTGTTGTTGAGATTGTACCAATTATTATTTTCTTCAAAAGACGAATAATTTTTTTAACGAAAAAAACAACTTTACATTTCCTATTTTAGCATCATGAGTTGTGAATATTGTAGTGCGAGACATACTCAGCTTAACAAGTCAGGCTTACCTTCTTCAGCAGCTCGTGGAAGAAGTTTGAATGTTAACAGACAGATTATGCTGTAAGCTCACTTAGAACTTTGGACCTGGTTAGCTAAACAAGGCTAAAGTTAATAAATTGTAACAATCCTAACTAACTTGATTGTGTTGTTTCTGTTTCACAGGCTCAAGGATATGAAGGATACATGATGGACAAGACAAGAACAGCATCGCCTCCAACCACTGAACAGTGAATGTCACCATGGAGTCAGTGTTCATCAGCATCACGGATCAGTGAATGGCGACATATTTGTACTAACCACAGAGCAGTGAATGGCGACATTTGAGCACCACAGTAGTGAATGGCAACATATTTGAGCACCACAGAGCAGTGAATGTCCCTATGTTGGTCACCGAGCAGTGAATGGTGCCATGTTGATCACCGAGCAGTGAATGGTGCCATTTTGGTCCCCAAGCAGTGAATTGTGCCATGTTGATCACCAAGCAGTGAATGGTGCCATGATGATCACCAAGCAGTGAATGGTGCCATGTTGATCACCGAGCAGTGAATGGTGCCATGTTGATCACCAAGCAGTGAATGGTGCCATGATGATCACCAAGCAGTGAATGGTGCCATGTTGATCACCGAGCAGTGAATGGTGCCATGTTGATCACCGTCCATCCGTGAAATTTGTGCCTGCTTTCAAGAATTATTTTTTTTAACAGAATGAAAGTTGGATGTGATACATGGTGACTTTTCCCTAATCTGAAAACAATATTTATTTTTAACTTGCCGTGTGACCATGCCATATTTATATCAGATAAGAAATCATTAACACTAAAGTGTGAATCATTTCATTTTCGTTAAAAAAATTTCCCATGTCGAGTGATAGTTACTATAGCAACATCAGCAAGATTTGGCACAAGGCATAAGATACCATGCTGTCACAGAGCAATTGACATATTTTGATGATTTTTAACAAATTTGGACGAGGTGTGATGAGATACTGGTGCTAATGTTCACTGACAGTGAAGATCACAGACAAGATTTCGAGTCCACCCAATTGTTACACTGCCTGAGGGAAAGTCATTTGTTTTGTACAGGAATACTCATATCCTTTGTGTGTCACTGAACAGGAAGCTGTCTCTGTTGAAAATAGATATAATATTGGTTATATGTAAGATTCAAGTGTACTGTCATTTTTGAAGATGTGAGACAATCCATTTACCTGGCAAGTCTGTCAAACCAGGTTTTTTGTGTACTGTCTGTTTGAAGATGTGAGACAATCCATTTACCTGGCAAGTCTGTCAAACCAGGTTTTTTGTGTACTGTCTGTTTGAAGATGTGAGACAATCCATTTACCTGGCAAGTCTGTCAAACCAGTTTTTTTGTGTACTGTCTGTTTGAAGATGTGAGACAATCCATTTACCTGGCAAGTCTGTCAAACCAGGTTTTTTGTGTACTGTCTGTTTGAAGATGTGAGCCAATCCATTTACCTGGCAAGTCTGTCAAACCAGGTTTTTTGTGTACTGTCTGTTTGAAGATGTGAGACAATCCATTTACCTGGCAAGTCTGTCAAACCAGGTTTTTTGTGTACTGTCTGTTTGAAGATGTGAGCCAATCCATTTACCTGGCAAGTCTGTCAAACCAGGTTTTTTGTGTACTGTCTGTTTGAAGATGTGAGCCAATCCATTTACCTGGCAAGTCTGTCAAACCAGGTTTTTTGTGTACTGTCTGTTTGAAGATGTGAGACAATCCATTTACCTGGCAAGTCTGTCAAACCAGGTTTTTTGTGTACTGTCTGTTTGAAGATGTGAGACAATCCATTTACCTGGCAAGTCTGTCAAACAAGCTTTTTTGTGAAGGAGATATAACATTGGTTATATGTAGGAGTTAAATGTACTGTCTGTTTGAAGATGTGAGACAATCCTTGCGTCGGCCAGGTTCATGAAACAGTTCTCGTCATGTGGACATTATGTCTGTTATCTGTATGAAGTCAAGTGTCTGATGTGAAGATGTGAGACTGTCTCTGGCCAGTCTAGGAATCCAACAGTTCTTGTACTGGACATCGGCTGTTGATGCAGCTGGGTCAACATGTCTGTCAACATTGTGTCGGTGATGCTGATGATAGTGATGCTCCCTCCTGCAGCAGCAGAATGGCCTCTTGGAGGTAAGATATGTCTTGTATTTGTGTTATGGTGGTCCTTCTTTAAAACTGAGACATAATTTTATCTCAACAATCTTTTTCCAGTTATGTACAATATATCCCTTTAACAATTTCTGACATTAAATATATTTAAGTCTTTGAAAGGCATTTAGAAGTAATACACATAAGTAAGAAAATTTATTTGTTACAAAAAAAGTTCACATACTCTATATCTCCAAGCTTGCATTTTGGCAAACAAACACTAACCCCTGAATCCATTCCCGTCATTCTCAAGATCTCAAATTACCCGCCCTTGATTTCAAGGAGATATTGAGGATGACAGGTTCAATGTACCAATGTGATCCGGATTAGTTTTAGCTTTGTGCCACTGATCGAAACTCTTGAAATTATGTTCTATACAAGACTTGAAGCTAATTCAACTGTATTATAATGGCCCATGACATTCTAAATGGATCAGGGTACCCCAATTTTAGAGCATCTCTCGTACCAACCTTTTAGAGCAATGAGAGGTCTCTGTTATCCTACCCACCGGGGCGTAATAGGTCTTTTGTATCCCAACAACCAGGGCGTGATAGGCCTCTTGTATTCCACCCCAAGGGCATAATAGGTCTATTGTATCCTACTACCCCAAGGGCATGATAGGTATCTTGTATCCTACCCCAAGGAAGTGAAAGGGTATCTTGTATCCCGACCCAAGGGCATGATAGGTATCTTGTATTCCAACCCAAGGGCATGATAGGTATCTTGTATCCCACCCCAAAACATGATAGGTATCTTGTATCCCAGTCCAAGGGCATGATAGGTATCTTGTATTCCAACCCAAGGGCATGATAGGTATCTTGTATCCCACCCCAAAACATGATAGGTATCTTGTATCCCAGTCCAAGGGCATGATAGGTATCTTGTATCCCACCCAAAGGGCATGATAGGTATCTTGTATCCCACCCCAAGGACATGAAAGGGTATCGTGTATCCCACCTCAAGGGCATATGATAGGTATCTTGTATCCCACCCCTAGGGCATGATTCGCCTCTTGTATCCCACCCCAAGGACATGAAAGGCTATCTTGTATCCCACTCTTGAGGGTGTGACAGGTCTCTGTTTTCCTAACTTGTGGAGCATGATATGTCTCTATTATCCCACACTTCAGGGAAAGTTATGTCTCTACTATCACACACACACACACACACACACCCTTCAGGGCAGGATAAATCTATTGTATCCCACCCATCCCCTTTGGCAAATTAGGTCTCAGGTATTATACCATTCGTGGCAAGTTAGGTGAATTAGGGAAAGGTGGTATTTGGTATCCAATGTTTCAGGGCAAGGTGGTACCTGGAATCTCACCCTTTAGGGCGAGGTAGTATCAGGTATCACACACTTCAGGGCAAGGTAGTATCAGGTATCACACACTTCAGGGCAAGGTAGTATCAGGTATCACACACTTCAGGGCAAAGTAGTATCAGGTATCACCCACTTCAGGGCTAGGTAGTATCTGCTGTCACCCACTTCAGGGCAAGGTAGTATCTGCTATCACACACTTCAGGGCAAGGTAGAATCTGCTGTCACCCACTTCAGGGCAAGGTAGTATCTGCTGTCACCCACTTCAGGGCAAGGTAGTATCTGCGATCACACACTTCAAGGCAAGGTAGTATCTGCCATCACCCACTTCAGGGCAAGGTAGTATCTGCTGTCACCCACTTCAGGGCAAGGTAGTATCGGCTATCACACACTTCAGGGCAAGGTAGTATCAGGTATCACACACTTCAGGGCAAGGTAGTATCAGGTATCACACACTTCAGGGCAAGGTAGTATCAGGTATCACCCACATCAAGGCAAGGTAGTATCAGGTATCACCCACATCAAGGCAAGGTAGTATCAGGTATCACACACATCAAGGCAAGGTAGTATCAGGTATCACACACATCAAGGCAAGTACTATCAGGTATCACATACATCAAGGCATATGAATGAAGATGTAATGTCTGAAAACATTGTTTTGGTTACAGAACTGGTTCCGTCAACTCCGGGAGGGGACTATGTTTTGATTGGTCAACAGCTCCTGCTGGACTGTCACCTGAACAGCTCCACAACCTACAACTCGGGCATGTTGTTTGTGGAGAAGGGGGACGACTTTAATGGAAGCTTGACCATCATTGACAGCCGAACAGCTGAGATGAACCTGACCGTCACATCTCTGAGTGATGCTGGGAGATATTACTGTTGGGTAGGAGTATCAGGGGAAGGCAGCAGCCTGTTCGTGGGATCACGCTTAGTGGAAGTTGAATGTAAGTGTAAAATGGTGTAATAATGTGTAAGTGTAATAATTTGGGTAATGTGTCCAGACAACATGGATACAGGTCACTGTGATATAGCTGGATCTGGGTCTGTTTTTTGTAACGTCTAAATGGATTGGGCGGGTGGATTCAGGGACTTGGGTGTTTGTGTAGCATTGTGCTGGTGGCAATCAATGGTTGTCTGGCCCAGCTGGACTTTTTACAGGCTGCTGTGATGTAGCTGGAGTATTGATGACTGAAGCATTAACAACAAACAAACATTTAACACAACAACCAGGGTCTCTGATGTGTCTCTGATAAGACATCATCAAGGGCGAGATGGGTCTCTGATAAGTCATCCTTCAGGGCAAGATGGGTCTCTGATAAGTCACCTTTCAGGGCAAGATAGGTCTGATAAGTCACCCTTCAGGGCAAGATGGGTCTCTGATAAGTCACCCTTCAGGGCAAGATGGGTCTCTGATAAGTCACCCTTCAGGGCAAGATAGGTCTGATAAGTCACCCTTCAGGGCAAGATGGGTCTCTGATAAGTCACCCTTCAGGGCAAGATGAGTCTCTGATAAGGCACCCTTCAGGGCAAGATAGGTCTGATAAGTCACCCTTCAGGGCAAGATGGGTCTCTGATAAGTCACCCTTCAGGGCAAGATGGGTCTCTGATAAGTCACCCTTCAGGACAAGATGGGTCTCTGATAAGTGAGCTTTCAGGGCAAGATGGGTCTCTGATAAGTCACCCTTCAGGGCAAGATGGGTCTCTGATAAGTCACCCTTCAGGACAAGATGGGTCTCTGATAAGACATCATCAAGGGCAAGATGGGTCTCTGATAAGTCACCTTTCAGGGCAAGATGGGTCTCTGATAAGTCACCCTTCAGGACAAGATGGGTCTCTGATAAGTCACCCTTCAGGACAAGATGGGTCTCTGATAAGTCACCCTTCAGGGCAAGATGGGTCTCTGATAAGACATCATCAGGTGCAAGATGGGTCTGATAAGTCACCCTTCAGGGCAAGATGGGTCTCTGATAAGTCACCCTTCAGGGCAAGATGGGTCTCTGATAAGTCACCCTTCAGGACAAGATGGGTCTCTGATAAGACATCATCAAGGGCAAGATTGGTCTGATAAGTCACCTTTCAGGGCAAGATGGGTCTCTGATAAGTCACCTTTCAGGACAAGATGGGTCTCTGATAAGTCACCCTTCAGGGCAAGATGAGTCTCTGATAAGACATCATCAAGGGCGAAATGGGTCTCTGATAACACCATCCAGGTCAAGATGGGCCTGTTATTTTTTATTTGTTTGTTTGTTGTTTAGTGTCACACTCAGCAATATTCCAGCTATATGACGGAGGTGGAGGGATGGGTCTCTCATGCTAGTGATGAAACAACACAACAAATCTCTGATGCACTGCCATACCTTGCCGTTACATGATATTTACCAAAACTGTATCATGAGATACATGACGATACAAAATTTGTATTTTTAATGAAGGAATAACCCTACGAGGGGTGTTCATTAAAGATTTCCCCTAAACCACTTAGGGTAATCATATTTGGTTGAAATTTCACATGTGTAATGATACATGTATCTATGGGTTATGTCTGAATTTGCAGCACCGAACTATTAATCTTACCACTTTTACAGGTGTTATGATCGACTTGGGTGTGACAATGGAGCCAGTAGAATACCGAACAGTGATTAGGTTTTTATATTTGAAAGGTCGCACACCAAAAGAAACTTTAGATGAAATGAAAGCAACTTATGGGGACGATGCCCCATCATATGACGTTGTTAAACACTGGCATCGCCAGTTCAAGTGTGGTCGGACATCTGTGAAAACAGCTGCCATTCCTGGTCGCCCCCATTCAGCCATTGATGAGGACACTATCCATCAAGTGGAGACCGCCATTTTGGCAGACCGACGTATAACTTTTCGTCAGTTAGCACAAGATGTCAAGATCAGTGTAGGGTCTGTGGAAAAAATCATCCAGGACAATTTGAACATGCATAAGGTGTCTGCACGATGGATTCCCAGGTTGCTCACACCTTTCCAAAAGCATGAACGAGTCAATTGCTCAAAGGATCTTTTGGACATGTGCAAAAATAACCAGGCAAACTTTTTTGACAGACTTATCACACAGGATGAAACACGGGTAAATCACTATGATCCTGAGACTAAAGTTCAGTCGATGCAATGGAAGCATGTGGAGTCACCATCCCCAAAGAAGGCACGTGTCCAACCCTCTGCAGGCAAGGTCATGCTCACGGTGTTTTGGGACCAGCACAGAGTAGTGATGATGGATTTCTTGGCAAAGGGTACCACAATCACAGGAGCTTATTATGCTTCACTGCTGCGGAAATTGCGGGACGCTATCAAGCTTAAGAGGCATGACATGCTGACCAAGGGTGTCCGTCTCCTGCAAGACAATGCTCCAGTACACAACTCTCATGTTGCCCAGACAGAATCGCGTTCCTGTGGCTATGAAATCCTTCCACATCCTCCTTACTCTCCTGACCTTGCACAATCTGACTTCCACCTCTTTCCAACCATGAAGTCATTTTTGAAGGGAAAACGTTTCACAGATGATGAAACACTGATTTCTGAAGTCAAGTCCTGGTTTGAGACGCAAAATGAGGGCTTTTACAAGCAAGTTCTCCATAATTGCATAAAACGATAGGAGAAGTGTGTAACTCTTGGTGGTTCCTATGTTGGGAAAGACTAATACCTATGCCAAGTTTCATTCCACTAGGTCCATCAGAAGTGGGTCAGGGGAAATCTTTAATGAAGACCCCTCGTATCTACTTAGAATTTCATTTCATTTCCTATGATATGTATTGTATCATTGCCTTCAGTGTCATTGAATCCCTAGTTGCCAGAAAACATGATTATCACTGTTCCAGATTACCCCAAACTGGTTGTGATCACCACTCAATGATTATCACTGTTCCAGATTACCCCAAACTGGTTGTGATCACCACGCAATGATTATCTCTGTTCCAGATTACCCCGAGCCGGGTTGTGAACACCATTCAATGATTATCTCTGTTCCAGATTACCCCGAGCCGGTTGTGATCACCACTCAATGATTATCACTGTTCCAGATTACCCCGAGCCGGTTGTGATCACCACTCAATGATAATCACTGTTCCAGATTACCCCGAGCCGGGTTGTGAACACCATTCAACGATTATCACTGTTCCAGATTACCCCGAGCCGGGTTGTGATCACCACTCAATGATTATCACTGTTCCAGATTACCCCGAGCCGGTTGTGATCACCATTCAATGATTATCTCTGTTCCAGATTACCCCGAGTTGGTTGTGATCACCATTCAATGATTATCTCTGTTCCATATTACCCCGAGCCGGGTTGTGAACACCATTCAATGATTATCTCTGTTCCAGATTACCCCGAGCCAGTTGTGATCACCACTCAATGATTATCACTGTTCCAGATTACCCTGAGCCGGTTGTGATCACCACTCAATGATTGTCACTGTTCCAGATTACCCCGAGCCGGTTGTGAACACCACTCAATGATTATCACTGTTCCAGATTACCCCGAGCCAGTTGTGATCACCACTCAATGATTATCACTGTTCCAGATTACCCTGAGCCGGTTGTGATCACCACTCAATGATTATCACTGTTCCAGATTACCCCGAGCCGGTTGTGATCACCACTCAATGATTATCACTGTTCCAGATTACCCTGAGCCGGTTGTGAACATCACGTGTGTGAAGTACAACTGGGACGAAAAAATGAACTGCACCTGGGACCTTGGTGTAAACTACGTCAACGCTTCCAATATTGAAGTTTCTTTTTTTTACCAGACACGGAGAGGGTATGTTTGAAAGATTTGCCCTTTAAATGGATAACCTTTAGATATGCTTTTCCAAATACAGCTGACTAAACGATTTAGTAGACAACCATCATGTACTTAGATGTAGCTTAGCGCCTGCATAGACTTGGTCCCGTACAGCCTGTGCCTTGATGAATCTGTGGTCAGGTTCTGTGCCTTGATGAATCTGTGGTCAGGTTCAGTAACTTGATGAATCTGTAGTCAGGTTCAGTAACTTGATGAATCAGTAGTCAGGTTCAGTGACTTGATGAATCTGTGGTCAGGTTCAGTGACTTGATGAATCGGTGGTCAGGTTCTGTGCCTTGATGAATCTGTAGTCAGGTTCAGTAACTTGATGAATCTGTAGTCAGGTTCAGTAACTTAATGAATCAGTAGTCAGGTTCAGTGACTTGATGAATCTGTGGTCAGGTTCTGTGCCTTGTTGAATCTGTGGTCAGGTTCAGTAACTTGATGAATCAGTAGTCAGGTTCAGTGACTTGATGAATCTGTGGTCAGTTTCTGTGCCTTGATGAATCTGTGGTCAGGTTCTGTGCCTTGATGAATCGGTGGTCAGGTTCAGTGACTTGATGAATCGGTGGTCAGGTTCAGTGACTTGATGAATCGGTGATCAGGTTCAGTGACTTGATGAATCGGTGATCAGGTTCAGTGACTTGATGAATCGGTGGTCAGGTTAAGTGACTTGATGAATCGGTGGTCAGGTTCAGTGACTTGATGAATCGGTGATCAGGTTCAGTGACTTGATGAATCGGTGGTCAGGTTCTGTGCCTTGATGAATCTGTGGTCAGGTTCTGTGCCTTGATGAATCTGTGGTCAGGTTCTGTGCCTTGATGAATCGGTGATCAGGTTCAGTGACTTGATGAATCGGTGATCAGGTTCTGTGACTTGATGAATCGGTGGTCAGGTTCAGTGACTTGATGAATCTGTGGTCAGGTTCTGTGCCTTGATGAATCCGTGGTCAGGTTCAGTGACTTGATGAATCGGTGGTCAGGTTCAGTGACTTGATGAATCGGTGGTCAGGTTCAGTGACTTGATGAATCTGTGATCAGGTTCTGTGACTTGATGAATAGGTGATCAGGTTCAGTGACTTGATGAATCTGTGGTCAGGTTCAGTGACTTGATGAATCGGTGGTCAGGTTCAGTGACTTGATGAATCTGTGGTCAGGTTCAGTAACTTGATGAATCTGTGGTCAGGTTCTGTGCCTTGATGAATCCGTAGTCAGGTTCAGTAACTTGATGAATCGGTGGTCAAGTTCAGTGACTTGATGAATCGGTGATCAGGTTCAGTAACTTGATGAATCCGTGGTCAGGTTCAGTGACTTGATGAATCTGTGGTCAGGTTCTGTGCCTTGATGAATCTGTGGTCAGTTTCTGTGCCTTGATGAATCCGTGGTCAGGTTCAGTGACTTGATGAATCTGTGGTCAGGTTCAGTGACTTCATGAATCAGTAGTCAGGTTCAGTGACTTCATGAATCTGTGGTCAGGTTCAGTGACTTGATGAATCTGTAGTCAGGTTCAGTAACTTGATGAATCGGTGGTCAGGTTCAGTGACTTGATGAATCGGTGATCAGGTTCTGTGCCTTGATGAATCCGTGGTCAGGTTGAGTGACTTGATGAATCTGTGGTCAGGTTCTGTGCCTTGTTGAATCTGTGGTCAGTTTCTGTGCCTTGATGAATCCGTGGTCAGGTTCAGTGACTTGATGAATCTGTAGTCAGGTTCAGTGATTTGATGAATCTGTAGTCAGGTTCTGTGACTTGATGAATCTGTGGTCAGGTTCAGTGACTTGATGAATCTGTGGTCAGGTTCTGTGCCTTGATGAATCTGTAGTCAGGTTCAGTGACTTGATGAATCTGTAGTCAGGTTCAGTGACTTGATGAATCTGTAGTCAGGTTCAGTGACTTGATGAATCTGTAGTCAGGTTCAGTGACTTGATGAATCTGTAGTCAGGTTCAGTGACTTGATGAATCTGTAGTCAGGTTCTGTGCCTTGATGAATCTGTAGTCAGGTTCAGTGACTTGATGAATCTGTGGTCAGGTTCAGTGACTTGATGAATCTGTGGTCAGGTTCTGTGCCTTGATGAATCTGTGGTCAGGTTCAGTGACTTGATGAATCTGTGGTCAGGTTCAGTGACTTGATGAATCTGTAGTCAGGTTCAGTGACTTTATGAATCTGTGGTCAGGTTCAGTAACTTGATGAATCGGTGGTCAGGTTCAGTGACTTGATAAATCCGTGTTTAGGTTCAGTAACTTGATGAATCGGTGATCAGGTTCTGTGCCTTGATGAATCCGTGGTCAGGTTCAGTAACTTGATGAATCGGTGATCAGGTTAAGTGACTTGATGAATCCGTGGTCAGGTTCTGTGCCTTGATGAATCGGTGGTCAGGTTCTGTGCCTTGATGAATCGGTGATCAGGTTCAGTAACTTGATGAATCTGTGATCAGGTTCTGTGCCTTGATGAATAGTGGTCAGGTTCAGTGACTTGATGAATCTGTGGTCAGGTTCAGTGACTTGATGAATCGGTGGTCAGGTTCTGTGACTTGATGAATCGGTGGTCAGGTTCTGTGACTTGATGAATCGGTGATCAGGTTCTGTGCCTTGATGAATAGTGGTCAGGTTCTGTGACTTGATGAATCGGTGATCAGGTTCTGTGCCTTGATGAATAGTGGTCAGGTTAAGTGACTTGATGAATCGGTGGTCAGGTTCAGTGACTTGATGAATCGGTGGTCAGGTTCTGTGACTTGATGAATCGGTGGTCAGGTTCTGTGCCTTGATGAATCGGTGATCAGGTTCAGTAACTTGATGAATCGGTGATCAGGTTCTGTGCCTTGATGAATAGTGGTCAGGTTCAGTGACTTGATGAATCGGTGGTCAGGTTCTGTGACTTGATGAATCGGTGGTCAGGTTCTGTGCCTTGATGAATAGTGGTCAGGTTCAGTGACTTGATGAATCATTAGTCAGGTTCAGTAACTTGATGAATAGTGGTCAGGTTCAGTGACTTGATGAATCGGTGGTCAGGTTCAGTAACTTGATGAATCGGTGGTCAGATTCAATGACTTGGTTGATTGCATGTCATCATACCCTGATGGATCATTGCTCATAATATCAATCATTGGTTTATCTGGTCCAGACTTTGTTATTCACCTACTGCTGTCACGCTGGAATATTGCCCAGTGCGGTGTTAAACAACAAACAAACAAATACAGTACCCCATGCTTGTCAGTGTCAGTGAGTATCGACAATACTCTTCACCTTGTGTCAGTGAGTATTGACAATGCCCTTCACCTTGTGTCAGTGAGTATTGACAATACTCTTCACCTTGTGTCAGTGTGTATTGACAATGCCCTTCACCTTGTGTCAGTGAGTATTGACAATACTCTTCACCTTGTGTCAGTTAGTATTGACAATACCCTTCACCTTGTGTCAGTGAGTATTGACAATGCCCTTCACCTTGTGTCAGTGAGTATTGACAATACCCCTCACCTTGTGTCAGTGTGTATTGACAATACCCTTCACCTTGTGTCAGTGAGTATTGACAATACCCTTCACCTTGTGTCAGTGAGTATTGACAATACCCCTCACCTTGTGTCAGTGTGTATTGACAATGCCCTTCACCTTGTGTCAGTGAGTATTGACAATACCCCTCACCTTGTGTCAGTGAGTATTGACAATACCCTTCACCTTGTGTCAGTGAGTATTGACAATACCCTTCACCTTGTGTCAGTGAGTATTGACAATGCCCTTTACCTTGTGTCAGTGTGTATTGACAATACTCTTCACCTTGTGTCAGTGTGTATTGACAATACCCTTCACCTTGTGTCAGTGAGTATTGACAATACTCTTCACCTTGTGTCAGTTAGTATTGACAATACCCTTCACCTTGTGTCAGTTAGTATTGACAATACCCTTCACCTTGTGTCAGTGAGTATTGACTTACCCCTCACCTTGTGTCAGTGTGTATTGACAATACCCTTCACCTTGTGTCAGTGAGTATTGACAATACCCTTCACCTTGTGTCAGTGAGTATTGACAATACCCTTCACCTTGTGTCAGTGAGTATTGACAATACCCTTCACCTTGTTTCAGTGAGTATTGACAATACCCTTCACCTTGTGTCAGTGAGTATTGACAATACCCTTCACCTTGTGTCAGTGAGTATTGACAATGCCCTTTACCTTGTGTCAGTGAGTATTGACAATACCCTTCACCTTGTGTCAGTGAGTATTGACAATACCCTTCACCTTGTGTCAGTGAGTATTGACAATACCCTTCACCTTGTGTCAGTGTGTATTGACAATACCCTTCACCTTGTGTCAGTGAGTATTGACAATACCCTTCACCTTGTGTCAGTGAGTATTGACAATGCCCTTCACCTTGTGTCAGTGAGTATTGACAATGCCCTTCACCTTGTGTCAGTGAGTATTGACAATGCCCTTCACCTTGTGTCAGTGAGTATTGACAATACTCTTCACCTTGTGTCAGTGAGTATTGACAATACCCTTCACCTTGTGTCAGTGAGTATTGACAATACCCTTCACCTTGTGTCAGTGAGTATTGACAATGCCCTTCACCTTGTGTCAGTGAGTATTGACAATACTCTTCACCTTGTGTCAGTTAGTATTGACAATACCCTTCACCTTGTGTCAGTGAGTATTGACAATGCCCTTCACCTTGTGTCAGTGAGTATTGACAATACTCTTCACCTTGTGTCAGTGAGTATTGACAATACCCTCCACCTTGTGTCAGTGAGTATTGACAATGCCCTTCACCTTGTGTCAGTGAGTATTGACAATGCCCTTCACCTTGTGTCAGTGAGTATTGACAATGCCCTTCACCTTGTGTCAGTGAGTATTGACAATGCCCTTCACCTTGTGTCAGTGAGTATTGACAATACCCCTCACCTTGTGTCAGTGAGTATTGACAATACCCTTCACCTTGTGTCAGTGAGTATTGACAATACCCTTCACCTTGTGTCAGTGAGTATTGACAATACCCCTCACCTTGTGTCAGTGAGTATTGACAATACCCTTCACCTTGTGTCAGTGAGTATTGACAATACCCTTCACCTTGTGTCAGTGAGTATTGACAATGCCCTTTACCTTGTGTCAGTGAGTATTGACAATGCCCTTCACCTTGTGTCAGTGAGTATTGACAATACCCTTCACCTTGTGTCAGTGAGTATTGACAATACCCTTCACCTTGTGTCAGTGAGTATTGACAATACTCTTCACCTTGTGTCAGTGAGTATTGACAATGCCCTTCACCTTGTGTCAGTGAGTATTGACAATACCCCTCACCTTGTGTCAGTGTGTATTGACAATACCCTTTAGACCAGTATTGACAATACTTCACCAGATGAACAATAGGCCAGTATTGACAATACTTCACCAGATGAACAATAGACCAGTATTGACAATACTTCACCAGATGAACAATAGACCAGTATTGACAATGCTTCACCAGATGATCAATAGGCCAGTATTGGCAATACTTCACCAGGTGAACAATAGGCCAGTACTGACAATACTTCACCAGGTGAAGTATAGACCAGTATTGACAATAATTCACCAAATGAACAAGACAATAGACCAGTATTGACAATAACTCACCAGATGGAGAAGACAATAGATCAGTATAGAACATACTTTATCAGATGGACAAGACAATAGACCAGTATTGACAGTAATTCACCAGGTGGAGAAGACAATAGACCAGTATTGACAATAACTCATCAGATGGACAAGACAAGTGCAACACAGCAAGTCACTTTTATAACAATATCAGTTACAACAGCATAACTCAAGCCACTTCTGACAATACCAGTCACAAAAGTTGGTAAACACAACTTTAACCAGGTCATAACATTTTGTTTTATCTTTTGCCACTAACTTTTCAGTGATAACGACACAGATGTGACTAGGTAATATTCCTACATTTAAAGACACAGTCTCTCTCTGCATGACATGAACACAACGACGTCATCAAGTTGATATGGCTGAGATACAGCGGCCCATGAAGTCAAACCCTACCTCACCCACTCATTCACCCACTCATCTCTGTCTTCATCCTTTCCTTCAACCCTAAAGCCTTTTTTAATATTAATTGGTTTGCAGATTTAATTCTCTGAACTATGGGTTGGTGATGATAATAAAAATAGAATCAAATCAGCTAGACCCTTCAATTAGACACTTCAGATAGACCCTTTAATTAGACACTTCAGTTAGGCCCTTCAATTAGACACTTTAGCTATACCCTTCAATTAGACACTTCAGCTAGACCCTTCAATTAGACACTTCAGTTACGCCCTTCAATGAGACACTTCAGCTATACCCTTCAATTAGACACTTCAGCTATACCCTTCAATTAGACACTTCAGCTATACCCTTCAATTAGACACTTCTGTTAGACCCTTCAATTAGACACTTCAGCTATACCCTTCAATTAGACACTTCAGTTAGACCCTTCAATTAGACACTTCAGCTATACCCTTCAATTAGACACTTCAGCTATACCCTTCAATTAGACACTTCAGCTATACCCTTCAATTAGACACTTCAGTTAGACCCTTCAATTAGACCCTTTAGATAGACCCTTCAATTAGACACTTCAGTTAGGCCCTTCAATTAGACACTTCAGATAGACCCTTCAATTAGACACTTCAGCTAGACCCTTCAATTAGACACTTCTGTTAGACCCTTCAATTAGACACTTCAGATAGACCCTTAAATTAGACACTTCAGATAGACCCTTCAATTAGACACTTCAGTTAGGCCCTTCAATTAGACACTTCAGATAGACCCTTCAATTAGACACTTCAGCTAGACCCTTCAATTAGACACTTCTGTTAGACCCTTCAATTAGACACTTCAGTTAGCCCAATCAATTAGACCCTTTAAATAAGACACTTCAAGAACCATGAAGATCCGGGGTAGAATAGGACTTCAGCAACCCATGCTTGCCGCAAAAGGCAACTATGCTTGTCGTTAGACCAACGGGATCGGGTGGTCAGGCTCGCTAACTTGGTTGATGCTTGTCATTGTATCCCAATTGCTGACCTCTAGCCCAAAATGCGACTCAAAATGATAGTCATTTTTGAAACATAAATGCAAAGTCTAATGCGAGCAAAGACCTCTTGCATTGTTCCCATTTAATTCACACTCATGTTAATTTCAAGATTTACAGTAGACACTATAATTTAAGTCCCTTTAATAAAAACTTCAATTTGAAACAATGTGGTTTTCTTTTCATGAGTGTGATTGCAGAAAAGGCAGTAATAATAAATCCTTAATTTCTTTTCTTCTATTATATTTTTTTCTGGTTTATAGTGTCTGGGATCTGTAAACCAAGTAATAAAAGGCCGGCCCAACTACCTTCGTCTCTGTGAATGGCATCCATACCTACTAATATGCAACATGATGTTTTATTCAGATCACTAACAATGATATACAGTATGGCTTCTCAGAGATCATCAAATGAATGTGCATGTCTCCCTTTCAGTGCTTAACGTATGCTAGTTGAACACAAGTGTAATCATTTTCCCGAGGCAAGAGCGTCCACTCAAATATACACAATAAGGGCTGGCGATGAGAAAACTATAAACGATTACCGTATTTGATGTAATAAGCGTCCAGGGCGCTCTCAAAATTAGAAATAGGGGGCTCTTATTAGAATATTATTTTGGTGAAAAAAATAGAGTTGAAAGATAAATTTCGTGGTTTATGCTGACAGACTGAAATGTTTATGTGCGACAGATATATTTTTCTAGAATTTAATTGCCTATAATTAAGGGTGCATATAACACACACATACACACCAATAAATAAGTCATTGATCAATCGGAAGGGGTGCTAATTGGGATTGTTCACTAGCCAATATATTAGCAAATATCGCCGTGGGCGCTTATTAAAGCGGGGCGCTTATTACGTCAAATACGGTATCTATATTAAATTGTTGTCATCGATATTAAGCTACATGAACTATTGTGATGAAATAAAGTATAGATTTACTGAAACAGACTTGTTATTGTCAATATTGTCAATAGTTGAAGACAGAAAGTAATGCTTTTTGTTATATCTCAAATGTCCACAAATCATTCGATGTATCAATGTGTCACTTCTCACCAGTGGTATAGAATTTGTTGATTTCTTTCGGGATATTCTTGTATATTTACTTAAAGTTACTTCTCCGATATTTATCATAATTGATCAATATTTAGTGGGCGATTATCAATCTCTGTAATCTATATCGATAGCCAGCTTTATACACAATACCTGTAAATCTTAGATTAAGATTTTTCGGCTGTCTCAAACTCAAATCTACACAATTAGGGCTGGCGATGAGAAAACTATAAACGATTACCGTATTTGATGTAATAAGCGTCCAGGGCGCTCTCAAAATTAGAAATAGGGGGCTCTTATTAGAATATTATTTTGGTGAAAAAAATAGAGTTGAAAGATAAATTTCGTGGTTTATGCTGACAGACTGAAATGTTTATGTGCGACAGATATATTTTTCTAGAATTTAATTGCCTATAATTAAGGGTGCATATAACACACACATACACACCAATAAATAAGTCATTGATCAATCGGAAGGGGTGCTAATTGGGATTGTTCACTAGCCAATATATTAGCAAATATCGCCGTGGGCGCTTATTAAAGCGGGGCGCTTATTACGTCAAATACGGTATCTATATTAAATTGTTGTCATCGATATTAAGCTACATGAACTATTGTGATGAAATAAAGTATAGATTTACTGAAACAGACTTGTTATTGTCAATATTGTCAATAGTTGAAGACAGAAAGTAATGCTTTTTGTTATATCTCAAATGTCCACAAATCATTCGATGTATCAATGTGTCACTTCTCACCAGTGGTATAGAATTTGTTGATTTCTTTCGGGATATTCTTGTATATTTACTTAAAGTTACTTCTCCGATATTTATCATAATTGATCAATATTTAGTGGGCGATTATCAATCTCTGTAATCTATATCGATAGCCAGCTTTATACACAATACCTGTAAATCTTAGATTAAGATTTTTCGGCTGTCTCAAACTCAAATCTACACAATTAGGGCTGGCTAAAAAGGTTGATAATTTGAAATTATGGTTGATTGGAAGAACTATTAAGGATTATCTATATGAAATTGTTGTCATCGATATTAACTTACATAAACTATTGTGATGAAATAAAGTATAGATTTACTGAAACAGGCTTGTTATTGTCAGTAATGTCAATTGTCGAAGACGGAAGGCAATGTTTTTTGTTATATCTCAAATGTCCACAAAACATTCTATGTATAAATGTGTCACTTCTCACCAGTGGTATAGACTTCCCGAGGCAAGTGAGTTAACTGACTATGAAAGTCCAGTTTCCACTCTTGCCGAACTAGGCTGGTATTATGGATTTACATTTTGGCTGGACTAACGAGTCTATGCATAGTCCAATCAAAATCGCGCACCAAAATTGGATTCCGGTTCGTAGAGTGTCATGCAGATTTTGGTCGACTGCAGGATTTGCAAAATATGTGCACTGCTAACTCCTTGTAAACAGATATTTTCTAAATCTTTTCATGTTTTTAATCAAGGTGCTCACGTGTTTGATGCACTTCGTGATGTAAGACTCGTTTTATCACAATATAGATCTTAATTATCGATCAGATCGTCTTGACTGGGCGCCACCATTTTGTTTGAAACAAATGCAAGTGATATGAGAGGTTGAATCTGATTGGTCAATAGGGGAGGCATAGAAAAGACATAACACGTAATAGCCACTGGTGGCGCTACGATCGAGCCCAGGAATTCCAGCCTAGTTCGGCAAGGGTGGAAACTGGACTTTCAAAGTCAGTTAACTCTCTTGCCTCGGGAAGATGCAGTGGTATAGAATATGTTGATTTTTTTCGGGATATTCTTGCATATTTGCTCAATATTTAGTTGGCGATTATCGTTCATTGTAATCAATATCGATAGCCAGCCCTATACACATTACCTGTAAATCTTAGATTTAGTGATAGTTTAAGATTTTGTGGCTGTTCCATACTCAAATATACCCAATACCTTTAAAACATAGGTTTGGTGATGGATTACCATTTTTTAACAGTTGTAAGATCTGAATTAAGATTATGTCGAATGTGCGTGAAATGTGTGCCACTTTTCTGTCGGCAGGGGGAAAAGATGCCCCAACCAGACCCAGACAGGGTGCTACTTTACAAGGTACAACTTTCCCAGTCTAAAGTATGTTGTCCGCGTGAAGAACAAGAGGACGAATGAGCCAGTGAATGGCAGACCCATCTTCTCAAAATGTAATGATCTCGGTAAGGACAGGTTTATGTTACATGTTTAAATTAACCATTATGGTATTTTAAAACAGTTTGAAGTTAGCAGTCTCGTTAAAATCAGATATTTTACTCCGATACAATATCTGCATCAAGATCTTTCAAAAACCTCCATAGGAGAGTCAGTAAAACCTAGTAAACAACCCCATATTATATTAAAGCGAAATATTCTGCGATGACTATGGTTGACTTTGAAGGTCGAGGTCATTACTTATAAATTATCTTGGAAACTGGTTCTGACCACAATAACCTGATATTCCAGGACCTCCGAACATCCGTTACAACGCCAGCAGTAGAATATGCTTTGGTTATGTTTTGTAATAGCTAACTTCACGTTTTAAAAATGCAATCATCATAGAATATATATATATATGAACATCGATGTGCAAATAATACTTGTGGAATAACTTTGATTTGTATAAATATTCTGTTTTCCAGTTAAACCTGATCCAATCAATGTCATCAATGTCAATACAACAAAAACTAATTTCACCTTGGTCTGGAATCATAATAAGCGACTTCGAGCAAAAATGTACCGTTTCCGTTTCCACAAAGTCGGAGATGCAGACTGGAAGGTAATTCTCCCACTATTCAACTTTGTGTGATCACTCACTCACTCACTCTCTCTCACTCACTCACACACTCACTCACTCACTCACTCACTCACTCACTCACTCACTCACTCACTCACTCCACTCACTCACTCACTCACTCACTCACTCACTCACTAATGAAGCAGATCAACATGTCCTTCACCTTGGGGGGAAGTGTGGTAGCCCTGAGGTTGAAAAGGTTGCTCATTGCCCTGAAGACCTGGGTTCGATTCCCAACGTGGTTACACTGTAATGATATGTTTTTGGTGTCCCTCGCTATGATATTGCATGAACACTGAACATCTCTTACACTGAATCATTTTTTTTTCCACCTGATAGTAACTATTTATAGATGTCCTAAGTTTGAATAGTCATTTATGTGCATGAATTGATCTTGCAAAATATGTTCTATGTACCTGGTCATTTCTGACATCCATCCCAGTGCATTCAAAGCTGAAGATGGCCAGATTACCCAATAATTGTACAGGTTCTCAAAAAGTTCTCTTCAAAAGAACCGGAGGTGTAGCCTTATGGTTAAAGCGTTCGCTCATCACGCTGAAGGCCTGGGTCGATTCCCCACATGGGTACAATATGTAAAGCCCATTGCCGGTGTCCCCTGTCGTGATATTGCTGGAATATTGCTAAAAGCGGCGTAAAACCCTACTCTCTCACTTTTCAAAAGAAATGCAGTTCATTGCAGAATCAGCCTTAATCTTTGCGGAGCTTGTGAAAATACATGCATGAACATGGCCACACAGCCTTTTTAATGGCAATCATCATGTATCTGTGTGACAGGAAGTCCTGAAAAAACCTGCACCAGACTTTGAGGAGGAGCCTCCAAGCATGAGTCAGACAGTGGTGGGTTTACGGCCATACACCCTGTACGAGGTGGAGATGGACACCCGGCCCACTCCTACCACTGGATACTGGAGTGACAAGGTCACCAGGACCAAGAGGACACTGGAAGATGGTGAGTGTTGGAGGTCAGGTGTGGGTGTTGGGAGGTCAGCTGTGAGGGTTGGAGGTCAGCTGTGAGTGTTGGAGGTCCGATGTGAGTGTTAAGAGGTCCGATGTGAGTGTTGGAGGTCAGGTGCGAGTGTTGGAGGTCAGTTGTGAAAGGAGGTCAACTATGAGTGTTGGAGGTCAGATGTGAGTGTGGGAGGCCAAATTTGAAGGCTAAGGGTCAGCTGTAAGTGTTGGAGGTCAGATGTGAATGTAAGAGGTCAAATATGAGTGTTGTAGGTCAGATGTGAGAGTTAGAGGTCAAATGTGAGGGCTGGAGGTCAGATGTTAGTGTTGGAGGTCAGACATGTGTTAGAGGTCAAATGTAAGTGTTGGAGGTTAACTATGAGTTTTGAAGGTCAGCAGTGAGCATTGGAGGTCAATTGTGAGTGTTGCAGGTAATCATTGGAATTTGATGGTTGTCTGACATTTGGCCCCATGTACCTAAGTACCTAATTTCAGCAGTTGAGTAATATCCTACTTTATCATATAGTGGGTAGGTTTCTCGACAGGATAAAGCCAACGGATAAAAACGATATCCGTTGGGGTCATATGCGGAAAGAGATGCAAATATAAAAGGTCAAGTAGGGACTACTTTCACTGTTTATAAACAAACATGGCGTCGCACTCGTCATTCGGCGATCGAGTCAGAATTAACCATCGGGAATCTGGATAAACTACAGGGATAATTGCTTTCATTATCCAAAGGACAGTCTAATATACTGAAAATCTGTGTCTAACTGTCACGTAGCCAAGGCATTTTATAAGTTTTGGCAACTTTGGAGATATAAATTTCGAAACAATTTGGCGAGGGAACGAGGCCTAGCCAAGCGGGATCAGTAGCCATATCTGTGCTTGTAGACCTCTGCGGCTTGATACCTTCTCCATAAATTAAAATAGTTGGATTTGGCGGAAATATGTTTGAATTTTTACCTTGTTTCGTTTTGTCGCTGTGTGTCCATCTGACTACACTTCTTATCGTTATGACAGGACAGACCGACTGTCAACAACATCTGACCGTGGCCGTGACGTCTCATAGACTAGGGTTAGAGTAGCTTCCCTTTGACAAAGGGCAGTTACTCTAGCGGACAGACCGATGGATTGCCGCGAAAGGCAATTAAAAACAATTGTTGTTTTGCGTATATGTTGCTTCGCCACTGTATAAGAAACATATTTCAGTTGGAACTATATTGGCAACTGTCACTGTCTGACTGACACATCACTTACCCTGTGACGTAATAAATATAAATGCACGCATGCCAGGAAAACTCGCAATGTTTCGGTATTGTTTGTGAGAGAGGGAAAGCGATTTTGAAGCACAGAATTAAAGAATGACATTATATGATAAAGAGGTTATCACTCTTGTGTGTTTGGGGATGTTAAATATCCTGTATTAGGAATAAACACTATGTATTTAGCTCGCCAAGGCTCGCTAAATACAATGTTTATTCCTAATGCAGGATATTTACCATCCCCAAACACACTCGCGTGATAACCTCTATATATCCTCACACAATTCAGTAGGGGTGCAGAGGTCAAGTGTGTGAGTCTAATTCCCTGCTGTCATATTGATTGAATATTGCTGTTAGCAGTATTAAACCCCACTCACTCACTTATTGACAGTGCCAGCTACAGGGCCACACACCACCCCAGGCAGCTTCTACTCAGAGGTCTGTCATTCCAACATCCACGATGTCACCGTGTTTTGGCAGGTAAGAAGTAAATAGGTATTTGCAAGGGGGTCCAACCTGTCCAGTACAGGCCTAGCTCATAGGAATATAGCACGAAACTACAATGAAATACATAGAAAATTAAAATTTACTTCAGATATGAAGCAGTGTTGTACTGTGCATGCATTCACCTTCCTCTGACCTGGGCAGGATGATCCCAGGAAAACATATTGAAACTGTGATTTTTCAGATTTCAAAATGCTGGTATGTTTTTTTCTGGAGAACAACCAATCCAGGATTAAATATAATGAAATATGTGCTCTCGAATGTTTTTCTCCTTGGAACGCCAGAGCGCCTGACATTTGTAAACATTTAGTCCTTTAGTCATGTTTATAGAATAATATGTTCAAAAGCCATAAAAGTAAATGAGATAGTTGTGTCATTAGACCAGGGAAAGCTTTATGTTATAGATTGCAGCCTTGCAGTGTGTTGGATGAAACGAATGATGGGGGATGTCTAATATGGCACAACAGGGCCATCGTTTCGAAAGATATGAACTGGCAAAAAACATTGTTAAAATTTGTAATGTTTGATTGGTTGCTCTCTCAAAATAACTTCTGGCTTTTTGAAACCAGATTTTCATTTTTGTTCAATACGATCTGGTTGTCATCCCAAGAAAACATGCCAGCTGTGCTAGGGATATACCAGATTGTGGGAACGCATATGTATCTACACCACGAGGTCATGAGATAGACAGTAGCTGATTTGATCTTTTGCGTGTCCGCTGTTGCAAGATCAACAAATGATTGGAATGCCAAGGAATATGATAGTCTGTTTCTCTGCAGGAGCCTAGCGCAGCAGATCGCAATGGGAAGATCACTCGGTATTTGATGGATTACAATGGCATCAGGAGTCGGTTGGATGCAGCAGAGTTCCAGTTCACAGCTCCCAGTCTGCCTTGTGATAAACGTCAGGTTATCTCCCTGGATGCTGAGACCAGTGTGGGAGCATCAGGGAACCCATCCCTCATTGTCGTCCCACCCACAAGTCAAGGTCAGTGTTGAGATGACCATAGCCTTATGTGATTGTTCCAATAATGTGGAAGACCCCTCTTGACCATGCTGACCATATGGACCTGAGAGTATACAATTAATAAAACACTGACTATACAGACCTGAGAGCATACATTTTATAAAACACTGACTATATAGACCTGAGAGCATACATTTGATAAAACACTGACTAAACAGACCTGAGAGCATACATTTTATAAAACACTGACTATATAGACCTGAGAGCATACATTTTATAAAACACTGACTACACAGACCTGAGAGCATACAATTTATAAAACACTGACTACATAGACCTGAGAGCATACATTTTATGAAACTACAGACCTGAGAGCTTACAATTTATAAAACACAGACTACATAGACCTGAGAGCATACAATTTATGAAACTACAGACCTGAGAGCTTACAATTTATAAAACACAGACTACACAGACCTGAGAGCGTACAATTTATGAAACTACAGACCTGAGAGCTTACAATTTATAAAATACAGACTACATAGACCTGAGAGCATACAATTTATGAAACTACAGACCTGAGAGCTTACAATTTATAAAATACAGACCTTAATATATAAACCCTGGCACAGACCTGAGTGTGTACAATTTATCAGACAGTCGGTCCCATCTCATTCTCATCTGCATTTCCTTCATGCTTGAGTGTGCCTGTACGGAATTACTTTTATGAAGCAATTTTTGTCATTTGTTTGTGTGAACTGTAAACTGGAACTTTTGCTCTTTTTGGAATTGTTTATTTTTTATTTTTTGTGTTTCCAAGGCAACAAGTAGGAGTAAGGGCTTGTTTCTTTGAATTTCATGGGCCCAGTTTCTGTCAACCTGCCTATCAGACCAGGTACATCTTGCATCCAGCCATGGCTGACTTTGATGGAAGTCTCCATGTCTGGTAATGCCCCCGTTTCACTACGACAATGAATATCTCGAATCACCCCATTAGGAAAGTTTTAATTTTCGTAGATAAATCTCAATCATTTCTTGAAGTACTTAAATGAATCTTATTTGATTCCCAAACATTCGTTCAGTTTGCGGGAGTTCGTCGAATTGGTGAGAAAGTTTTTGTTTGAAAAAACTTTCATGGAAGGGTCCCCAAATTGCAATTTTGTGGCTGTATTGTAATCCATTCGTAATTAATTCTTGTGTTCTGTAACAGCTTCGTATTCGATTCTTTTGCATTCTTGGCTATTAATTCTTAGCAATTCGTGGCTCCCAAAGTTTCTTGTCCTCAACCCGAAAACATGCCGAAACAGCTTCCAATGTCCTGTGTCAACTACGAATCATGTAAGAATTAAGTAAGAACAACATTCGGCATATGCGTAACTTAGTCGTAGGTGATTCTTACAATTTGTTCATGATCTGTACATGATCTTGTAATTTGTACATGCTTCTTAACCCATTCCTGGCATTGTTCATATTTTTCAGCCCGATTAGCCACGAAAGTTTGCATTATGGGTCGAATCATCACAAATTTTTAAAGTTTCCGATTCGGGCTGATTCGGGATATTCGTGGTCGTATTGAAAGGGGGGCATTAAACAACATTCATAAAAGTCTCAGCATGGCGTAACAAAGTTGGCTGTGTCACTGACTGGGTTCTCTTTCTCACAGGTTCTAATATTCAAGATTTTGACATCGTGGTGTCTGACAGAGAGGTCAAGGCCATGTGGAAGCCACATGAAGGGGAGGTAACTGACCTGTATGTGTACTGGTGTGTGGGATCAAGGATCAGAAAGAAGTGTGAGGTATGTCACTGTTATATTGTGTGATCAGAATTGAATCTTTGCCTTCAGGATTTAACCTTGTTCAACAAGAACTAACATCGCTTTTTCAGCAAACACGTGCTGTGTCCTTTATTCACTCCCAACTAGAGTTATGTCCCTTTACAGAGTTATACAGTTTTTTCTGCCCACCCCCCACCCTACCCCCACCCCAACCCCCTACACACCAGAGATCACAAAATCTAGAAATGTTTCTCAGGCAATATGGAGTTTACATAGTTTAGTTTGCTCAAGTAAGAGATTCTTGGAGTAGGTTTGCAAAAGGCCACAACTGATGTGAAATTGCTATAGTTGACACCAATCCTTCTGGCAACACCCCCTTTGCCATCTGTTCAACATCTCTTATGACCGACAAACTTTATAAATCAGGTTTTCTTAGGTTAAATGTCACATGTACACATTTTTCAGAAACCTCTAAAATGGGCACCAGTCGGGGTCAACAGGACCTCATTCGAGATCCCTGATCTGAAGGTCGTTGTTGACGAATACTTGTTCGGTCTGTCAGCCGTCATTGACAACGTGACCACCGGTATCACTTGGGCGGAGTGTATTGTAGAGAAGGGAGCACGTGAGTGAGGAACTTGAAGTACAGTAAACTATGGTTACAGACAAAGAACACACCATGTACAGACAATAGATAGACAATGAACAGACCATGTACAGACAATGAACACACCATGTACAGACAATAGATAGACAATGAACAGACCATGTACAAACAATGAACAGACCATGTACAGACAATAGATAGACAATGAACAGACCATGTACAAACAATGAACAGACCATGTACAGACAATAGATTGACAATGAACACACCATGTACAGACAATAGATAGACAATGAACAGACCATGTACAAACAATGAACAGACCATGTACAGACAATAGATAGACAATGAACAGACCATGTACAAACAATGAACAGACCATGTACAGACAATGAACAGACAATAGATAATGAACAGACCATGAACAAACAATGAACAGACCATGTACAGACAATAGATAGACAATGAACAGACCATGTACAGACCATGTACAGACAATGAACAGACCATGTACAGACAATAGATAGACAATGAACAGACCATGAACAGACAATAGATAGACAATGAACAGACCATGTACAAACAATGAACAGACCATGTACAGACAATAGATTGACAATGAACAGACCATGTACAGACAATGAACAGACCATGTACAGACAATAGATAGACAATGAACAGACCATGAACAAACAATGAACAGACCATGTACAGACAATAGATAGACAATGAACAGACCATGTACAGACAATAGATAGACAATGAACAGACCATGTACAGACAATAGATAGACAATGAACAAACAATGAACAGACCATGTACAGACAATGAACAGACCATGTACAGACAATAGATAGACAATGAACAGACCATGAACAAACAATGAACAGACCATGTACAGACAATAGATAGACAATGAACAGACCATGAACAAACAATGAACAGACCATGTACAGACAATAGATAGACAATGAACAGACCATGTACAAACAATGAACAGACCATGTACAGACAATAGATAGACAATGAACAGACCATGTACAGACAATAGATAGACAATGAACAGACCATGTACAGACAATGAACAGACCATGTACAGACAATGAACAGTGATGTTTGTTTGTTTGTTTGTTGTTTAACGCCGAACTCAGCAATATTCCAGCTATATGACGGCGGTCTGTAAATAATCAAGTCTGGACCAGACAATCCAGTGATTGACATCATGCGCATCAATTCACGAAATTGGGATTGATGACGTACATCAACCAAGACAGCGAGCCTGACCACCCGATCCCATAAGTCGCCTCATACGACAAGAGAAGTTGCCTTTTACGTCAAGCATGGGTTGGTTGAAGATCTATTCTACCCCAGATCTTCTTGGGTCAAAACAGACAGTGAACAGAAAATGTACAGACCATGTCAGACAATGTACAGACCATGTACAGACCATGTACAGACCATGTACAGACCATGAACAGACCATGTACAGACCATGTACAGACAATGTACAGACCATGTACAGACCATATACAGACAATGAACAGACAGTGTACAGACCATGTACAGACAATGTACAGAAAATGTACAGACAATGAACAGACAATGTACAGACCATGTACAGACAATGAACAGACCATGTACAGACCAAGTACAGACCATGTACAGACCATGTACAGGCAATGTACGGACCATGTACAGGCCATGTACGGACCATGTACAGACCAAGTACAGACCATGTACAGGCCATGTATAGACCATGTATAGACCATGTACCGACCATGTACAGGCCATGTACAGGCCATGTACAGACCATGTACAGGCCATGTACCGACCATGTACAGGCCATGTACAGACCATGTACAGGCCATGTACAGACCAAGTACAGACCATGTACAGACCAAGTACAGACCATGTACAGACCATGTACAGGCCATGTACAGGCCATGTATAGACCATGTACCGACCATGTACAGGCCATGTACAGACCATGTACAGACCATGTACAGACCAAGTACAGACCATGTACAGACCATGTACAGGCCATGTACCGACCATGTACAGGCCATGTACAGACCATGTACAGGCCATGTACAGACCAAGTACAGACCATGTACAGACCAAGTACAGACCATGTACAGGCCATGTATAGACCATGTACAGGCCATGTACAGACCATGTACAGGCCATGTACAGACCATGTACAGACCAAGTACAGACCATGTACAGGCCATGTACAGGCCATGTACAGACCATGTACAGACCATGTACAGACCATGTACAGACCAAGTACAGACCATGTACAGACCATGTACCGACCATGTACAGGTCATGTACAGACCACTAACAGACCATATACAGACCAAGTACTGACCATGTACAGACCAAGTACAGACCATGTACAGGCCATGTACTGACCATGTACAGGCCATGTACAGACCAAGTACTGACCATGTACAGACCAAGTACAGACCATGTACAGGCCATGTACTGACCATGTACAGGCCATGTATAGACCATGTACAGGACATGTATAGACCATGTACAGGCCATGTACAGACCATCTACAGACCATGTACAGACCAAGTACAGACCATGTACAGACCATGTACAGGCATTGTACAGACCATGTACAGACCAAGTACAGACCAAGTACAGACCAAGTACTGACCATGTACAGACCAAGTACAGACCAAGTACAGACCATGTACAGACCAAGTACAGACCAAGTACAGACCAAGTACAGACCATGTACAGGCCATGTACAGACCATGTACAGGCCATGTACAGACCAAGTACAGACCAAGTACAGACCAAGTACTGACCATGTACAGACCAAGTACAGGCCATGTACAGACCAAGTACAGGCAATGTACAGGCTATGTACAGACCATGTACAGACCATGTACAGACCAAGTACAGACCAAGTACAGACCATGTACAGAATATATACAGGCCATGTACAGGCCATGTACAGGCAATGTACAGGCCATGTACAGACCATGTACAGGCAATGTACAGACAATGTACAGGCCATGTACAGGCAATGTACAGGCCAAGTACAGACCATGTACAGACCCTGTACAGACCATGTACAGACCAAGTACAGACCATGTACAGACCATATACAGACGATGTACAGGCAATGTACAGGCCATGTACAGACCCTGTACAGGCCATGTACAGACCATGTACAGACCATGTACAGACCCTGTACAGGCCATGTACAGACCAAGTACAGACCATGTACAGACCAAGTACAGACCATGTACAGACCATATACAGGCCATGTACAGACCCTGTACAGGCTATGTACACACCATGTACAGACCATGTACAGACCCTGTACAGGCTATGTACAGACCATGTACAGACCATGTACAGACCATGTACAGACCAAGTACAGACCATGTACAGGCCATGTACAGACCATGTACAGACCATGTACAGGCCATGTACAGGCAGTGAACAGACCATGTACAGGACATATACAGATATATAATGTATATTATATAACATTGTCTTTTTGTTCCCTAAGTTTCCCACTGCATCGTATTCAGGGCCCACAGAGACGCCGATGGGTCTTCAGGTTGAGAAGACTGCCTCCCCAACGAGCCTAAAGCTGAAGTGGCCCAAGACGAGGTGTATTGACACGGCCCTGATCACCAACTACCGGCTGTATGTCGGAGAAGTGTCCGGCAAAAGTATGCTTCGCCATGTATTCCAACAAAGTATATAGTCACACATTCCATCATTGCTGAAAAAGTCTTTTTAATTCATAGTCACATTTTAATGTGTGAATGTGTTTGGGAGTTGTGTTATTTTGTTTCAAAACATCACCAAATGAGTTCTAGTGTTGAAATGTGCTTATTATACCCAGAGTACCAGATCCTGTATAAAACTTGTGCTTGGAATGTATATGTAGTGTGCATGTAATGTGTGTGTAATGTATGTGTAATGTTCATTTTATGTGCGTGTATGTGTAATGTATGTGTGTTGTATTGTGCGTGTAATGTACGTTTGATGTACATGTATGCGTGTGTAACGACCTGTAATAAGCGTATAATGTACATGTAATTAAAAATTGACTTTCACCTTGTGTGAGTTCCTTGGAGCATGAACCTTCATAGCGTGAGGGCCAAATATTGTATGAACATCGGAGCTTGCGGCGGCGTTCATCCAATGTTTGGCCCTCATTCTGTGAAGGTTCATACTCCAAGGAACTCACACAAAGTTAAAGTCAATTCTTATAATTTTTGTATCAAAATTTCTTACCTCAAAGGATGTAGGCCAAGATCTAAACACAATTTTATTTAGTACGTGTGACTTCATGTTTACACTGACAGCCATACAACAACCAGCTATATCGTGGAGTAAAATAGTTCTTCAAAAAGAGAGGTGACATGGGCGTATGGATGCACAACTTGCTCTTCAGAAACATCTTGCTCAGCACATGTGTTTAAATCATATCCTCATTAGATGAGAAAGGTCTGTAAAGAACTACCTCAGTAAGTCAGTCACAATGACAGCGCGTCGTCATACATTTACATCATGTACAAGACGTCAAAATGGCCGACACGATAAACATGACAGGAGAGATTTCCGAAGTTGTTAATGAGCCTGTGGCGGTTACATGTGTTAGTCATCATTGATCAACTGGCCGATCATTGAAATTTGAATAAAGATGCGACAAACAGACACAAAGGTAAATTCATAGATTGCTGGAGACCGTCAATGTCAGCCTAGGCACAGATTGAGTCGATACTACGATAGTTTAGATGTGCATTTCATCGTTTGTTCATTAGGATGGGCCGTAGCGAGGATATTTGTGAACAATCATGCAGTCACGCTCTCTGAAATTTCTCAATGTATACTGAAACACTGAGACCAAGAATAAAGGTTCTAAATGATCAGAAAGAACACTTATGTATCTTTTCATGCTAGGAAATTCCCAGGGGATTCCCCAGGAATGTGGAAGTAGTCGGTCAGTGTTTACGTCATTTCAAGAACACGGTCTGGTGAAAAATGTATGAACGTCAAATTGTGTCGTTCATACACTTATAAACGTCAATTTTGCAGTCATGTGACCGGCCTCTCGTCCAGTGGAAAAGCTGTATATTGTGTAAACTTCAAATTATAAAATTATTAAGCTGTAATGAGCGTGTTGTGTAATGTACGTGTAATGTACGTGTGTTGTATATGTATGGGTGTATAATGTACGTGTTATAAGCTGTAATGAGCGTGTTGTGTAATGTACGTGTAATGTACGTGTGTTGTATATGTATGGGTGTATAATGTACGGGTTATAAGCTGTAATGAGCGTGTTGTGTAATGTACGTGTAATGTGCATGTATATGTAATGTATGTGTGTTGTATTGTGCATGTAATGTTCGTGTAAAGTATGTGTAATGTGTGTAATGTCCGTGTATTATGCATGTAATGTTTGTGTAATGTACATGTAATGTTTGTGTAATGAGCATGTAATGTACATGTAATGTGCATGTAATGTGCGTGTAATGTACGTGTAATGTAGTGTAATGTGCGTGTAATGTACGTGTAATGTAGTGTAATGTGCGTGTAATGAATGTGTAATGTACGTGTAATGTACGTGTAATGTGTGTAATGTGCGTGTAATGTCTGTGTAATGTAGTGTAATGTGCGTGTAATGAATGTGTAATGTGCGTGTAATGTACGTGTAATGTGTGTAATGTGCGTGTAATGTACGTGTAATGTAGTGTAATGTGCGTGTAATGTACGTGTAATGTAGTGTAATGTGCGTGTAATGTGCGTGTAATGTTCGTGTAATGAGCATGTAATGAATGTGTAATGTGCGTGTAATGTACGTGTAATGTGTGTAATGTGCGTGTAATGTACGTGTAATGTGCATGTAATGTGTGTGTAATGAGCATGTAATGTATGTGTAATGTGCGTGTAATGTACATGTAATGAGTGTGTAATGTGCGTGTAATGTACGTGTAATGTGTGTAATGTGCGTGTAATGTACGTGTAATGTGCATGTAATGTGTGTGTAATGAGCATGTAATGTGCGTGTAATGTACATGTAATGTCTGTGTAATGTACGTGTAATGTGCATGTAATGTCTGTGTAATGAGCATGTAATGTCTGTGTAATGTGTGTGTAATGAGCATGTAATGTGTGTAATGTGCGTGTAATGTACGTGTAATGTAGTGTAATGTGCGTGTAATGTACGTGTAATGTAGTGTAATGTGCGTGTAATGTACGTGTAATGTAGTGTAATGTGTGTGTAATGTGCGTGTAATGTAGTGTAATGTGCGTGTAATGAATGTGTAATGTGCGTGTAATGTTCGTGTAATGAGCATGTAATGAATGTGTAATGTGCGTGTAATGTACGTGTAATGTAGTGTAATGTGTGTGTAATGTGCGTGTAATGTACGTGTAATGTGCGTGTAATGTACGTGTAATGTAGTGTAATGTGCGTGTAATGTTCGTGTAATGAGCATGTAATGAATGTGTAATGTGCGTGTAATGTACGTGTAATGTCTGTGTAATGTGTGTGTAATGAGCATGTAATGTGTGTAATGTGTGTGTAATGTACGTGTAATGTAGTGTAATGTGCGTGTAATGTACGTGTAATGTAGTGTAATGTGCGTGTAATGTACGTGTAATGTAGTGTAATGTGTGTGTAATGTGCGTGTAATGTAGTGTAATGTGCGTGTAATGAATGTGTAATGTGCGTGTAATGTTCGTGTAATGAGCATGTAATGAATGTGTAATGTGCGTGTAATGTAGTGTAATGTGTGTGTAATGTGCGTGTAATGTACGTGTAATGTGCGTGTAATGTGCGTGTAATGTACGTGTAATGAGCATGTAATGAATGTGTAATGTGCGTGTAATGTACGTGTAATGTAGTGTAATGTGCGTGTAATGTACGTGTTATGTACGTGTAATGTGCGTGTAATGTGCGTGTAATGTTCGTGTAATGAGCATGTAATGAATGTGTAATGTGCGTGTAATGTACGTGTAATGTAGTGTAATGTGCGTGTAATGTTCGTGTAATGAGCATGTAATGAATGTGTAATGTGCGTGTAATGTACGTGTAATGTAGTGTAATGTGCGTGTAATGTTCGTGTAATGTACGTGTAATGAATGTGTAATGTGCGTGTAATGTACGTGTAATGTAGTGTAATGTGCGTGTAATGTACGTGTAATGTACGTGTAATGAATGTGTAATGTGCGTGTAATGTTCGTGTAATGAGCATGTAATGAATGTGTAATGTGCGTGTAATGTACGTGTAATGTAGTGTAATGTGCGTGTAATGTACGTGTAATGTACGTGTAATGTGCGTGTAATGAATGTGTAATGTGCGTGTAATGTTCGTGTAATGAGCATGTAATGAATGTGTAATGTGCGTGTAATGTACGTGTAATGTAGTGTAATGTGTGTGTAATGTGCGTGTAATGTACGTGTAATGTGCGTGTAATGTGCGTGTAATGTACGTGTAATGTAGTGTAATGTGCGTGTAATGTTCGTGTAATGAGCATGTAATGAATGTGTAATGTGCGTGTAATGTACGTGTAATGTGTGTAATGTGCGTGTAATGTCTGTGTAATGTGCATGTAATGTGTGTGTAATGAGCATGTAATGTCTGTGTAATGTGCGTGTAATGTCTGTGTAATGAGCATGTAATGTACGAGTAATGTTCGTGTAATGTTCTTGTAATGTACATGAAATGTATGTGTAATGTGCATGTAATAAGCGTGTAATGTACGTGTAATGAGCATGTAATGTGCTTGTAATGTGCGTGTAATGTATGTGTAATGTCTGTGTTATGTACGTGTAATGTGCGTGAAATGTACGTGTATGTGCTTGTAATGAGCATGTAAGATGTATGTAATGTGCGTGTAAGATATGTGTAATGTATGTGTAATGTACATGCAATGAGCATGGAATCTACGTGGAATCTGTGTTATGTGAGTGAAATGCACGTGCAAAATGTGTGAAATGTGAATGTAATGTGCTGCAGAAACTTTGCCATCTCTGCTTCCCATTTTCACCCAGCCCATATTCATTCACTGGTTTGATTGGCCCGAGCTTGATCTAAATCAGGTTGTAGTGACTATGACATTACTGTTTTCAGACATCATCAACAAGTACAACATCACCTACAACCTGACAACAGCCCAACATGTTGCTACGGAGCTTCAAGCAGGGAGAAACTACAGCTTCAGGTTGCAGGCTGTGTCCTCTGCAGGAGTTGGACCCATCAATGACCCCATTTACCAGGCGATTCCATCAGAACGTGGTGAGTTACGTGACCCTATCAGCAAGGCTATTCCATCAGAACGTGGTGAGTTACATGACCCATTCGGCCAGGCTATTCCATCAGATGTGGTGAGTTACACAACCCCAACTACCAGGCTATTCCATCAGAACGTGGTGAGTTAAATGACCCCATCTACCAGGCGATTCCATCAGAACGTGGTGAGTTACATGACCCCATCTACCAGGCTATTCCATCAGAACGTGGCGAGTTACATGACCCCATCTAACAGGTGATTCCATCAGAACGTGGTGAGTTACATGACCCCATCTACCAGGCTATTCCATCAGAACGTGGTGAGTTACATGACCCCATCTACCAGGCGATTCCATCAGAACGTGGTGAGTTAAATGACCCCATCTACCAGGCGATTCCATCAGAACGTGGTGAGTTAAATGACCCCATCTACCAGGCGATTCCATCAGAACGTGGTGAGTTACATGACCCCATCAGCAAGGCTATTCCATCAGAATGTGGTGAGTTACATGACCCCATCTACCAGGTGATTCCATCAGAACGTGGCGAGTTACATGACCCCATCTACCAGGCTATTCCATCAGAACGTGGTGAGTTACATGACCCCATCTACCAGGCGATTCCATCAGAACGTGGCGAGTTACATGACCCCATCTACCAGGCGATTCCATCAGAACGTGGTGAGTTAAATGACCCCATCTACCAGGCGATTCCATCAGAACGTGGTGAGTTACATGACCCCATCAGCAAGGCTATTCCATCAGAATGTGGTGAGTTACATGACCCCATCTACCAGGTGATTCCATCAGAACGTGGCGAGTTACATGACCCCATCTACCAGGCTATTCCATCAGAACGTGGTGAGTTACATGACCCCATCTACCAGGCGATTCCATCAGAACGTGGCGAGTTACATGACCCCATCTACCAGGCTATTCCATCAGAACGTGGCGAGTTACATGACCCCATCTACCAGGCGATTCCTTCAGAACGTGGCGAGTTACATGACCCCATCTACCAGGCTATTCCATCAGAACGTGGTGAGTTACATGACCCCATCAGCAAGGCTATTCCATCAGAATGTGGTGAGTTACATGACCCCATCTACCAGGCTATTCCATCAGAACGTGGTGAGTTACATGACCCATCTACCAGGCGATTCCATCAGAACGTGGTGAGTTACATGACCCCATCAACCAGGCTATTCCATCAGAACGATGTGAGTTACATGACCCCATCTACCAGGCGATTCCATCAGAACGTGGTGAGTTACATGACCCCATCAGCAAGGCGATTCCATCAGAACGTGGTGAGTTACATGACCCCATCTACCAGGCTATTCCATCAGAACGTGGCGAGTTACATGACCCCATCTACCAGGCGATTCCATCAGAACGTGGCGAGTTACATGACCCCATCTACCAGGCTATTCCATCAGAATGTGGTGAGTTACATGACCCCATCTACCAGGCTATTCCATCAGAACGTGGTGAGTTACATGACCCATCTACCAGGTGATTCCATCAGAACGTGGTGAGTTACATGACCCCATCAGCCAGGCGATTCCATCAGAACGTGGTGAGTTACATGACCCCATCTACCAGGCTATTCCATCAGAACGTGGTGAGTTACATGACCCCATCTACCAGGTGATTCCATCAGAACAATATGAGTTATATGACCCCATCTACCAGGTGATTCCATCAGAACGTGGTGAGTTACATGACCCCATCAGCCAGGCTATTCCATCAGAACGTGGTGAGTTATATGACCCCATCTACCAGGCGATTCCATCAGAATGTGGTTAGTTATATTAGATTTATCACACAATTCAGCTGATCTATCATATAATGTCAGCAGTCAGCATATATTCATAATAGTAAATTGCAACTTGTACTATTGTACTGATTATTGTCTGATGGAGTGTATACAAACCTGTGAAGTATTGTCTGATGGAGGAACAACGTGTATACAAACCTGTGAAGTATTGTCTGATGGAGGAACATAGTGTATACAAACCTGTGATGTATTGTCCGATAAAGGAACTATGTGTATACAAACCCCTGAAGTATTGTCTGATAGAGGAACTTTGTGTATACAAACCCGTGAAGTATTTTCTGATGGAGGAACACAGTGTATACAAACCCCTGAAGTATTGTCTGATGGAGGAACAAAGTGTATACAAACCTGTGAAGTATTGTCTGATGGAGGAACATAGTGTATACAAACCCGTGAAGTATTGTCTGATGGAGGAACACAGTGTATACAAACCTGTGAAGTATTGTCTGATGGAGGAACATCATGTATACAAACCTGTGAAGTATTGCCTGATGGAGGAACACATTGTATACAAACCTGTGATGTATTGTCTGATGGAGGAACATAGTGTATACAAACCTTTGAAGTATTGTCTGATGGAGGAACATAGTGTATACAAACCTGTGAAGTATTGTCTGATGGAGGAACATCATGTATACAGTCCTGTGAAGTATTGTCTGATGGAGGAACACAGTGTATACAAACCTGTGAAGTATTGTCTGATGGAGGAACATAGTGTATACAAACCTGTGAAGTATTGTCTGATGGAGGAACATAGTGTATACAAACCCATGATGTATTGTCTGATGGAGGAATGTAGTGTATACAAACCTGAGAAGTATTGTCTGATGGAGGAACACAGTGTATACAAACCTGTGAAGTATTGTCTGATGGAGGAACATAGTGTATACAAACCTGTGAAGTATTGTCTGATGGAGGAACATAGTGTATACAGTCCTGTGAAGTATCGTCTGATGGAGGAACACAGTGTATACAAACCTGTGAAGTATTGTCTGATGGAGGAACATAGTGTATACAAACCTGTGAAGTATTGTCTGATGGAGGAACATCATGTATACAAACCTGTGAAGTATTGTCTGATGGATGAACATAGTGTATACAAACCTGTGATGTATTGTCCGATAGAGGAACTTTGTGTATACAAACCCCTGAAGTATTTTCTGATGGAGGAACACAGTGTATACAAACCCCTGAAGTATTGTCTGATGGAGGAACATAGTGTATACAAACCTGTGAAGTATTGTCTGATGGAGGAACATAGTGTATACAAACCCGTGAAGTATTGTCTGATGGAGGAACACAGTGTATACAAACCTGTGAGGTATTGTCTGATGGAGGAACATAGTGTATACAACCCGTGAAGTATTGTCTGATGGAGGAACATAGTGTATACAAACCCATGAAGTATCGTCTGATGGAGGAACATAGTGTATACAAACCTGTGAAGTATTGTCTGATGGAGGAACACAGTGTATACAAACCCGTGAAGTATTGTCTGATGGAGGAATGTAGTGTATACAAACCTGTGAAGTATTGTCTGATGGAGGAACATAGTGTATACAAACCTGTGAAGTATTGTCTGATGGAGGAACACAGTGTATACAAACCTGTGAAGTATTGTCTGATGGAGGAACATAGTGTATACAAACCTGTGAAGTATTGTCTGATGGAGGAACATAGTGTATACAAATCTGTGAAGTATTGTCTGATGGAGGAACATAGTCTATACAGTCCTGTGAAGTATTGTCTGATGGAGGAATGTAGTGTATACAAACCCGTGAAGTATTGTCTGATGGAGGAACATAGTGTATACAAACCTGTGAAGTATTGTCTGATGGAGGAACATAGTGTATACAAACCCATGATGTATTGTCTGATGGAGGAATGTAGTTTATACAAACCTGAGAAGTATTGTCTGATGGAGGAACACAGTGTATACAAACCTGTGTAGTATTGTCTGATGGAGGAACTTAGTGTATACAAACCTGTGAAGTATTGTCTGATGGAGGAACATAGTGTATACAGTCCTGTGAAGTATCGTCTGATGGAGGAACACAGTGTATACAAACCTGTGAAGTATTGTCTGATGGAGGAACATAGTGTATGCAAACCCGTGAAGTATTGTCTGATGGAGGAACATGGTGTATACAAACCTGTGAAGTATTGTCTGATGGAGGAACATAGTGTATACAAACCTGTGAAGTATTGTCTGATGGAGGAACATCATGTATACAAACCCGTGAAGTATTGTCTGATGGAGGAACATAGTGTATACAAACCTGTGAAGTATTGTCTGATGGAGGAACATAGTGTATACAAACCTGTGAACTATTGTCTGATGAGGGAACATAGTGTATACAAACCCATGATGTATTGTCTGATGGAGGAATGTAGTGTATACAAACCTGTGAAGTATTGTCTGATGGAGGAACATAGTGTATACAAACCTGTGAAGTATTGTCTGATGGAGGAACATAGTGTATACAAACCTGTGAAGTATTGTCTGATGGAGTAACACAGTGTATACAAACCTGTGAAGTATTGTCTGATGGAGGAACATAGTGTATACAAACCTGTGAAGTATTGTCTGATGGAGGAACACAGTGTATACAAACCCATGATGTATTGTCTGATGGAGGAATGTAGTGTATACAAACCTGAGAAGTATTGTCTGATGGAGGCATGTAGTGTATGAGTTCTGACCATGTATTGAAGATAGTTTGATTCTACAACACCAGAAATATTCTTCTTATTTTTCAGGATATTTGCATTTACGGGAAGGAATTGCTGTTGCAGTTGTAATCGGCGTTATCATGTTGGCAGTCATCGTTGTCATGTAAGTATCTCCATGACAACAGTGCAGGAATAGGCCCAGATCATGTGCAGGTTGTCATTCACAGTGATATCAGGGCAAGCAGGAGGAGGGGCCCAGTCATCCGAGGCACCAGATTCCCTCTGCAGAGTTCCCTCCCAAAGACAGTGTCCCAGTTTCATCAATGACACTGATCACATTGTCTCCACCTGAACTGATCATGTTCAACACACCCTTTGTGCCTATAAGCATATTGCTAATTTCAAAAATTGCATATTGGACTTCATATGGAATTTAATTATGGGGTACGTCTGTTCATTCTTGCAAGCTGTACAATGAGGTACCTACAATTCTGACTTGTGTCCCAAATCAGTGGAACACACACTCACACGCACGCACACACGCACGCACATATATACACACACACTCCCTCTCGCTCTCCCTCTCTCTCTCATGTTATTTTAATTTTTGTTTGCAGATACATGTATAGGAAGAGAAAACAGTGCTGGGCTAAAGAAACAATCAGTTTACCCAAAGTGAGTTGCATATTCAGCACCATCACTTCCACAAGTTGTTTCCAAAATACATCTGCACAGTGTCCATCTACCTAGTGGTAATAACGGTAGTCCACAAGTACTTGTCACCAGCCGTTCCTCAAATACACTACTCTGGGACTAACCACCACATCTCAGTCCCAGGCTGCTGTCACAAAGCTGGAAAACTGCTTACTCACTGCTTTGTTAACATTGTGTGTTCCAGTGGACAAGCCCATATTCATCCCCATCACATGAGATGCTGCGGTCAGATACCTCCTGCTCCGGGTCATCCTCCCTGGATGCAACCAACCAGACTAAGGCCACTGAGGAGGTAACTAGTGACAGAAATAGAAGATATGATAATTACGTATTGTGGGGATTACAGGTTAGAATAACAGCAACCTGTGCTTATGGGACATGGGGTAGCCTAATGGTTGAATTATACACTCGCCATGTGAAGATGAGAGTTTGATTCCCCATATAGGAATGTGAAGCCTATTTCTTGTGCTGGGTCCTGATTCCCAAAGTGTTCGTAGCGTTACGACCCCTTATAACTCTATAGTTGTTGCAGGCTTCCGAATGTCGCAGGGACCTGTGATGATCTGGGTTAGAGTAGGTTCTTACCAACCCATGTTTGTTGTAAGAGGCGACTAACGGGATCGGGTGGTCAGGCTCGCTGACTTGCTTGATGCAAGTTATCCTATCCCAATTGTGTGGATTGATTTTCATGATGTCAATCACTGAATTGTCTGGTCCAGGCTCGATTATACAGTCCGCCATCAAAAAGCTTGAATATTGCTGAGTACAGCGTTAAACAGAAAAAACAAAACAAATTCTCATTGAAGTCAAATCTTTTACTCCTATGGTGGCCTCAGATCTTCATGCAGAAAGGTCTTGTATCCAAGTAAATGACCTGATTGCAATGAGACTTTGCATATGTCAGGCTAAAACTATGGTAGATATGTCAGCCATAATAAAGGTGTGTTTTTTACATTACCTCATGTTCACAAATATGGAATTTAGTGTTTGTACTACAATTAAATGGTGAATTTGAACTGAAAGCTTCACCTTGCTGTGTTGTGAGTGAGTGAGTTTGGTTTTACGCCGCTTTTAGCAAT
Source organism: Haliotis rufescens (assembly GCF_023055435.1). NCBI lineage: Eukaryota > Metazoa > Mollusca > Gastropoda > Lepetellida > Haliotidae > Haliotis > Haliotis rufescens. The sequence goes on from NW_025963890.1 coordinate 38,948,062, forward strand.
ATTCCAGCAATATCACGGCGGGGGACACCAGAAATGGGCTTCACACATTGTACCCATGTCGGGAATCGAACCCGGGTCTTCGGCGTGACGAGCGAACGTGCTGTGTTGTGAAGATGGATCGGTTATAGGATCAGGACAAAGACGTATTGAATAGTTTGTAAGTAAAATAGGACAACTCTTGGACCAACTTTTGATGTTTACTTCCAGGATGTGATCTGTTCCGGTTCCAGCAACAGCACCAGGACCAACTCGGATACTAACATGCATGGCATCCAGAATGGCATCCTGTCTGGTCAGACAACCGGCCTAAAGCTGACCAGTGACCCTGATCAAATTCAGGTGGTCATTAACCCAAATGAGTCTTATGTCCAGAATGGAATCACTTATTGTCCAGACTACAAGAAGATAGGAGATATGGAGCCAATGCATGGTAATAGACCATCAGAGAATTATTCTTTATTTTCTGACGCAGGTCTCGTAGATGCAAGACAGAACCATCTTCCTTGCAGTCCTGAAGAAGATCAAGTGGTTCACAACAAAGATGTTGCCGTTCATAGCATAAATCCCATGTCACCCTATGTGAAGACCACTTTGGGCAATGTGGCTCCAGCTTTCCATCCAAACTATGTCCAAGAACAGCAGGTGACTGATGGGGTACCTTGTGTGAAGACAATCAGTGCTGAGGTTAATCATCCCAACTACCTTTCCAACACAAGCCCACCAGTTATCCTCAACGCGGATTATGTACAGGTGCCATTGGTGAATGCTTGTAAAGAAGAAGCATCTGACAATTCCAGGTCAAGGTCAGAAAATTCTGGGTCAAGGTTAAGTAATTCTAGGTCAAGGTCAGATACGTCAAGGTCAACATCTGATTCCATGGATGCGTATATGAGGGCTGGCCTTGGTTCAGATGATGTCCAAACGTCACCAGAATCTCCAACCCACCCCGACTATGTATCAGGTGTTCCCGCAGCAGGGCCTGCTGTTCTGCCACTGGAGGAACATGCTCTGGAGGAGATCCACCGGGATGGAGCAAGTCTCCACAAACCGCCTCCTGCTGGCATGGAAGTAAACCCTGATTACATTTCCATCACAGACAACTGTACTAAACTGTAGTCACTGGCATCCTCATTAAGTGTAACCCTTCCAACACATCATCTGTAATTGTAATGAGACATTCATTTTGGTGAGAACAGATAGCCACAATCTGTGCTTTGAAATCCAGTTATTCATGTCCTCTAGATTATTTTGAAACAGTCCTAGTCCCGAATCAATGCTGATTGTGCTACAACACTGACTTCTGTTGCATAATGTTCCAATCTACAGGATATAAATGTGAGACAATATTGGCACACTCTACACTGATCTACAATAACGACGCTTGAATGGCAAGGCATATCACATGGCATTGATCAGCCCTGGCAGTTGGTTACAACAGTGTTGGAACAAAAGCTAGAAAACTTGCAACTCAGTATGAGGATTTTGTTGGACAGCGCTCGTATTTCCTACTTAACCTACTCATGTAGGTGATGAGGTCATGACAATCAGCTCACTTCTACAGTACAGGTAGGACCTCATGGACAGGTCAGACTTTGATCTTTAGAGGACAGTGACCTCACTGACCTTTACATGCGTGAAATCACTGCTCATTCACGCATCCATAACAGTATTTGTTTTAACAGAAAACAGAAAGGGAAAATAATTTCTTGAAGACATTTACAGATTGTTATATGTTGATGTTGTTTTGAATGGCATTAGCTCTCTTGTTATGTTTATAGATGCAGTATTAACTTCAGGTAAATTCTAAGATGGTGGGTTTAGCCATGCTGACACTATACCACTATACATGTCCATGTAGAAGTGGCTTGGTTTCAGATTAGACAGGTATGTTCTCTAGCTATAGTCATCTAATTACATGACGGGACAGTGACCTGGATGGGACTCAACCCACAAAAGTACAAGAATCTGTACTTTACACAGAAAGTGTTATAGCAAATATAACATTCGTTCCATCTAGTCACAGGTTAGTCAAAAGTGTGAGAAGTCAATCTTGATGAGCAAGTTTCAGTCATCACTGATTCACCCATACTGCAGTGAGTATTCCCTTTGCACTGATCAGGGGTGTATCAAGGTTCTATACTAAGCGCCCATGGAAGTAAAATTGGGACAAAATCATTATTTTGTTCAAAATTGGGATTTTTAAAAAAAAAATGTTTTCCTAAATCTGGAGGTATTTTCACATTGCAATCAGTGTGATAATGTGAAATTAAGCATTAATGTCTCTTCCACTTTGTTGGCCTTGTTGTCAGTGATATACATGTGACCTCTACAAAGCCATTAACATAAGTTATAACTACTGTAAATCTGGAAATTAATGTGTCTCTAAATTAATACGACTGCTGACCCCTAGGCAAAAATGTGACTCAATGTCAATGCAACTCCCCCAACTCCATCCCCAGTGGAATGATACCTATCCTTACCTTAATCCAGTCAAACAGCAAACAGCACAGCTTATTAGCGCTGAGTAAAGCACTTCCGTAAAAAAAACAATAAACAGTGTTTTCCTAATACAACACACAGTTTATATGTTTACTCTGTTGACTGGCATTAGGGAATTTAAAGGCAATAAAATAACTGAACCAACAACAGTTCACTGATTGCTGCCCATTGTGTAACTCCTATTCTTTGAATGACATTGTCAAATACTTGTTACAACTGCTTAATTAAGCGTATTTGTGTTTATATACAAGTTGGTATTTCCACTATCCAAAGTGTCCAGTGAGGCTGTCTTATTGTTGATAGTCATTTAGAGACATAAATGCGAAGTTAATTAATGCAAGTGTAGCGGCCATAAAATTTCCGAGTCCCGTGATGGCCATGGGATTCGAACCACAGACCTTCTGAGGTCGGACACCTTGTCCACATGACCAAAGAGGTTAACCCTGTCAGCAAGCTGACAAGGTAAGGATGTCATCTGTGGGATGACTCCATGCCCTGCTACACAAGCAAAGACCACTGAAATTTTTCACATGTAATTCACAGCTCGCGTTAATTTCAAGATTTACAGTATAGAACATAAAGTGGAAAAATTCTAATTCCAATTTGGGAATTTTAAATGATATTTGCTGCAGACTTGGGGCCAAATATCTGCCTCAGAGCAGGTCCCAGTACATCCCTGCTGATGATAGCAGAAGCAACACATGTTTTGATATGTGTCTTTTGACTCTGTGGCAATAGATTACATGTTTTCACTATCAGGAATTGCAATTTGGTTATATTGTTTAATTAAATAAAGTAGCAATAGTATTTACTCCAATTGATTGATGATGGCAAAACATTTACTTGCCTGACGTTTGTCTGTCTCGTGTCTAGAAAATCCAATCTGTTTATTGACTTTTAAATGCCTGTTTTTTCATTTTCTGGTCATTGGTCAATATGTCTGATAAATCCATGTGTACTGGGGTTTGCTAGGTTTTTTTGTCTTTAGTACATTGTGTAGTATTAAATCATATTGTTTCATGAACCACCCGAGATTTTATAAAAAATGTGCAATTTTTCAAGTTTTGAAAAACATATTTTCATGTTTTCAGAAAACAGCATCATCAGTTGATCATAACACATTTCATATTCTTATCATGTTGGTCAAAAAAACAATTAATTCGAATTAATCATGAGTGTTTTAGTAGTTATATTTGTGATGTAGGGTCATCAGAAGGCTATTTTGTACAATGATACAACATATTCCACAGTTTCATACTAAGGGCATCATCATCAACAGCTTCAGCCACTCCACATGAGGAAGATGCAGGACCCATGATGCAGTAAACAGTCATTTCAAACAACAGTATATGATTCTGTTGATGAGATTTTCTTTGGCAGCAGCCATATTGAAAAGCTATTTATGCCATTCTTCAGCCATTTTTATATAAAATGTAATACCGTATTTGATGTAATAATTAGAAATAGGGGGCTCTTATTAGAATATTATTTTGGTGAAAAAAACAGAGTTGAAAGATAAATTTCATGATTTATGATGACAGCATGATGAGCTACAGTGATGGGACACTACTTATTAGATTTAATTATTATTTTTTTTAATTCTCATCCAAAAAAGGTAATTCAATTAAATTTAAAAAGATTTAATGGAATCTGGGCTTGCTCTATTCCTTTGTTGTAGCTTTTGTCTCTGGCTGGTAGAAACCGTAAAAGCAAAAAAATACAATACTCAATTTGTAGTCATCTAGTCATTGGCCCTAGTTCTACTGCTGAGTATGACAGCATTATCTCCCCTTAAATACTGCCAAGTTGAAGAGTTATCTCCCTTGCATAGTTATCGCAGGGATATATTTGTAGGCCTGGGTTATTAACAAATCTATTTTGTGATATGGATTGCAATGGAGATCTTAACTTGTGTTGTATATTTAGATGGATATATTTCTAGAATGACAATGATTGTTACCAGTTTTCACTATAACCTTGACATAAACATTCATTGCCATCATAAATATATATGTAAGAAAAGATTCAGTGGTGAAAGTTGCATCTTAGAGCTGATTGTTGTGGTTGACAGGAGTGAGATTATTCCTGCAGTCAAGTCACAGCAATACCTTTTGCCTCCATGTTTCCAGTAAGGAACAATAAGTTATCTACTTGTTTTTTCAGCAACCCAGCTTTCTGTAAGAGGCGACTATGCTTGTTGTAAGAGGCGACTAACAGGATCAGGTGGTCAGGCTCGCCGACTTGGTTGATGCATGTCATCGTATCCTAATTACGTAGATCAATGCTCATGATGTCAATCACTGGATTGTCTGGTCCAGATTCGATTATTTACAGACCGCCATCATATAGCTGGAATATTGCTAAGTGCGGCGTTAAACAACAAACAAACAATATTAGGTTTTTATCCCCGTCTGCCTTAGTACTAAAGAGTTCATATCATTTTAGGGACCCAAACAGGCCATTTTGAATCACAAAACAGTAAATGAAAAAGTAAAATGTAAAAAATAAATAGAAACAAATTGTGAAAAATTGGAATGACAATCTCTTATGGCTTAATTTTCTTCCATCCGTCCACCCATGAAAGTATTACCATGTTATCAGGAACTTGACCACGACAAGCCTCTAGTTGTGTGGGGTTAGTGGACACACATACATGTAAGTCAGGCTTTGTTCTTTAAGGAATGCTGATGTAATAAATGTGGTATAAAGAAGCCAGCTTGTGAGACTTATGATGGAACATATTGCTGTTAGTCAGGAATGCTTTCTGATTTTAAATGGCTGTTTGAATCTTTAGGCTTTGCATGTTAAGGGTGTGTTGTTAGAATAGGTCATGTCATCACTGTGTGGGTGTGCTGGTTAGACTGCTGCGAGTTACCGTCATTGTTGAAGCTACATGCCGTTAGACCATTGTGGTGATTCAGTAGACAGACATGTTGTAGTGATTCAGTAGACAGACATATACTGTTGTTGTGATGCCGTAGACAGCCAACAGAATTGGAGATATACAGTAATTGATGGAAGAACTGAAGAATGGGGGTATTGAGACTCTTACATTAGAAATAGGAATCTAGTCTATTAATTCATGTTGATGCAATAATCTTCCGACATACAGTCAAGTCTCGTTAATCCGACACTCGTTAATCCGACACCCGGCTTTATCCAACACAAATGATGGGACCGATTGATTCAGTGCTATTTAGTCCTGATAATCCAACATTCTCGCACTCCCACTCCGACACACCTATAATTTGCAACGAATTACCGAAATCATGCATTAATCAGTCTTGTTAATCCGACACAGTGGTCAGCGTACTCCGTGTGGTCAGCGTACTCCGTGGTCATCTGCCCGCGAGTACACAACCCCGTGTTTTGACACGCACTGGCTGCAGAGATTAACTTAACAATTAACAGGAAAAGCTATTCAAACCTGTATGTACAAAGCTATACAAATGTAGTTTACAAACTGAAGCCAGATAAATGTGCATGAAGCCAGTTTAAAATACGAACAGGTATATAAAACATGGTCGAATTCAGTGAGTAATGTCTCTATTGTTATGTATAAATGGGAAAATTATTATTATTTTGCAATGTCATTAATTATAAATTAAGGAATGAATGAATAAACAACATAACAATATAAATATTTCGTTTTTAATGATTATATTACAAAGTACACACGGTTATTATCTATCGTGAAGATGTACGATTTTCAATCACAAATCACTTAATTTCGTTAATCCGACATACTCGTCAATCCGACACAATCATGTGCAACCAACGATGTCGGATTAATGAGACTTGACTGTATATATATGTATAGATAAGTTGTTGACCCAAAAGTAGATGAATGTTTATCATGCTTTGTCCTCGTCTGTTGGTACATACATCCCAAGACAGGCACGCATGCAAACCATGCATGCATGCCACGCACACACGCACGCACGCATGCATGCATGCCACACACGCACGCACACTTCCTACTGAGATTGCATAACCCAGCTGAAGTAGTGAGTGGGTTGGGGTGTTTATGTTAACAAAATTGGAGAGAGGATTAACTGGAGAACTGAGGAATCTTGGTATTGAAACTCTAGTCATGTAATTCATGTTTATGCAATAATCTAACAACAAATATGTTGTCGACATGTAGCTTAAAGCTGACAAGTATTTTGTGCTTGGTCCTGGTCTGTTTGTACATACAACCCCCCCTCTCCCCTCCCCCCCTCTCCCCTCTTTCCCCCCACCCCCACCCCCCACCCCCCCCAACTGAGATTGTGCCTTGTTTTGTTTCTGTGTTATTCTTTTCCATGTGTCCATATTGATATTTTCAAAATTGTTTTGAAATAAATTCAAGTTAAGTTTTTTGTTCTGATATGATGATATTATTCTGAGTTCCATGAGACCTTGTTTACTGTTACTTCAACTGGTTATGACCAGACTTCCTGGCACCACCACTGTGTCTTGGCATGATTGGGGCGGTCGGGTAGCCTTGTGGTTAAGGCGTTCGCTCGTCACGCCAAGGACTAGGGTTCGATTCCCGACATGGGTACAATGTGTGAAGCCCATTTCTAGTGTCCCCCGCCATGATATTGCTTGAATATTGCTAACAGCAGTGTTAAACCTCACTCACTCACTCACTCACTCACTCACTCACTCACTCACTCACTCACTCACTCACTCACTCACTCACTCACTCACTCACTCACTCACTCACTCACTGATAATGTGTCCATGGTCCTGAGGACTTAACAACTGCCACTGGAAAAGTCGGGGAAAATATTCAAACACCACGTGAAGTGGCCATAATTACAATTCAAACACTTTGCTTAAGATAATTTGCTTAATTGTAAAGTAGTGAAGACCCTAATGATATTATTATTCCTCACAAGGCTAGACCATTTTACTCCAGTTATAGTGAGTGAGTGAGTGAGCATGGTTTTACGCCGCTTTAGCAATATCACTGTGGGGGGACACCAGAAATAGGCTTCACACATTGTACCCATGTCGGGAATCGAAACCCGGGTCTTTGGCGTGACATGCGAACGTTTTGTGTATTTATCCCTTGCATGCTTTTTGCCAGTGAAGACGTATTGTGTTGTAATAGAAATCAGTGTTGTGTTAATACAGCACATGATGTAGGTGTCTCTCGCAACAGATGATGTCGTCAGCTGGGACTGAGACGGGTAACTCGGGTACTCAAGTCAGGTGGCATCTTCCCGAGGCAAAGGAATATAAAAGTCCAGTTTCCTCCCTTGCCGAACTAGGCTGGTATTATGGAGTTACGTATTGTCTGGACTAACGAGTCTATGCATAGTCCAATCAAAATTGCGCACCGAAATCCGGTTCGTAAACTGTCGTGCAGATGTCCATCGATTGCAGGATTTGCAAAACATGTGCATCGCCAATTCGTTGTCAGCAGATATTTTTCAAATCCTTTCATGTTTTTAATCAAGGTGCTCACGTGATTTGATGCATTTCGCGATGTAAGACCCATTTTATCACAATATAGATGTTGATTATTGATCAGATCGTCCTGACTGGGCGCCACCTTTTTTGTGTGAAGCAAACGCAAGTGATACGAGAGGTGGAATCTGATTGGTCCATAGGAGAGGCTTAGAAGGGACATAATTGGTAATAGCCACTGGTGGCGCAACGATCAAGCGCAGTAATTCCAGCCTAGTTCGGCAAGGGTGGAAACTGGACTTTTAAAGTCAGTTAACTCCCTTGCCTCAGGAAGATGGTCAGGTTGGTTTACACATTTTTCTCTCAAAATCAAATTACACTGTTCAAATATTATATTTTTTGTTTCTCTTGAGACCGACAGCAGGTACCCAGGTAGGGTAGAGTAATAGTGGGGTCGGTACCCACGTAGTAAATTTGGACTCGTCCCAGCTCTAGTGTTGACTGTTTGTCCAAATTATTCACAGTCACTCAATTTTCATGTTACAGTTGTCGTACAGACAAATGATTTGCCCACTGGTACATTCATTACTTTTTACTAAATACTTCAGTGTTGTTAAAGCAATACAGACAAAGTTTGTCACCTCTCTTCACTACACCTTTCTCCACTACACCTCTCTCCACTATACCGCTCTCCACTACAGAGGGCTTGGGTGGCCCAGTCGTCCAAGGCGCCACGATTTGCTGTGCAGAGTTGCGTCCCTTGGGCACGCCAGAAACCTATGATTGTGGGTTCAAGCTCCTGTCCGCCCTGATTATGTTTATAGGTTTGTCGGCACCATACCCGTGATTGTGGATTTCACCGAGGTGGTAAACGTCTGAGACCCGCATCACTTCGGGCTTTCCTCCCACATTACCTGACACGCTGCGATATAACTGTAATACTCTCTCCCTCTTTCTCTCCCTCCCTCCCCCCTCTCTCTCTCTCCCCCTCCCTCCCCCCTCTCTCTCCCTCCCTCCCTCCCTCTCCACCTCTTTCTCTCTCTCTCTCTCTCTACTACACCTCTGCACTCCACATGCAACAACGGGCATTTCCCCAGCATCTTTTCTCAAACTCACTGCCTACAACTATACAGGACTGCAGTTTGCCCTTGCATCCACTGCACTGTATAACACTTGTCACGCCAAGATTACCAATCTAGTTTCTTGTAATGTCGCCCTCTTGTAACGGTCCATCTCAACCCAATTGAGCACCAGTACACTCTCAACCTTCAGAGAGGAGTTTTGAGTAAGGTTGTTTGTTATCAGTTGGTTTACAATTTTTACTCTCAAAATTGTGAGTTAAAAAATATTACACACTGCAATTATTATATTTTGGTTTCTGAGGAATATGGATTTCAGTAGGATGAGAAAAAATAGGATTCCAAATTCTCTATTTTATTTCAGGCATTTTTTGAATGTGTCAGAAATGTTAATACTTTTTATAGTGTTGCCATGGGAACAGCCTGCATTGTTAGGAGTACCGATGAAGCTGTGAAAAGTATTTTGGTACACAGCTACGGGTCATTAGGTTGTACTGCCCGTCTCAATCATGCAAGGAAGGAAAAAATTTGTGATTTTTAAATTCATAAGCATGATTATTAAGCTCTATATTAACATTAAAGATGTTTCAGACTTGATCAGTTTTCTCATTCCCTTGTTTTTAGTATAGTCAAATCCAGAAACCAAGTGATGGAAAATAAAACACCTGACGTGCTTCTAATGATCCTGGTATGACGACATAGACACATATACTAATGCCTTTTTGTATTGTTGTGAAATAATCATGAAGTGAGACTCTGTCAAACAGAATAGAATTTGCTTGAGTTCTTGTAGTTATTGAGTTGTGGCCCTTGGCCATGCCAGGATCCACTGATTTTTAGATAATTAAACTTGTGTTTACCGAGTGGCATTGGGCTTTCCTCTCACAGTAAGCTCAAAGCTCTGTTCAAAGCCTTTTCTCTGTCAATGTTATTGTTCCTCTGTTATATCTATGCATATCTATTGATTATGCAATATCTGTTTGTATTAGTTCTTCAAGTTTATTTTATTATCTTGTGTTTATGTGGCTGCAGTTGGTTTGAAAACTTTTTCTCATTTTATTTCAGTTTTGCGAGCTTTGTTATTTCAAACCAAATGTGCCATTTATTTCATGCCCCTAATTCATTTTTTTGTTCATGTGGTAAGGGACATATTAGTTCAAAGGTTATCTCCCTTTAATTCACTGTGGGTTCAAATCCACTCTCCTACCCAGAGTTCCATGCGGCCAGCATAGTACCTCTGCCACAGGCCAGCGCCATCTTACGTCACAACTTACACAGTCCATTCAAGATATTGCATATGTTTTTCATCTGTTTCATTTTTAACAAGTCTACATATCTAGACAAACATATGTCATAGAATGGTTAACTTCCATTGAGAAAGTATCCTAAATCATGAAAAACCATTTCCATTTGGGTAGTTATCCTATGTTTACGGCTCCACGTGCTGTCATCCAAGCCCTACGGAGAGCTAGCGGTACGGTCGCTTTTATGTGTAAATATGTATTGTCATGCAACTCACTGTCGCAGTTGTAGTAGCATATGTATATAATTATGCAAAGTAATATGTAAAGCGCGCCTAAATACTTGCATTTGTCCGTTCTATTCTGATTTCTGTAAAAGCGCGTTTGTTTACAAATAAGAGAAAAGTCCGGTCACATGATATGCAAATTAGCCTGTGGCAGTGGTGTTATGCTAAGTATACGAAGGGCGTTTGTTTACAAATAAGAGAAAAGTCCGGTCACATGATAAGCAAATTAGCCTGTGGCAGTGGTGTTATCTAAGCATATGAAGGAAATCCGGTGATCTCAGACACAGACATGTGTCTTTTGGTGCTAATTTCATCCACGTTTTTGAGTGCATGTGGCGAGGACAGTGTTGAAACGGGCAGAATGTTGCGGTCAGACTTGTCACTGAGGAACAACAGTGAATAAAACGCCATACAGACTGAAAGGACTGAATCTCTTTTCACCTCATATTTACGTGGCTTTGATTTACTTAGTTTTTTAATAGTTTCATGCAGACACTTTTGCTTCAATAACTTCAACCAATGTCTCTAATATACAACAATTCCACATGGCCATTATCATCAAATGACCCATGAAACATAAGACAAAAAATGCCAAGATTATTATTGCTTTCAGATTGTTCTTTGATATTTTTGTTGTAATTTATGTAAAGAGGCATTTCAAAACAAATTCATATTTCTGAGATACGAAACTTCATGATGCTTATGTTACTTTTAATTGGCAACTTATTAAAAAATACAACAACATTGGTGGGGTTTGAATGAACACATGTTCAGTTTCCTGTATTGTGTGTACATGTATATTTGGTTCAAATTGCTCATTTACAATAAATGTTATAAACACTGAAATGGTGAGAGTGTCTTGTTTTCTATGATGAGTTGTGAGTGTGTTTTCTATGATGAATTGTGAGTGTGTTTTCTATGATGGATTGTGTGTTTTCTATGATGGATTGTATGTTTTCTGTGATGAATTGTGAGAGTGTTTTCTGTGATGAATTGTGAGAGTGTTTTCTATGATGAATTGTGAGTGTGTTTTCTATGATGAATTGTGAGTGTTTTCTATTATGAATTGTGAGAGCGTCTTCTATGATGGATTGTGTGTTTTCTGTGATGAATTGTGAGTTTTCTATGATGAATTGTGAAAATGTTTTCTATAATGAATTGTGAGTGTGTTTTCTATGATGAATTGTGAGTGTCTTTTCCATGATGAATTGTGTTTTCAGTGATGAATTGTGAGAGTGTTTTCTGTGATGAATTGTGAGAGTGTCTTTTATGATGGATTGTGTGTTTTCTGTGATGAATTGTGAGTGTTTTCTGTGATGAATTGTGAGAGTGTCTTCTATGATGAATGTGAGTGTGTTTTCTATGATGAATTTTGAGTGTTTTCTATTATGAATTGTGAGAGCGTCTTCTATGATGGATTGTGTGTTTTCTGTGATGAATTGTGAGTTTTCTATGATGAATTGTGAAAATGTTTTCTATAATGAATTGTGAGTGTGTTTTCTATGATGAATTGTGAGTGTCTTTTCCATGATGAATTGTGTTTTCTGTGATGAATTGTGAGAGTGTTTTCTGTGATGAATTGTGAGAGTGTCTTTTATGATGGATTGTGTGTTTTCTGTGATGAATTGTGAGAGTGTTTTCTGTGATGAATTGTGAGAGTGTCTTCTATGATGAATGTGAGTGTGTTTTCTATGATGAATTTTGAGTGTTTTCTATTATGAATTGTGAGAGTGTCTTCTGTGATGAATTGTGAGAGTGTCTTCTATGATGGATTGTGTGTTTTCTGTGATGAATTGTGAGAGTGTTTTCTATGATGAATTGTGAGAGTGTTTTCTATGATGAATTGTGAGAGTGTCTTCTATGATGAATTCTGAGAGTGTCTTCTATGATGGATTGTGAGAGTGTTTTCTATGATAAATTGTGAGAGTGTTTTCTGTGATGAATTGTGAGAGTGTCTTTTATGATGGATTGTGTGTTTTCTGTGATGAATTGTGAGAGTGTTTTCTGTGATGAATTGTGAGAGTGTCTTCTATGATGAATGTGAGTGTGTTTTCTATGATGAATTTTGAGTGTTTTCTATTATGAATTGTGAGAGTGTTTTCTGTGATGAATTGTGAGAGTGTTTTCTATGATGAATTGTGAGAGTGTTTTCTATGATAAATTGTGAGAGTGTCTTCTATGATGGATTGTGTGTTTTCTATGATGGATTGTGTGTTTTCTGTGATGAATTGTGAGGGTGTTTTCTGTGATGAATTGTGAGAGTGTTTTCTATGATAAATTGTGAGAGTATTTTCTATGATGAATTGTGAGAGTGTTTTCTATGATGAATTGTGAGTGTGTTTTCTATGATGAATTGTGAGTGTTTTCTATTATGAATTGTGAGAGCGTCTTCTATGATGGATTGTGTGTTTTCTGTGATGAATTGTGAGAGTGTCTTCTATGATGAATTGTGAGAGTGTTTTCTATGATGAATTGTGAGAGTGTCGTTTTCTATGATGAATTGTGAGAGTGTTTTCTATAATGAATTGTGAGTGTGGTTTCTATGATGAATTGTGAGAGTGTTTTCCATGATGACTTGTGAGTTTTCTATGATGAATTGTGAAAATGTTTTCTATAATGAATTGTGAGTGTGTTTTCTATGATGAATTGTGAGTGTCTTTTCCATGATGAATTGTGTTTTCTGTGATGAATTGTGAGAGTGTCTGTGTTCTGTGTGCCAGCCATCATGGTACACACATACAGACCTTGACCCCCTCACTCAGCCCCTAACACATGGCCAACATCCTTGACCCCTTAACCCAGTTCCTCACCCATGACCAACATCCTTGATCCCTCACCCATGTGCAGTCCCTCACCTATGTCCAACATCCTTGACCCCTCACCCATGTGCAGTCCCTCACCTATGTCCAACATCCTTGACCCCTTAACCCAGTCCCTCACCCATGACCAACATCCTTGATCCCTCACCCATGTGCAGTCCCTCACCTATGTCCAACATCCTTGACCCCCTAACCCAGTCCCTCACCCATGACCAACATCCTTGATCCCTCACCCATGTGCAGTCCCTCACCTATGTCCAACATCCTTGACCCCTTAACCCAGTCCCTCACCCATGACCAACATCCTTGATCCCTCACCCATGTGCAGTCCCTCACCTATGTCCAACATCCTTGATCCCCTAACCCAGTCCCTCACCCATGACCAACATCCTTGATCCCTCACCCATGTGCAGTCCCTCACCTATGTCCAACATCCTTGACCCCTTAACCCAGTCCCTCACCCATGACCAACATCCTTGATCCCTCACCCATGTGCAGTCCCTCACCTATGTCCAACATCCTTGATCCCTAACCCAGTCCCTCACCCATGACCAACATCCTTGATCCCTCACCCATGTGCAGTCCCTCACCTATGTCCAACATCCTTGATCCCTAACCCAGTCCCTCACCCATGACCAACATCCTTGACCCCTCACCCATGTGCAGTCCCTCACCTATGTCCAACATCCTTGACCCCTTAACCCAGTCCCTCACCCATGACCAACATCCTTGATCCCTCACCCATGTGCAGTCCCTCACCTATGTCCAACATCCTTGCCCCCCTTACCCAGTCCCTCACCCATGACCAACATCCTTGATCCCTCACCCATGTGCAGTCCCTCATCTATGTCCAACATCCTTGACCCCCTAACCCAGTACCTCACACATGACCAACATCCTTGATCCCTAACCCAGTACCTCACACATGACCAACATCCTTGATCCCTCACCCATGTGCAGTCCCTTACCTATAATGTCCAACATCCTTGACCCCCTAACCCAGTACCTCACACATGACCAACATCCTTGATCCCTCACCCATAGGCAGTCCCTCACCTATGTCCAACATCCTTGACCCCCTAACCCAGTACCTCACACATGACCAACATCCTTGATCCCTCACCCATGTGCAGTCCCTTACCTATGTCCAACATCCTTGACCCCCTAACCCAGTACCTTACACATGACCAACATCCTTGATCCCTCACCCATAGGCAGTCCCTCACCTATGTCCAACATCCTTGACCCCCTAACCCAGTACCTCACACATGGCCAACATCCTTGATCCCTCACCCATGTCCCACATCATCACCCATCCTTACCCAGTCCCCAACTGCTACCCAACAGGGGAACTACCACTCCAACATTACCTCACCCAGATTCACCACCTGTGACCAAAGCATGTGTGGTATACCCACCCCATGTCACCCCCACACATATTGGTCTGTATTCCCTTCATTGGCCACCACGTTATAGGAGGAGTTTGGGGCAGAGTCGAAGCTCCATGTGTATGTACACCCTTCCTGTTTCTCATCAAACAAGTCGGATAACTGAACTTCAGTGGCTTCATTCACAGATTCACAGCAGATACTTGGTGTCGACAACCCTTCAGTTGTCTCACACCTTTTCCTATCCAATTCTGTCTTTCCTTGCCCACCCGAGTTGTCCATGCCACGCTGCAGGAGAAAATACACATTTTTAATTTGTTTCATGGAGAAGGATAAAGGGACCGGTCATTTATTATGAGGTTGGGGTAGGGGAGGGTACGATGATTCTGGTTCGCTATTGAATTAAAGATAATGACCCGACGCGAATGGGGGTCATATTTTTGGATGATCCTATCAATGCTCCCCAAGGCAAGGGTGGAAACTGGACTTTTACAGTCAGTTAACGGCTTGGCCTCTGGAAGATGAGATTGTAGAGGATGGTGTTGCTTTCACTGATTTTTTTCTCCACAAGTGACGGTATGTACAGAAACCCTTCCGCGAGTTTCACAAAGACATTTGAATATCACAGGGTGCAACTTACAATGGACGGGTAACTGAACTCCTCTCTTCTCTTCCAACACTGTCTCACTCTGAAAAGTCAACAGTGATTCTGTACTTTTAGACACAAAAAAAATAAAATATAGGCTTCACTGCCAGAGCTTAATGTGGGAGGAAATCCCGAAGTGATGCAGGTCTCAGACGTGGTTACCATTTCGGTGAAACCCACGAGCACGGGTATGGTGATGACAAACCTAGAAACATAATCGGCGCGAACCGGGATTCGAACCCAAAATCATAGGTTTCTGGCGTGCCCAAGGGACGCAACTCTGCACAGCGAATCGCGGCGCCTCAAGCGACTGGGCCGTCCGTGCCCCTACATGGCCAGAGACCATATACGGATATCAGTATATGGTCTCTGACCTGCGTTGTCGTGCAAGAGCAAGTATATCCGAAGCAACAGACGTGAATGAGTGACAGTGGTTTTATGCGCTACAGTGATAACAAAACTAGAAATAACCCACGACTAAATCATTATGTCACCAGTAAAGGACGCAAATCTACACAGCAAATGGCGGCGCTTTAGCTGAATGCCCCCCCCCCCCCCCCCCCCCCACGCCCCAGCAAGAAACGTCGCGTCTCATTTCAAGCCACATATATATTTGAGAATTAATGTAAGATCCCTCCCTGACAGGTTATTGATTGTTTTCGGAAAAGTTTCATGGGTTCAAACATGAAGATTTACTGACCTCTTCAGAAACAAGCCACAGAAAATGGCGACAAGGAGCATAAGACATGCGCTCACTGGAAGGACGATCTTCAACGAACGCGGTTCTGCGAAAATAGGAATATGTGTTATAATACTAATACATGTAGTATATTTTTGAGGATCTCAATTTTCAAATGAATGAAGGGTCTTAATTATGATTCGAGCCCTTTTAAACCAGAATGAAATTCTTTTGAATTCAGTCTCAAAATGTTGACATAACAACATATAAAACAATGGCTAGCAAAACAGACAATACAATTTAAATTGTATATCATCATGTCTAGTGGTAAATAATCTCAAATTCCACATTTTTATTGACCAAGCTTTTTATAACCGTTCATTGATTTGAATTCACGGACGTCATGTGAGTATTATTTTACTGTGCATAATATGATGTGGATTGATAGCGTCACCTTTTCAAATCGTGTATGCATTAATCAACAACAAAAATCGTTCAGTTTGGCTGCAGGTCTTTATATAATATCCTAATGTTATGATATCCGATTTCTCGTTCTTCGATCCTCCCACAGCTGTCGTATTGCGTAGCGCAGCGAGAATAGCGCCGAACACAAGACAAACCAGTCGAAAATATAGTATTCATTCAATACTTTCAAAGTTTAAGTGTTGTTTCCCTCAAAATTCATTTATAAAGCGCCCAACTACTGACTGGTGGTCAACTAGTTTTATCGCACCATGGCATTACTCAATTATGTTCTTTTATTCATCATCGGGGGCACGGGTGGCCCAGTCGTCTAAGGCGCCGCGATTCGCTGTGCAGAGTTGCGTCCCTTGGGCACGCCAGAAACCTATGATTGTGGGTTCGAATCCCGGTTCGCCCCGATTATGTTTCTAGGTTTGTCAGCACCATACCCGTGCTCGTAGGTTTCACCGAAGTGGTAAACGTCTGAGACCTGTATCACTTTGGGCTTTCCTCCCACATTAAGCTGACACGCCGCGATATAACTGGAATACTGTTAAAAGCGGCGTTAAACCCAACTCACTCACTCACTCACTCTTTTATTCATCATGTAATCTACGCAATCGGCCTTACACTAATGGTTACACATGAGGAGAAAGATGGGGTTGACTTCAATAATATATATACATCGTAACCAGAGAATCGTTGATTTGGCTCTCAGCCCAGGATACAGCCCACAGGAGTGAGTCAACTTGATTTAGCACAGAGTAGCTTCTTATAATTCAAACGGCTGCTATACAGTATACATATATGTACTTCGTAAACGTTCCGGTAGTAATCTGCAACTGTGAGCGCAATGACATTCGACCTGTCTAGTTTTGTACCGCAAACCGACCGCCTCCGTGGTCTAGTGGTAGAGCTTCCGCCCGGAGAGCGTAAGGTCCGGGATTTGATCCCCGGCCGCGTCATTCCAAAAGACGTTAACAGATGGTACTTGTTGTTACCCTGTCTGGCGCTCGGCATTAAGGGGCTAAAACAAGGACTGGTCGGCTCGGAGTCAGTATACTGTGTCTGAGTGGGGTATTCATGTTAATCTGCGGCATGGTATCTCAGTGAGCTAGCACTATTAATCGGCATCAGTCCGGACTAGTACAAGCAGCCACTCACACACATACACGTGCATGCACGTCGCTATATAAGTGCAATAATCTTCGACGCGACGTTAAACCTCATTTCACCTCACCTCCCGCAAACTGATCCCCCCGATATCCTATTTTCCATCCCGTTATATTCTCAACCCTTTCTGTCCATCTCCCAAGATTAATTAACGTCATGAAGCGATAGTTACATTGGCCCGTACTAGTCCGCTCATTGTAGCGCCACTTATTAAGCCCAAGACTGATTAATTAACCGTCTGCTTAGTGACTTCTACTATGTTTGGACCTTGCCAATTTGGACCTATTATACCCCCTTTGAGACCTTTCAGCTACGTGATCCGTGCCTTACCCCCAAACTAACTCTACCAGTCCCTCGTAAATCAATCGCGTTGTATTCTGTCATCAGTACTCTCCTACACAGCCCCGAGATTTGACTTTTCTTTCAGGTATATTGTCCCTTGTCCTCCTTTCCATAAATTACGGTAAATTTCTTTGCTGCTTGCGCTCCCAGTTTGACTCAGCCCGAGTATATTAATATATACACCAATTATATTTATATACATTCATGTAAAACAAATTTACATGTACAATTATGTTTCCAATCGAAAAATTGTCAATTAATTATTTACTTATTATTTAATTAAAACCGGGAGTGTAACTCCAGGTTACGACATCGACAAGTTCTGTATAGCATCAACATTTGAGTGAGTGAGTGAGTGACTATGGTTTTACGCCGCTTTTAGCAATATTCCAGCAATATCACGGCGGGGGACACCAGAAATGGGCTTCACACATTGTACCCATGTGGGGACTCGAACCCGGGTCTTCAGCGTGACGAGCGAACGCTTTAACTTCTAGGCTACCCGACCGCCCTTCAACATTTGAAGATGACGTGACGTTAATATATTAAGTCTATGTATTGATGGTAATTTATTGTACTTTTCATTAATGTATTAGTTTCTGATTTCACAATGATATTCGACCGCCTCCGTGGTCTTGTGGTAGAGCGTCCGCCCGGAGAGCGTAAGGTCCAGGGTTCGATCCCGCGCCGCGTCATACAAAAAGACGTTAAAAGATTGTACTTGTTGTTACCCTGTCTGGCGCTCGGCATTAAGGGGCTAAAACAAGGACTGGTCGGCTCGGAGTCAGTATACTGTGTCTGAGTGGGGTATTCATGTTAATCTGCGGCATGGTATCTCAGTGAGCTAGCACTATTAATCGGCATCAGTCCGGACTAGTACAAGCAGCCACACACACACATACACGTGCATGCACGTCGCTATATAAGTGCAATAATCTTCGACGCGACGTAAAACCCAATTTCACCTCACCTCACCTCACAATGATATTCACATACAAGTAAAAATGATATTCATTTTCAACACACTGTTTTCAACACACTGTTTTCGACAAATTACACAAATCTGTGTTTCTGTCGACTCTTCACAATAAAACCCTTTTGAAATTCAGACAGTTTGTGACCCATCTAATTGAGATGAAGAAATTCTAAACTTGTTAATTGTTTGGGTTTTGTGTGTGGTTTTTTTCCCCTATTTTTTTCAGGAAAAGGCAAGCAACATAGGTTATATTATTAATGCAGTACGCATATTATATTTGACTTAATATAAACAAATAATGTATTATGCATTATTACATATTGCTAAAATTGTCATCGAAAAGTATACAAGCTATATATAGATACATACTGTATTTTGTTAATAATTTATTGTTATACAACTTAAATATAATTCACGTCTAAATGAAGTTTTGAAAATTGAATATGAGCTTTAAAAGAATTTAAAAGAATACCAACATCTTAATCTAGACACATGACATTTTATGTGTATCGGTGTTCATGATGTCAATCACTGGATTGTCTAGTTCAGACTCAATTATTTACAGACCGCCTTAATAGAAAGTAAACACAATTTATGGATAACAACTTCTTTAATACTGTAAAAACGACGTTTCGGTTTAGACCCTTATACCGTTGTCAAGCAAATCTACTTTGTCATCCGTCAACTTCTAAGTAATTTCTATCAAACAATTCGCCGTCATATAGTCAATTATTTACAGACCGCCGTCATATAGCTGGATATTGGTGAGTGCGGCGTAAAACAACAAACATGACAGATGAGGTGAAGGTGAAATTGGGTTTAACGACGTGTCCAAGATTATTGCACTTATATAGCGAAGTACATGCACGTGTGTGCGTGTGTGTGCGGCTGCTTGTACTAGACCGGACTGATGCCGATTTATAGTGCTAGCTCACTGAGATACCATGCCGCAGTTTAACATGAATACCCCACTCAGACACAGTATATTGACTCCGAGCCGACCAGTCCTTGCTTTGACCCTTAATGCCAAGCGCCAGACAGGGGAACAACAAGTACCATCTTTTAACGTCTTTTGGTATGACGCGGCCGGGGATCAAAACCCAGACCTTCCGCTCTCCGGGCGGACGCTCTACCACTAGACCACAGAGGCGGTCACATGACAGATGACATGACAGAGTAGTCTCACCGTCCTTGACTCGTCCTATGACAGGAGTACTCCAAGGACCTTGGAGGACCTGGGACACCGCCCGGATGTTGACCTTGTAGCGGGCTCCAGGTTCAAGGTCGCTGATGAGATAGCTGACCGCATCGCCGTCTACAACTCTACTCCCACTGGAGCCTATGAAGGATTTCAAGTAATCAGCAATTTGGCAACAAAGACATAGAGTCATGTAGATGTGTGATTTAATACAAGCACTGGATAGAGTAGCATGTTGGTTTGTCATACATCCTCCCACTCACCGAGGCTGTGAGTTTGTTAAAGATTGTCACATTTGACATTTTTGAAAGAAAAAAAATATAGATAATTGTTTAGCAAAATTAAAATAGTGATTTATTTAATTATTACATTATCGGTGAGTGAGTTTCTTGATATCCTGATATTTCCTGAACGCCACACGTAGCTCACCTCAACAGTTCCTGAAAGGCCACACAGGTCACCTGAGCAGTTCCTGAACGCCACACAAAGCTCATCTGAGCAGTTCCTGAACGCCACACATAGCTCACCTGAACTGTTCCTGAACGCCACACAAAGCTCACCTGAACAGTTCCTGAACGCCACACAAAGATAACCTGAACAGTTCCTGAACGCCACACGAAGCTCACCTGAACAGCTCCTGAACACCACACAAAGCTCACCTGAACAGTTCCTGAACACCACACAAAGCTCACCTGAGCAGTTCCTGAACGCCACACAAAGCTCACTTGAGCAGTTCCCGAATGCCACACAAAGCTCACCTGAGCAGTTGCCTGCAGCCGCTGGTACCAGACAGTAGGAGAGGATGTAGTTGGTGATGTGGGCGGGGTTCTGTCGACAGTCGGGGGGTCTCCACTCCATGTGTACACCAAGTGGGGGCTGATTCGGGGACAGTCGGAACCCATCGAGAGCGGGAGGGACTACAACGGTAATTTCACACCATGATACAAACTGAGGCCACCAAGCTGTCGTTAGTGTCTGACATCGCAGTTGATATATATCTTTAAATAAGTATCGACGCTTGCATGGAAGCAGCTTTCTAAATATCACGAGTCTCGTGTTATTCTGATACACATACATCCCGACACACAGGGGAAGGAGTCATTAAGTTGTTGGATTTTTTTTGTTTAAGGCTGCACTCAGCAATTTTCCAGCTATATGTCGGCGGTCTGTAAATAATCGAATCTGGACCAGACAATCCGGTGATTGACATCATGAACATTGATCCACGCAATTGGGACACGGTGACATGGACCAACCAAATCAGCGAGCCTGAACACCCGACCCCGTTAGTCGCCTCTTACGAAAAGCAGAGTCGCCTTTTACGGCAAGCATGGGTTGCTGAAGACCTATTCTACCCCGAATCGTCACGGGTTTCAAACAATTTGAACTGGTCACGTGGCCATAATACCGCACGTGTTTTCAGCCATACTTGTTAGCAGTCATTAACAAAAAAAAGAAAAACAGAAGAAAACAAAAGTCTTTACGGCCATTTGTCATGCCACGCCTTTCAAATGTGCAACGTGAACGTGCCATCGGCATGTAGCAGACGGGAACGTCCGTAGCTGAAGTCGCAAGGACGATGGGTTGTAGTCGACGGACTGTTTATGATTTACAGACGCGTCTACAGCAAACGGGTACCACCGCTGATCGCCCTCGGCCAGGTCGACCATGTGTGACGTCACATGGAGAGGATCGTCAGATTGTCTTACGTCACCTCCGTAACCGATTTTTGACGCCTACCTCAACCAGAAATGAACTGTTTAGGGGTAGACAGAGTGCGCAAACTGTTCGAAACCGTCTGAGAACTGCTCACCTTCAAGCACGACGGCCATACTGCGGGCCGATTCTCACTCAATTACACAGACGTCAACGTCAATTGTGGGCACAGCGACACTTACGATGGACTTACGAGGAATTGGAATCAAGTCGTTTTCAGTGATGAATCCCGATTTAATCTTCGATTTGCTGATGGTAGGGCGAGGGTGTGGAGGCGCCGTCATGAACGTTCCGCCCAGTGTTGTGTACAGCAAGTTGACAGATTTCGAGGCGAAAGTGTCATGGTGTGGGGTGCTTTCTGTTGCAATGCACGTTCCAGGCTTCTTGTCATCCGTGGCAACCTCAACGCTGCTGCTTACCGCGACCAGGTACTGGCACCAGAACTTCTTCCAACACGACAATGCCAGACCCCACACAGAAATTTTGACAAGGAATTTCCTTCAGAATGCGGGAGTCAACGTCATGGACTGGCCGTCAAAGGTCTCCTGACCTCAATCCCATCGAACACGTCTGGGATGCTCTTGGCAGAAGTCTGCGCACTCTCAAGAACCAACCACAGAATTTGCAAGATCTTGGCACCATTTTGCAGCAACAATGGCGTCGTCTTCCCAATCATGTGTTCACAAGCATAACAAGGTCCATGCGGAGGCGTTGTGTGGCAGTTGTCAACGCACATGGTGGCCATACACACTACTGAACTTGTGTGCCATCAGATTCTCGTGCTTGGGACTTATGATTTAAACTGTTGATGTTATTACCGAATACCGTAGGTGCTTGGAACAAATTATTGTTACCACCGTTAATTAAAATCCTTCTTTGGACATTAATGATTAAGAATTACCTTCTCTGACACATTTGTCCGTTGTATATCATATATGGGATTACTTTTAAAAATGTGAAGTTTTTAATTTATATTTAATCTATGAAACATGATACCAAGATACTTCAGCCCTAACGGTTCATAATCTACACTGCAAATATACCAACTAATGTGTCCTTTTTGTTACCTCAAATATCACTAATTTAGTTTTAGACACATTTATACTCCAAAATTGGAAATGTTAAATCTTTTCGATGTTGTTGTTCGTCCTGATGTCTGCGCGAGTAATATGGTGTCATCTTCATAAAGTAAGACTATTGGCACAAGCAATACATCTGTTTCAATAGCCATTGATGTTGGACTTAATTCTTCTCCTTTACCCCCGTGTGTAAATATACGTTTTTTATAACCTTCACCAACAGACTAAATAAAATAGGAGAAAGGTTCCACCAATGGGTTTTTTCCGGGCCGCACTCGATTGAAAAAGCATAGTAAGAGAGGCCAGGTCAGCGCGCAGGTGTTTTAGATTTCTCAGTAACCCTCCCGACTAGACAAGCAACGTCTTCAAGTCTGTTTATATGTTTTATCCTTTGCATGAAAACAATGGCCTCTTCCTTTACCCGACTGGGCTATGTCGTTCTTCCAGTTGATTTGGATAACGCGACCAACAAGCCTATTCTTTATGGCTCCGCCTTCTTTGTGACGTCATGCGTGTCTGTTAGAATGCAGGACGTCTGAAGGCTCGACTCCAGACAACTCTAGGCTCGTGAATATTTATAGGGTTCCTACCACAGAATGATCAATTCTTATTAAAATATATGTAAAGTCCAAACGACTAATTCATATTGACATCCTTCATTCTTATGCGTGTGAGAGCAGTGTCCGTTGTATGATTCCGACTATATCATAAGTCTGGGTATATCAAATAGTGATGGTACGAGTTGTTTGCTTAAAGATGAGCTTATCCTGCCCCATTGCTGGAATCATCAGAAACACACGCAAAGGAAACTCTACAAAAAACACAGATACATATGGTACAAGTCAAAACAGGGACTTGTATCAGGCATCACTTCTGTCACTAATGCGTTCAATATCGAATGTCCTCCGCCTGTCGTAACCTTGATCTAACAACTTTTCGCAAACGTGGTATGGCGCTCATTGAAATCTTCGTAGAAATATCGTCCTCAATTTTTCCTCAAAGCTTGAGGGACGGTCGGGTAGCATAGTGGTTAAAGCGTTCGCTCGTCACGCCGAAGACCTGGGTTCGATTCCCGACATAGGTACAATGTGTGAAGCCCATTTGTGGTGTCCCCCGCCGTGATATTGCTGGATTGTTGTTAAAAGCGGCGTAAAACCTAACTCACTCACTCCTCAAAGATTGTCATGTAAACACCTAAGGCTGGACCTGCTAGATATTGCTCCACATGAAGTGAGAGCTGACAAGGCAACAAACAAGGCACCATATGGTACAAGACAAAAAAGGGAAATTTTCGGCCATTACATCTTCCCGAGGCAAGGGAGTTAACCGACTGTAAAAATCCAGTTTCCACCCTTGCCAAACTAGGCTGGAATTTCCGGGCTCGACCGCCACCAGTGGCTATTACGAGTTATGTCCCTTCTTTGTCCCTCCTAATGACCAATCAGATTCAACCTCTCATATCACTTGCATTTGCTTCAAAATAAATGGCGGCGCACAGTCATTACGATCTGATCGGTAATAAAGATCTAAATGTAATAAAACGGGTCTTACCCAGCGAAGTCATGAAATCACTTGAGGACTTCGATTAAAAACATGAAACGATTTGCTAAATATCTGTCGACGCCCAGTTGGCGGTACACATGCTGTACAAATCCTGCAGTCGACTGAAATCTGCACGTTGTAATCCATGTTGTTTAAAATCCGGGTGTCTAGTTCGTTACGCGATTTTGATTGGGCTATGCATAGATGCGTTTGTCCAGCCAAAATGTAACACCAGAATTCCAGCCTAGTTCGGCAAGAGTGGAAACTGGACTTTTATAGTCAGTTCACGCCCTTGCCTCGGGAAGATGCGGCCATCATTGCCATTCATATTGTGGATGTTTTCCAAACTGCTAGGAATGATGTTAGCTCCAAAGTCTCAGGGCTAAAGCACAGCTCAAGTCCATAGGTTTAGGCCGAGGTGAGGTGAGGTGAAATTGGGTTTAACATCGCGTCCAAGATTATTGCACTTATATAGCGACGTGCATGCACGTGTGTGTGTGTGTACTAGTCCGGACTGATGCCGATTTATAGTGCTAGCCCACTGAGATACCATGTATACTGTACACAGTATACTGACTCCGAGTCGACCAGTCCTTGTTTTAGCCCCTAAATGCCGAGCGCCAGACAGGGTAGCAACAAGTACCATCTTTTGACGACTTTTGGTATGACGCGGCCGGGGATCGAAGCCCGGACCTTCCACTCTCCGGGCGGACGCTCTACCACTAGACCACGGAGGCGGTCGTATAGGCCGAGAAGAGAATGATGATACAGATCGTAGATCTGCAGGCCATAGTAGCTAATTTAGGTTTTGAAAAACATATTTTAGAATACGAGGAAAACGTGTTTTCAAATCTGGTACCATCACACTGATCTTCGCTACTATTAAGAAACACTGTACCTATAATACCTTACCTTTGTGTTGAGCATAGATACAGTACTGCCACTTGATAGTGCTCCAGATAAGACCTTCAGGGGCAGACAACTCTGCCGAGAAGCCCACCATAAGGCGCTGGTCAGTTATCACGTGACCGGTATGGAGGGTCAGACTCTGTTGGTCACATGTCACGGTCTCCCATTGGGCAGGGGTCTGAAAGTTGAACACCTCCAATACAAACACTGGACCTGCACGCCTAAATTGCTTCGTAGATATGTTTAAACTGCACTGTTTTCAGGCAAATACGCATTGAGTTACAGCTAAAGCATACGTCCTTATAAATATGTAGAATTGTGCTGTACTTACCATTGGTGTGCAGTACTTTACAATGCAAAAGTATAGTTATTTGTGTGTTGTGCTGTTTATTTTAATATTTGCATGTAAGAAAGCATACATGTATAGCGACGTTTCGATGTAGATTCTTACACTGTTATCAAGCCAATCTCATTACTGACTGACCTTGCGCAAACTTTGACCGACCAATGGAATGACCAATCAGAGGGCAGCTTTCTCGTGCTTTACGGCACTAATTTCAAATTGGCGACTAAACTTCGAAACATATTTTGACAAATTTTCGATTACAGATTTGAAACCTGAACAAAAGAACATTCTGGAATGGCTAATAGACGGTCTAGATTGTATGGATTCAGTCGTTAAACCCGTAACTATCGTTCGGAGTTAAAGTGTTCGAGGTTGGATGATTAGAAATCCCATTCCGACTGTCACTTTCATAATCTGGTAAGCGATGCTCTGATTGGTCGGATGAAAGGTCGTTCTGACGTGACCCCTAATGGGATGTCCTCAGATCTTTGTTTAGCGGTAGCGAGGACTGAGGTCTGATTTTAATGAGATTGTTATAAAGCCGGAGTGACTACAACCAAGTGAAGAGAAGGATATATGAATAATATGTTGTGATTAGCAAATTAGCATCAACAACAACAAGTAATTGATAACAGGTAACACACAGCCGATTGGCTGAGGCCAGAATTAAGTAAGAATATCACATTTGTACAGATGTACAGTTAATATTTGCACTTTTATGTTGTGCTGTGCTGTGTTGTGCCTTGTAAAATATTGCATTGCATTATATATATTTTGATTTTCTGTCCGATGTCATCCTGTGTTGTGCTGTGATGTGCCGTGTTGTGATATGACAGGTTGTGTAATGCTATGACTTGTCACCCTGTGTTGTGTTATTGTGTCAGGTTGTGTTGCTTACCTGGCACATGTCGGACTGGTCTGCTGCTTGACACCAATACGCTGCACAGTTGTGTTGTTCCCGACCCACAGAGTCCCAGAAGAAGGTGATGTTGGTGACCTCCTCCCCACCCACCACCCAGAAGTCCCGGGGGGTCAGCTCTGCAATAAAACAACCCTACATGATACATCATAGACCCTGCACTGTTCCTGTATTTACCTAGATGCATCCACACCGCACACACGCTTCGTTTGTAGATACAACATAGTGTATGTTGTATTATAGTTAGTTGTTAGTTGGTTTTTTTGTTTAACGCGGCACTCAACAATATTCCAGCTATATGACGGCGGTCTGTATAAATAATCGCGTCTGGACCAGACAATCCAGTGATTGATACCATGAGCATCGACCCACGCAATTGGCATCAAACAAGTCAGCAAGCCTGACCACCCGATCCTGCTAGTCGCATCTTACGACAAGCATAGTCGCCTTTTACGGCAAGCATTGGTTGCTGAAGACCGGGTATTCACGGGTCTGTTGTGTTATACCATAAGAACACGAGAAAACCTCTTTCAGCACTAGAGTATT
This sequence comes from Haliotis rufescens, assembly GCF_023055435.1. Classification (NCBI taxonomy): domain Eukaryota; kingdom Metazoa; phylum Mollusca; class Gastropoda; order Lepetellida; family Haliotidae; genus Haliotis; species Haliotis rufescens. The sequence continues at coordinate 38,975,308 of NW_025963890.1, forward strand.
TGTTGTTGCACAATAGTATTTGTGAGAGCAATAGAGAACTTGTCAGAGCAACGGGGAACTTGTCTGAGCATTAGAGAACTTGTCTGAACACTTTCGAGAGTTCCCTAACCTGGCCTATCTGATAGTATCTGTGCAACTGCCCGTTCCTGCACTGGGCAGGCCGTTTGCCCAATGCGTGCAATTGATAATACAGCTTGCCCACTGCGTGCAATTGATAATACAGCTTGCCCACTGCGTGCAATTGATAATACAGCTTGCCCACTGCGTGCAATTGATAATACAGCTTGCCCACTGCGTGCAATTGATAATACAGCTTGCCCACTGCGTGCAATTGATAATACAGCTCGCCCACTGCGTGCAATTGATAATACAGCTTGCCCACTGCGTGCAATTGATAATACAGCTTGCCCACTGCGTGCAATTGATAATACAGCTTGCCCACTGCGTGCAATTGGTAATACAGCTTGCCCACTGCGTGCAATTGATAATACAGCTTGCCCACTGCGTGCAATTGATAATACAGCTTGCCCACTGCGTGCAATTGATAATACAGCTTGCCCACTGCGTGCAATTGATAATACAGCTTGCCCACTGCGTGCAATTGGTAATACAGCTTGCCCACTGCGTGCAATTGGTAATACAGCTTGCCCAATGCATTCAATGGACAGTAACGTGTATGAGTTTTAAAATCACAGAAGTCAAAAGGACAAAGTTATTTGATCTATTCACCGATTTATTGTACAAAGATCTGTTCACTGAATTTATTTCCCACATGGATGCATCAACACTAAATCATAAATTAGTATTTATATGGTTTCTTAACGACTGTAAAACACAAATAAAATACGGCTCGCAAATAATTCGTCTGATCAAATGAAGACTTTAATGCGCACCAAATAATAGGGTTAACCATTGTTTATTACAGCGACGTGTTCTGTGTCTATACTACAGATACGACATGTTCAAACCTGTCGTCCAAGTTGGTGTATACATAGATCACGTGTTCTAACCTGACCTCCGTGATGGTGTATACAGATACGACATGTTCTAACCTGACGTCCAAGTTGGTGTATACATAGACCACGTGTTCTAACCTGACCACCGTGATGGTATATACAGGGACCACGTATTCTTACCTGACCTCCGTGATGGTGTATACAGTGACCACGTGTTCTTACCTGACCTCCGTGATGGTATATACAGAGATGATGAGGGCGACATTCCGATGTTGTTGACCGCGTACACGTCACACCACAGTCCACGCCGTTCAGTGGGGTTGTCCAGCGTCTCAGAGAACCCCCCTGGACCAACACGTCTCTCCCCCTCATCTCCACACTGCACGCGGTAGCCTTGCATCTCCCCATTCTCCTCCTTAGGCGACAGAGGCTGTAGACATATTAATGTCATATTCATATTCAGTGACCCCATATACATTATTCCTATCAAACTCGCCCAATGGTGACACGATTAAATGTTTTGGGGGGAATTTTGTAAATTCTGATGTTTATGATCCATTTGGATTTTCTTCTTTCCTCGACTCCCATTCTTTAAAATTGGTTTGCGTTAGCCGATAGCGCTGTGATCACTTTGCTGAACGAGACCCTGGTATCTATCTACCTGCCAGTACACGACAACACTCCCTCCGTCAGTTCTAGCCACGGCAGGTGACACCCGTGGTGCGCGCCCTGGAACTGAAAGTGCAGATAATAATACAGACTCTACCAACTTTTGGTGTAATTGAACGATAAAGTTGACATCATTGAAAAAGCATATAACAAATCATCATCTGAATTTTGTTTGTTTGTTAGTCGTTTAACGCCGCACTGGACGATATTCCTGCTAACGGCGGTCTGAAAAATAAGCGAGTCTGACGAAACAATCTAGTGATTGACATCATGAGCATCGATCCACCTAGTTTGGATATGATGACATGCATCTACCAAGTCAGCGAGCCTGACCACCCGATCCTGTTAGAAGCCTCTTACGACAAGCATATCATCATCTTGACATCTGTCAGGATAAACTTGGGCATCATGGCTTGGGCACTTGAGCCATGGAAGTATGCGAGCCTTGAAACAGCCTACCAACCTACCGGCATCCAACGTCTTGACAGCAACTGTGTCACCTCGAGTCTACATCACTGCCACCTACCGGCATCCAACGTCTTGGGGGCAACTGTGTCACCTCGAGGCTACATCACTGCCACCTACCGGCATCCAACGTCTTGACAGCAACTGTGTCACCTCGAGTCTACATCACTGCCACCTACCGGCATCCAACGTCTTGACAGCAACTGTGTCACCTCGAGTCTACATCACTGTCACCTACCGGCATCCAACGTCTTGACAGCAACTGTGTCACCTCGAGTCTACATCACTGCCACCTACCGGCATCCAACGTCTTGACAGCAACTGTGTCACCTCGAGTCTGCATCACTGCCAACTACCGGCATCCAACGTCTTGACAGCAACTGTGTCACCTCGAGTCTACAACACTGCCACCTACCGGCATCCAACGTCTTGGCAGCAACTGTGTCACCTCGAGTCTACAACACTGCCACCTACCGGCCTCCAACGTCTTGACAGTTATGAAGTATCCATAGCTCCAGTAACCTTCCTGACGATGACGTTCTCGACACTTAACGTTGATGGTGTAATTGGTTGATGGTCTCAGGTTCGACAAGCTCGACTGGGTAAAATTCGTTTCCATGTTGTGTGTCTGAGATTAGAAATAACAGATTTATTTAAAACGTATGTGGTAAGTTTTGTAATGAAAGAGCATAAATTTAGCTAAGAGTTGGTTTCAGTTCTTTCATAGACAACGAGGTTGCATGGGACGAAATTTCTTCTTGGTCATGTGGACAGCCAAACGTTATTTTCTGTCCCCTGTTCTGTACTTTCCTAATTATAACCACTCAATGGCACGGCCTAAAAATACACAAAAGTAATCATTCGTACTATATTATTTTCAACTTTAAGGAAAGGCGAGAAGTAAACGATCTTCCTGTTCACATGAATATGTACATCTTCAGTGAGTGAGTGAGGTTTATTGCGCCTCTTTTAGCGATATTCACGCAAACGTTCGGCAGGGGACATCAGAAATGGGCTTCACACAGTGTACCCATGTCAGGAATCGATCCCGGGCGTCTGTGTAACAAGCCAACGTTTGAACCACTGGGCCACCGCACTAGAATCGTGAACAACACTGAGAGGGTGTAGTCAATTAATATAAATATACAATATATAATAAAAATACAGCTTCGTCTAACTCACCTGTTTATCTTTGTCCCCCACAACCGTCCACGTGACTCGGTAAGTGTATGTAGCCGCGTCATCGGGAGGTTGCCATGACAACTGTAGAGACCGCGTCTTCGTATTTTTGACAACAACATCCTTGACTGCTTTGGGGATAACTATAACAGAGAAACCATGGTAATCAATGGGAGAGCTAATGCAAGTAGTACAAGCAAACAACAGTTACCGCTGGGTAGGAACAACATACATACGGTCACTGTACCTTGAAGAAGTGACGAGTGTCTATATTTAGTCAGCTAATGAAATGATCCCGTTTATAACTCATGTGTGGCCAAAAGAACCCTACTCTGTTACCCTACCATTACCTACCATTGATAAGTGATTGAGTGAGTATGGTTTTACGCCGCTTTTAGCAAATTCCGGCAATATCACGGCGGGGGACAACAGACATGGGCTTCACACATTGTATCCATGTCGGGAATCGAACCCCGGTCTTCGGCGTGACGAGCGAACACTTTAACCACTGGGCTACCCGACCGCCCCCTACCATTGATGTAAATGCAGAACAGAAAGCCACCTGTTGTATGTGCCCGTGAAGATCCGGGGTAGAATAGGTCTTCAGCAACCCATGCTTGCCGTAAAAGGCGATTATGCTTGTCGTAAGAGGCGACTATTGATATCGCGACTTGGTTGATGCATGTCATCGTATCCCAAATGCGTGGATTGATGCTCATGATGTCAATCACTGGATTGTCTAGTCCAGACTTGATTATTTACAGACTGCCGTCATATAGCTGAATATTGTTGAGTGCGGCGTTAAACATCAAACAAACAAACAAACATGTTTTATGCGTCAGAAAGACTGTTGTACATTTATTTGTCGTGATCGTCAGTGGCAGCAAATGAGTGAAGTGCTAGTACAATCGCTAATATTGTTTTTAGAGTTATCCTTGGTTGTTGTTTACGAACATGGAAGGCTTGATCGTTCGAGAAGTTTCGGGATGGTCCTTTTTCTAGAAGGCTGGTTATACCCATATAAGAGTGACACGAGGTGTGCATTATCTACTGCGAACCTTTTTGAAAACACTAAATTCCTGCGAGCGTCCACCACATTTCCGGGTTCAAGAACGCAGAAGTACATGTAAGGTCTGTTACAGTAACGTATTACTGCTGCCACGTATTTGACTCATTATTTAGCTTTGTTTGAATGTGAACCTAAAGCTGTAAGTTTCAATATAATTCATTTAAAAATTCATTCCACCGATTTCTTATCGATTTCTGGGTTTACCTTTGCGTTTCAATTTGGGAATTATCTCGTGACACAAGACACGTGGTACTCCTTTTGTCAAAAGAGAAACATTTCGGTTGTGTGGATGTGAGTGAGTGAGTGAGTGAGTTGGGTTTAACGTCGCTTTTAACAGTATTCCAGTTATAACCCGGCGTGTCAGCTTAATGTGGGAGGAAAGCCCGAAGTGATGCAGGTCTAAGACGTTTACCACTTCGGTGAAACCCACGAGCACGGGTATGGTGCTGACAAACCTAGAAACATAATCGGGGCGAACCGGGATTCGAACCCACAATCATAGGTTTCTTGCGTGCCCAAGGGATGCAACTCTGCACAGCGAATCGCGGTGCCTTAGACGACTGGGCCACCTGTGCCCCCCGTTGTGTTGATGTAAGCTGCCTGCTCCTTGGTCTGAACACTCATTGCCTTCTCTCTACCTGAATCCAGGCCTTTGATTCGTTGGTTAAAAATAGCTAATATACAAGACAGCGGCTGTATGTGAGGTGAGGTGAGGTGAGGTGAGGTGAAATTGGGTTTAACGTCGCGGCCAAGATTATTGCACTTATATACCGACGTGCATGCATGTGTGTGTGGCTGCTTGTACTAGTCCGGACTGATGCCGATTTATAGTGCTAGCTCACTGATAAACCATGCCGCAGATTAACATGAATACCCCACTCAGACACAATATACTGACTCCGAGCCGACCAGTCCTTGTTTTAGCCCCTTAATGCCGAGCGCCAGACAGGGTAACAACAAGTACCATCTTGTAACGTCTTTTGGTATGACGCGGCCGGGGATCGAACCCCGGACCTTCCGCTCTCCGGGCGGACGCTCTACCACTAGACCACGGAGGCGGTCGCGGCTGTATGTATTCACGGTTGACTGTGGAACAAAGTGTACACAAACACATGCCATTTTGACGATGTTTTCTCACCTACATCCATTGGGTTGACCGGGAAGTATTCAGACATCGAGGTCACATTTCGTCCACTGTACAGGAGCTGTATTTGGAAATAGTACAGCAAAAATAGGTCATATCCTGGCGGCAGTGAGAAACGTCTGTTGGTTCCAGTGTCAATAGACTCTTCTGGTCTGGAATTCATAAACATCAAATTTGCATATATTTTAAATCATAATTTTTTAGCATTAAGTATACTTTAACGTGCATCAGCATCATTCTGTTCCACAAATGGCTCAAATCATTATGCTTGTCGTAAGAGGCGACTAACGGGATCGGGTGGTCAGGCTCGCTGACTTGGTTGATGCATGTCATCGTATCCCAATTGCGTGGATCGGTGTTCATGATGTCAATCACTGGATTGTCTGGTCCAGACTCGATTATTTACAGACCGCCGTCAAATAGCTGGAATATTGCTGACTGCGGCGTTAAACAAAAAAAACAAAACAAGCATCTTAAAACACTCTTATGATGTCGATAGGAATCGTACAAGGACGGTGCTTAAGTAGAAATTTCGAATAATCATGGACATTATTTGTTGCTTTTTAAGAATTTCTTAAGAATAATGCTGTTTTTGAGAGAACCCCTAATGGACCTGAAACAACAGTAAAAGCAAATATAGGTACATCCGGGTCTGTCTGGTAAAATGAATAATATGTCCAAAAAATGTTTTCCCCCTAAACAAATCGTTTACTGGATACAGGGATACTATGCGGGAAGCTCCATCTCTGGTGTCCCCGACCGTGGCATTGCTGGAATGTTGCTAAAATAGACGTAAAACAATACTCATTCACATGTAACTCACGTATTGCTGTAGGACACCCGACCAGTGATGTGTTCTGGGTGCCGGTAGTCCCTGGGTAGGGAGTACGAACACTGGACTTGTTGGGACCGTGTGGTGCAGTTCAAGCTCGTCACAGCCGCCAGGGGATCTGTACACAACCGACAAACAACACGAGGCTTATCATAGACGCTTCTATGTTACATTGAATAAGAGTGATTGAGTGAGTTGGGTTTAACGTCGCTTTTAACAGTATTCCAGTTATATCGCGGCGTGTCAGCTTAATGTGGGAGGAAAGCCCGAAGTGATGCAGGTCTCAGACGTTTACCACTTCGGTGAAACCCACGAGCACGGGTATGGTGCTGACAAACCTAGACACATAATTGGGGCGAACCGGGATTCGAACCCACAATCATAGCTTTCTGGCTTGCCCAAGGGACGCAACTCTGCACAGGGAATTGCGGCGCCTTAGGCGACTGGGCCAACCGTGCCCCCACATTGAATAAGAAATGAAAACAGTATCATCAGAGTTCGACTTGCACCAAGGAAATTCCGGAGTAGAAATGGTCTCCAGCAAACCAGTTCTTGACGCACGAGGGAGCTAAACGATTCGACGCCGAGGGACGTTGTTCATGATATCAATCATTAGTTTGTATGGTCCAAGTCCAATTGTTAACAGGCTGCCGTTATGTAAAACAACAAGCAAACAAAATTCGAATAGTTCCGAGATCTTTTGGTAGTCCCAGAGCTAAAGAATATTATTTTGTCATTAGTCCTATTTTCGGGGCGGTCGGGTAGCCTAGTTTTTAAAGCGTTCGCTCGTTACGCCGAAGACCCGGTTTCGATTCCCGACGTGTGAAGCCCATTTCTGGTGTCCCCCGCCGTGATATTGCTAAAATATTGCTAAAAGCGGCGTAAAACCATACTCACTCACTCACTCACTCACTCACTAGTCCTATTTTCCTGGCAATCGTCACAAGGAACCAAATGAAAAAGAAATCATTACATTTTATAAGAATAAGCCGCTAGACGATAAATAAAAGATTATGGGCATCAAACGTAACTTTTTAATTGTACTTGTATTTATTATAAACTACGTTTATAACGAACACGCTTATAACGAACTGACGGATATAGCGATCTTACTTTTTTGTCCCGACTATTTGCTGTAGTTATGCTGTATATATGCTTTTTACGAACTACGGTTATAACGAACTAAAATTTGTGGTCCCTTTGAGTTCGTTATATCCGTAGTTTACTGTACTATTAACCGAATTATACGCAGAAGAAAGGGATTGCAACATCGATAAACTGACAAAATGAGTTGATCAACTGAATCTGTTAGGTAAATCAATTTGAAAAACGAGGAAAAGTCAATTCATTTTGTGTATTGGTTGGTCATTACTCACAGTCCACATCGATCCGCACATAACCCAGGCCAAAATCTCCCCCCGGGGTGGTCAGGGTACAGTAGTACACGCCGGCGTCAGAGATAGACGTCACCTTCACCTCGATCGTCGTCGACGTCAACTTCTGGTTCACAACGCTGCCGAGAGATGTGTTGGAGTTTGGACGTCGTATCCAGATAGCGGAGGAGTTGACAGGCAAACTGTCGTCTGTGATGACGCATGTAAACAACATCGTCTCTCCGATGAAAGCTGGATTGAGGTTTACTTTAAGCTCTGGCAAAGAGACGTAAGTGTAATTAGCAACGAGTTGATTACCACCGACGTGCATGCGTGCGTGCGTGCGTGCTTGCGTGCGTGTGGCTGCTTGTACTAGTCCGGAGTAATGCCGATTTTAAAGTGCTAGCCCAGTGACATACCATGCAGCAGCTTAACAAATACCCCACTCAGACATAGTGGACTAACTCCGAGACGACCAGTCCTTTTTTTAGCCTCTTAATGCCGAGCGCCAGGCAGGGTAACAACAAGTACCATCTTTTAAGATATTTTGGTATGACGCGGCCGGGGTAAGACCACCCACCTTCTGCTCTCCTGGCGGATGCTCTACCACTAGACAACGGAGGCGAATAGTGTGTAAGCGAGTTGAGGTGAGGTGAAATTGGGTTTAACGTCGCGTCCAAGATTATTGCACTTATATAGCGACGTGCATGCATGTGTGTGTGTGGCTGCTTGTACTAGTCTGGACTGATGCCGATTAATAGTGCCAGCACACTGAGATATCATGCCGCAGTTTAACATGAATACCCCACTCAGACACAGTATACTGACTCCGAGCCGACCAGTCCTTGTTTTAGCCCTTTTATGCCGAGCGCCAGACAGGGTAACAACAAGTACCATCTTTTAAGATATTTTGGTATTACGTGGCCGGGGTAAGACCACCCACCTTCCGCTCTCCGGGCGGATGCTCTACCACTAGACAACGGAGGCGAATAGTGTGTAAGTATGTGAGTAGGTTGGGTTAAACTCGGCTTTGAACAGTATTCCAGTTATATCACAGCGTAGCAGCTTCATGTGGGAGGAAAGCCCGACGTAAGGCAGGTCTTAGACAATTGTATGTTAACCACTTAAGCAGAACCCACTTGAAAGGGTACGGTGCTGACAAACCTTGAAACATAAACGGGGTGAACCGGGATTCGAACCCACACTCATAGGTTCCTTACGTGTCCAAAAGATGCAACTCTGCACAGATCATGTAGCGCCTTAGACAGCCGTTCCACCCGTGTCCCCTCCTCGTGTGTAGCGTAGCACTATTTAACCATTTTATGATAGCTATTATCGTTATTACTTATCGTTGTCTGGGGCCACGGTTGGCCGAAATCGTTGTGTGTAGTTGTGTCCCTTTGATGGGCCTGAAACCTCTAATGGTGGGTTTGAATCACCGTCTCCGCCTGATCGTATTTTGGTTGGTCAGCACCATACTCGTACTTGTTGGTTTCAGCAAAATGCCAAAAGTTCTGCATTACTTCGGGCTTCCCTCTCACATGAAGCTGACATTCCCTGATATAAATGAAATACTGTTTAAAACAGCGTTAAGCTAAACTGACTCGATCGCTTATGTTTTCCCTCATATGTAGTTTGATAATCCGCACTCTATATATTAAGATTAACAAAAAATTACTTCCGTATCTGTCCGGGAGGAATGACGTTGACCTTGACAGAATGACAATTAACAGCATCAGTGACCTTGACATTGAACAGGTGCCTCCTGACAACAAGCGGAAGGGGAGACAACTCTGTATGAAGAAAGACATGGCCTGCAATGAAACAATATTGTGTTGCCGCCTCCAAATAAGGTCCTGTTCATACAACATGGTACATTTCACGAAACACGAGCAGATTGTAATTCTACTACCGTAACTTTCGTAATGGCTTTGTACTCATGCTGAATGAGTGAATGATGCCTTACGCCGCATTCAGCAATATTACAGCAATATCACTATACGCTTGTTTAAGGGCGGACCATTTGATTTAAAAAAACAACAAAAACACAACTCATAATTTTGTGAAAATAAAAAACTGCTTGAAAAAAACATAACACAATCTCAATAAAAAGTCTCGACCGCAATAAGGCCATCCTCATGAATACAGAGTATTTTGTGAACAAAACCATAATCTTTGACATCGAGATGTCACCATTAGAGACAATATATATAACTCTTATTTATTAATAATCATTTCAAATCTTCTATTTCGAGAGGCCATATCATGCAAGTCACTGTGTTGTATCCTTGAACAAGGTAACAGACTCTGTTTATCCCACTGCGATATGACTGAAACAGTTGTTAAATATGTTGTGAAATGCGTGACCATTACCCCTACTTGGAAAAAAATACAACATGATATATATAAAAGTAGTTTATTGCGATAACCTAAACTGATGAGCAAAAGATGTCCAGGACGAGACTGATGCTTTCGTCAAAAGACCTGAATTTTCAATATTAAGTTTTGCCAAGAGAATCAAGTTGGTCTAAAATGTACCCTTCTGCATATTGAGATGCATTAGTTGTGAGGGTGAAGGGTTTGTTTTGGTCGGTATATCCCAGGATGGTGGCTGTTGTAAGGAATTACTTTAGCTTTTCGATTTCCTGTTTGCAATTGTTGGACCATTCGAAAGACTTGTCCTTTATCAGAAGGTTGTATAGAGGGGAGGCGACGCCAGGAAGGTTTGCTACAAATTTGCCTAAAAAATAACGCATGTCATGGACATTTTTAGGGAGTGGGATCTGTTTGACTGAATCTACTTTTGAAGGATCGACATGTATGCCACCTTTACTGAAAATTTGCCCTAAGTAGGTGACTTGTTTTGTTTGTTTGTTTGTTTGTTTGTTGTTTAACGCCGCACTCAGCAATATTCCAGCTATATGACGGCGTCCTGTAAATAATCGTATCTGGACCAGACAATCAAGTGATTGACATCATGAGCATCGATCCACGTAATTGGGATCGATGACATGCATCAACCAAGTCAGCGAGCCTGACCACCCGATCCCGTTAGTCACCTTTTACGACAAGCATAGTCACCTTTTGTCGCGAATTTACATTTGCTTGGTTTTAGAGTGAGTCCTGCTTCTTTGATCTTTTGGAATACTGCCTTGAGGAGATTCAAATGTTCTTGAAACGTTTTATAAAATATCATAATTACATCTCCATATGTTTTTATGCAAAGCCAATTAATTTCTTTTAGTGCCTGAAATGGTTTTCGAAAATGCCGAAAGGGAGGCGATTCGATTGAAAAACACGATCGGGTGTAATGAAGACCGACTTGTGTTTTGTATCTTGAAGGGGTGGTATTTGCCAAAAGACACTAGCACAATGAAGGACTCTAAAAATGTGTGCATAACTGTCGCCTATATATGACATCAATGACGTAGTAGGGGGGGGAAATGTAGGCTTGGTAACTGCATTGAGGCGTCCATAGTCTACAGCAAAGCGGTAAGAGCTATCTCATTTTACCATGACAACAGGAGAGTGCCATTCAGAAGAACTGGGCTGAATGATATTAGCTTCCAACATTTCTTGCACCTGTCTGGAATATTCTTTCCTAATGGCTGCGTTTGGCTTATATAAAGGGAGCCTAATGGGTCTGGCGTCACCTGTTTCTATGGAGTGATGATGTTAGTGATTATGTCCTAATTCTGACTAATCTGAGGCAAACATTTATCTTTTTGATTGGAGAAATGCGCCTTACTGTATACTTTCAATACTGTCACTACGTTTAAAGCTCTTTTAAGGACCAAACCTCCGCGACGTTCGGGGGCATGGTTCTAGTGCAAACCACTTCAATAGGTTTCTTTAAAACTTCATTTAACCAAAATACCTAATTGTTTCAGCATGTTCCCAAAGTTCAAAGAAATTCTGTCTCCTTTTTCTGTTTAATGTATACAGCAAACATTCAGGGTATCCCCTCTTATCGCACCGGGCAGGACCCTTAATCCCCAGCTCTATCTATAAATGTCAAGTGAAACCTCGTATGATCTTTCATCATATAAAAATGCTTTATTATACTACTTTTTTTCAACGTTCGGTTTTAAAATCACCCAATCTGTACCCCAATTGCGTAGTCGATGCTCATGATGTCAATCACTGGTTTGTTTGGTCCAGATTCGATTATTTACAGACTGCCGTCATATAGCTTGAATATTGCTGAGTGTGACGTTAAACAACAAACAAACAAATAAACAAACATATCATTACGTTTGTTCCAGAACTCAATATGGAATCTGCCCTTAGTTAGTTAGAAAGTGTCTACAGCAAGTGTTTCATCATCAGAATTACATAGCGTTGTGCGGCGTGAAACAACAAACAAACAAAAAACCTACATCTGTACAGTTATTATGTTTTAGTGAACATTTTAACATTCTTTCCATAGGTTGAATTTGAAATGTGGCATAAAGAAAATCTCAGCCCCTAAATAACAAATGGTCCGCCCCTTATAGGTCATATGTCAATATCGTGTTTCCCAATCCAGCATATCCACAACAGAATCTGTTGTTTGAGAGCTTGCATTGTATTCTTGATTCTTGAACAAGGACATGTGGCTTGTTCGTATGTCATGCTCACACACACCTACACCCACACACCCTATATAACCGTAGTTCGGTATAAGCATATATACAGCAAATGGACGGGACCAAAAAGAGTTCGTTATATCTGTCAGTTCGATATAAGCGTGTTCGTAGTAAACGTAGTTTTTACTGCATATATATAGTGTGTGTTGTTCTCAATCATTGTCAGTACGCGCTTTGAAATAATGATATGTGCAATTTAACGTACATAATAACCCCCATGGACTAACGAGTCCCGTCACGAAATCGACACCCGGTTCATAAGCAACATGGCTACTGCCAACTACCGTGCTTAATTTGTTCGATTGCGTGATTTGCAGAGCATGATTACCATCAACTGGATTTTCATATTTTTAATTAAGGCGCTCGCGTGATTTGATGCACTTCGGGAGGTAAAACACATTTTATAAACAATACAGATCTTTACTATCGATTAAATTGTCTTTTACTGAGCGCCGCCAAGCAAGTGCAAGAGATATGAGACGTGTCATCTGATTGGTCAGTTAGATGACATAGAAGGGACTTAACTCGTAATAGCCACTAGTGGCCCTAAAATCGAGCCTAGAAATTCTAGCCGAGTTCGGCAAGGGTGGAAACTGGATTTTAAAAGTCAACTAACTCCCCTGCCCCGGGAAGGTGATCAAGAATAGGCGCACAGGCAGTTTCCACGTTGTCGTGCTCAACATCAGGTTGTACAACAACCATCAACACCAAAGATGAGTCACTTAACATGGTTCAACAACCTTTGGGTTCGCGCTTGGACACTCCAAAGATCAGTGTCTTTGCTTTCTATGTGACACATTTACAGACAAGATTAAAGGTAAGCAACATAAAACAGATATCCTTGTCATGCAGCTGAATGCCTGCCACCCCAGAAGAAGAAATATGGCTTGATAAGGCCATGCAGACCGTCCACCGCCAACTCTAGCATGACCACACAACCATCCAGCATTATCATGACACTACGTCATATTACATTGGCTTGTAAACGTTAATCTTGTTATAAAAAAAGAAAAATGTACATTTACAATATTCTATATACCATTTAATCGGTATTTGGGGTTCTTTCCCTGAGTGCTATTATGTATAAATGGCGTGTTTTGATTGATGATTTCACTAAATGTTAAACTAAATAATAATTGGGAAAGAATATGTCTATCCTTTAAAATTTATGTTTGAAATATCTCAGTTTTGATATATCGGTTCCGGACTACGGCTTATGTATCCTTGACAATCCTTGCCAAGATCCCCATGCTTGTGACAATATTGGCAATGAATAAACATTTATGTGTGGGCATGGCGGGAATAAACCGATCCTTCTTTGTCTCAAAGTTTCTCCGGTTCTCGCCAGAGATAACGGTTAACATTCGAGCAGTATTAATAGCCCCCGCAAAACGTCTTAATCACATACATGATTTTACTTACCAATCGATCCTTGACTTGAATTACGACGTGTGTGTCTTTTCTTTCAATACACAGGAGACGGATCTAACGGCAGTCTCTGACGGCTGTTTAGAAACATGACCCCCCTCGGGTAGACGAGACTGTCGTTAAGACTGGGCCCGTCTACCTACACTTACTCTAACAGCGCTAAGCTTGCGTCGCGTACCAACAGTGGAACCAGTTTAACGGCCGTTATGTGCGTGTCATGACCAGACCCATTGCATGTTAAATGAACTAGCATGTTTCTAAAATCATTGGTCCGAGAAGCTAATGAAGAAAAGTACAGTATGCCGTTACATTAGGGAAGTGTTTATGTTGACACGTTTGGTTTCGTTGGTTGCACTTTCACCATGGGATGACTAGTGTTAGCTAGAATGAGTGAGTGAGTGACTTGTGTTTAACGTCGATCTGAACTGTTTTTCAGTTACATCACGGCGCTTTAGCTTGAAAGCATAAAGTGATCTGGTTCTGAGACATATGGTCAGCGACCATTTTATTTTCTAGGGAGGGTGGGGTGGAGTTTTGAAGGAGAAAGAATAGACCAACAGAAAAAGGGGGAGGGTTCCGTTTCCCGGAAGCCTTCCGGAGCCCTTTCCACTAAAGATCCAGGCCGGAAAACAAAATGTCAAAATTTGGTGCATTTCGTTCAATTAAGTGTGAAAAACATGCAAAATTATTATAAAATTACCAGGAAAATTGAAGTGTGGTGAAGTATGTTTCATCATGTGACATAGTGCTTCACTGCTTCAGTTGATCAACTCTAGTACCTGTTGACGATGTTCAAACATATCCTCACACTTACGCTTACGGGAAAAGATCTTGTGAAATAAATGGTAATATTGTTGAACTTTGACACTTCCCCAGGGTCGTCATCTGACGTTATTGGTAATATTGTTGACCTGTGTCACGTCCCAGGGTCGTCACCTGACGTGAGTGGTAATATTGTTGACCTGTGTCACGTCCCAGGGCCGTCATCTGACGTGAGTGGTAATATTGTTGACCTGTATCACGTCCCAGGGCCGTCATCTGACGTTAGTGGTAACATTGTTGACCTGTGTCACGTCTCAGGGCCGTCATCTGACGTTATTGGTAATATTGTTGACCTGTGTCACGTCCCAGGGCCGTCATCTGACGTTAGTGGTAATATTGTTGACCTGTGTCACGTCTCAGGGCCGTCATCTGACGTTAGTGGTAATATTGTTGACCTGTATCACGTCCCAGGGTCGTCATCTGACGTTAGTGGTAATATTGTTGACCTGTGTCACGTCCCAGGGTCGTCATCTGACGTTAGTGGTAATATTGTTGACCTGTGTCACGTCTCAGGGCCGTCATCTGACGTTAGTGGTAATATTGTTGACCTGTGTCACGTCTCAGGGCCGTCATCTGACGTTAGTGGTAATATTGTTGACCTGTGTCACGTCCCAGGGCCGTCATCTGACGTTAGTGGTAATATTGTTGACCTGTGTCACGTCTCAGGGCCGTCATCTGACGTTAGTGGTAATATTGTTGACCTGTGTCACGTCCCAGGGCCGTCATCTGACGTTAGTGGTAATATTGTTGACCTGTGTCACGTCCCAGGGTCGTCATCTGACGTTAGTGGTAATATTGTTGAACTTTGTCACGTCCCAGGGCCATCATCTAAAGTTATTGGTAATATTGTTTACCTGTGTCACGTCATCTGACAATAAAGGTAACATTTTGTTCCAGATCAATATTAGATCAAATGAGTCTTAATTGCCACTGCAGCCGTCAACTGAAGAGTATCTTTTGAGGTGAGGTGAAATTGGGTTTAACGTCGCGTCCAAGACTATTGCGCTAATATAGCGACGTGGATGCACGTGTGTGTGTGGCTGCTTGTACTAGTCCGGTCTGATGCCGATTTATAGTGCTAGCTCACTGAGAAACCATGCCGCAGGCGTTACAACAACAATCCCACACTGTCCGGCATATAATATGTCCTCGTCACGATATGGCTGAAATTCTGCCGATGTGACGTTAAATTTTAACTCACTCACTCAATATTATCTGTCCATATACGTCCTATGTGCTTCAGCCGTACGTTGTTGTCATTACCCGCCAATGGCCGTGGTCCTTGAAGAAATCCAAACACCTAAATCTGCTTTAATGGCCTCTACAAGGTAACACAAACGGACTTTAAGTATTGTACAGTCGTGCCTCGTTTATACGGACACTTGCGTCATTTCACGAATTTCCGTATAACTGGGGGGAGGTAGGGTAGCCTAGTGGTTAAAGCGTTCGCTCGACACGCCGAAGACCCGGGTTCGATTCCCGACATGGGTTCAATGTGTGAAGCCCATTTCTGGTGTCCCCCGCCGTGATAGTGCTGGAATATTGCTAAAAGCGGCGTAAAACCATACTCACTCACTCACTCACTAGTCCTATTTTCCTGGCAGCTTCTTCCTGGAAGAGTTACTTCCCTTCAATTATGCAACTCAGGACAGATGACAGCGCAAACAGATACATCCACTCAATACTTTATATACCAAACTTTGGAGTCCTGTTCATGTGGAGTGAAACTTCTTGACCAGCCCGTCATGCCGGAAATATTTCGCAGGAAGTATTTTTCTAATTGAAATACGCAATCTTCGCTTTCGCTTTCGCTTCAATATCGTGTTTTCCTGTTCAGGACAGTTCAGGACACTCGACTGTTCAACTTCATTGCCTCTACACGAATGTGGGTTTAAGGGAAATGTTTAGGAGATACGGAAAACTCGAAAAACAAAATAATATATTTATACAAAACATTATTTGTTTGTTTAACGCCACACTCAAAATATTCCAGCTTTACATAGACACAGAGCAGTGTACAATTCGGTAACACATTGTTGGACATACAGGTGTTATTTGATATATATATATCTTACTGCCAATGTATAAAATGATTGAAAATGTCACTTTGGCAATTCAAAAAACAGCTAAATATGTCATTTTACAAATTGATCGGAAAATCTGTCCAAATATTTCACCATGCTTACGAAATCCAATCAGTTTGATGTTGAATTTTATCACCCAGTGGCTGAAAATGATAGGATTAGTGAGTGAGTTGGGTTTACCGCCGCTTTTAACACTATTCAAGTTATATCACGGCATGTCAGCTGAATGTGGGAGGAAAGCCCGAAGTGATGCAGGTCTCAGATGTACTTCGGTAAAACCCACAAGCACGGGTAGGGTGCTGACAAACCTAGAAACATAATTGGGGCGAACCGTGATTCGAACCCACAATCATAAGTTTCTGGCGTGTCCAAGGGACGCAACTCTGCACAGCGAATCGCGGAGCCTTAGACGACTGGGCCACCCGTGCCCCCTGATATATAGGATTAGAAAAACGAAAGTTAGTGTATGTATATATTTAAGGCTTCTTATTCTAGCATAATTAGTCTATTGTGATGTTTTAAGCCATTTTGGAGGTGGACTGTAGAACTGATATGACATTCCGGTCCTGAGTGGTTTCCTGATAGCATGCATCTGTAGAGTTATCTACCCTTGTCTGGCCCAAGGGTGGTCACAGTCACCAGGCCAATGCACTGGTGTTACTGGATTCTTTGTGATGTCACCAACATAACATGCACTGCCTAAGTCGGAGTACCGACATCATTGTTGTTATACCCGGACACTTCATCATCACAGTCTTTCCCCAGATCCGCCATCTTTAACATCCTGCCTCCTCCCTGAGTGTCAACATGGAGTAGGACTGGTTGCTATGTGCTGATGATTTGTTGGAATCAGTCTGGCTCATGGCAAAGACATACTCAATATTTGTAGCTGATACATAGTCATTTTGAAGATGCATACTTGTGCCATTTGGAGTCTGGGGTTCTGACTCTCCAACAGTGCCTTTCCCACCATCTCTTACCTCCCCTACCAAATGAACTGCTCCTCCGTTGTCCACAATGACCTCCTCTTTGACATGACCTGGTCCTCCGTTGTCCTCAGTGACCTCCCCTATAGCATGACCTGGTCCTCCGTTGTCCTCAGTGACCTCCCCTTTAACATGAACTGCTCCTCCGTTGTCCACAATGACCTCCTCTTTGACATGACCTGGTCCTCCGTTGTCCTCAGTGACCTCCCCTATAGCATGACCTGGTCCTCCGTTGTCCTCAGTGACCTCCCCTTTAACATGAACTGCTCCTCCGTTGTCCACAATGACCTCCTCTTTGACATGACCTGGTCCTCCGTTGTCCTCTGTGACCTCCCCTTTAACATGACCTGGTCCTCCGTTGTCCTCAGTGACCTCCCCTATCACATGACCTGGTCCTCCGTTGTCCTCAATGACCTCCCCTTTAACATGACCTGGTCCTCCGTTGTCCTCAGTGACCTCCCCTATCACACGACCTGGTCCTCTGTTGTCCTCAATGACCTCCTCTGGCACATGTCCTGATCCTCCGTCACCATCAATGACCTTCCCTACCAGATGATCTCCTCCGTCCTCAGTGACCTCCTTTACCACATGAACTGGTCCTCCGTCCTCAGTGACCTCCTGTACCACATGGACAGGTCTTCCGTCCTCAGTGACCTCCTGTACCACATGAACAGGTCTTCCGTCCTCAGTGACCTCCTCTACCACACGAACAGGTACTCCGTCCTCAGTGACCTCCACTACCACTTGACCGGGGTCTACTCTGGAACATGGGCCGTGGTCATTCAGAAGTACCCGTGCTTCATCAGGTGCCTGCAACACAGAATCCTTTTCTGTCGAAGATGATAGATCACAAATATACAACTTGTAGGAAAATCAGCGTAAAAGACAAACATTTCTTCAGTCGCCCTGCTGATTCTGGCGCTGTTACCGACATACACATTGACACCCATGCCCCTGTATCCCCCGTGTTCATTCTTGTATGCGCCAACACGCGGGCCTGCCCCAGCATACACCCAGGACTACACCCCTAGAACCACCTGCTCAACCCTCCACCCTACGTGCTTGCACGTGTATGTAGGTCTACAGACTACACCATTTCGAACACATCTTCCCGAAGCAAGGGAGTTAACTGACTACAAAAGTCCAGCTACCACCCTTGCCGAACAAGGCTGGAATTCCGTGGCTCGATCGTAGCGCCAACAGTGTCTATTACGCGTTACGTCCCTTCTATGTCCCTCCTACTGACCAATCAAACTCCGCCTCTCATATCTGATCAATAATAATGATATTTTTGGTAATAAAACGGGTCTTACCTCGTAAAAAGTCTTCTAACCGTTTGAGCACCTTGATTAAAAACATGGAAAGATTTGGAAAATATCTGTCGACGTCCAGATGACGGTACACATGCTTGGCATTTCGTCCGAAATCTGACTGGAGTTTACGAACCGGATGTCGATTTCGTCACGGGATTTGATTGGATTATGCACAGACCCGTTAGTCCAGCCAAAATATAACTCCATGATACCATACTTTTATAGTCAGTTAACTCCCTTGCCTCGGGAACTGGACTTTTATAGTCAGTTAACTCCCTTGCCTCGGGAACTAGACTTTTACAGTCAGTTAACTCCCTTGCCTCGGGAAGATGATTCGAACACCACGTTAACACATTGTCAATGCCTATATGTACACCAAAGCATTGATACCTGTGATACATACAATAGTTAAAGACCTCCAATATCAATGCAACGCCCAATATATTAATGACAATCAGTAATTATTCCATGCCCTTTATGAAGTATTCTTGAAATATTAACAATTAGTTATACAACAGAAACTCTCTCAATGTTAATAATAAACACCACACGTTATATGAATAATATATTGTACGTACAAGCTGCTACATCCATCCCGTAACAACCTCCTTATACATTGAATATTTGTTTCCGGAATAACTGTCTCTGTTGATGATGCAGACAATTGTTATCTTAATGTTCACAGACATGTAGGTGCACTTACAAACGGCGGGTACGAAAACCTATGTCCTTTCGTCCATGAAGATCTTGCCCTGAAATTGAAACAGTTGATGCATTCAGGAAAAAGCTTGATACTTGGGCCTGAAATGAGGATATTGGTTGGTTGGTTTGTTGTTTAACGCCGCACTCAGCAATATTCAAGCTATACGACGGCGGTCTGTAAATAATCGTGTCTGGACCAGACAATCCAGTGATTGATTTCATGAACATCGATTCACGTAAATGGGATTGATGACATTCATCAAGCAAGTCAGCGAGCCTGACCACCCGATCCCGTTAGTCGCATCTTACGACAAGCATAGTCGCCTTTTACGGCAAGCATGGGTTGCTGAAAACATATTCTACCCCGTATCTTCACAGGTTGAAGAGGATGTATTAAGGCAGTGTACATTCAGGTAACAACACGCCGGTGCAAAGTGCTGCAAGGCCCAGAATTGTTCCACACTAGTGGTTCCAATTTGATAAGCCACCACTAGTCTATTTGGAAATTGACAACTGCCATTCGACAAAATGTCCAGAACATTTGACATTTGCCACAACAAGATGCAGACTGTATGCGATTATATAAGAAAGCTACGCGATAAATCGTAAAGAACAAGAAGAACGAAGCCTGATATATTTCACGATAAAATACTGTTCTGTCATGACGTCCCATTAGGTAAATATTTTCAAAGCTTGTACATTTTATCAACATCCTTAAATAGGCCGTACATGATGTTGATATCTCATATAAGAAATATACGACTCGTGGTCGTTTTATCGTCCAATAAAACACTGAACTGCTCCGCCAATCATGGTTTATTCTCCCTGCAGTGTTTTATTGAACTCCGACTCGTCTTATTTCTTAAATATAAGATCGCGACGTGATAAATCGGAAAGAACGATGAAGAACAAATCGTGGTTTATTCCACGATAAACATATTGTTCTATCATGACGTCATTTCTGGAGATTCGATGATGACATCATATATTGGACGACGTTATTTTAGAGAGGGAAGTGTCTAGGAAGTTGTTCCCTACAGATATAGCTGAGCTACGCAGATAAACGCAGTGGCCGAACGATCGCATCCAAGAATGGGAGAGATATGACAATCAGTATTTGGAGAAAAGGTACAGATAATCGACGTACGGATTGTGAGAATATGTGGGAAATACCAAACTTAACCCACCTGTCCACCTGACATCATTGTTAAAATTTGTGTAAATATTTTGTAAGCTTGTACATTTTTTTAACATCCGTAAAGAGACTGTACATAATGTTGATATCTTATACAAGAAATAAACGACTCGTGGTCGTTTTTATCGTACAATAACACAATGCAGGAAGTAAACTACTCGGGGTGGGCCCCTTATGCTTTATACTCCCCGCATACTTATGAACGTCAATATCGCGGTCATGTGACCTACCGCTCGTCCAATGGAAAAGCCGTATATCGTGAAAACGTCAAATTAAAAAAATATTGTACGATAAACAACGACCATGAGTCGATTATTTCTCAAAAATATGGCGATGGCAGTCACTCTGTTGGAAGTGTGAGCATTCCCTCCAGCGGCTGGTACACATTTGATGGCCTGGATGGGTACAACCAATATTGACACTGTTGGGGATAGTTTGTGATATGTTTGTTTGTTTGTTTGTTTTTTAACGCCGCGCTCAGCAATATTCCAGCTGTATGACGGCGGTCTGTAAATAATGGAGTCTGGACCAGACAATCCTGTGATTGACATCATGAAAATCGATCCACGCAATTGGGATAGATGACATTCATCAACCAAGTCAGCGAGCCTTACCACCCGATCCCGTTAGTCGCCTTTTACGGCAAGCATGGGTTGCTAGAGACCTATTATATCCCGGATCTTCGATAGTTAGCTGGATATACCCGTGCCCCCAGTTGTTACTAGAACGTGGCATGTCCTCATTGGCTCCCAACTTGTAAATACATCTGTGAAACTTTACCTCTTAACGACGATGAAACATGAAGAGGTGACGAGGACGAATATAAAACAACCGGTGACAGCCAGTATTATCTTCAGAGGATTAGCTGCTGTAACAAAATCAAAGATACAAGATTTGATCAATCTTCCTTTGAACTAAGTGAACTGAAGATTTAATATTCAGAAAACGTGAACGTAATTCCTTAATCCCTTACTTACAATTCGAGTTGATCTTTGTTCTGATAAAAATAATTTGAAAAGTTAATCCGCTTATTATAGGGAGAGCTGTGATTCTTAATACTAAAATACCAAATATTTTGACATAAACTGTGTTCTGAGGTTAGAATAAGACTTAACTGGTTTACCCTTATACAGTGTATGTGTGATACACGTATAAAGTGATGCTTCCACTATCAATCATTGATGTGGTAAGTGAGTAAGAGCGTTAGAGTTTGTGCCGTTGCATACATGCTAGGCGTCACAGGCTAAGGCTTTAAACCTTTAGGGCTAACTCACTACTCCTGAAAAAGATCGCGTTTAACACATTGTCGTCTTTGTCAAAGACAAATGGTAGTATTTAATTACACATTACAGTATCACAGGATAGTCTTACCGTCCTCGACTCGTCCTATGACAGGAGTACTCCAAGGACCTTGGAGGACCTGGGACACCGCCCGGATGTTGACCTTATAATCAGCTCCAGGTTCAAGGTCGCTGATGAGGTAGCTGACCGCATCTCCGTCCACAACTCTGGTCCCACTGGAGCCTGTGAAGGGTTTCACACCGTTATGAAACACAATTTTTAGTAACACCAGATAGGTTCTATGACCCAGTTCTTTATGATGCCACATCATATGGAGTTGCGACAATTATCCATGCCATAGTCAGCATGCTGACCGTGGGTTCCAATCCAAAATTCGTCTAGATAATGATGCTTTGTTCCAGCACCATGCAGACTGTAAACATCTTCATCATAACAAAGTCATACAAAGCTCACCTGAACGCCACACAAAGGTCATCTGAACAGTTCCTAAACGCCACACAAAGCACACCTGAACAGCTTCTGAACACCACACAAAGCTCACCTGATCAATTCCTGAACACCACGCAAAGCTCACCTGAACAGTCCCTGAACGCCACCCAAAGCTCACCTGAACTGTTCCTGAACGCCACCTAAAGCTCACCTGAACTGTTCCCGAACTCAACACAAAAGTCACCTGGACAGTTCCTTAACGGCACACAAAGCTCACCTGAACAGTTCCTGAACACCATACAAAGCTCACCTGAACAGTTCCTGAATACCACACAAAGTTCACCTGAGCAGTTGCCTGCAGCCGTAGGTACCAGACAATAGGAGACGATGTAGTTGGTGATGTGGGCGGTTTTCTGTCGACAGTCGGGGGGTCTCCATACCACATGTACACCCAGTGGGGGCTGATTCGGGGACAGTTGGAATTCATCGGGGGCGGGAGGGACTGCAACGGTATGTATTAAACAAGTCATGCCACGCTATAAACTGACGGACAAATAAGAAATAGTTATTCGATGGTGAAGTATTTGATACGGGTATATTGGGCGACATATTCATATGGCGTCTCAAGGAACATGGTGGTCGCAAGTTCACTGTACAAAGTAATGCGCAGAGTGAGTGAGTATGGTTTTACGCCGCATTTAGCAATATTCCAGCAATATCACGTTGGGGGACACGGAGTCGGCTTCACACATTGTACGGTACTACCCATGTTGGGAATCGAACCCGGGTCTTCGGCGTGACGAGCGAACGCTTTAACCACTAGGCTACACCACCGCCCCTAATGAGCAGCGAGAAAATGACCACCACGAGCACCAGTGCACTCGTCAACGTCGCCAGCCGCCTAATGACGTCACTGGCGTTGCGACTCTCCCCTCAGTGCGGCTTCCAGCTGGGCGGTTCTGTGGTGGATGAGGACCCCTTCTGATGAATTATAATACTAGGCTATGCGGATATTTCCACATCAGGGGCATGCTCAAATCTCCGTTATTACCCCAGGCACTTCCTCAGTGTGCACTCAAGAATCGTTTTCAGCTTCCTGGGGAGTATACAACCCAAGCTGCCTGTTAGGCGCTAGAAGGTTTACAACCACTCATCCTACCGGACACCCAATGCATATCAAATAGGACATTAACTCAAGCATTCTTTTATGACCAGCGGTACTGTTCCACTCAAGAAATTTTAAATTTTAAAACAAATGTATTTGACAAGAAAATACAATTATCATAAAATACCCTACCTTTGTGTGGGGCATAGATGCAATACTGCCACTTGATAGGGCTCCAGTTAAGACCTCCAGGGGCAGACAACTGTTCTGAGAAGCCAACCATAAGGCGTTGGTCAGTTATCACGTGACCGGTATCGAGAGTCAGACTCTGTTGGTCACATGTCACGGTCTCCCACTGGACAGGGGTCTGAAAGTTGAACACCTCCAATACAAACACTGGACCTGCACGCATAAAATGCTTCTCCGTAGATATGTTTAAACTGCACTGTTTTCAGGCAAAGACACATGAGGTACATCTGCTAGCCAAGGATATATCATTGTGTTGACTTGTGCTGTACTTTACAGTGCTATGGTGTACTTTACAGTGGCGTGCTGTACTTTACAGTGGTGTGCTGTACTTTACATATGTGTGCTGTACTTTACAGTGGTGTGCTGTACTTTACATATGTGTGCTGTACTTTACATATGTGTGCTGTACTTTACAGTGGTGTGCTGTACTTTACATATGTGTGCTGTACTTTACAGTGGTGTGCTGTACTTTACATATGTGTGCTGTACTTTACAGTGGCGTGCTGTACTTTACAGTGGTGTGCTGTACTTTACAGTGGTGTGCTGTACTTTACAGTGGTGTGCTGTACTTTACATATGTGGGCTGTACTTTACAGTGGCGTGCTGTACTTTACATATGTGTGCTGTACTTAAGAGTGGTGTGCTGTACTTTACATATGTGTGCTGTACTTTACATATGTGTGCTGTACTTTACATATGTTTGCTGTACTTTACATATGTGTGCTGTACTTTACAGTGGTGTGCTGTACTTTACATATGTGTGCTGTACTTTACATATGTGTGCTGTACTTTACATATGTGTGCTGTGCTGTACTTTACAGTGGTGTGCTGTACTTTACAGTGGTGTGCTGTACTTTACAGTGGCGTGCTGTACTTTACAGTGATGTGCTGTACTTTACAGTGGCGTGCTGTACTTTACAGTGGTGTGCTGTACTTTACATATGTGTGCTGTACTTTACAGTGGTTTGCTGTACTTTACAGTGGCGTGCTGTACTTTATATATGTGTGCTGTACTTTACAGTGGTGTGCTGTACTTTACAGTGGCGTGCTGTACTTTACATATGTGTGCTGTACTTTACATATGTGTGCTGTGCTGTACTTTACAGTGGTGTTGTGTACTTTACAGTGCTGTGCTGTGCTTTACAGTGGCGTGCTGTACTTTACATGTGTGGGCTGTACTTTACATATGTGTGCTGTACTTTACAGTGGTGTGCTGTACTTTACAGTGGCGTGCTGTACTTTACAGTGGTGTGCTGTACTTTACAGTGGCGTGCTGTACTTTACAGTTGCGTGCTGTACTTTACATATGTGTGGTGTACTTTACAGTGGTGTGCTGTACTTTACAGTGGCGTGCTGTACTTTACAGTGCTGTGCTGTACTTTACAGTGGTGTGCTGTACTTAACATATGTGTGCTGTACTTTACAGTGGTGTGGTGTACTTTACAGTGGTGTGCTGTACTTTACAGTGGCGTGCTGTACTTTACAGTGGTGTGCTGTACTTTACAGTGGTGTGCTGTACTTTACAGTGCTGTGCTGTACTTTACAGTGCTGTGCTGTACTTTACATATGTGTGCTGTACTTTACATATGTGTGCTGTACTTTACAGTGCTGTGCTGTACTTTACATATGTGTGCTGTACTTTACAGTGCTGTGCTGTGCTGTACATATGTGTGCTGTACTTTACAGTGGTGTGCTGTACTTTACATATGTGTGCTGTACTTTACAGTGGCGTGCTGTACTTTACAGTGGTGTGCTGTACTTTACATATGTGTGCTGTACTTTACATATGTGTGCTGTACTTTACAGTGCTGTGCTGTACTTTACATATGTGTGCTGTACTTTACAGTGGTGTGCTGTACTTTACATATGTGTGCTGTACTTTACATATGTGTGCTGTACTTTACAGTGGTGTGCTGTACTTTACAGTGGTGTACTGTACTTTACATATGTGTGCTGTACTTTACATATGTGTGGTGTACTTTACAGTGGTGTGCTGTACTTTACAGTGGTGTGCTGTACTTTACAGTGGTGTGCTGTACTTTACAGTGGCGTGCTGTACTTTACATATGTGTGCTGTACTTTACAGTGGTGTTCTGTACTTTACATATGGGTGCTGTACTTTACATATGTGTGCTGTACTTTACAGTGGTGTGCTGTACGTTACAGTGGTGTGCTGTACTTTACAGTGGCGTGCTGTACGTTACAGTGGTGTGCTGTACTTTACAGTGGTGTGCTGTACTTTACAGTGGTGTGCACCGTTATCAATCGGGAGTGGCTACAACCAAGTGAAGAGAGGTATGTATGCATAATATGTTGTGATGAGCAAATTAACATTAATAACAAGTAATTGATAACAGGTGGCACATAGATGACTTTCTATCCGATGTCACCCTGTGTTGTGTTATTGTGTCAGGTTGTGCTGCTTACCTGGCACATGTCGGCCTGGCCTGCTGCTTGACACCAATACGCTGCACAGTTGTGTTGTTCCCGACCCACAGAGTCCCAGAGGAAGGTGATGTTGGTGTCCCCCTCCCCACCCACCACCCAGAAGTCCCGGGAGGTCAGCTCTGCAATACAGCAATCCTACATGTAGATACATTCACTGGGGGCACACCATTACACTGGCCACCCTACCTCTTCATCAACAGTCGCAATGGAAGATTGCCATTGAAAACTATCGGTATTATTGTTTGTTTGTTGCTTTCTTTCTTGTTGTTTAACGCCACACTCAACAAGATTCCTGTTGTATGACGACGGGCTGTAAATAATCGACTGGACCAGACAATCCAGTTATTGACATCATCAGCATCGATCCGAGCAATTGGGATACGAGCCTGATCACCCGATCCCGTTAGTCGCCTCTTACAACAAGCATAGTTGCCTTTTACGGCAAGCATGGGTTGCTGAAGACCTATTAATATAGGTTATGGTACAGAGACCACGTGGTCTAACCTCACCTCCTTGATGGTATATACAGAGACCACGTGGTCTAACCTAACCTCCTTGATGGTATATACAGAGACCACGTATTCTTACCTGACCTCCGTGATGGTGTATACAGAGACCACGTGGTCTAACCTGACCTCCGTGATGGTGTATACAGAGACCACGTGGTCTAACCTGACCTCCGTGATGGTGTATACAGAGACCACGTGTTCTAACCTGACCTCCGTGATGGTATATACAGAGACCACGTGTTCATACCTGACCTCCGTGATGGTATATACAGAGATGACGAGGGCGACTTTCCGACGCTGTTGACCGCGTACACGTCACACCACAGTCCACGCCGTTCAGTGGGGGTGTCCAACGTCTCAGAGAACCCCCCGGGACCAACACGTCTCTCCCCCTCATCTCCACACTGCACGTGGTAGCCTTGCATCTCCCCATTCTCCTCCTTAGGCGACAGAGGCTGTAGACATATTGATGTCATATTCATATTTATAATTTTAGTGACCCCATACACCTTGTTCCTATCAAACTCACCCAATGGTGACACGATTAAATGTTTTGGGGGGAATTTTGTAAATTCTGATGTTTGTGATGAAACTCAAACCCATCTGGAGTTTTTGCTTTTCCTGATAGAGGTATCTAATTTGTAATAGCGCTCCGGTCATCATACATCCCATTCTTTGAAATTGGTTTGCGTTTGCCGAGAGCGCTGTGATCACTTTGCTGAACGAGACCCTGGTATCTATCTACCTGCCAGTACACGACAACACTCCCTCCATCAGTTCTAGACACGGCAGGTGACACCCGTGGTGAGCTCCCTGGAACTGTAAGTGAAGACAAAAACTAAACTTATTGGGAATGGAAATCAACCCATCAAATCCATCAACTAGTGTAGTCTCTGCTCACATACCAGCAATCAACGTCTTGACAACATCACAATCATACATTCTGTCGTCACCATGTCTCTCAAGCAGACCTACCGACGTCCGCTTGACTCTCAATCACATCTGCCTCTGTCACCTTGACCCTCAACCACACCTACCGCCGTCACCTTGACCCCCAATCACACCTACCGGTGTCACCTTAACTCACAATCACACCTAACGCCGTCACCTTGACTCACAATCACACCTACCGCCGTTACCTTGACTCAAAACCACACCTACCGCTGTCACCTTGCACCTGAATCCCGCCTACCGCTGTCACCTTGACTCACAATCACGCTTTCTGCCGTCACCTTGACCCTCAATCACACCCACCGCTGTCACCTTGACTCACAATCATACCTACCGCTGTCACCTTGCACCTGAATCCCGCCTACCGCCGTCACCTTGACTCACAACCACACCTACCGCTGTCACCTTGCACCTGAATCACGCCTACCGCTGTCACCTTGACTCACAATCACGCCTTTTGCCGTCACCTTGACCCTCAATCACACCCACCGCTGTCACCTTGACTCACAATCATACCTACCGCTGTCACCTTGCACCTGAATCACGCCTACCGCCGTCACCTTGACTCACAATCACGCCTTCCGCCGTCACCTTGACTCACAATCACGCCTTCCGCCGTCACCTTGACTCACAATCACACCTACCTCTGTCACCTTGAACCTCAACCACACCTACCTCCGTCCCCTTGACCCTCAACAACACCTACCGCCGTCACCTTGACTCACAATCAGACCTACCGCCGTCACCTTGACCCTCAACAACACCTACCGCCGTCACCTTGACTCACAATCAACACCTTACACCATCACCTTGATCCTCAACCACATCTAACACAGTCACCTTGACCCTCAACCACACCTAACACAGTCACCTTGACCCTCAACCACACCTACCGCCATCACCTTGACCCTCAACCTACCATCGTCCAGCGTCCTGACAGTGACCGGGTCTCCCTGGCTCCAGTATCCTGCCAGCAGTTTAAGTTCTCGGCCTTGAACTAAGACCGAGTAGTTGGTGAATGGTGTTAGTTCCCGCAAGAGGATAGTGGTTGAGTTTGTCTGCACTGTGGAAATCTGAGATAGAAGATTGTAGCTATCATGAATCCAAACACACATGGGGATATACGGTTCTGATTTGTGAATATAAGTCTTACTACATGAATATTTTTTGCGTCTATGGGTATAAATACACATTTAAATAATGATTGTTTGCGTCAGAAGTTTTAGTTTTGAAAATTAGAAGTCAGTCATGTTTTCACATTTTAAACGTGGATCACAGGTATTGTTGAGAGGGGTAACATAGAATTTAATTGATGTTGTTTCACTAGACTGGAGTAGTCTCCATTTTATTACAATCCAATGCACATAATGTCCCATTCTGACATAAACAATCGAATTTTAAAAACAATAAAATAAAACAATCACTCGAAACATTGTTCAAAAATGTTATACATTAGATTTTTCTTATGGATTCAGAAGCCAACAGTGATAAGAAAAATACATAACTCGCATTTGTTTTCAATTATTTTTTAATATATTTTGGAAAAAGCCTGCTTCCGTTGTGCGGGTTCACCTGTTTCTCGTTTCGCCACACAGCAGCGTACGTGACCCGGTATATGTATGCAATGTGAGCATCGAGTTCTTTCCACGACAACTGGAGACGTGTGGCCCTCCTTTCCTTGACGTTAACATTTTCGACTGGCGGTGGGATGACTACAAATAAAAAAAACAAGGTATTTGGTAACACACTCGATACCGCGGTATCTCCAGGGAGACCGATCCACAACCAGGGGTACCGGCGCATAAATGAAGAAATACACGCATATGTTGTTATATTTTAGCAATGAAGCAAACTTTATCCAAACCTTATCCTAGATCATTGTCTTTTTCAATTCTGGTGACCTTGGCCTTACCCTCAACCACAGACCTTGCCTAAGAAGGCATGCATGGCAAGCTTGGTTACCATCAAATGCTACTGGGTCAAAAGCAATCTCATTGAAATCAGATCTTAGTTCTCGCTACCGCTAAACAAAGATGTGAGGACATCCCATTACGGGTCACGTCAGACCGACCTTGCGCGAAATTTGACCGACCAATGGAATGACCAATCAGAAGGCAGCTTTCTCGTGCTTTACGGCACTAATTTCAAATTGACGACTACGCTTCGAAACGTATTTTGACAAATTCTCGATTACAAATTTTAAACCTGAACAAAAGATTATTCTGGAATGGCTAATAGATGGTCTAGATCGTATGGATACAGTCGTTAAACCCGTAACTATCGTTCGGAGTTAAAGTTTTCGAGGCTGCATGATCAGAAATCACATTCCGACTGTCACGTTCATAGTCTGGGAAGCGATGCTCTGATTGGTCGGATAAAAGGTCGTTCTGACATGACCCGTAATGGGATGTCCTCAGATCTTTGTTTAACGGTAGCGAGAACTGAGGTCTGATTTTAATGAGATTGGGTCAAAGATATTTACAAGTAAGTTGAAACTATGCAAGTAGTCGCGTTGACCTTGAAAGACAACCATATGGAAGAACGACCATGTTTGCAGATGTATGGCGTGTTTCTAAGAGCATTTCAGCTATACCTACCCACTTCCATGGGAACAACAGAAAAATTCTTCGACATCTTGGACACTTTTCTTCCGTTGTACTGTAGCCGAATTGCAAAAATGTAGTACAAAAACAGATCGTGTCCCTCTGACAAAGAAAAGTTTCTGTCGGTGCCATTGTAGCAAATGGTTTGTAACTCTGTGTAATTACTGAAAGTCCAATATGAAAAGTTATACAACGCTATGTAATTCTGATGATGAAACACTTGCTGTAGACACTTTCTAACTAACTAAGGGCAGATTCCATATTGAGTTCTGGAACAAACGTAATGATATGTTTGTTTATTTGTATGTTGTTTAACGTCACACTCAGCAATATTCAAGCTATATGACGGCGGTCTGTAAATAATCGAGTCTGGACCAGACAATCCAGTGACTGGCATGATGAGCATCGATCCACGCAATTGGGACACGATGACATGCATCAAACCAAGTCAGCGAGCCTGACCACCCGATCCCGTTAGTCGCCTCTTACGACAAGCATAGTCGCCTTTCACAGCAAGCATGTGTTGCTGAAGACCAATTCTACCCCGGATCTTCACGGGTTCGTAATGATATGGCTAAACATTGTAACTGTAATCTTTCTATTAATTAATCTACTTTCTATTAACGTGTCAATAAATATAAGCCGAAAATTAGAGTCGATTGCACGATTCCGACTTACTCATGCACATATGGTTTAAGAATCATTATCATTTATTTATCAAAACCGCGAACATATGGTACAAATCAAACTTTTGGAAATGTTCTTCACATGTCTTCCAATAAACTGTTTGAAAGCTTTACTAAATCCTTGAATGCTGCAGCCTTGATCAAACATCTTGTGTATGTGTGAGTGAGTGAGTGAGTGAGTTTGGTTTTACGCCGCTTTTAGCAATATTCCAGCAATATCACGGCGGGGACACCAGAAATGGGCTTCACACATAGTACCCATGTCGGGAATCGAACCCGGGTCTGCGGCGTGACGAGCGAACGCTTTAACCACTAGGCTCCCCGACCGCCCCCGTGTGTGTGTGCGTGCGTGCGTGCGTGCGTGCGCGCGCGTGTGTGTGTGTAATTGTGGCTGCTTGTACTAGTCCGGACTGATGCCGATTTATAGTTCTAGCTCACTGAGATACCATGCCGCAGTTTAACATGAATGCCCCACTCAGACACAGTATACTGACTCCTTGCCGACCAGTCCTTGTTTTAGCCTCTTAATGCCGAGCGCCAGACAGGGTAACAACAAGTACCATCTTTAAACGTCTTTTGGTATGACGCGGTCAGGGATCGAATCCACGACATTCCGCTCTCCGAGTGGACGCTCTACCACTGGACCCCGGAGGTGGTCCGACATAAACGGAACGATGATTGGTAATATTGGAAAGCAAAAGTCATCCCTCTTGTCATACAGTCTTGCGGAGAGTGTTTTGTCACTGAATCTTTATGCATAGATCTAAACATGACACAGACGAGGTTGGACCCGTGAAGATTCCGGGGTAGAATCATCTTCCCGAGGCAAGAGAGGTAACTGACTTGAAAAGTCCAGTTTCCATCCTTGCCGAACTAGGCTGGAATTCCTGGGCTCGATCGTAGCGCCACCAGCGTGCATGACACTTTACGAACCGGATTTCGATTTCAGTGCGCGATTTTGATTGGACTATGCATAGACTCGTTAGTCCAGCCAAAATGTAACTCCATAATACCAGCCTAGTTCGGCAAGGGTGGAAACTGGACTTTTATAGTCAGTTAACTCACTTGCCTCGGGAAGATGGGGTAGATTAGGTCTTCAGCAACCCATGCTTGCCGTAAAAGGCGACTATGCTTGTCGTAAGAGGCGACTAATCGGGTGGTCAGGCTCGCTGATTTGGTTGATGCATGTCATTGATCCCAATTGCGTGGATCGATGCTCATGATATCAATGACTGGATTGTCTGGTCCAGACTCGATTATTTACAGACGGCCGTCATATAGCTGGAATATTGCTGAGTGGCGTTCAACAACAAACAAACCAACCAACCAACAGACGAGGTTGTCGCACAGTCTCCTTTAAACCCAGGTACGTAAATTTGTGAAAGGGAATTGGTTACTTGTACTTGAACGATATTAGATCATCGATATACCTGAAGCTTAAGTTAAACTTCTTGGCCAAATTGCCTTGTTTTGGCTTTGAAATCCGAACAGAACTTCCGATTCATAGGCATAAAGTGAGTGAGTGAGTGAGTTGGGTTTAACGCCGCTTTTAACACTATTCCAGTTATATCACGGCGTGTCAGCTTAATTTTGGAGGAAAGCCCGAAGTGATGCAGGTCTCAGACGTTTACCACTTCGGTGAAACCCATGAGCACGGGTATGGTGCTGACAAACCTAGAAACATAATCGGGGCGAACCAGGATTCGAACCCACAATCATAGGTTTCTGGCGTGCCCAAGGGACGCAACTCTGCACAGCTAATCGCGGCGCCTTAGACGACTGGGCCATTAAATCTCATATTATCAGACGTATTGGGTTTAATGACAGGTTAATGGTATCCGGCAAAGCTTCTTTAACGTATTATGGGGAATGGAAGTCGGGCCTACCCATGACCGACAACAGCCCTTACGCAATGGTACACGTGGTTATCTTACCTTGGGTGGTAGAACACACATCCAACGATGGCATCAGGGTACATGTAGGGGCGGGGCAGGGTGTATTCACACTCCAGTTTGGTACTCCCCGGGAGCACCGTGCAGTTAAGGTCCGTGACTGGGGCAAGGGGGTCTGCAAGAGAGTGAGTGGGTGGGTGAGTATATGACGCCCATTTTATCAGTATTTCAGCCATGCCACGACGTGTCAACGTAATGTTTTTTGTGAAAAGCTCAGCGTGTTGCAAGTCTTCGACTTCCACTTTGGTGAAACCCACGGTTATGGTGCTGAGATCAAAGATCAAAACAGTTTGCAACAGTTTCCTCAGGAAACAGTACCGTATTCGACGTAATAAAACCCCCGCTCTAATAAGCGCCCACGGCGATATTTGCTAATATATTGGCTAGTGTACAATCCCAATTGGCACCCCTTCCGATTGATCAATGTACACAAGACTTATTTTGTCGCGTATAATACGCACTCGTGTGCTATGTGCACCCTTAATTATGGGCAATTAAATTCTGGCAAAAAATATGTCTGTCGTACATAAACATTTCAGGCTGTGAGCATAAACCACGAAATTAATTTGCAACTCAAAGTAATTTTCTAATAATTTCTAATTTTGGGAGCACCCTGAGCGCTTATTACGTCGAATACGGCATTACCTTGAGCTGAAATGGACCAATAGATACCGTTCCATAGGTGAACACTGAGATAGTTCACACTGTGGCGAAACTCAGAGAATAGGAGACATGATGCTTTATTTCGGTACTGACCGCCTCCGTGATCTAGTGGTAAAGCGTCCGCCCGGAAGGTCCGAGGTTCGAACCCCGGCCGCGTCATAACGAAATATAGTACTTGTTGTTACCCTGTCTGGCGCTCGGCATTAATGGGCTAAAACAAGGACTGGTCGGCTCGGACTGTGTCTGAGTGGGGTATTCATGTTAAACTGCGGCATGGTATCTCAGTGAGCTAGCACTATAAATCGGTTTCACTCCGGACTAGTACAAGCAGCTACAATTACACACACACACACACGCGCACGCACGCACGCACGCACGCACGCACACACACAAGGGGGCGGTCGGGGAGCCTAGTGGTTCAAGCGTTCGCTCGTCACGCCGCAGACCCGGGTTCGATTCCCGACATGGGTACTATGTGTGAAGCCCATTTTTGGTGTCCTCGCCGTGATATTGCTGGAATATTGCTAAAAGCGGCGTAAGGTAACCTAGCTCTTCACTGAGAACTGTATCTCCTAAATAAACGAACATGAAGTTGCCCCACACTATGTAGATCTAGTAAAATATCAGCGTTGAAACAATCAGGAACGTCTTCGGTCTCAGTAGAGAACAAAACACATATTAGTCAGGAAAGACTGCTTCACTGACGTCACTGATTACGGGTGTCTGATAACCTTCCAGTCTAGGCGATCGCATGATGAAATACATTTGGAAACTTGCTCGAATATGAGATTGTTTTTATCTATGTTGTTAAGACATGTGCAGGTAATCATGTTCCTGTGAGGGTTGTGTCTCCCTGGTCATGGCATCCAGCACAGTTCACACAAAAGACATATTTTACGAGCATGTGCCGTTTAAGTACCAGTTCAGTATTCAGAATAGAGTGGGCCGCCTACGTGGTCTAGTGATAGAACGTCCACCCGATCCCCGACCGCGTCATACCAAAAGACGTTAAAAGATGGTACTTGTTGTTACCCTTTCTAGCGCCCGGCATTGAGGGGCTAAAATAAGGAGTCAGTATACTGTGTCTGAGTGGTGTATTCAAGTTAAACTGCGGCATGGTATCTCAGTGGGCTGGCACTATAAATTGGCATCAGTCCGCACTTGTACAAGTAGCCACACACACACACTAGTTTATATAACCATTACTCACATTCTACAGCAACGATAACAAAAGTGACGTCGAGATGCTCGCCCGGGATGGTCAGGGTGCAGTAGTAGACGCCGGCGTCAGAGAGAGACTTCACCTTCACCTCTATCGTTGCCGACGTCGCCGTCCGGTTCACAACGCTACCGACAGAGGTGTTGGAGTTCGAGCGTCGTATCCAGATAGCGGAGGAGTTGACAGGCAAACTGTCGTCTGTGATGACACATGTAAACAACACCGTCTCCCCGATAAATGCCGGATCAATGTTGGCTGCTTGCAGTTCTGGAACACAAATATTGAAGAGATGATCAACTGGCACTGCTAACTGTGATCTTACATATCGGTGACATACCCCTTGACAGTACATATTTGTGATATACCCTTTGACCTTACATATCTGTGATATACCCTTGACCTTACATATCTGTGATATACCCTTGACCTTACATAACTGTGATATACACTTGACCTTACACATCCTTGATATACCCTTGACCTTGCATATCCTTTATATACCCTTGACCTTACACATCCTTCATATACCCTTGACCTTGCATATCCTTGATATACCCTTGACCTTGCATATTTGTCATATGCCCTTGAACATAGTAACATATCTGTGATATACCCTGTGAACTAACATATCTGTGATATGCCCTTGACCTTACATAACTGTGATACACGCTTGACCTTACATATCCGTGATATGCCCTTGACCTAATATATCTGATATACCCTTGACCTTACATATCTGTGACATACCCTAGACCTTACATATCTGTGACATACCCTTGACCTTACATTTCTGTGACATACCCTTTGACCTTACATATCTGTGACATACCCTTTGACCTTACATATCTGTGATATACACTTGAACCAACATAACTGTGATATACCCTTAACGTTACATATTTCTGACATATCTTTAACCTTACATATCCTTGATATACCCTTGACCTTACATATCTGTGACATACCCTGTGAACTTACATATCTGAGATATGCCCTTGACCTTACATATCTGTGATGTACCCTTGAACTTACATATCTGTGACATACCCTTGACCTTACATATCTGTGACATACCCTTGACCTTACATATCTGTGACATACCCTTTGACCTTACATATCTGTGATATACCCTTGAACCAACATAACTGTGATATACCCTTAACGTTACATATTTCTGACATATCTTTGACCTTAAATATCCTTGATATACCCTTGACATTACATATCCTTGATATACCCTTGAGCTTACATATCCTTGATAAACCCTTGACCTTACATGTCCTTGATATACCTTTGAACATAGTAACATATCTGTGACATACCCTGTGAACTTACATATATGTGATATACCCTTGACCTTACGTAACTGTGACATACCCTTTGAACTTACATATCTTCGACATACCCTGTGCACTAACATATCCTTGATATACCCTTGACCTAACATATCCTTGATATACCTAGTAACATATCTGTGACATACCCTGTGAACTTACATATCTGTGATATTCCCTTGACCTTAGGTAACTGTGACATACCCTTTGAACTTACATATCTGTGACATACCCTGTGAACTAACATATCTGTGACATCCCCTTTGAACTTACATATCTGTGATATACCCTTGAACATAGTTACATATCTGTGACATACCCTGTGAACTAACATATCTGTGATATACCCTTGACCTTACGTGACTGTGACATACCCTTTGAACTTACATATCTGTGACATACCCTTTGAACTTACATATCTGTGATATACCCTTGACCTTAGGTAACTGTGACATCCCCTTTGAACTTACATATCTTTGACATACCCTGTGAACTAACATATCTGTGACATCCCCTTTGAACTTACATATCTGTGACATACCCTTTGAACTTACATATCTTTGATATACCCTTGACCTTAGGTAACTTTGACATACCCTTTGAACTAACATATCTGTGATATACCCTTGACCTTAGGTAACTGTGACATCCCCTTTGAACTTACATATCTGTGATATGCCCTTGAACATAGTTACATATCTGTGATATGCCCTTGAACATAGTTACATATCTGTGATATGCCCTTGAACATAGTTACATATCTGTGATATGCCCTTGAACATAGTTACATATCTGCGATATGCCCTTGAACATAGTTACATATCTGCGATATGCCCTTGAACTTAGCATATCTGTGATATGCCCTTGAACATAGTTACATATCTGTGATATACCATTGAACTTAACATATCTGTGATATGCCCTTGAACATAGTTACATATGTGTGATATGCCCTTGAACATAGTTACATATGTGTGAAATGCCCTTGAACATAGTTACATATCTGTGATATGCCCTTGAACATAGTTACATATCTGTGATATACCCTTAAACTTAACATATCTGTGATATACCCTTGAACATAGTTACATATCTTTGACATACCCTTGAACTTGCATATATGTGATATACCACTTGACCCTTTTTTGTTTAAAAACACGGCCTCCATCTGCTTGAAAACAAATCTCAACTCATCCTCAAAATGGCCTCGACCGCAATATGGACATCCTCATCAATACGGAGTATTTCGTGAGCAAAGCCATAATCTTTGACATCGAGACGTGAGCATGATAGACATTGATAATCATTTCAAACCTTCCATTTCAAGATGAAATGTCATGCAAATGACTGTGTCCTTTCCTTGGACAAGGCTATTGACTCCACTTGTCCCACTGTGATATGACTGAAACAGTTGTTTACTGTGATTTGAAATGCTCATTAAGCGGCATTTACCCTTACTTGGACAAAATACAACAAAAACATACTTGTATTTTCAAAAGACATTAATAATATATCAACATCATTACAAATTATGCCATGGAGGAGAACAAAAAAGAAGGTATTGGATTGGGGTCAATTGTTCAGTAAATGAGTGAGTACGCTGCTTTTAGCAATATTCCAGCAATATCAAGGCAGGGAACACCATAAACGGGCCTACCTACCCCCCCAATATACATATACCTCCATATCTGTTGGGGAGAAATGACCTTGACCTCGAAAACAGGATGAAAAATAACAGCGACAGGGCCAACATGACGACGTGGCGGATCACATGGACGTCCTCGGTGACCAAGACAGATGTCGGCCAGTGGCGACTGCGACCTGAAGACGAACAAAACCATACATAAAAACGAGAAATCATTTGGAAGGATGACGGACACAAATATACAAGTGATTGATTTGGGTTTTACGCCGCTATTATTCCGGAACATCATGGTGGTGGACACCAAATATGGGCTTCACGCACTGAACCCATGTGGAGAACTAAACCCGGGTATTCGGCGTGACAAGTGAACGCTTTAACCACTAGACTGCCCCACCGCCCCACAAACAGACAGTCGTTTGTTTTCTATGCGATTTGCGCGCTTGGTTTAAGTTTATAGATAACCTAGCTCTTCACTGAGAACTGTATCTCCTAAATAAACAAACACGAAGTTTGTAGTTTGTATGTAGATCTAGTAAAAAATCAGCGTTGAAACAATCAGGAACGTCTTCGGTCTCAGTAGAGAACAAAACACATGTTAGTCAGGAAAGACTGCTTCACTGACGTCACTGATTACGGGTGTCTGATAACCTTCCAGGCTAGGCTTCCTGTGAGGGTTGTGTCTCCCTGGTCATGGCTACAATTACACACACACACACACACACACGCACGCACGCACGCACGCACGCACGCACGCACACACAAGGGGGCGGTCGGGGAGCCTAGTGGTTCAAGCGTTCGCTCGTCACGCCGCAGACCCGGGTTCGATTCCCGACATGGGTACTATGCATGTGTGAAGCCCATTTCTGGTGTCCCCGCCGTGATATTGCTGGAATATTGCTAAAAGCGGCGTAAGGTAACCTAGCTCTTCACTGAGAACTGTATCTCCTAAATAAACAAACATGAAGTTGCCCCACACTATGTAGATCTAGTAAAAAATCAGCGTTGAAACAATCAGGAACGTCTTCGGTCTCAGTAGAGAACAAAACACATATTAGTCAGGAAAGACTGCTTCACTGACGTCACTGATTACGGGTGTCTGATAACCTTCCAGGCTAGGCTTCCTGTGAGGGTTGTGTCTCCCTGGCCATGGCACCCAGCACAGTTCACACAAAAGACATATTTTACGAGCCTGTGCCGTTTGAGTGCCAGTTCAGTATTCAGAATAGAGTGGGCCGCCTCCGTGGTCTAGTGGTAGAGCGTCCATTTTTTCTTCCTTAGTATGTTCCCATGAAAACAGCATGCTTATTTTTGTAAATACCTTTGACCGAGACTGGGAAAAGATCGTAGAGTTTCTGGACTTTTGGGTTTCCAGAATTAAAATGGGACCATACTGCATTATGGTCAGAAAAGGTGAGGTGAAATTGGGTTGAACGTCGCGTCCAAGATTATTGCACTTATATAGCGACGTGCATGTACGTCTGTGTGTTTGTGTGGCTGCTTGTACTAGTCCGGACTGATGCCGATTTATAGTGCTAGCCCACTGAGATACCATGCCGCAGTTTAACATGAATACCCCACTCAGACACAGTATACTGACTCCTTGCCGACCAGCCCTTGTTTTAGCCCCTTAATGCCGAGCGCCAGACAGGGTAACAACAAGTACCATCTTTTAACGTCTTTTGGTATGACGCGGCTCATACCTCCATAATTCAACGGCCAAGAAAAACTGCATCACACACGTTCTAAAACCTGTGGTCACTCATATAGATATAGCACAGGAGAGATCTTTAAAACAATTCTCTAGAAATCAATTATATATTTTAAACATCTTCTGTGTATTGCTGATATATTCATTGTCCTTTTTATTTGAAAAAATGAATAATTGACTGCTAAGCTGTACACAGTTGTCAGATTTGATTTAACATTGTGATCATTTTAATTACAGTAACTGTTTACATGGCCGCTCAAACTGACACAAGTTGTTTCTACTCAAGCATGACCTTGAGGTTACGATCTCAATAACACAAACCATGAGTATGCATCTATTTACACTTACCCTAGGTTTTCACAGGGTTCTGTGGCGTTTCCACAAGCTTGCAGTTCACATGTGCATAACACATCTGGATAAATAGGTCTCAGTTATAGGTAATATGCATGTGTCTGTGTGTCTGTTTCGGGTGGGAGATATGAGGACACATGTTGCGTGTCGTAACGAGCCGAGGACTGCTGGGAACTTAAAGACACTGGAAGTCTGGCATTGTCACCCACTGGCCCGAGGAGTGTTCGGTTACAGCATGGGAAACAATGTGGTAACTGCACTGCGGCCAAGCTTTTGTATTAGGTGTAAACATGATTTGGCAGGCTGAAATAGTGGTGCACCTTGTGTCACATTCTTACAGTTTTAATATATAATTTCACGGGCGTTGAAACTGTCTTTGTTGAATGGCCTCTTGTGACAGGGTCTTTCTCAATGTACGACATAACCATTACCAAGTATACCCGTGAAGACCCGGTGTAGAATAGGTCTTCAGCAAACAAAGCATGCCGTACGAGGCGACTATGTTTGTCGTAAGAGGCGAGTAACGGGATCGGGTGGTCAGGCTCGCTGACTTGGTTGATGCATGACATCGTATCCCAAATGCGTAGATCGATGTCCATGATATCAATCACTGGATTGTCTGGTCCAGACTCGATTATTTACAGACCGCTGTCATATATAGCTGGAATATTGCTGAGTGTGGCGTTAAAAAAAAGCGAACAAACAAATCATTGTTAAGTGACAACAATATTATTACCATTGGTTGGTATTCGGGTTTTGACGGGTGCTCGGGTAATCGATTACGGTCGGGTTTAGATGGGTTATGGCTGGGATGAGTCCAAATTTCCAACCCGAGTACCCACCCCCCTATTAACCGACCCTACCCGGGTACCCACTGTAGGTCTGAAGAGAAAGGTACAAAAGGTCCGATTGGCAAAACGTATTTAGATTAAACAATCTGGTCATACATACACTGAAGTTGACTTAAGTGATATCTTTATTCAACCATATGAAAAGTCAGAAAGAATGTGATCATTGTCAGAAAGGAATGCGAACATTAGTGACTGAGCTGTATAGAGTTTTTGTCATTAAATAATATATCACGTGACTAACCACGGGTCCGGGTCGTCCTGTGGGTACCCGGGTCCTACTCAGTACCCACCCGACCCGGGTACCCGAGTTACCCGTCCCAGCACTTGTTCGGGTCCTCTGTCAAGGCCCCGGGACCCGACCAGGGGAGATAATTCACTGCTGCTTGGCACGGAAACGGTACATTCGTTACCACTCGGGTGTTTCCGTACACTACAATTCGGCTTGTCCCGGAATGAGATGCGTTTGTCACGAATGGGAAATGGTACATCATCTTGGCTCTACAGCATTTGACTCAGGTGATGCTAAGACAAAAAGACAAGGGGCATAATAATTATATGTCAGGGTCGGGTTTTAAGACACGGGTACTGGAGTTCACTTTGTCTACCTAATATTTAAGAAACACTGGTGGCTCTTTGCACAATCCTAGGCACAGCTGCAAATGGTTGCCACCTTTTGTGCAAGGATCCCCACTCGTGGCTTCGAATCCCAGATAATGGAAGGTGTCTTTATTTAAGTGTCATCCTCGATTACAGAATGGAGATACAATACCTTGGATAATCGAGGATGTCCTCCATTTTGTGGATTTCCGTCAACATTCCGTGGCAAAATATCCCCAAATCCCATGCCTTATGTAAGCACCGACACAAATGGGGATCGGATGGACAGTGTTTGACACATCTCTTTTGTTGCCATGGTTCCCACCGGCTTGGACCGTTACTTCTGCTGTCAACCATCTGCGCCGTGATAGAATTGTCTACTGTTGCTGATGGCGACGTAAACCACCATTAACTCACATACAGGTGATTTGTCCAAGTCAAACGTCTAAGAACAGACAACAATAGATATTCATAGGACACGCACTGCCACGTGAAATACAGTCTACATGTTCAGTTTAACTGATAAAGTGTCATAAAACGGTTTTCTTGTCATGGGTAGGGTTGATATTAATTATATCTGCATTCATCAACATTCATTTGACATATATTTCGTGGGAAACAGAAAAGCAGATTTCACGGACAAGTCATGGAATCTGTCAATGTCTGGCTTGTATTTGTGGTTTTTTTTGGGGGGGTTGTTCAAGGGATGCGGCATTTTTAAAAGGGAGGCGTCCAAAAATCTTCGGTGTGAGTGAGTGAGTGAGTGAGTTGGGTTCAACGCCGCTTTTAACAGTATTCCAGTTATATCGCGGCGTGTCAGCTTAATTTGGGAGGAAAGCCCGAAGTGACGCAGGTCTTAGACG
Organism: Haliotis rufescens; assembly: GCF_023055435.1. Classification (NCBI taxonomy): domain Eukaryota; kingdom Metazoa; phylum Mollusca; class Gastropoda; order Lepetellida; family Haliotidae; genus Haliotis; species Haliotis rufescens. The sequence continues at coordinate 39,017,618 of NW_025963890.1, forward strand.
TTTACCACTTCGGTGAAACCCACGAGCACGGGTATGGTGCTGACAAACCTAGAAACATAATCGGGGCGAACCGGGATTAGAATCCACAATCATAGGTTTCTGGCGTGCACAATTTTAAGGGACGCAACTCTGCACAGCGAATCGTGGCGCCTTAGACGACTGGGCCACCCGTGCCCCCCACCTTCGGTGTGTGTATGGGGGTGGGGGAGTGGGGGGTGGTTTGAAGACTTGAAGCTGGTGAATCACAAGCATCGGTGACAAGGCATTTCAGAGTTGCGCATGACACAATTGGCGGACTTTGGATATCGGCAACATGGCACCGCTAGAGGTCGTTCAAGATACATTAGGGAGACCCCCACATCACCATAGCAGCCCTGGCTCGCTACATCTGAGTTCTTCTCGATCACTCGAGCACCTTGATATAATACATGACAAGATGTGGTACTTGCTGTTACCCTGCCTGGATTCAGTCTACTGTGTCTGAGTGTGTATTCGTGTTACACTGCGGCATGGTATCTCAGTGGGTGAGGGGCGGTCGGGTAGCCTAGTGGTTAAAGCGTTCGCTCGTCACGCCGAAGACCCGGGTTCGATTCCTGACATGGGTACATGTGTGAAGCCCATTACTGGTAATCCCGCCGTGATATTGCTAGAATATTGCTAAAAGCAGCGTAAAACCATACTCACTCACTCACTTAGTGGGTGAGCAGTATAAAACCGACATTAGTCCGTTCTAGTCCAAACAGCCACACAAACACACACAAACACACACACACATAAACACACACACACACACACACACACACACACACACACACACACACACACACACACACACACACACACACACACGCACGCACTCCATTTCATTTTACCTGTTACCAAACGCAACCAGTGTTTTAAATACCACTCAGGAGGTTTGTGTAGAAGCTGCAGTGACCTTACAATAGCACGTTAAATTATGCCTCGCTGTAGGATTAAGCAGCGCGTGGAATGAGCGCTCCATGACAACCATTATAGCCTGGGCCTATTCCAGCATGTATTCCATTTACACCGGTCGAGGTGGAATCCCGTTAGCTGTACGTCTTCTAGGCAGTAATAATGCGGACAATTACACACAGGGAAGTATATCTATGTCAGCGAAACCGGAAATTATCTAGAACAAATCTGGTATCGTGTTATATTGTGTTCCTGCTTGGGTATCTGATAGCCGTCCTTCTGCACAAACTCCAGACAGAGAAGTCATTCCTCACCACTCGCCCCTTTCCGTAACCTGCAAATTGGCCCGGGAACATCTTCCCGAAGCAAGGGAGTTAACTGACAATAAAAGTCCAGTTTCCAGCCTTGCCGAACTACACTCGAATGTCCAGGCTCGGTCGTTGCTGCACCAGAGGCTATTACGAGTTACATGTATGTCCCTTCTATGTCCCTCCTATTGACCAATCAGATTGCATTACTCATATCACTTGCATTTGCTGCATACAAAATGGCGGCAACCAGTCAAGACCGGATGTTGAGTTCGTGAGGCTATTTTCATTTGACTATGCATAGACTCGTTAGTCCAGCCAAAATGTAACTACGGAATTTCAGCCTAGTTCGGCAAGGTTGGAAACTGGACTTTCATGGTCAGTTCACTCCCTTGCCTCGAGAAGATGGTCCGGGAATAGCACACGAATGTAATACAGTGAGACCTTCGGCGTGCTCACGAGATGTTCAATACGTAGATTGAAATCAAGGAATTATTTTATTTTCGTGTATGAACATTCGTTTGTGTTCATGTCGTTCTCGTAAATTTAGATCATGTCACGGTGTTACTTGATGTTGGAGAAAAAACCGAAGTGGTGCAGGTCTTAAAAGTTTATCCTTTTTGTGAAACCCACGACCACGGGTATGGTGCTGACAAACCCAGAAACATATTCAGGGCGAATCTGGGATTCGAACCAAGGATCATAGTTTTCTGGCACGGTTAAAAGACGCAACTCTGCACAGCCAATTGCCGCGCATTACAAGATTGGCCCAATCGTTACCCCTATTGATGACCGACTTGGTAACAGCTGAACATATAGATCTTTTAGAAACAAGTATGATATAGTATATTTTTTCATCGTTTGAAGTGGTGTTCACGACGAAGAATCTCAAGCAGATAATGCTTATTGATTGAAAAGGAGATAGGGTGACGTTAAACCTGCGTCCTCGGAGTAAGATACGTCTTCCCAGGACTTTGTTGGTTGGAGAGCGTGTCTGGGACGAACTGCTTTTGTTTGTTTGTTTGTTGAGATGGCGGCCTGTCATTATCAGGCCCTGTAGCATACAATATAGTGATTGATATTGTGAGCACTGTTCCACGCAGTCGGGGTAGGATATATATATAGCATGTGATTTTCAAGAGTACAGTTATACCGTTACGCTGGCTGTATATATATATATATATATATATATATATATATATATATATATATATATAGCGTAAAGGCATAACTGTACTCTTGAAAATCCCATGCGTGAAACCGGTTGAGTAAATTATACAGCTCATCTTTGGACTTTTGTATTTTATCTATATATATATACCATCAACCAGGCCACAGAACCTGACCCCCGGATCAGTTCAGTCACCCCTTACATCAGCATAGGTTGACGGCCAGTCTCTCACCCTGATCCCCGCTGGGTTAGGGGTCGCTCTATAGAGGCATCGACTTGTAGTCACAACATACCATAACCCGCCTCCGTGGTCTAGTGGATGGAGCGTTGGTCCGGAGAGCGGGAGGTCGGTGGTTCGATGCCCTGGCCACGTCATACCAAAAGACGTTAAAGATGGTACTTGTTGTTTAGCCCTGTTCGTCCTGGTTGTTTCTAGGTCTGTCAGCACCATACCCGTGTTCATGAGTTTCACATAAGTCGTAAACGTATGAGACCTGTTTCACCCTCACCAAAGATGTTTGATCAAGGATGTTTGATCAAGGCTGCAACATTCAAGGATTTAGTAAAGCTTTCAAACAGCTTATTGGAAGACATGTGAAGAACATTTCCAAAAGTTATTTTCGATGCAATTTTCGATTTTGATTTGTACCATGTGTTCGCGGTTTTGTTAGGTGAAGAACTGACTTGCCTTTGCATGTGTTTGTGGTTGGTGCCACCGGTGACACGCCGTGATATAACTGGAATACTGTTAAAGGCGGCGTTAAATCATCTCAATCACTCGTCACTGTAAGAAAGAGCCAATGATTCACATTTTAAAAAAAATATTCTTTTAACATCGATGTCATTTATTTCCCATTAGGAGCCACGATTTTACACCAGACCCTACAGGAGCACGTGACTGGTCTAACGGGTCGTAATCTGTGCAGGCTCAGCAATCTTACAGCACATCAAGAATATAGTGAACATTTTGTTTTTAATTGTTAAAAGATTTTAATTTCTGAAAAAATCCCAGTAATATTTCAACTTGTGTTTGTATGGTTATCGGGCAATAGATTAACCTGCTGCCTTGATAATGTGATCAGTAACGTCCCCTAACACGCACTGAGACAATGCTGCGTCAACGTGGTGGTGTGGGGTGAAATGGGGTTTAACGTCGCGTCCAAGATTATTGCACTTATATAGCGACGTGCATGCACGCGTGTATGTGTGTGGCTGCTTGTACTATAGTCCGGACTGATGTCGATTTATAGTGAGTGAGTTAGTGAGTGAGGTTGTACGCCGCTTTTAGCAACTTTCGAGCAATATCACGGCGGGGCACACCAGAAATGGGCTTCACATATTGTACCCATGTCGGGAATCGAACCCGGGTCTTCGGCGCGACGAGCGAACACTTTACCACTAGGCTACCCGACCGCCCCTTGATTTTTAGTGCTAGTCCACTGAGATATCATGCCGCGGTTTAACATGAATACACCACTCAGACACAGTATACTGACTCCGACATTGTTATTTATTGATCTGCTACTGACTTGTTTCAAACGCGTAGGGGCTGCCAATGTGTCCAAGCATTGTTTCCATAAACCGCTGCATTGTCATGAATTATGCAATGGCTTGGGTGACGATCCGTGACGCCGGGCGCGATGGCATACATGGTTGTATGAAATGAAAGAGGTGAGGTGAGGGGAAATGCACGGGGTTTAACGTTGCGTCCAAGATTATTGCACTTATATATAGCGAGTTACGGGATCGGGTGGTCAGGCTCGCTGACTTGGTTGATACATGTCATCGATCCCAATTGCTTAGATCGATGCTCACGATGTCAATCACTGGAATGTCTGGTCCAGACTCGATTAATTTACAGACCGCCGTCATATAGCTGGAATATTGCTGAGTGCGGCGTTAAACAACAAACAAACAAACAAATATATATATAGCGATGTGCGTGCACGTGTGTGTGTGTCTGCTTGTACTAATCGGGACTAATGCAGATTATATAGTGCTAGCTCGCTGAGATACCATGCCACAGTTTAGCATGATCACCCTACTCAGACACAGTATACTGAATCGACCAGACCTTGTTTAAGCCCTGAAATCCCGGGCGCCAGGCAGGGCGCAAATACATTTTTTATTATCGCCTTTTGGTATGACGCGGCCGGGAATCGAACCCGAGACCTTCCGCTCTCCGGCCGGACGCTATACCACGGAGGCGGTACAGTGAAATGATAGAGAATACTCTCTCTCTCTCTCTCTCTCTCTCTCTCTCTCTCTCTCTCTCTCTCCCTCTCTCTCTCTCTCTCTCTCTCTCTCTCTCTCATTATGATGTAATGGTTTAATCTGTTAGAGAATATATCGTACATCTGAATATCTCATGATCTTATGATCTTCAAAGCGTACACATGTCCGTGCGTGATGTTTGTATATAAATACGCGTGATGAGGCGGGACACACCTCACATCAGACAAGTCTCAACATCCGTATCCGGGGCGTGACGCGGGATCTACTCAAGGGGCTTGTGTGTCTTCGTGTGTAATGGAAACAAATCTCCCCCAAATCCTCGTTCTTAATACGAACACGTGGCTACACCAAATGTATTTTTTTTAAACAATAATGTACCAACGAAGCTTAAGTCACATGCCAACTGGGAGACAGGGCTTATCAGAAGCTCTCGTAAAATCCTCCTCCCACGTCATGATTCCACAAATATGTACGCACTTACCTCTCGTTTTCAACGAAAACCGGATTGTCGTAGTTTCCAAAATAGACATTTTATCAGTTTCGAAACGATTCCAACAATGTAAGGAACTACCCACTGCGTCTTTCTAATACATCAACCGACAGAGGTAATACTTTCCTCAGTGAATATCTATTTCTGAGAGACGCATTTGTTAGCGTGTGGATTTGAAGTAAGTAGCGGACATTTGACATTTCTAATATTAACATTCATGATTGATATATTTTAGAAATGTCGTGAAAAACACACACTTTTGTATGGGTAAATTGTTTCGTTACCGTATCGTCTAAATGAATCCAACCGTCATTTAAAAATAGTATATATTCTACGTTTTCTTTATCCAGCTTTATCAATGTCCCAGTCGTCTAAGGCGCCGCAATTCGCTGTGCAGAGTTGCGTCCCTTGGGCACGCTAGAAACCTATGATTGTGGGTTCGAATTCCGGTTCGCCCCGATTATGTTTCTAGGTTTGTCAGCACCATACCCGTGCTCGTGGGTTTCACCGAAGTGGTAAACGTCTGAGACCTGCATCACTTCGGGCTTTCCTCCCACATTAAGCTGACATGCCGTGTTATAACTGGAATACTGTTAAAAGCGGCGTAAAACCCAACTCACACACTCACTCACTCCACTCATGGAAGAACTAACATCAAATATCATGGCAAAGAACACATTTTGTTTCAAACAGTTATTACATTAAGCTGACACGCCGCGATATAAGTGGAATACTGTTAAAAGCGGCGTTAAACACAACTCACTCACTATTTTTTTACCATTGTCCTAGCTTTATCAATATGCACTTTAAGATTGAACTTCTATTTCTGCGAAGTGAGGGTCCGTTGTCCTAAAAACACTTCTGAGAAAATTTACCACTCCTGTAAACTTATCAATAACTATATCTATTCACTTAAACGCTTGTGATTTAAAAGACAAAACAACACACTCATATTTCGTGGAAACTGGCAATAAATTGGTCGCTGAACTATGTAAACAGCTTGGTAATATATAAATGTAGATAAAATGAAAGTAGTTTGGATGACGTAGTGTAAGCCATGACTAATCATTATTACGGAATCACAATGGTTTACCAACTATCGCTTTGCTCGCAGTCAAAGGGAGGTAACTCTGGTGGGCTCCCGCGTGTCCACTGCGCGGCGCTGTGACAGATTGTCAAGCCAGGTGATACAACTGTATGTGAAAGCCACAGGCATTGATTCGAGAAGTACGCTACCTGTCAATATATAGCAAGACGCGTCTGTTCATCTAGGTAAGTGGGTCGAATAATTTACACACTGTTTCATTCATATATTGTTTGCATTATTAACCTGGATATCTGTTAATCCCTGGAGGGAGTTGAAAAGGTGAAGTGTCATTTTCCATGAAATAGTTACAAATACCAACATATCATGTAATTATCTTGATTAATTTATAAACCTTGTAAAAAAAAGATCGTTCCTATCGAGGGATCAGCTATAAATAAATAACTGAAGAGTGCATGGTATTTCATTTTGCAGCAAACATAAAGCCATTAAACTAGGCAATTGCATGGACAGATACAATAGAACTATAGTTCATATCTGTATTAATATCTGTTTGGTGTTTTATTAATTCTACTTTTGAATTCATTTAAAAAAAAATATACCCTGGAATGAAAATTTGAAGATACAATATCACATAGCAGGATATCCGAAGGAAAAAAATCCATACAATATATGAACTGCCTCTGTGGTCTTATGGTAGAGCGTCCGCCCGGAGAGCAGGTCCGGGGTTCGATCCCCGACCGCGTCATACCAAAAGACGATAAAAGATGGTACTTGTTGTTACCCTGCCTGGCGCTCGGGAATTTAGGGGCTAAAACAAGTACTGGTCGGCTTGGAGTCAGTATACTGTGTCTGAGTGGGGTATTCATGTTAAACTGCGGCATGGTATCTCAGGGAGCTAGCACTATAAATCGTCATCAGTCCGGACTAGTACAAGCAGCCACACACACGTACATGCACGTCACAATATAAGTGCAATAATCTTGGACGCGACGTTAAACCCCATTTCACCTCACCATACAATGTATCCATGAAAAATTATCATCACTCAGTCCCCGTTGTATGTCACGATTCTGTGGTTGTGGAATATTTTGGAGGAATGCACACCCGGTGCAGAAATGTAGAAAATCACATTTTGTTAAGAACTTGTGCAGGATCTTGCTTTTATCCGCTGCAGAATTTGGCAAATTTTCTGGCAAATTTTAACATGTGACGCGAAGCCTGGTTTTAAACATGTAAACAGATATATATATATTTCAATTTGAAGTGAAGTTTGTATTATTGTTTACTGAAAGTGTATGTCTATGTTTACACTAGTGTTTTCCAGATTCACCTCAATAAGCTATTCCAGCAGTGGATAAGTTCATCATGAAAATGTCTGCCACAAGACAAACTGCGAAATTCACGAAACTTAGCTTGAAAGTTTGTAAAATGTTTGCAGAATTATCAAAATTTGGTTGCAGAATTTACAAAAATTGACAGGAAATTAGTGGCCAACACTGACAATTTTCTTATACTCAAAACATGTGACATGCTTGTCACCATCTTGTGAAATACCCACACGTTGACTGGAGGGGTCTGTGTGAACATCATGGATTCCTACTGTTATGAGTGTCCAGCAATTTCACTGCAGGGGACATCAGAATAGTGTTATGACATAGCTTGATTGTCTCACCTAACCATCTTTGCAGTTTGAGTTCTTGCTTGGAACTAGTGGGGATCACAAGATAAATGTAATTGTCCCACAAAGTGGGTGACTGAAATAAGTCTCAGTAACCTCGGAACTCATAACCTTAAACTTCAAGTTTCAGTAGTGGCTTGCTATTGAGCTGAATGTCAGTGTCACCCCTCGACTGTCATTCTCTTGGTGTACAAGTCCATTTGGCTCGTGAATGTACACTGAGGTATTGACACATCGATCTCATTAAAACCAGATCTTGCACTCCTATACAAGATACCCCTGTGCAAGGTCAGAGGCCAATCCCATTGAAGGTCATGGCAGGTGAACCCTGAGCAGACTTTGAGCTCCCAATCAGATTGAAGGATGCGTTCAGATGTCAGCTTTCTAAAACAATCAGCGACATTTCTTAGCAAAAGAAGACTGGCACAGAAGACAAATATTCCCCCCATAGTACACCCTTTGGATGGAGATGCCATGGCGCTCAGGAACTGCAGGATGTATAAAATACTGACACAAAATGATAGGGCACTTCGTTTATTGCATTCCAAACTCACCGATTATATTTGTTCCCGAGACACATAAGTCACATATGCTTGTCTGAGCGCTTCTCGCATTTGTACTGATTTGATAAGCCTCGACACTGATTGTTTAAGTGGAAAGTTCGCCTGGCGTGACCTATGGATGTGTCGTCAGATCATCACTCAGAGAAGTATTGTATTGGATTAAAAGGTCTGATTTGAATGAGATTGTTGAAACATGTAGGGCTATAAGATCGATAATCAGAATTGTCAATGGGAAGAACTATTAACAATTATCAATATGAAATTATTAATAACTTACATAAATTGTAGTGATGAAATAAAGTCTAGATTTACCAAAACAGAAGGAAAGCAACTGTTTTTGCTATATCTAAAATGTCCACAAAGTAATCTATGCATAAATGTGTCACTGCTTACCAGTGGCATGAAATATGTTGATTTCTTTCGGGACTTTCAGCTATACGGCAGCGGTCTGTAAATAATCGAGTCTAGACCAGACAATCAAGTGATTGACATCATGAGCATGCATCAACCAAGACAGCGAGCCTGACCACCCGATCCTGTTAGTTGCTTAAGAATGATAATAAGACACTTTTGTGATATGCTGTCAGGGTCTTAAATTGTTTTTCTATGACATTTAAGGCCATTAATTTGACTGATAGATCATAATCTTCTACAAAAATTGTGTAATTTGGGTAATGTGTCCAAGAAGAACATATAGTATAATGTACGAATGTTACAACCAATTGTCTCTGGCTAAGTCATGTGTTGTACAGAGATGATCAGTGTTTAGTATGGCGTTGGATTGTGGATGTAACAAGTATTGCATGTGTTGAGAATCACTAAGAAATCAATTAATCATCACCCTGGCAGGCAGCGGTCATGGCTGACTAATGATTGATCGTTCAATAACTCGGTCTGATAGTTAGTCAGCTTGAATGCAGCCAGACTAAACTGGTTTGTTTGATATGCAACCAACCGAGACAAGTCCCAAGTAGATCCTTCAAACACCTACCTACCCATCCAAACAACCATCCACCCACCCACCTACACATCTACTCTAACAACCACCCACCCACACATCTACTCTAACAACCACCCACCCACACATCTACTCTAACAACCATCCACCCACCCACCCATCTACACATCTACTTTAACAACCATCCACCCACACATCTACACATCTACTCTAACAACCACCCACCCACCTTCCCACCCATGTACCCCTCACCCAACCAACCACCATCCATATACCCTTCCCCCCCCCACCCATCAACTTTATATTTTCTAACCATCCACTAACCTTCCATCCCATCTACCTCCCACCGAAAGAACCACCTACCCATCTACTCAACCACCCACTCAACCACACACCCAACAACCTATTGATTTACCCTCCAAACCAACCTACCTGTCCAACCACCCACCCATCTCCTATCTACCCACCCAACCATCCACCTACACATCTACCCACTCATCCACCTATCTACCCCACCCACCAATCTACACTCACCCCAAGTCTCCATATATCCACCCACCCACCAATCTACACTCCCTCACCCCTCACCTCTCCATATACCCAAATCGACACTACCCAACCCCCCACCTCTCCATATAAACCAATCTACACTCCCCCACCCCCACCTCTCCATGTACCCACCCTGGAATACCAAGTAGGGTATGGGCAGACTTCCACTGATGGAAGAACTAACATCAAATATCATGGCAAAGAACACATTTTGTTCCAAACAGTTATTACAAAGGCTCTCTCATCAATATATACTCTTCAAAAAAAGAAACTTGACACTGACTTTCAAAATGTAATATAATGCGATTGTTTCAAAATAGGACACAGACACCATAATTGAAACACTGTTTGAAGATCAATGTACACAATGTTCAAAACATTAATCGTGTCACCTAGAGAGACACACGTACACGATACAGTTAATGTCACAGGGGTACAGAAAATGTCAGTATCGGTTGTGCCCACCACGTGCATCAATCACCGCTTGACACCGACGACACTGCGAACGCGTCGATCCAACTCGTCCCACAGATGCTCAATCAGGGACAAATCTGGTGACCGGGCTGGCCAAGGTAATGTCTCGATGTTGTTGTGCTGTTAGAAGTCCTGACAAGCATGTGCAATATGCGGTTGAGCGTTGTCCTGCTGGATCTGTCCGCCATGAACGTTGACGTGAGGAAGAACGTAAGGCTGTAGGATCAAGTCTCTGTAATGCACACCTGTCAATGCACCTGCCACATGCACGAGAGGTGTCCGACCACCGTGATGAATTCCGGCCCATACCATGATACTCCCGCCGCCAAATGGGACAACCTGCTGCACACAGTTGTTCACCCCGATGTCTGTAGACACGTGCGCGCCCATCAGCACGTGTGAGTAGGAAACAGGACTCGTCAGTAAACAGTACATTTCTCCACCTTGCACATGCCCATCTAACCCTCTGTTGGCACCAAAGCAGACGGTCCGCCAGATGACTCGGGGTCAACACATGACGTCGAACAGGTCTTCCAGCCTCCCTCAGTCTGTTGCGTACCGTTTGATCTGATATTCTGCGTACCCCAGGGATCTGTGTGGTTGTAGACGTGGCTGTGGTAGTGCGGTCTCGGAGGTGTCGCAGCCGGATGTATCGATCTTGTGCTTGGGTTGTCACCCTTGGTCTTCCTGACCTTGGTCTGTCGTCAACTCTGTTGGTGTTGCTGTATCGGGTCCACAGTGCGGAGATTGTCTGTCTGGATACGCCAAAGTGCCTGGCCACTCTTTGGCGTTGTTACGTTCAGCTGCATTCAGTCTTGGCATTCTATAAGGACTGTATGAACAGCCGTTGATGTGGATTTTTATACCCATTCAGCAGGGGGGCCTGCATGCCTAAATGCAGGATCCTGTGCTGCACGTTTTTTACAGGCGGTTGCCTTTGGATGAAACTGTAAAATTGATCCCTAAACGCTACGTTTATGTGCTTTGCATGTGTTTTCGCAAATTATAAGACACATCATCTTTCTGTTTGACTTATTTGGTTCTCATTTAATGTAATTATTTAGATATTTGGCAAAAGTGGTTTTACATCTATGTCAAGTTTCTTTTTTTGAAGAGTATATAATGGGTAGCCAAGTGATTAAGGTGTCACCTCATCATGCTGAATACCTGAGTTTGGTTCCCATAGGGGACAAGTACCATTGCTGGTATGGTTCTTGTGTGTCATGTTCCTCAGAGTCAGAGTTCGTTCTAGCCAGCGCCATTATTCTGGTCCGTCGTTGCTGGCCCTCGTGTTGTCCCACAAAGTAATAATACAAATGCCATGTAATGGGGCTCCACTTCTCTGATTACTGTATTCAGTCAAGCGAACACATGTCTGTCTGATATGCCCATTTATGCTAATACTTGGTATAAAAAGAATGATTTCAATATTGGGAGATAGTTTTCCATTTTGACCTTTCTAATTGTCTAAAATGTCACGAACCATCCTGATCGACACACAAAATGGATGAACTTAGGATTCATGGTTACTCCCTTCCTGTCGAAAATGAAGGCTCATTCAATTTTGAGTTTAATGGGTTTGGTTTACGGTTACCTCAGAAAGTCATTTGATGGTGGTAAATTTGAATAATGGTTTTTCTCTTCCCCTATAAAAATGTCGAAAGGGTGTACTCAGTTTTTAGATTCATGATTTTCCAACTGTCAGGTACAACAAATGCAGTTCTATGTCTCAGCATAGACCACAAGCCCACAAGCCTATTCTTGGTGTCCCTTGCTTGGATATGGCGGGAATGTTGATGAGAGCATAAAACCCAACTCACTCACTCACTAGTTCTTGTCACCTGTGAAGATCCGGGGTAGAATAGGTCTCTGGCAACCCATGATTGTTATAAGAGACGACTATGCTTGTTTGTAAGAGGCGACTAACAGGGTCGGGTGGTCAGGCTTGCTGACTTGGCTGATGCATGTCATCATTTCCCACTTGTGTAGATCTATGCTCGTGATATCAATCACTGGATTGTCTGGTCCAGAACTTGATTATTTGCAGACCGTCGTCATATAGCTGAGATATTGTTGTTTGTGGCGTTAAACAACAAACAAACAAACACAAGGTCTTGGGGGGCAGTTGGATAGCCTAGTAGATAGAGGGTTTGCTCATGTTGTTGACCAGGGTTCAATTCCACAAATTGGTACAGTGTGTGAACCCACCCACCCACTCTTATGCAGCAGAATGTTTCCAAACCAGAACAGCAACCTTATGCAGATCATATAATGAACAATCTACCGCTAAACAAAGATCTGAGGATATCCCATTATGGGTCACGTCAGAACGACCTTTCGCGAATTTTGACCGACCAATGAAATGACTGACAAGAAATCAACATTAGCCAATTAGAAGGCAGCTTTCTCGAGCTGGCGACTACGCTTCGAAACATATTTTGATGTATTCTCAAATTAAAAAAATTAACACTAATAAGAAGAACAATCTGGAATGACTAATAGATGTCCTAGATTGTATGGATATAATCATAAAACCCATAACTGTCGTTCGGAATACCCTCTGTTAAATATTTAGTGGTTGCATGATTAGAAAACACATTCCGACTGACACTTTCATGATCTGGTAAGCGACGCTCTGATTGGTTGGATGAAAGGTCATTCTGACGTGACCCGTAATGGGATGTCCTCAGATCTTTGTTTAGCGGTAGCGAGAACTAAGATCTGATTATAATGAGATTGTATAATGAATGAAGATCATGGCGTCCGAGTAACCTAAATGTTGAAAGTAAAACAATAAAACGGCTCCATTAGATAGTAAAACCTACAGCAATAAACCCTCAGCACCCTTGGACCCTTGGACCCTTGGACCCTGGACCCCTTGACCCCACCCAGTACAAGAACCCCCTTCTCAAACACAAACATAATACAGACATACAAAACAAATAGTATTGAAGGTTATTTTCCAGAAAATCCATAACTATTCAATATAACGTTCGTCAGAGAGGTACATGTGTTGTCGCCTGGAGAGTGACCAGGTTGTTTGAGTTGCCTGTTGGATGAGCAGTGGATGGGTGTGTGTGTGTGTGTGAGGTGCTCTCCGGTCATGCTGAGTGCACTGATGGGACAGGAGATATATCCTGTAATTACTGGTGAATCACTAGAGGAACTCTGAGTGCTGCACAGTCTCCATCTCAGTCAAGGTCGGCCATGTTGGATAAACGGTTGTCATGAAAATACTTTTAGGCCGTGAAAACTGGCATTATGTTTCTTTTCGGAAGCATATTTTAAAAGAAATCTGGAACTATTTTCGCTCTCTTTACTAATTTATGAATCGGCAGAAAACTCAAGTCCATACACAAGTCAGTTTCCCTTGATGACTGGGGCTGGTGGCTATCGATACAACCTCCATGACAGTCAAGCCTGGTTCTTGGAATGGACAAACCATTGATCAGTTTTTACCAATAATCTATGTTGCCAGGGTACCAGCATTGTTCAGGTGCTATGGTACCAGAATTATCCCATGTTGCCATGGAAGAAGCATTAATCCATGTTGCGAGGGAACCAAAATTGTCCTGATGTCATGGTACCAGCATTGAACAGTGTTGCTAGGATACCAGCGTTGATCTATGTTGCCAAAGTACCAGTAGTGATCTGTGTTGCCAAGGTACCAGTAATGATCTGTTACCGGGATACCAATATTGATCTCTGTTGCCAAGGTCACTGACCAGCATTGATCTGTGTTGCATGGGTACCAGCATTGATCTGCGTTGCCAAGGTACCAATAGTGAGCTGTGTTGACGGGGTACCAATATTGATCTGAGTTGCCAAGGTACCAGCATTGATCTGTGATGCCAAGGTACAAGTAGTGAGCTGTGTTGCCAAGGTACCAATATTGATCTGAGTTGCCAAGGTACCAGCATTGATCTGTGTTGCCAAGGTACCAGTAGTGAGCTGTGTTGCTAGGATACCAGCATTGATATGGGTTGCCAAGGTACCAGCATTGATATGGGTTGCCAAGGTACCAGCATTGATCTGTGTTGCCAGGGTAGCAGCATTGATCTGTGTTTCCAGGGTACCAGCATTGATCTGTGTTGCCAAGGTACCAGCATTGGTCTGTGTTTCCAGAGTACCAGCATTGATCTGTGTTGCCAAGGTACCAGCATTGATCTGTGTTGCCAAGGTACCAGTAGTGAGCTGTGTTGCATGGGTACTAGCATTGATCTGTGTTGCCAGGGTACCAGCATTAATCTGTGTTGCCAAGGTACCAGTAGTGATCTGTGTTGCTAGGATACCAGCATTGATATGGGTTGCCAAGGTACCAGCATTGATCTGTGTTGCCAGGGTACTAGCATCGATATGGGTTGCCAAGGTACCAGCATTGATCTGTGTTGCCAGGGTACCAGCATTGATCTGTGTTGCCAAGGTACCAGCATTGATCTGTGTTACCAAGGTACCAGCATTAATCTGTGTTGCCAAGGTACCAGCATTGATCTGTGTTACCAAGGTACCAGCATTAATCTGTGTTGCCAAGGTACCAGCATTGATCTGTGTTTCCAAGGTACCAGCATTAATCTGTGTGCCAAGGTACCAGCATTGATCTGTGTTGCCATGGTACAACCATTTATCTGTGTTGCCAAGGTACCAGCATTGATCTGTGTTGCCAAGGCACCAGTAGTGATCTGTGTTGCCAAGGCACCAGCATTGATCTGTGTTGCCAAGGCACCAGTAGTGATCTGTGTTGCTGGGATGTCGTGTGCTGCCACTGCAGGACCCAATAAGACCTGCTGTGGTTCACTTGGTGCTGATTAAGGTACAAGTGAAAGCATTCTCACTCAGGAATACTTTGCGAAAAAAACTATGAATGTAGGCTTTTGGTTGTTGACCAATCACGTAAATTGTCTTTTTGTGTGCTTCGTGTGTAATGCTGTAAACTAGGGATACAACTGGATAGATCAAGTGGCCACACTGTGTGCTGATGCAGCGGCAGGCCTGCAGTACTTGGATCAGGATGGTGCTCCGAGCCAGCTTTTTCACTGTTTATGGACCAACTTTTTATTGAAAATATTTACTGGAATTTCCAAATGTATAGTGTATCTTAATGAAATGGTAACAGAACTTGTGCGTCTGGGCCTTTCATGAACAGTGTTTAAAGATAAGATTGTTGATGCTTGGCGCCGAAAACCTTGAGTGAATGATATGGGACCGTGTTCAACGCATTCCAATTTTGCTAATTGACTTGTTGCTGATCGAAACTCACCGAAGATGCAATGCTGTGTTTTTTCAGCTTGCAAAAAGTGGTATTAAAAGTTCCACCCCTGGTCCTAGAGGTGGAGTCCTGGATCAGCCCCGAGTCTGTGTTGCACTGTTGTAATGCACATCAGCTGTCGGTTCTTAATGTGGCCGAAACGGATGCACAACGGGGCTGCACCCCGAAATAGACTATTGATTACGTTAATGCACTTGATGTGTTTTATCACTTCAGCCCCAGTGCGGCGCGGTGACTTAACTGAAACATAGCAATTTCCTAAACATTGAACCAATGCAGTGCTATTTTGCCATCAAAGGGATTTTTATGTTACAGTAATGACGCCGTGTGTTGCAATGCAATTATTTAACATGAGCCGGTAATGGAGTTTTTCTATGCCGCTTTGCAGAAATTGCTACGTAAAAACCCAAGGGATGAAGAGCAAATGTTGAAATACCGACTTAAACTGTTCCATTGTAGAACTACATAATCTTCCTTTGAGTTGTTAAACTTAATTAAATGGTCGTTTTGTTCCCAAGGAAACTGCATGGCTTGCAGAATTATTTGTGAAAATTTGAAGTGTTGAAATTTTTTTTCTTTTGGCAGAAGACATGACAATTTCTACCATTTCTTTGAGTTGTGTTATTTGTTAACATGCCAATCTTTTCTCTTAACGGATTTAAAAAATATACCAACTGTGTTTTATGAAATATGTGAGATGGTCATTGAAGCCGGTCTGTTATTCAATGCAGGCCTCAAAGTTGCGAGTAAAATGGTAGCCAATGCGACCTAAATTTCAGTTTGTCTACTGTCTAAAATTCAGAGGTAGCAAAATGACTACCCAGAAAAATATCTTGTGGCGACTAAATTCTATTGCTACACATCTGTAGACACAAAAATACATAACAGCTGATATTGGAAAACACTGGTAATAATTTTACTTGCAAATAATTCCTTCTAAAGTCGACAATGAACTAAAATACATAAAAATTAATGTAATTAGTACTTTATTTTAGTTGACAATGCTCATTGGATAAGCAAGGATATACCTATATAATCTAGTAACATAAATTGCATCATTGTTCAAGTCACAAGTAACAAAATTCAAGTACGGTTTCCATTAAGATACAATTTCAAGACTAGTGCTGTAACTTGTACATATTATAATAGTTATTTGATAAAGATAATTTCAAATGATTTTGGCTACCTACAATATTGGCTTGACTTCTTGATTTTACCACTGGCTACCTGGAAAAGTATACTTGGCTACTTGGCTACTTGGTGAAAAAATAAACTTTGAGGCCTGTTCAATGTTTCTTTGTACTGTCTGCATCAAGATGTGTTGTGTAGACAGACGTGAGGTGAATCATGGGGTGAGGCAGGTCTATCACCAGAAACTCATCATCGTCATCCACCGAGCTGAGTATACTCACAGTGTGAGTGTACACAGGTGAATCACACACTGACAGTATCGGGAGTCCTTTCCTTGTTTCTCTGGGTCGTATTGATGCTTATGTAACAGAGGAGGCCATGGCTGTTTGGGGGGTTCATGGAAGAGCTGACACACTGCATGACGGAATTGAGACTTCCTGGGGGAGATTTGATGTCTGTAGTTAAACCTTAGTCCAAGGCTCGGTTGGGACTTTTTTGGTGGGAGCTTTGGGTGGCTGTGAAAATGGATGGATGTGAGTTGGGGTGGATGTGAGTTTGGGTGGATGTGAGGTGGGGTGGATGTGAGTTGAGGTGGATGTGAGGTGGGGTGGATGTGATGTGGATGTGAGTTGAAGTGGATGTGAGTTGGGGTGGATGTGAGTTGGGGTGGATGTGAGTTGAGGTGCATGTGAGGTGGGGTGGATGTGAGGTGGGGTGGATGTGAGTTTGGGTGGATGTGAGGTCGGGTGGATGTGAGGTGAGGTGGATGTGAAAGCATCCCATTTATCAGTAATTACCATTTTTTTTACCGGTAAAATTAGGCTTGGACCGGTAATTCATGTGACTGCCAGTCCTTGTGGACTGGCAAATAAAGTACCGTTACATCTTTGTTGTTGAAGAAAACATTGGTGATATTCATATAAGTACATGTTTCGAACAAAGTCAGCTTGTCTGTTACCATCAGGGTTTCCCCTATGTCTACATGGTCTAATTCTAGGTGAAATATCCAGTTGTACCGACTTTGTCTCAAAATATTATAACAAAAAGAGAAAATTGTGACTGAAGTGTGTGTGAATGACGTATAGATCTAACTAAGTTACTTCAGAAATGACATCTTTCACTGAACATGATGTTGAAAGAATTAAAACGAATAATTTTCATATGTTTTTTTATTTGTTGAAAGTTGGGACTGGCAAAAATATGAAAATTATTCGTAATACTGGTAATTTTTAGAGTTGCCAGTACACAAGGACTGGCAGTTTCAAAAGCCAGCGGGAACACTGAGTGGGCTGTGTTGGATTTGAGGTGGGGTGGATGTGACGTGGGATAGATTTGAGATGGGGTGGATGTGACGTGGGATAGATTGTGAGATGGGGTGGATGTGACGTGGGATAGATTGTGAGATGGGGTGGATGTGAACTGGTGTAGATGTGACGTGGGATAGATTGTGAGATGGGGTGGATGTGAACTGGTGTAGATGTGAGGTGGGGTGAATGTGAGGAGAGGTGGATGTGACGTGGGATAGATTGTGAGATGGGGTGGATGTGAACTGGTGTAGATGTGAGGTGGGGTGAATGTGACGTGGGATAGATTGTGAGATGGGGTGGATGTGACGTGGGATAGATTGTGAGATGGGGTGGATGTGACGTGGGATAGATTGTGAGATGGGGTGGATGTGACGTGGGATAGATTGTGAGATGGGGTGGATGTGACGTAGGATAGATTGTGAGGTGGGGTGGATGTGACGTGGGATAGATTGTGAGATGGGGTGGATGTGACGTGGGATAGATTGTGAGATGGGGTGGATGTGACGTGGGATAGATTGTGAGATGGGGTGGATGTGACGTGGGATAGATTGTGAGATGGGGTGGATGTGACGTGGGATAGATTGTGAGATGGGGTGGATGTGAACTGGTGTAGATGTGAGGTGGGGTGAATGTGAGGTGAGGTGGATGTGACGTGGGATAGATTGTGAGATGGGGTGGATGTGAACTGGTGTAGATGTGAGGTGGGGTGAATGTGAGGTGGGGTGAATGTGAGTTGGGGTGGATGTGAGGTGGGGTGAATGTGAGGTGAGGTGGATGTGACGTGGGATAGATTGTGAGATGGGGTGGATGTGAACTGGTGTAGATGTGAGGTGGGGTGAATGTGAGGTGGGGTGAATGTGAGTTGGGGTGGATGTGAGGTGGGGTGAATGTGAGGTGAGGTGGATGTGACGTGGGATAGATTGTGAGATGGGGTGGATGTGAACTGGTGTAGATGTGAGGTGGGGTGAATGTGAGGTGGGGTGAATGTGAGTTGGGGTGGATGTGAGGTGGGGTGAATGTGAGGTGAGGTGGATGTGACGTGGGATAGATTGTGAGATGGGGTGGATGTGAACTGGTGTAGATGTGAGGTGGGGTGAATGTGAGGTGGGGTGAATGTGAGTTGGGGTGGATGTGAGGTGGGGTGAATGTGAGGTGAGGTGGATGTGACGTGGGATAGATTGTGAGATGGGGTGGATGTGAACTGGTGTAGATGTGAGGTGGGGTGAATGTGAGGTGGGGTGAATGTGAGTTGGGGTGGATGTGAGGTGGGGTGGATGTGAGTTGGGGTGGATGTGAGTTGGGATAGATGTGAGTTGGGGTGGATGTGAGGTGGGGTGAATGTGAGGTGGGGTGGATGTGAGTTGGGGCAGATGTGACGTGGGATAGATGTGAGTTGGGGTGGATGTGAGGTGGGGTGGATGTGAGTTGGGGTGGATGTGAGTTGGGGTGGATGTGACGTGGGATAGATGTGAGGTGGGGTGGATGTGAGGTGGGGTGAATGTGAGGTGGGGTGGATGTGACGTGGGATAGATGTGAGGTGGGGTGGATGTGAGTTGGGGTGGATGTGATGTGGGATAGATGTGAGGTGGGGTGGATATGAGTTGAGGTGGATGTGAGTTGGGATAGATGTGAGTTGGGGTGGATGTGAGGTGGGGTGAATGTGAGGTGGGGTGGATGTGAGTTGGGGCAGATGTGACGTGGGATAGATGTGAGTTGGGGTGGATGTGAGGTGGGGTGGATGTGAGTTGGGGTGGATGTGAGTTGGGGTGGATGTGACGTGGGATAGATGTGAGGTGGGGTGGATGTGAGGTGGGGTGAATGTGAGGTGGGGTGGATGTGATGTGGGATAGATGTGAGGTGGGGTGGATATTAGTTGAGGTGGATGTGACGTGGGATAGATGTGAGGTGGGGTGGATGTGAGGTGGGGTGGATGTGAGGTGGGATAGATGTGAGGTGGGGTGGATGTGAGTTGGGGTGGATGTGACGTGGGATAGATGTGAGGTGGGGTGGATGTGAGTTGGGGTGGATGTGATGTGGGATAGATGTTAGTCGGGGTGGATGTGAGGTGAGGTGAATGTGAGTTGGGGTTGATGTGACGTGGGATAGATGTGAGGTGAGGTGGATGTGAGTTGGGGTGGATGTGAGTCGGGGTGGATGTGAGTTGGGGTGGATGTGAGTTGGGATAGATGTGAATAGGGGTGGATGTGAGTTGGGGTGGATGTGAGGTGGGATGGATGTGAGATGGGGTGGAAGTGAGTTGGGGTGGATGTGATGTGGGATAGATGTGAGGTGGGGTGGATGTTAGGTGGGGTGAATGTGAGGTGGGGATGATGTGAGGTGGGGTGGATGTGAGGTGGGATAGATGTGAGGTGGGATAGATGTGGGGTGGATGTGAGGTGGGGTGGATGTGAGGTGGGATAGATGTGAGGTGGGGTGGATGCGAGTTGGGGTGGATGTGAGTTGGGGTGGATGTGAGGTGGGATAGATGTGAGTT
Organism: Haliotis rufescens; assembly: GCF_023055435.1. Classification (NCBI taxonomy): domain Eukaryota; kingdom Metazoa; phylum Mollusca; class Gastropoda; order Lepetellida; family Haliotidae; genus Haliotis; species Haliotis rufescens. The sequence goes on from NW_025963890.1 coordinate 39,038,226, forward strand.
GGGGTGGATGTGAGGTGAGGTGGATGTGAGGTGGGGTGGATGTGACGTGGGATAGATGTGAGTTGGGGTGGATGTGAGTTGGGGTGGAATAAAACTCTTAAAAAATATGTTAGAAAATAATGGTTGCTTGTGTGTTCTTGTACCCCAATGGCTGCTTGTATGCTCTTAGTTTAAGAATTCTTAAGTCCACCTTGATGAAAACACTTACGCCTGTTCTGTGGGATATTGACCCTGAAATCTGTATCTGAATCCAAGCTGTATAACAACCAAGTACACCCTGCAGATGTCTACTGGTATTATCGGCTACTGAACAATGGAATACTTTATGATAACGTAATAACCCGATGATGAGAATGTGTCGCCAGCATGTCTGCACAACCTCCTCCCGGAGACCTCCATCTGTAACAGCAAGATAATAATAAACATCTTTTGGTATCTGGGTCCGTTTTTAGCTTCCATCTTCCCATGCGGCTGTAATCATTATCCGTGGATTTCCGATGTTTTCCTGCAACAGGAGACAGTGAAGATGGAGATGAATGGCGTATGTGATGGAGGTGATTTATAGGTGGTTGTCCTATTGTCTAGTCTCGTCATTAACAACAGAGTTATTATTGACCGTTCATTGACTGTTCATCTCAAAGACTATAGTGAAAGACAATCATTAATGATGTAAGACGTACTGTACCTTACTCGTCTTGAAGGATAGTCTCACCTTTGATCCAAATAGAGATTCCAGGGTACAATAGATCACCAGCACCCCATGCTTGTCCTAGACCCCATGGAGATTCCATTGCAGAATAGGTCCCAGTACCTCATGTTGTCTGTCATAGAAATTCCTGGGCAGAATAGGTCCCCAGTACCCCATGCTAGTTTCCCCTTAGGGATTCTTATAGGGGCAGAATAGGTCCCCAGTACCTCCTGGCTAGTTTCCCCTTAGGGATTCTTATAGGAGCAGAATAGGTCCCCAGTACCCCATGCTTATCTCCCCTTGGTGATTCTTATAGGGGCCGAATAGATCCACAGTACCCCATGCTTGTCTCCCCTTGGTGATTCTTATAGGGGCAGAATAGGTCCCCAGTACCTTATGTTGTCTGTCATAGAAATTCCTGGGCAGAATAGGTCCCCAGCACCCAATACTTGTCTCCCCTTGGTGATTCTTATAGGGGCAGAATAGGTCCCAAGTACCTTATGTTGTCTGTCATAGAAATTCCTGGGCAGAATAGGTCCCCAGTACCCCATGCTTGTTTCTCTTGGGGATTCTTATAGGGGCAGAATAGGTCCCCACTACCCTATGCTTGTCTCCCCTTGGTGATTCTTATAGGGGCAGAATAGGTCCCCAGTACCCCATGCTTGTCTCCCCTTGGTGATTCTTATAGGGGCAGAATAGGTCCCCAGTACCCCATGCTTGTCTCCCCATGTGGATATCCAGGGCAGAGTAGATCCCCTTGGCTATTCTAGGTCAGATTCGGTCCCCAGTATCCTCTGCTTGACTGTCAAGCTAACACATGATGATTGGGAAGACACTTCAGGAAGACACTTCGGGAAGATTGGGAAGACACTTCGGGAAGATTGGGAAGACACTTAAGGAAGACACTTCGGGAAGATTGGGAAGACACTTCGGGAAGATTGGGAAGACACTTCGGGAAGATTGGGAAGACACTTTGGGAAGACACTTCAGGAAGATATTTCAGGAAGACACTTCAGGAAGACACTTTGGGAAGATTGGGAAGACACTTCAGGAAGACAATTTGGGAAGATTGGGAAGACACTTTGGGAAGACACTTCAGGAAGATACTTCAGGAAGACACTTCGGGAAGATTGGGAAGACACTTCGGGAAGACACTTTAGGAAGACACTTCAGGAAGACACTTCGGGAAGATTGGGAAGACACTTTGGGAAGACACTTCAGGAAGATACTTCAGGAAGACACTTCAGGAAGACACTTTGGGAAGATTGGGAAGACATTCAGGAAGACACTTCAGGAAGACACTTCAAGAAGACACTTCGGGAAGATTGGGAAGACACTTTGGGAAGACACTTCAGGAAGATACTTCAGGAAGACACTTCGGGAAGATTGGGAAGACACTTCAGGAAGACACTTTGGGAAGATTGGGAAGATACTTCAAGAAGACACTTTGGGAAGATTGAGAAGATACTTCAGGAAGACACTTCGGGAAGATTGGGAAGACACTTTAGGAAGACACTTCAGGAAGACACTTCGGGAAGATTGGGAAGACACTTCAGGAAGACACTTTAGGAAGACACTTCAGGAAGACACTTCGGGAAGATTGGGAAGACAGTTCAGGAAGATACTTCAGAAAGACACTTCGGGAAGACACTTTAGCTGATTTCACATTAAAAACAGAAACAGTATTTACGTTTTTAAACATCTTGTTTACCTGTAAGAATTGCATTGTATTTTGTTTGTTGTGTTGTGGGACGATTCAGCCATGCCAGATACATGAGAATTATGAAAAACTATGCTGCAAGTTGAGATTATGATATATTACATTATGACTTATACAAAATATGAATTTCAAAAGAAAAATACACCTCATAGATATGCTCATCGGTGTAGCCATTTCATCCACGATTACTGTATATATAGCTAACAAGTTATTGCTGTATACTCCACTATATTATATCAAAGATCAATAGTCCCTACTGTTTTATATGTATTTCTGGTAATGGCTGCATGAATAGAAAAAATGAACAAGAGGGAAAAATGCATTTAGAACTAAGTCGTTTATATGCATGCCATCAATTTGCCGCACAATACTGTATTTGCTGAGCAATAGTCAGCAGCAGCTCATTCCCTCTTGGACGGCAATACATTACCTCCTTCACAGGCCTTTGTTCAGCCACAACTTGGTAACCATGTTATTGAGATATATTCAGATCATAGCCTCACAGTGCAACTGCTCTGTCTAGTGGAAGCCATCTTATCAAGTTTAAGTCTTCATGCATCCCCTGACTGACATTTGGGTGTCTTCCTGTTAATATCCACTTTAATGAAGGCAGTCTGTCTAATCCATTAGCTCACGTCGAGGAGTAATTTAAATTAAATTCCACCAAGCTGTTTTAGATAATGGTATTGATCAAATGTAGCATGTCAAAGTAAGAAGTGTTTGTGTATTTCTAGAATTTCCTGGTTGCCGTGGTAATTGATTTTATGTATGTTTTCTTTCCTTTTTCATGTCTTCTTTTGTTTCACAATCACAAAGTGCTACTTTGGGATGATTTCCCCAATTTCAGTGCTTTGATGCATATGAAATATGAATTTCTAAAAGGAATGAAGTGTTATGTAAAATGATATTTAAAGTGGTATGGGAAAAAGCATTTTAAAAAAGCTATTTACACAGCAGAATCAAAGGAATCAAAGACCAACAGGATAGAAATACAAATCTAGCCCAGCCAGAGATTTGACAACAAATTACTAGTTTTCATGAAACAAAATGATAAAAATTGATTGTTTGCTTGGAATCAACAAAGATGAAATCAAAAACTCGTTTATTTTAAATAAATCTGGTAATACCCAAATCAGCTTAAATTGTCATTGATCAAGATGCAAATGATCATCACTAGCTGATTGATTGTAAATAATGTATTGATCGTTTGATTATATGTGTAAATTGACTATTGTCCTAGATCCGAGGATGGCAGTGTTATCATGATTACAGTAAGCCATTCATCCAGGTGAAAATTGCCAGATCAATACGGCGGCCATGTTGGTTTGATGGCAAGTGATAAAGTGACCACCGCCCATTATAAGGTTGTCGTTAACAGACAGCAGTATGTGGGAGACTGACTATAGAGAATTAATCTATCTGGACATTAGTTAATGTGGCTTTGCCAGACCAAGTTGTTTCATGTCTGCATATTGATAGTTTTCAGATGTCCTGTGCAGCCATATTAGAAATCGGACCAAATTAATCTTGATCCAAAAGGACAGATAGATTATGTTTCTCAGCGAACTGTTGTCAGCTGGGCAAGTACTGGTCGATATTCAGGTGACCCTGTAAAGCTGGAGTTAGTCTGTGTGGTCAACTTGGTGATGTTCTACCATTAACTTTGACCAAGGACATCATCAGGTCTTGCTGCCCTCAGCGTTATGTGCTCTGGAGGTCGGCTCTGAAGACAACCGACTGTAGCTTCACATCTCCAGGGGGCAGACCTTTCAATAATCTTGGCAGGTGCTAGAGTTATGGTTGAAAGAAGGAGCTAATACATTATGTGTCAGAACAAACAGCCTTTCCATTGAATTCATACACTAAAAAGTGGCAAATTTGGGAATAGTTGGTTGGTTGGTTGGTTTGTTGTTCAACAGTGCACTCAGCAATATTCCAGCTATATGACGGCGGTCTGTAAATAATCGAATCTGGACCAGACAATCCAGTGATTAATATCATGAGCATCGATCCACGCAATTGGGATCGATGACATGCATCAACCAAGTCAGCGAACCTGACCACCCGATCCTGTTAGTCGCCTTTTACGACAAGCATAGCCACCTTTTACGGCAAGCATGGGTTGCTGAAGACCTATTCTACCCTGGAATCTTCACATGAATAGATTAAAAATACTCTCCAAACCCATGATATGAAATAGTTGCTCTTCTTCACATTACTTGTACATACAACCCGTGAAGATCCGAGGTAGAATAGGTCTTCAGCAACCCATGCTTGCCGTAAAAGGGGACTATGCTTGTCGTAAGAGGCGACTAACAGGATCGGGTGTTCAGGCTCGCTGACTTGGTTGATGCATGTCATCGTATCCCAATTGTGTGGATCGATGCTCATGATGTCAATCTCCGGATTGTCTGGTCCAGACTTGATTATTTACAGACCGCCGTCATATAGCTGGAATATTGCTGAGTGTGGCGTGAAACAACAAACAAACAAACTTGTACATACAACCCATGACCTACAACAAGTTATGATCTCAGACCGAAGTATCAATCACAGTTAACACTGCTCACATGTTCAGATTACCTTTTGAAGAACAAATAAACAATCTGAATTGTCTTTTTCATTTTATTTTTGTCCAGCTATCGACCAGGATGTTTGAAGGAAAAAATCTGTAAACCCAAAAATAAAAGGTTGCCCGACAAATGTTTGTTAATTTATCTTGTCCCGACAAATATTTGTTAATTTATCTTGTCCCGACAAATGTTTGTTAATTTATCTTGTCCCGACAAATGTTTGTTAATTTATCTTGTCCCAACAAATGTTTGTTAATTATCCCCCGCCGCGCGAAAGCGCGAAGCGGGGGATATAGTATTCACGACCGTCCGTACGTCCGTCCGTACGTCCCACCTGTTTGTTGCCGCGATATCTCAAGAACTAAACACTGGATTGTCTTCATATTTGGAACTATGGTGTATATACAGACTCCGCAGACACCAGTCGGTTTTGGTGACCTTGATCCCATTTTCAAGGTCACAGCAGACAAATCTGCTTTTAGAGTTGGAAAACGGTGTTGCCGCGATATCTCAAGAACTAAACTCTGGATTGTCTTCATATTTGGAACTATGGTGTATATACAGACTCCGCAGACACCAGTCGGTTTTGGTGACCTTGATCCCATTTTCAAGGTCACAGCAGACAAATCTGCTTTTAGAGTTGGAAAACGGTGTTGCCGCGATATCTCAAGAACTAAACACTGGATTGTCTTCATATTTGGAACTATGGTGTATATACAGACACCGCAGACACCAGTCGGTTTTGGTGACCTTGACCCCATTTTCAAGGTCACAGCAGGCAAATCTGCTTTTGGAGTTGGAAAACGGTGTTGCCGCGATATCTCAAGAACTAAACACTGGATTGTCTTCATATTTGGAACTATAGTGTATATACAGACTCCGCAGACACCAGTCGGTTTTGGTGACCTTGATCCCATTTTCAAGGTCACAGCAGGCAAATCTGCTTTTAGAGTTGGAAAACGGTGTTGCCACAATATCTCAAGAACTAAACCTCTCGATTGTCTTCATATTTGGAACTATGGTGTATATACAGACACCGCAGACACCAGTCGGTTTTGGTGACCTTGACCCCATTTTCAAGGTCACAGCAGGCAAATCTGCTTTTAGAGTTGGAAAACGGTGTTGCCGCGATATCTCAAGAACTAAACACTGGATTGTCTTCATATTTGGAACTATAGTGTATATACAGACACTGCATACACCTGTCAGATTTGGTGACCTTGACCCCATTTTCAAGGTCACAGCAGGCAAATCTGTTTTTGGAGTTGGAAAACGGTGTTGCCACAATATCTCAAGAACTAATCGCTGGATTGTCTTCATATTTGGTACTATGGTGTATATGGCGGGGGATATTTCGTCACTCTGTGACAAATACTTGTTTATCTTGTCCCAACAAATGATTGTTAATTTATCTTGTCCCGACAAATGTTTGTTAATTTATCTTGTCCCGACAAATGTTTGTTAACTCTTTCATCACTGGCTGCCCCAGAGTTATGTCCCTTGAGACCCTGCAGTCCCTGACACTGACAAGGCCTGTACACTGGCCTCCCTGGCAGTATTATTGGAAAATCACACTATCATTTTTGATGCACTTTTTCTACCAGAAACTTGCTTTTAATATACATTTATCATATACCATTGTAAAGAGGATTAAGTATACTTTAATATTCTTTGTTGTTATTGTCTCTAACCTTTGTTATTTTCTAATTACAGGTGTTTACAAGTGAAATAAAACTTGAAAACACTGAAAAAATGAAAACAGACAATGAATTTTGGCTCAAATTGTATTACAAATCACAAAAATAAATCACAGATACAAGGTAAACATAACACAGTGGTCTTGTCATCTTGGACGGCACAGGTAATCCCAGGTGTTACAGGTAAATTCTCTTCATGCACATCTGTAAACAAATAAACAAGTTTACAACTCTTGGTACTGACTTTGTTTTCTATACTGATGTCACATATTACTTATGATACACTTACAGCCTCTTAGGTAAACTCGTTAACACAGGTAAACTTGTTAACGCAGGTAAACTCGTTAACACAGGTAAAAACACAAATATTTGATTTATTTTGTTCTTTTTCAGGATTTGAAACAAAAATTAAGTATTTAAGTTTTTAAAAAGTTATTTATCACATTATCTGAACATTGAACCACAGCTACTATAAGAATGACATCACAGGGAAGATAACACAGATTGATCTGAAGAGGGAAACATTGTAAAAGGACGGAAAGATCGTAAATTCAAGTTCTGCAAATATACAAGTTGTGATAACATATTTACAATACACTGCTATTTACAATTGCATAATAAATTAAATCAGTACTTTATTAAATCAATTAATAAATAAATAATCATTACAGTTACTAAAATTTAAATTAAGATGTAAAAAACAAGAAAACAAACATGAATATGGAAATAAATTTTATTCAAATTGAGCGAAATATAAGGACATACGACAAACCGGCAAACTACAATTCGGATTGCGATCAGAAAAATAAATTAAAAAAAACAAAAACAGATACGTCATGCCACTCACCTTTGTTGTTGTTGTGATCGCTCGTTCACGTGTAGCCTGCATTCTCATTCGTCGCACTGATAATCTGTTCAAACACAGAATCATTGTAAAACAGTTGGAAAAAATCAATAGCACGACTCTTCACTCACCGTGTCAATATATATTCTTGAATCCGGTCGCCTCTTCAAAATCCCTCATGTCTCCACTGTCGTGTGTCCCTCTGCCACTCCCATTCTCGAAAGTTGGCGGGGGGGGGACACCTCGTCGAAACCGTCAAAATCTTCACGAAAATATTCGCGAAATTCCCTCTCCCCTTCGCGTAAATTATTCAATTCAAACACATTATTATTCCCGAAATAGTCGTTGTTAATCATCTGATCGCTATCCGAATCGTAGTTGGCCGCCATTACGCTTGATTTACGATTCAAGCGAGAAAAATACCTGTCGCGAAAACAGGTGACATACCCGCGATTTTCGCGCCAAAAAGACGGGGAAATTCCATCGAATGACTTGTCAATACGTGTAGATCTCGTTTCCATATTTAGAACGAGATTACACACGAGAAAGGAAGTAGAAAGAGCGATTTTGTAAACACGCTCGCGCCGCCCGATTTATCGGGCAGCCGGGTTCTGGGCCTCGGCTTATGCTGCCCGATTTTTCGGGCAGCCGGGTCCTGGGACACGGTTTATCCTGCCCGATAAATCGGGCAGTCGGGGCGAAAGGGTTAATTTATCTTGTCCCAACAAATGTTTGTTAATTTATCTTGTCCCAACAAATGTTTGTTAATTTATCTTGTCCCGACAAATGTTTGTTAATTTATCTTGTCCCAACAAATGTTTGTTAATTTATCTTGTCCCGACAAATGTTTGTTAATTTATCTTGTCAGTTTGTTATCCTGACATGATTCTGTTACTTCGAATGGGCTGCCATTAGCCACACTTACCATAGTGACATGCATTGGACTCAGTGTCCGAAATAACTGCCTGCCCATCTGCCCGTGACTGGTAACTTTTCAGGTGGGCTGCATGAAAGTTTGCTCCAGATAATTTGAAGACTACTTACGTATTCAGTTTTATCATAACCCCAGGTATACTACTCAAAAGAAGTTAAGGATCACCTGATTCTTTCATATTACAATAGTTAATCTCTCATGTCATGACAGATTAACTTTACCATTATGAAAGAGTCGGGTGGTCCTTAACTTCTTTTGAGTAGTATAGATTTTCAAGTAGTTTGGATTATTTCAACTGAATCAAGACAGGATCTGAGTCTTATTTTTTGCGATTTTTAAAAAACAATTGTGTCTAAATGCGGGCAGGTAATTTTGAAGATGAGCAGACAACTTTTATGGGTCACTTGTCTGACAGTCTTGATGGGTTTTTAGATTATTTCAAACACTGATTGGACTGCCCACAGGCCTTCCTCCATACTGGTGGCTCAAGTTGCAAACTAGAGAAAATGTTTTGTAAACTTTTGAGACAATGCCTAATTTGGTCATCAAGACATGAAATGCGTTTATATTTTTGGTGAGTCTAACGCAGCTGTAAACATGATTTTCTATCATCCCTTTGAGAGTGGTTACTGATTGCAATCCGATATGCTCGAATTGTCTTCAGGAATCATTTGGTGCTTGTCAAATTGTTGTAGTCTTGAAGCTTGCCATGTATTGCAATCTGCTAGAGTGTGGTCGGCAGGGAGTATATCCAGACTGTCGTGATACTAGATTTAGGGGGACATTGAAGATAATCAAGTTGGACAGTAATAGAGCTTGGACCACTTAATATCAGTTTGCCGCCGATCGATGGCTTATGAACCTTAAAAATTGTCATTAAATGTTTGGGTCACTGGAACCAGTGTCGATCTTATCCCAATCAGGCAAAGCACATAAACAAAGTCATAAGCAAAATTACAGATAAGGAGTGGTTGAGATTGGTAAAATAATGATTTTAGCTATTTTGGAAAAACTGGGTTTGAGGTAGGTAAATATTTTGCCAGCTGAAAGTACAATCTTGTTTATTGGGAGGACCAAAGTATCCAAATTTCCGCTCTATGATACAGAAATTGATTATCAAGAAGAGAGCGAAAGGAATAATGATCTGCTGTTTTCTTTTGCAATGTTTATAGTCATAACAGACAAATGTGCCTTAGTGAGGCTTGGTCAGGTGGAGACAGTTTCCAGTCCCCAATACTTGTCTCAAGAGCTGACGGAGATCCGGTGGTTACATTGTGTAACTGTGTGGTTACATTATGTGACTGTGTGGTTACATTGTGTGAACCTGTGGTTACATTGTGTGACTGTGTGGTTACATTGTCTGTCTGGATGGTTACATTGTGTGACTGAGTGGTTACATTGTGTGACCCTGTGGTTACATTGTGTGACAAGATGTTACATTGTGTGACTAGATGGTCACATTGTTTGACTGGATAGTTACATTGTGTGACTAGATGGTTACATTGTTTGACTAGATGGTGACATTGTGTGACTGGGTGGTTACATCGTTTGACTAGATGGTTATATTGTGTGATGAGGTGGTTACATTGTGTGACTAGATGGTTACATTGTGTGACTGAGTGGTTACATTGTGTGACAGGGTGGTTACATTGTTTGACTAGATGGTTATATTGTGTGATGAGGTGGTTACATTGTGTGACTAGATGGTTACATTGTGTGACTAGATGGTTACATTGTGTGACTAGATGTTACATTGTGTGACTAGATGGTCACATTGTTTGACTGGATGGTTACATTGTGTGACTAGATGGTTACATTGTTTGACTAGATGGTTACATTGTGTGACAGGGTGGTTACATCGTTTGACTAGATGGTTATATTTTGTGATGAGGTGGTTACATTGTGACTGGACAGTTACATTGTGTGACTAGATGGTTACATTGTGTGAAACAGTTATTTGCAGGCCTCTGTGATATAACTAGATTATTGCTGAGTGCATGCATAAAATTCACTCACACCCCTCTGTAACTAACTGCAATGCAATGCAGGTTTTCACAGATATACATTGGTATACCCTTGTAGGGAACTGAAGTTGGTTGTTTAGCAGGAAGCACCTCATCCCCAGGTAACGTGTCCTTGATAAGAGGACATACTCTAGTACATCATCATGTGTTGTAGTTCTTGTCGCAAAATTCACATTTTATTCTTGATGTCCCATGAAAGAGATTTTTTTTCCAATATGAATATTGTATAGACATCCCAAAGTAATAAACTTGGCTTGGCAAATCTCAACAATTATCTGACAAACATGATTCATGGCCCCAAATGTCTGAAAGAGTCCAACCCTGACAAGAAGGGCTAACAGTCACAGAGGTATCCATCCTATCATCAATGTATTTCACCTAATTGGTTAAAAAGATTCTTGAAATTCAATCTGGGCAGGTGGCTTTAGCTTATTCACATGTCCTTGGAGCAAGTGGATTTGTTTTTAAAAATTGATCCCCTGCAAATAGTTAGCTTGAGTAATACAATAGCTATTTATGTACACATTCTTCTTAGATCTGCAATGGTAATTCAGCTTCAAAGAAATGTTTAAGAATCCTCCCCTTTCAAACATGTTGGAAGCGATGTTAATACAACATATGATATGGAAAATATCTGAATGTCGAGGTCCCTGCTGACCAAATTACCACATGAAGTCTTTGGTACCATTAATATAACATGTCTGCTTAATGCACTGTTCTGTCAGAACACCAAGGGGGGTCCAGGAACACAGCCCAGTGTCATGGCCGGTCGGCCGGCTGCTGTATCAGAAAGGTGTATGTGGCCAACATGGTTTGTCCATAAGTGGGGTGACAAAAGGATTAGGTAACATTTTGTGGTGTGTAGCCAGCCAACCTTGCCAGCTTCTTAATGGAATATCACAAGTAAATAGGAACATAATGGGTTGGGGAAATATGAGAGCCTTCTGTCCAGAGGAGGCTGTTAATGGAGGCTCGTGTTTGACACTGCTGATGATGCTTGGAGGTCCTTGGGTGTGTTAAAGGTGTCAGATTGGATCCGATGTGCGTATGTTCGTTGAGTGGGATTGAATGTGGGAATTGGTTGTATAATGGTTCCGTTTTATCTTTTGTTATTTTAGACATCTGTGTTTGATGATTGCTTTGGCATTTGACTTTCGATGATAGTTGGAATCACTGGAGAAATAAAGTAAACCATATGATTGTAAGTTGGATGTTCTTGTTGCTTTGTGAAATTAGCAACTGGCAGTGTGTGTCTGTGTGTGTAACTATCTGTGTGTGTGTGATGTGTATATCTGTATGTGGGTGTGTTACTGTATCTTTGTGTGTGTGATGTGTGTGAGTGTGTGAGTGACTATCTGTGTGTGTGTGTGTGTGTCTCTGTCTGTGTGTTACTGTATCTGTGTGTGTGTGTTACTGTGGCTCTGAGTGTGTCTGTATGCGTGTATCTGTGTGTGTATCTCTGAGTGTGTGTGACTGTATCTGTGTGTGATGTGTGTGTGTCTGTCTGTGTGCATGTGTGTGTCTGTCTGTGTCTGTGTTTTACTGTATCTGTTTGTGTTTCTGTGTGTGTGTGTGTTACTGCAGCTGTGTGTATCTGTGGTGTGTCTGTCTGTCTGTCTGTCTGTCTGTCTGCCTGCCTGTCTGTCTGTCTGTCTGTCTGTCTGTCTGTCTGTCTGTGATGTCTGTTTGGTCTGTGTGTGTCTGTGTGGTACCTCTGTGTTCCAGTGTCTGTATTGGGTTGTGGGGATGTTTTGTCTCGGATTCCAGAGCTAAGCACAATGATTCAGGTCAGAGATTCGGTACAGAGGACATACTTGCCTCGGCCTCCTAAGGGAGATGCATGTATTTCAGTCACTTCAAACTGAAGACAACACATTTTGCAGAAAGAGGAAGTTCGGACTATTAAATCAGAACTTCCAAGAAAACAAAATCTCTTGGGGAAAGATGAGTGAGTTAGTTCCTCGTTGCATGGAAACCAGCAGAGTCACCATTAAAAACTGGTTCTATAGTCCTTGCCAAACTGCCCAATAGTACAAGTATCATAAGGACAAGTAGATATTTGCCAGTTTTAAGGTTTCACTATACATGTATGTTATTATTATAAGGACAAGTGGAAAAATTGTTATTTTTTTGGCTGAGAGAGCAACCAAACTATGGAATACATACTTACATTAAACAGAAATGGCCACACAAATTACAAACAGGATACATGATGCATAGATAGTGGGCATCGTAATGATTAAAACCTGCCAAATTTTCACAGTAAATCATGCAGTTAGCAACGAACCAAGTATTCACCTAGTCACATGACAGTATTCACCTTGTCACATAACAGTATTCATCTATTCACACAACAGTGTTCACCTTGTCACACGACAGTGTTAAACTTGTCACACGACAGTGATCACCTAGTGACACGACAGTGTTCATCTTGTCACACAACAGTGTTCACCTAGTACACGACAGTGTTCACCTTGTCACACAACAGTGTTCACCTAGTACACGACAGTGTTCACCTTGTCACATGACAGTATTCACCTTTGACACAACAGTGTTCACCTTGTCACATGACAGTGTTCACCTTGTCACATGACAGTGTTCACCTTGTCACATGACAGCATTCACCTAGTCACATGACAGTCTACACCTAGTCACATGACAGTCTTCGCCTAGTCACATGATAGTATTCACCTGGTCACTTGACAGTATTCACCTAGTTACATGATAGTATTCACATGGTCACATGACAATATTCAAATGGTCACATGACAGTATTCACATGGTCACATGACAGTATTCACCTTGTGACATGATAGCATTCACCTAGTCACATGACAGTCTACACCTAGTCACATGACAGTCTTCGCCTAGTCACATGACAGTATTCACCTTGGGACATGATAGTATTCACAAGGTCACATGACAGTATTCACATGGTCACATGACAGTATTCACATGGTCACATGACAGTATTCACCTATGTTCACCTAGCTTAAACAATATACTAGAGTTTGAGCTCAGTAAGCAATGTAAATTGTCACCAAAACTAATTGTTTTCCTGAGTTTGTCTGTCAAGGGCACTCAGTTAGGAATCCTGGATGATCACTCCTTTTAGTAAATCACATATTCTCAGAATAAAGCGTTTGTGAACATACCGGTACACTGGGACTGTCAGTCCAACAGTGATTGACGTGACAGTAGGAAGTGCCGATCCCTGTAGCTGTAGGTCCTGCTTGCAGTGCTGGAGGGGCTGGCCTCCTCATCACACGCAAAGGTAGGGCAAGGATGTTGACAGAACAATGTACTGAGTTTGCCTCGGACACAGTGTACAGTGTAGGCTGGAATTGGCTGTCTGATTGGGCTGATTTATGTACAGGTATTTACTCGTGTTCAAGAGAGACTCGCCTTTAACTTGACACAACTGTGGCAACACTTTCTTAATTTTCAGTTTACAGATTTGACTGACTCATCCAAGAGTCACAATCTGAAAATAAAATAAGAACAGTTTGAATTTATCTTATTTGCCTGGATTAGGAGAATAGAAAGTTACAACCACAAGAATTAGGTAGGTAACTGTTTTCTTTTTAACAACAAAAATCTACAAACCTCTTTTGAAGAGATCATCGCCTTAGAAGTAAATATTCACAACAACATAAGCATCCTGCACTTGATGGAGAATTAGCATTTATATTTTCCCACTAGACTGATCCAGACTGCTGCACTGTCATAAGTATCTGAAAGGGCTCCAGCAATCTTCCATGCAGACATGGTAGCAACTTTAATGGATGACGCTCCTTCCTTTGCCACTGTTCAGAGGTGGGCAGCGAAGTTCAAGGTGGGAAGAGAGAGCCTCAAAGATGATCCAAGATCAGCTAGACTGCCACTACTTATGAATATGTGGATAAAATACACGATATGATTATGGTTGATGTCAACTCATCACACGTCACATAGCTAATACACTAAGGCTTCTATCATTTTAGTTTTGTTTGTTTGTTTGTTTAATGGCGCACTCAGCAATATTCCAGCTATATGATGGCGGTCTGGACCAGACAATCCAGTGATTGACATCATGAGCATCAATCCATGCAATTGGGATACAATGACATACATCAACCAAGTCAGCGAGCCTGACCACTCGATCCCATTAGTCGCCTGTTAAGACAAGCATAGTCGCCTTTTACAGCAAGCATGGTTGCTGAAGACCTTTTCTAAACCGGAGCTTCATGGGTCCTCTTATGATAGAGAGTTTAGAACCTTCTGAGGAATGAAATGGACTGACAAAGGTTTGAAGGCTTCTGATTCCAGATTAGAAACGCTCTAGGTACATCTCTTTATTTTCATCATGAGGATCAGGCGGCAACAATGTTGGCTGAGTTTTGGCAGTATTTGGCGAGGTGGCCTTCGGCTTTCCCTCACTCACTTGGTTGAGTGAGTGGGTGAGTGAGTGAGTTTGGTTTAACACCGCTTTTAACAGTTTTCCAGTTATATCACGGCGTGTCAGCTTAATGTGGGAGGAAAGCCAGAAGTGATGCAGGTCTCAGACGTTTACCACTTCGGTGAAACCCACGAGCACGGGTATGGTGCTGACACACCTAGAAACATAATCGCGGCGAACCGGGATTCGAACCCACAATCATAGGTTTCTGGCGTGCCTACGGGACGCAACTCTGCACAGCAAATCGCGGCACTTTAGATGCATGTCATCGTTTCCCGCCACATTTTCACCGTAAATCATGCAGACCACAATGAACCGATTGCTCACATGTTCTTTTTTTGCGGTCTACATTGAAAATCCAAGCATTCACCTAGTCACATGACAGTATTCACCTAGTCACATGACAGTTGATGCATGTCATCCTATCCCAATTGCGTGGATCGATGCTCATGATGTCAATCACTGGATTGTCAGGTGCAGACTCGATTATTTACAGACCGCAGTCATATAGCTGGAATTTTGCTGAGTGACGCGTTAAACAACAAACAACAACCCTACCACCCACTCACTCTCATTCAACCACATAATGCATATTGTTTGTGTTTATTGTAAGTTATGTTACCCATATGACAATGTGGTTGAAGGAAAATTATTGAAGATCAGTACTAATGTGATCAAAGCCTATGTTCAGACTGCAGTATACTCCTGATAAAGCAATTCAGTTGCCATGGTTTTTACATTTATTATCATGAACTTCATCATCTTCTGCTCTCCACAAAGCTGCTCAATTAGTTAATCATTAACAGTGTTATGTATTTTCTATCACTGATTGGGTACTGATAAACCTGTTAACTTCAAACTGGTAAACTATCACACAGGCTTAAGGAGAGACATTGGTTTACCCCGCTAATAATGGTGTTGCATAACACAGTGGGTACCGATACCAGCTGAGGCTTTGCTTGATAGCATATCTACAACTTATTATGCAGTTACCCAGGTGGCACAGTTCATGACCTTTGACCTTGCATGCATTACCTGGGCAGTGGAGGTTTGATACTGGTGGGTGGTGTGGGGGCAAGGTTAGGACACGGTCTGTCACCATGTCTGTCACCATGTCTGTCACCATGTCTGTCACCATGTCTGTCTATGTTTGCAGCACTCAGCCCACAGGAGTTCATTGTCAAAGGTTGTCATTGTGAGCATTCGTGGTCCATGTCACTACCTTCCTGAAATAATGGGGCCGTCGGGTAGCCTAGTGGTTAAAGCGTTCGCTCGTCATGCTGAAGACACGGGTTTGATTCCCGACATGGGTACAATGTGTGAAGCCCATTTCTGGTGTCTCCCGCCATGATATTGCTTAAATCGGCGTAAAACCATACTCACTCACTCCTGAGATAATGTGTGTGCTTTCATCACAGTATGTACGTGTGTTCATGCATGCTGGGGGCGGTCAGGTAGCCTAGTGGTTAAAGCGTTCGCTCGTCACGCCGAAGACCCGGGTTCGATTCCTGACATTGGTATGATGTGTGAAGCCCAGTTCTGGTGTCCCCCGCCGTGATATTGCTGAATATTGCTAAAAGGGGCGTAAAACCATACTCACTCACTCGATCATGCATGTGAATTGTTGCAAGTCAGTGAAATGCTTACACCCAGAGAAACAAACTGCTACAAACAGTTGAGCTGTTTTAACCAACAGTAACATCAGTTTCTCAAGATAGGGCATTTCATACAATTGTGAGAGTACTGTGATTAGTCGTGGCTTGTTGCGGTGCAGTAGTTCAGTGTGGAATTGAGGGTTAGGTGCAAGATTTCCGTGTTTACTTGTTTAAACTGATATTAGAAAACAAAAGAACTGACATTTATTACCCTACCCAGTGTGAAAAAGGACATCCTAACATGGTGATTGGCTAAAAATAGATTCATGGGAATAGATTAAAAAAGTTGTTGCTCTGCATCAGAAAGGTAACACAGCGTACAGAAAAACTCTTTATGAAACTGTGGAGCTACATTGTTGCATGTGCCCCATCTGTGAATCTGGGTAAATAACTTGGTAAATAACTTAATACAAAGATCTGGGTTCTCTGTGCACTCAAAATACTGATGTCATAATCAATTGTGTGTATCAGTTAGTGAGTGTGTTAAGCATTAAAACCTGTTAAAACAAAGCTAATGTGTGGTTGTGAAAATCAACGACATGGGGAGTTTATGACTGAAAAAGTCTCCAAATATACCAAAAGACATAGTACATCAGAAAAACAACAACTGATCTTTATCTGTGCAGGGTTGCCTCCCTTAGGCATGCCATGATCATGTGGGTTTGTGGCCTTGATTCCGTTCTTTGCCCATATATGTCAGTACCGTATCTGTGCTCATTGGTTTTACCACTAATATACAGCCTGCATCACTTTGGGCTTACTCCCCCATACAGATGGCAGACCATGGTATAACTGAGGACCCCTGAAGATCCGGGGTAGAATAGATCTTCAGCAACCAATTGTGTGGATCAATGCTCATGTCATTCACTGGATTGTCTGGTCCAGACTCAATTATGTACAGAATGCTGTCATACAGCTTGAATATTGCTCAGTGCGGCATTAAACAACAAACAAGCAAATATAACTGAAATACTTTGAAATAAACAGCCTTTATGAACGATTAATGTTTTCTTGATAATAATGATGTTGCTTGTACCCTGCTTTACTCCATACAACGTATGCTCACTGCGCAACAAATAGAAACATGCATAGTCTTAAGTCAAAACAGACCGCCTCTGTGGTCTAGTGGTAGAGCGTCTGCCCGGAGAGTGGAAGGTCTGTGGTTCGATCCCCGGCCCCGTCATACCAAAGGATGTAAAAAGATGATACTGGTTGTTACCCTGTCTGGCGCCTGGCATTAAGGGTCTAAAACAAGGACTGGTCGGCTCAGAGTCAGTATAATGTGTCTGAGTGGGGTATTCATGCGGCATGGTATCTCAGTGGGCTAACGCTATAAAAATCGGCATCAGTCCGGACTAGTACAAGCAGCCACACACACGTGCATGCACATTGCTATATAAGTGCAATAATCTTGGATGCGACGTTAAACCCCATTTCACATTGCCTCACCTAAAGTCAAAACTCCTGAAGAGGTTCAGTTTTACAGAGACACTTGAACTGAAAGAGTGATAAAGAAGACTTCTGATCTGTTGGTAGATACTTTCACAGATCGGCAGAGACAGGGGCAAATATACACGGTCTGAATGTCTTATATTTTGAGAAAGGAACAAAAACATGGCCAACTGCTATGGCCACAGCCATCGTGTATCGAATATGCATCGAAATTATTCCAACAATTAAGCAAAGACAAGTATTTTTTAAGTCTTTCCAAGATTTTAACTTGCCCAAGTATTTAGTGCCTTTGTATAATAAATATATTTGAGGGCAAACTCATTGTTCTACTGAACGCTTATCACAGTGACTGAGATGCAGTGCTATTTTTAGATGCCTTGATTTTTGAGTGCATCATGTTACCTTGATGTGCAGTGTTCCTTGGTACTGTGTAGTCTGTAAGCCTTTTGTAAGAGCGAAATGCAGCAGTATTAAGTATTTTTACTGTGGTAATCTGTCATTTTGTTTGTCAGTGATGAAATCGCAAATCTCAACTGTGGGAGGGGAGTAGTGTAGGGGTTACTATAAGAGGAGGGGTGGGGGATCTCAGAGTTTGTATTACTTGGAGGGGTTAGGGAGGGTGGTTACTGTGGGAATGGAATTGTGGGTACTTGGCTAAGTAATTTAAATATTGTTTGCATGTGTCAAGGATGGCTTGACATGGGAATATAAGATGGAGATGAGGGAGTTGAGTGAATTAATTAATTAAATCTTTGACTGTTGATTGCTTTGTTTCCTCAGCTGTCACAAACCATTACATATTCATCAACTTTCATGGGATGGGTATGACATTTGAAGGGGTGGGAGGGGGAGGAGGGTAGAGCCATGGGCAGAAAGGGGAAGGAGGGTTGAGCCCCGGGCAGAAAAGGGAAGGGGGATAGAGTCATGGGCAGAAACGGGAAGGAGGGTGGAGCCATGGGCAGAAAGGGGAAAGAGGCTAGAGCCATGGGCAGAAACGGGAAGGAGGGTGGAGCCATGGGCAGAAAGGGGAAGGAGGGTAGAGCAATGGGCAGAAAGGGGAAAGAGGCTAGAGCCATGGGCAGAAAGGGGAAGGAGGGTAGAGCCATGGGCAGAAAGGGGAAGGGAGGGTAGAGCCATGGGCAGAAAGGGGAAAGAGGCTAGAGCCATGGGCAGAAAGGGGAAGGGAGGGTAGAGCCATGGGCAGAAAGGGGAAGGGAGGGTAGAGCCATGGTCAGAAAGGGGAAAGAGGCTAGAGCCATGGGCAGAAAGGGGAAGGGAGGGTAGAGCCATGGGCAGAAAGGGGAAAGAGGCTAGAGCCATGGGCAGAAAGGGGAAGGGAGGGTAGAGCCATGGGCAGAAAGGGGAAGGGAGGGTAGAGCCATGGTCAGAAAGGGGAAAGAGGCTAGAGCCATGGGCAGAAAGGGGAAGGGAGGGTAGGGCCATGGGCAGAAACGGGAAGGGGGAATAGAGCCATGGGCAGAAAGGGGAAGGAGGGTAGAGCCATGGGTAGAAACGGGAAGGAGGGTAGAGCCATGGGCAGAAAGGGGAAGGAGGCTAGAGCCATGGGCAGAAACGGGAAGGAGGGTGGAGCCATGGGCAGAAACGGGAAGGGGGAATAGAGCCATGGGCAGAAACGGGAAGGAGGGTAGAGCCATGGGCAGAAAGGGGAAGGAGGGTAGAGCCATGGTCAGAAAGGGGAAAGAGGCTAGAGCCATGGGCAGAAAGGGGAAGGAGGGTAGAGCCATGGGCAGAAAGGGGAAGGGGGAATAGAGCCATGGGCAGAAACGGGAAGGAGGGTAGAGCCATGGGCAGAAAGGGGAAGGAGGGTAGAGCCATGGGCAGAAAGGGGAAAGAGGCTAGAGCCATGGGCAGAAAGGGGAAGGAGGGTAGAGCCATGGGCAGAAAGGGGAAAGAGGCTAGAGCCATGGGCAGAAACGGGAAGGAGGGTGGAGCCATGGGCAGAAACGGGAAGGAGGGTAGAGCCATGGGCAGAAAGGGGAAAGAGGCTAGAGCCATGGGCAGAAAGGGGAAGGGAGGGTAGAGCCATGGGCAGAAACGGGAAGGGGGAATAGAGCCATGGGCAGAAACGGGAAGGAGGGTAGAGTCATGGGCAGAAAGGGGAAGGAGGGTAGAGCCATGGGCAGAAAGGGGAAAGAGGCTAGAGCCATGGGCAGAAAGGGGAAGGAGGGTAGAGCCATGGGCAGAAACGGGAAGGGGGAATAGAGCCATGGGCAGAAAAGGGAAGGAGGCTAGAGCCATGGGCAGAAAGGGAGTAACCTGGTACCTGGGTAACCTGTGAGGCATCAACTCTTACAGGGGGTGGGATCGCACACTTGGATGATGAGGGAGTACAGGGGGGACAGTGAAGGGTGCGTGAGTGGGGTGTGTTGGGTTTAATGCCGCTTTGAACTGTGTTCCAGTTATATCATGGCATGGCAGCTTAATGTAGAAGAAAAGCCAGAAGTGATGAAGAAAAGCCCATGATCATGGGTTTCTGGAGTGCTCAAGGGTTGGAACTCTGCACGATTAGGGCAGGGAGGGGATGTTAAACCTGCTGGACAGGAGTTGGGTAAATAGGGTATTCAAGCTACCCTGGTGGAGGATGGAGGGTAGAACCAGGGAGGAGGGTAGGGGTATTCAGGTGACCCTGAGGGGAGACAGAAGGTAGAACCATCCCATCGAGGAAGGTAGAACCAAGGAGGGGGGTAGGGGTGTTCAGGCTACCCTGGGGGGGAGGAAGGAGGGTAGAACCGTTAGAGGGGTGAGAAAAGGGTAACCATGCTACCCCGGTATCTCCCACTCAGACATGGGGTATTGATGACAGGCAATCTGATAACACTGACAGTGTACATGATATATCTTGATGGCCTGTCATAGCAGGGCTGAGATTGATGTTCTGGTAATCCTGCAGTAAGGCAATCCCTTTGATCACCTTAATGAGACCTGATTTGTTGCCATGACAATGTGAGAATGGAGTCCTTGATTGGTACTTAGAAGTTGGTAGTACACAAAGATAACAGATAAGGATAACAGCTTCTGTATTAAGTCTTGTGATTTCAAGGGGCTTTTCTTGCCTCGCCTTCAGGTATGAAAATGGTTTGAGAAATATGAAACTGCTGTGTGTCCTATCATAGTCATATTTTCGAAATTCATCTGTTTTCATTGATGAGGTTGGACATTTTAGCATAGATTGATTTGTTCTGAAACTAGCTGACAGTGCATTTTTATATGAGCACACACAAATGTATACCAAGAATGCTGAAAAAAATATGTTTTGTTCCAAGGGACACGTGACATTCATTGACAAATTTTTGACAAGAAATTTATAAGTCCTGTTATTAAAGTAATTATCTAAACATACAGTACACTACACCATCTAAACACACAGTACACTACACCATCTAAACACACAGTACACTACACCATCTAAACACGCAGTACACTACACCATCTAAACATACAGTACACTACACCATCTAAACATACAGTACACTACACCATCTAAACATACAGTACACTACACCATCTAAACACGCAGTACACTACACCATCTAAACATACAGTACACTACACCATCTAAACATACAGTACACTACACCATCTAAACATACAGTACACTACACCATCTAAACACACAGTACACTACACCATCTAAACACACAGTACACTACACCATCTAAACATACAGTACACTACACCATCTAAACATACAGTACACTACACCATCTAAACATGCAGTACACTACACCATCTAAACACACAGTACACTACACCATCTAAACATACAGTACACTACACCATCTCATTACTTTACAGGACCCAAGACATTTATTATTGGGGGGGTAATATTTTCAGAGATACCTTAGAGTTTTGATTTTTGATACACAAAAAGACCCAGTAATTGGGATGGTACCATTCTCAAAACAGGCCTAGACTGGTTGCACCGAATACCTATAAACTTTTAAACATCCACTCTCCAAAATTTATTTTATCTTTCTTCAGAGACATGAATGTTGTTCTATTTCTTTCATTTTAACACAGGGCAACTTGTGAATAATTTTGTAGAAGTTTCTTGGCTGGGATATATTTTGTTAAATTGATTAATTTGCTTTCATTTTCACATTGAAATCTTAATAGCAATTTTGGTTGTAACGATCATCTCGCAGAGAGAAATTAAACTAGCGCCCAAGTGTCCTTACAGCAGAGTGAATCATTCTCAAGTCATCTCCAGCTGCAGGTTTAAACCCACATTAATTTTGCTGAAAGCTCAGGAAATCTCCCAGCTCCTCACAATCTTCCTAATTTGCATCCATTGTCAGTTTTAGGGAGATGGAGGTGTCGGGTGGAGTCTTTACATCTTCCACACTCGCTCGACTGTCAAACAGAGGGAGCATCGCTGTGTAATTTATGCTGATCTCGCATAAAATCCCCCTGGATCAATGCCTATCTGATTACGAGTATCTTCGCTCGGACCGTCAATATTTGCGGGCTAGCAGGGAGAACGCAGGGGCACCTCGTGTGATGCTGGTGCACTGGGAATAGCGTGATAGCACATCTGCCCCTTCTATTCTGGAGAGTGACGGCTTGAGAGGCCACTGGTGGAATGTGAAATAAGTAGTGATCATTGCCTCGGCT
Source organism: Haliotis rufescens (assembly GCF_023055435.1). Lineage (NCBI taxonomy): Eukaryota > Metazoa > Mollusca > Gastropoda > Lepetellida > Haliotidae > Haliotis > Haliotis rufescens. The sequence continues at coordinate 39,060,886 of NW_025963890.1, forward strand.
TTGTTTGTTACAGAGTGATAGCGAGGGGCCAGTATACATGGAGTAATTGTCCAAGAGCCGGCCCTTCGCAGAGGAAGTCAACGGACATGTGTTAGTGTGTGGCTGACCAGTGGCCGCCAGGTGAAAGGCCAGCCAAAGGTAAATATATCATGTATATTGTGGTCAGCTTGAAGTGGACATCAGCTGTTGTGACAGCGGTCATCAAGATCTGAATGTACATCATTGTTAGATTTACCACATGATCTAGCATACAGAACTTCTGCAGCATTACAGACTGGTGACTATCGTTACTATTGTGATGAATGCAGTTATTATTATTTTATCATTTATTTCTTTTTAATTGCAATTTGGTATCACTGTACAGTCCTTTTTCCAAAGTGAGTGGTAGGCTGGCGCAGTTCTCGAGTCTTGGCTGTTGGTGCTGTGATAGAATTATTGGAAATGTGTGAAAGAATTATTGGAAATGTGTGAAGTATTTGTGGAGATAGATTTGAATGCATGTTACATTGCCAGTGGCCCTATTTGTGTCAATTTCTTTGTTTTCTCGAGCGGTGATGGTGTGGATAAAATCCTAGGGAGGGAAAACGCTATTTGGATTATTCTTCTCTGTGAGTTATTTTGAGATTTTATCACCAGCCTGGCTGGTGTAGATAAATCATTGTAAATGATGGAAGTCGATCCATGCAGAGATTGGCCGTGAAAATTTGGTATGGTGTTTTTCTGGGCTTCAGTTTCCTGGATAGTGAATAGAATGAATGTTGAACCACATAATCTGTGGAAGGAAAAATAATTCATTGACATCCCTCTGTAGAAAATCCCACGACTTGTCACGTTTCATCTCTGGTCTCCGCAGCTGGAGGATATGAGGAATTATCTTCTGAGCTTGGACTCTTTTTGTTTTCTGGTTTAATTTTGAAAACATGGATCACAAAGTCGGGGTAATGATTCCTCTTGTGGATCAAAAATCTTTGGGTACCTGATGGGACAACCTCCTCAGATTCCTTCAAGCATAGGGGGCACACGTGGCCCTGTCGTCTAAGGCGCCGCGATTTGCTGTGCAGAGTTGCGTCCCTTGGGCACGCCAGAAACCTATGATTGGGGATTCGAATCCCGGTTTGCCCCAATTATGTTTCTAGGTTTGTCAGCACCATACCCGTACTCGTGGGTTTCACCGAAGTGGTAAACCTCTGAGACCTGCATCACTTCGGGCTTTCCTCCCACATTAAGCTGACATGTCATGATATAACTGGAATACTGTTAAAAGCGGCGTAAAACCCAACTCACTCACTCACTCCTTCAAGCATAGTTTGTTTATTGTTATTTTTACTTCTTGAATGTCTAATCTACTCATAACAAGTAAAGGAATCTCCTTGTCACAGAAGTGACATGAAGTTTGTGATGTAATCGTAATGTAAATAGTTCATGAAAAAACAGATTGTGGTCCTTTGAAATAACCGTGTTAGAGTTATGGTAAACACTCTATATTATCTGAAGAAGAGAGATTGTTTGGGTACACTGTTATCAAGTATGCTGGACACAACAATATTAATGTTAAGCATTCTGATAGTTGGATGCTATAAGCTCCTTGTCTATGTGGGAACCTTGTTGACAAGCAGGAAGTATACCGTATTTGTGATTGCATTGTTCAAATCACCAAACACAGATTACAGTCTGTCAGAAGTTACTACGATGTTTGTTGATATACATGTATTTACATGCACACATCTGTGACTGTATGTATAAATGATTAACACAAGGGGATGTAGGCATTGCATCCGTCTCCATTATAGCATCCAAATATTGATTTAAGGCCAGATCACTTGTTTACATATTTTTATTCCCGAAATACCCAAGGCAAGATGGGTTTTTTTAAAGTAATTATTTGCAATAATATTAAATCAGTGGCTAAATATATGACTGCAGTGTGCCGATTTCCACATTGTTTTTGTGTTTATTGCTAATATTCACACTCCTTTTGGGGGTTACATTTGTTTTGGGAAAAACTGCTATCTAATTATTTTAGTGAAGTTTTTGCAGGAGTGAGTGAGAGAGAAGAAACAGTCAAAATGTTGGCTGTAATATTTTTAATTTGGGAAAATAGTTATTCTCCGTGTATATGATAAGAGGGATACCAGTGGCTTGATGATGATGATGATGATGATGATGATGATTATCATTTTTTATTAATTATTATTAATATTTTGTTTTGTGATGCACCACAATACTCACTTGAATTACATTCAGTCTTCTTTGACTTATGTAGAACTATGACTTATAATAATAATAATAATAATAATAGTAAGGCTATTTGTATAGCGCAATATTTTTCACTGAGGGACATGCTCATTTATGGACACTGTTTTTTTAACCCCTGAGGGAACCATGTGGGGATTCCAGGTTAGAATCGGTCCCCAGCAACCAATGCTGGTTGTAAGTGATGACCAAATAGATGAGGTGGTCAGGCTAGGTGACTTGGTCGATTACGTGTCATCATACCCGATGACGTGGATCTTTGCTTACAATATCGATCACTGGATTGTCTGGTCCAGACTCGTTTATTTACAAGACGCTTACAGATAGCTGAAATATTGCTGAGTGTGGAGTCACCTTGAAAGACAAGCATGGGGACCAAATTTGACCTGGGGTATCCATGGGGAGACAGAGTGAGGCTACAAACAACAACAAAACAAGCGTAAAACAAATAGATGCATAAGTGTGGTCTAATGTAGGCTAACTATTGTGATGAACTGTAATTTAGTCCGACTGACAGATGTTTCCTGTGTCTACTGATGATCCAGCTCTACCTGGGCTGTAGTCCATTTATCACCCACGTGGGGGCCGTTGTTTATTGATTATTGTAGCGGATGTGTTGGATAACACAGCCATCTGTTCAGGTAGACCCGCTGCCTGTATTGGTGTTAATCAGCGATGTTGTAACTGCCATTGGGTGTTCAACCACTGCTTGTGTCAGACCGATCAGTAATAGAATCACAGGTAATTGGCATGGCTGATGTCTGCAGGTTAGTGACAAATGTGCGGGAGTCTGTCAATGATAAACATGTTATGTTATCATTCTGTAAACACCAGAATATTGATATGTGAGGCCTGTCATTTTTATTGCCTAGTTTTCTCCGAACGTGTGACACCAATGTCATTGTTTGTCAAGTGTTACCGATTGCAATTTATTATTATAGAGATGGATGTTGATAAGCAAGAGTTGCCGAAGTATTTACAATAACATGTGGTTTTTTGTTGCTTAACGCTGCAATATACCAGGTACTAATTGATGGCAGCATGTACAATAACTCTGTATATACAGTAAGACTAATCATATATAATAGCAGACTACCTTATTCGACGTAATAAGCGCCCAGGGCGCTCTCAAAATTAGGAATAGGGGGCTCTTATTAGAATTTTATTTTGGTGAAAAAAAACAGAGTTGAAAGATAAATTTTATGGTTTAAGCTGACAACCTGAAATGTTTATGTACGACAGACATATTTTTCCAGAATTAAATTGCCCATAATTAAGGGTGCATATAACACACTAGTGTGTATCATACGCGAATAAATAAGTCTTGTGTACATTGATCAGTTTGAAGGGGTGCTAATTGGGATTGTTCACTTGCCAATATATTAACAAATATCGCCCTGGGCGCTTATTGGAGCGGGGCGCTAATTACGTCGAATACGGTAATCATATTTTATAGCAATGTATATAAATATACAGTAAGGCTAATCATATATTATAGCAATGTATATAAATACACAGTAAGACTTATCATATTTTATAGCAATGTATATAAATATACAGTAAGACTAATCATATTTTATAACAATGAATATATACAGTAAGACTAATCATATATTATATATACAGTAAGACTAATCGTATTTTATAACAATGTATATACACAGTAAGACTAGTCATATGTTATAACACTGTATATACAGTAAGACTAATCATATGTTATAACAATGTATATGCAGTGCGACTAATCATATATGATAACAATGTATATACAGTAAGACTAATCATATGTTATAGCAATGTATATACAGTAAGACTAATCATATCATATAGCAACATATATACATTAAGACTAATTATATATATAATAACAACTTATACAGTAAGACTAATCATATATTATAACAGCGTATACAGTAAGACTAATCATAAATTATAAAAACGTATACAGTAAGACTAATATGTTATAGCAATGTATATGTACAGTAAGACTAATCATTTACAATGTATATTACTAAGCATATGTTATAGCAATGTATAAATATACATGTACTTAAAGGCAAAATGTATACAAAAAGGATTTATATGACAATGTACATCATGCAATATGACAGTGTATACATGGTATCTAAAGTAGTATTTTTTAAAATTTAATCTTAAAAATGTGTGGGCCCAACAAAAAAAAAAGAATTTATTGTTGGAAACTGCAACAACTTAAAAATTATTGAATTCCTCATGACAGATTGCAAGGCCCGAGATACAGGCAGTATCGGTGTATGTATGGATGAAAATAAGTACCACACAGTGGGGGATAATTTAGAAAATGTATAAGATACGCATCACACTATGTAAGTACTGTTTGAGATTCATTTATAGACGTATTTCCCAAAATACTATTCTGATTTCAAATAGCGTATTTCTTGAGTATTGTGCACACTTTTTTATGCAAAACCCCACAGCTTTGTTGAGGGGTGTGTGCATTATACATGCCATAATGAGTTTTGATAAAAAAAATTCTCAATGCAAAGAAATATTTTACCATGAGCGTGTAACACCGGAAATACCCTGTCCACAAATCCATACTGAAGTACGCAAATTAATGTTGTAATTACACTGTCTGGTTATAAAAAGTGTTCATTGTATATCTGGACTTACGTTTGTAATCTATTTTATTAATTTTATTCAAAATTTCGTTCCATATATTTACATTAATTTCAGCCAAATCATGTGTGAAGTGATCGGTTGATGCACCAACTGACCATTATTTACAGCAACCACGGTCAGATTACCACTACCGCTACTGATGCCTTGAAACAAATTTGATTTGACAGAGAATGGATACATACATAATAAATGAAAGTGCGTATAGCTGATTGGTACTGTAAATCTTGAAATTAACGCGATCGTGGATTATATGGGAAAAATGCGAGTGGTCTTTGCTCGCATTATTAAACAACGCATTTGTATCAACAATAAGACATTTTGGATAGCAGAAATACCAACTTAGACATACGCTAAAAAACACAACTATGTATTCCACATCACTGTTTATTGAGCAGCACTTAGTAACAAGAATATAAACAATGTCATATAAACTAATTACATCCTATGAATTGTCACTGCTTTGGTCAAGACAAAAGTTCTACTCACTTATGTCATCACTGATCACACCTGCAAGTCCAGACAGACGCAACCCACGCAACACGGTGTCTTTGTTCTTTGTGACTACGTCAAAGGCGGACACGAGTCAGCATGCATGTATTGTTTTAGCGGAATTACTCTACTCAGCGCTAGTCAGCGGTGCTATTTGGTGTGTGATTGAATTTATGTAAGGTTTGATTAAGGGGAGGATTCTCCTGACAGAGGGCGTTTTCCTTAGATATACATCCACTGATGCTGAGAGGAGGGTGGAGTCGCAATCATATTGAGTCGCATTTTTGGCTAGGGACCAGCGGTCACATTCTTTTGGAGACGCATTAATTTCATGATTTACAGTACTTCTGTCTTAGTTTACGAAAAAATACACATGGTAATCTTAATCTCTGCATATAAGACAATGCCTGGCAGAACAGGAAATACAATTTAAATGGCAAATAATCATGTCTTGTGATGTTTTATAGGAAATTTCAAATTTTTATTGACCAAGTTTATTGTCACCAGTTCTTTTACCTGAAATCGCTGAAGGGAAATGATGCGCATAATACTTGAAAATTCACTTTTTCCAAAATACTGAATCCCCTAGAGGGTGGTGTGCATTATGATTGGGTGCGCACTATACTAAAGAAATATGATATTTAGTTCCCTGGTATTCAGCATTTAGTTCCCCAGTAGTTTCAAAAGTTTTAGGACCCTATTGATTTTTTGCCTTATACGAAGAACCCCAAAACATGTCGCATGTTGCGATGGAACAGTTGAAAGCAGACTCTCACGTTCATGAATATTTTAGATCAGCAAGCCAAACAGCAAATGAAGGAGCAAGTCAATTAGAGCTCCGTTTTCACTATCAGTTTGGGCAAAATATCATCCCTGACAGACGGCTTATTTCCTTGGCTGTTGTTACCAAAATTAATTAATTGTAAAATGTACTAATCTTGACCACTAAGTAATTTGTGGCTGCACGTTTGAGATGACCCAACTTTTTTCTCAAATGACCCCACTTTTTTCTCTGACCCCACTTTTTTCTCTCTGATGACCCCACTTTTTTCCTCTGATGACCCCACTTTTTTCTCTGATGACCCCACTTTTTTCCTCTGATGACCCCACTTTTTTCTCTGATGACCCCACTTTTTTTCTCTGATGACCCCACTTTTTTTTTCTCTGACCCCACTTTTTTCTCTGATGACCCCCACTTTTTCTCTCTGATGACCCCACTTTTTTCTCTGATGACCCCACTTTTTTCTCTGATGATGTTTTCTCCTGTTGTATTATAACCCGATCCCTGTGCAGATGCCAGGCTGGACTAGGTCCCCAGCAGCCGGTTCTGCCTTGAGGGGAATGGACCAAGTGATATGAACCACTGGTCTGGTCTGGACAGGATGCTGTGATGTCAACAAACGTATTAGCCGACTAAAATGGGATAGAGTGTCTCACTGATGGTGGGTCTTGGTGCCCCACTGACAAATGTTGCTCACACTATCGACCACTAGTATGCCAGTGCAGACATGACTACTGTACAGTCAAGCCACTGTTATTTTACTATAATATAGAGTTGTGTCAAGCATCACAACTGGAAATATCAGAACAAATTCAAGCTGACAAAATGGTATGCAATTTATCCTGTTTACATTGCAGTTCATGTTATTGTGCAATTCATTTGTTGTGGAGAATCAGCTTAGTTTCCAAATGTCTATTGACAAGCCAGTAACGGCAGATTGTATCTACATTGTGTTGAGGGTACCCTGGGAAATACTGAATGTATCTCACCATTTGCCACCAGGAGGAGTGTAAACAAGGACCTTCTCTACACTGGTGGGGCTCCACATCGATGGTCCCTAAGTCAAATAGTACTGATTTGGGGTTAAAGAGTTTATTATTAAATGGGCTTGTTGTGGTGTGAATGCATGTCAATTTGTTTTGTTAGATTGGAAGCGATATATTTAAGAAGAAAGTGGCCATCAGTTTGTCAGCCCGGATGCAACTATATTTGAGGTTCTAATGTGTCTTTAGTTTGTACCCCAGTGTGGACCCTCGCATTTAATACTTGATCTGTGCCATGCAGCACTCCTTTGTGGACCCTCACGTGTAATACTGGATCCCTGCCTCACAGTACCCCTGTATGGACCCCCACATGTTATATTGGATCCCTGCCTCACAGTACCCCTGTATGGACCCCTACATGTTATATTGGATCCCTGCCTCACAGTACCCCTGTATGGACCCCCACATGTTATATTGGATCCCTGCCACACAGTACCCCTGTATGGACCCTCACATGTTATATTGGATCCCTGCCACACAGTACCCCTGTATGGACCCCCACATGTAATATTGGATCCCTGCCACACAGTACCCCTGTATGGACCCTCACATGTAATATTGGATCCCTGCCACACAGTACCCCTGTATGGACCCCCACATGTAATATTGGATCCCTGCCACACAGTACCCCTGTATGGACCCTCACATGTAATACTGTATCCCTGCCACACAGTACCCCTGTGTGGACCCTCACATGTAATATTGGATCCCTGCCACACAGTACCCCTGTATGGACCCTCACATGTAATATTGGATCCCTGCCACACAGTACCCCTGTATGGACCCCCACATGTAATATTGGATCCCTGCCACACAGTACCCCTGTATGGACCCTCACATGTAATACTGTATCCCTGCCACACAGTACCCCTGTGTGGACCCTCACATGTAATACTGTATCCCTGCCACACAGTACCCCTGTGTGGACCCTCACATGTAATACTGGATCCCTGCCACACAGTACCCCTGTATGGACCCTCACATGTAATACTGGATCCCTGCCACACAGTACCCCTGTATGGACCCTCAAATGTAATACTGGATCCCTGCCACACAGTACCCCTGTATGGACCCTCATGTATATGGATCTGTGTGTTTGCTGGATGTGGTATTAGATGAAAAAATAAGACGTTTTCTCAGCAGAGAGTATAAGTAGCTGCAACAATTTTGGAGGGTATTATTTTCCGATCTTTAAATCATTTGCGACATGACGTCCAGACCATTATTTTCTTCATCAATCAAACAAGCAAGATTTTGTTCAAGTCAAACATGTTATTATTGTTTGCAAGTTCTGAACCTACTGTTAAATGGAAAAGAAAAAAAAATATTCAATTTATTCATATTACATTCAGATATTGCATCTTGGCGACTATTTGATGCATAATTTACAATACATAGCACTGAGCCAGGAAGCATGGGGAACTGGTCTGTTGACAGATTCATGAATATTTGAGACGATCACATAATAAGTTATCACTAGTTGATGGGTGATTGTTTTCTCTGCCTGACTTCTGCTCGGCATTGGCTGTGCTAGCAACCATACAACTCATCATAATGCTAGTATTTTCCCGTGTTTGACCTGAACGAACGGACTGATTATCGTGGATCATGCAATGCACTCTCTACACAAGGAGATGATAAAGGGTTGTTGTGATGTTGCAAAAAAATGACAGCTTTTAATGAAAGAGTGCTTTTTGGAAGGAAAAAGACGTATTTCCATATTGCGTGGGGAGAGTGATTTCTGATGCAGCCTAGGAGAAGTCTGATACACTGATGGTGAACTCATTTCCGAAGGTGCTAGAAATTTGACATTGAGAAAGGAAATTGAAAATGATAAAATTACATCATTGCACCCGGGAATTTGCATATCTGGAAAAGTTGTCATCTTCGGGAAATGGAATTTGTTTGAAAATTATACACTTTTGTAACGTTCATCTTCATATCATTTCCTTGTTTCAGTTGAAGGAGTGTAAAAGACATCGGTGACAGTAACTTTGATGTCAATGGGATCAACACTTTAGTTTTTCATATTTTTTAATATTGATGACTTGATTATCTAGTGTATTATATCTCGATTTCGTGATGATAATTATACCACGGAACCAGTTGTTGCCGCAGTTACTTTCGGAAGCGATGTGACTGTCTCCCTCATCAGTAATAACTCATCACTGACTTCTTTGGAGAGTTATTTTGTAAATTATTTTTGGAGTCATTTGAAACTCAAAATTAAGCTTAGGGAATAAGTCCAGTGTATAATAGTGTGACAAAATGATAGCATTATGCTTGATAATTGAGGGTAATATGAGTTCTACTCTCTTGTAAAATCTTTATTCTTGCAATTTTGTACAACTAGGATGGTGATTGGAGGGTCAGAATGGCTGCAGAGTGTGACGAACACTTGGACATGCGTGGAGGTGTAAGTGCCTCATTGTGTGTTGTCCTGCCCCGACATCCCCTTGGGATCCCAGGTCCACAGCAACCTATGCTATTCGGACCGTGGGTATCCAGGCTAGAATAGGTTTATGGCAACCTATGCTGGTCGGACCGAGGGTATCTGGGTTAGAATAGGTCAAAGGCAACCTATGCTGGTCGGACCGTGGGTATCCAGGCTAGAATAGGTCCACAGCAATCTGTGCTGGTCAGACCATGGGTATCCCGGGCTAGAAAAGGTGCACAGCAACCTATGCTGGTCATACCGTGGGTATCCGGGCTAGAATAGGTCCACAACAACCTATGCTGGTCATACCGTGGGTATCCGGGCTAGAATAGGTCCACAACAACCTATGCTGGTCATACCGTGGGTATCCGGGCTAGAATAGGTCCACAACAACCTATGCTGGTCATACCGTGGGTATCCGGGCTAGAATAGGTCCACAGCAATCTGTGCTGGTCAGACCATGGGTATTCCGGGCTAGAATAGGTCCACGGCAACCAATGCTGGTCAGACCGTGGGTATCCCGGGCTAGAAAAGGTGCACAGCAACCTATGCTGGTCATACCGTGGGTATCCGGGCTAGAATAGGTCCACGGCAACCAATGCTGGTCATACCGTGGGTATCCCGGGCGAGAAAAGGTGCACAGCAACCTATGCTGGTCATACCGTGGGTATCTGGGCTAGAATAGGTCCACAACAACCTATGCTGGTCGGACCGTGGGTATCCGGGCTAGAATAGGTCCACGGCAACCAATGCTGGTCATACCGTGGGTATCCCGGGAGAGAAAAGGTGCACAGCAACCTATGCTGGTCATACCGTGGGTATCTGGGCTAGAATAGGTCCACAGCAACCTATGCTGGTCGGACCGTGGGTATCTGGGCTAGAACAGGTCCACAGCAACCTATGCTGGTCATACCGTGGGTATCTGGGCTAGAATAGGTCCACGGCAACCTATGCTGGTCATACCATGGGTATCCGGGCTAGTACAGGTCCACAGCAACCTATGCTGGTCGGACCGTGGGTATCTGGGCTAGAACAGGTCCACAGCAATCTGTGCTGGTCAGGCTCGGTGACTTGGTTGAATGTATGTCATCATACAATGATGGTGTTGTTCATAATGCTCACAATAAGACAGTATCAGTCACTACATTGTCTGGTCCAAACTTGATTGTTACCAGCTGTCATGATACAGCTGGAATTCTGCAGCATTAATCAACAAACAAAACAATCCTGAAAGCATGAATGGTAATTCAGACCATGACTTTGATTTTAGGATTATCGTATTCGACGTAATAAGCGCCCAGGGCGCTCTCAAAATTAGAAATAGGGGGCTCTTATTAGAATATAATTTTGTTGAGAGAGTTGAAAGATCGTTAATTTCGTGGTTTATGCTGACAGCCTGAAATGATACAAAAGAAAAGTCTTTGTGTATTATACACGACAGATATATTTTCCCAGAATTTAATTGCCCGTAACTAAGGGTGCGTAGTTATACACGAGTGCATATTATACACGAATAAATAAGTCTTGTGTACATTGATCAGTCGGAAGGGTGCTAATTGTGATTGTTCACTAGCCAATATATTAGCAAATATCGCGCTTATTAGAGTGGGGTGCTTATTACGTTGAATACTGTATACAGACTGCCGTCATATAGCTTATTATGGCATAACAACAATAATCATTACTTGAAAAAGAATCTAACTGTCCGATACGCCAATTGCCATCTTGTGTCATGAAGTCAGTATGTTTGAAGTGACATCACCTGCTTGACTTCCCAACTGACCCTGTGCTCATTTCGAGTTACCATGCTGCAAGTCGGATGGAGGTCACAATTTAATTCTCAGTTACAAAGTATTTCACTGACCATAGGTTTTGTAACTTGTTAAGGTGTCTCAAGAGGGGCGTGTAGGATTGTTTACGAGTTTGTGAACACCATAAAATCCCAGTCAGTGAGCTGTGAATATTTATCTGTCCTTGTAATGGACAAGACACAATTTGAATTATAACTAAACCTTTTTGAGATTGAACTAGAGGTACAATGTTTTCTGAATGCTCAAAGTGAGCCTTTGCAGTGGGTAAGTTTTCAGGAGCAAGAAGAACAAAATGGCAGCCCTATTCTTAATGCTTGTCTCACGGTACTGACGACTCGAAAGGCATTTGCTGCTCATATTCATGAACATGAAATGGGTCTATGTCATCGACACCTTCACTGTGACCCATTCCGGCCCTGGGCAAATATGTCTATAGGGAATTGCTTACGTGGCAAACAGATTCATGAAAATGGTCAACAATAATATTTGTTCAAGCAATAACTGATGGAATTTCCAAGGACATTTGAGATACAACGTGAGCTATGATGAAGATCAATTGTTCAATAAGACGGCATGATGGGTAAGGGAGATATGATTGAGATTCTAATTAACGATGTGTAAGCATGACTGACTTAGGACACGGTGTCGGAACACTATCAAGCGCCGAGCAAGCAGACATGCTCCATGAGCGGCAACAGCTCTGGGGGACCATTCCACGGAGATATGTGTCTATGGCCAATTTGTCGTGAGCTGTTTTCGCCTCTGTTCTCAATCATAGAATTATCAGTTTCTTTTATTGATTGGTGACAATGAGCTGTGATTTATGTTCAGCTTCCTCTTCAGGCAAGGCTGTAACGTTGACGTACAGGGAGAGACATTGGGGGCTGTTTTAGTATTGACCATGCTTGCCAACACTGTTCAGCATCTTCCCGATGCAGCAAGAGTGTGATGATGTGTTTGGTGCCCGTGTTTTGATACACACAATTACTGCTCGTTATTTCGGAGGCTGCCCAAATTTTATGGCTTTGCGCAAGGGGATAATGATGGCTACCGATTCCCCAATTATCTGGTTCAGTTTCAGATCAAATAGTCCGGACTGTAAAGCTATGGTGCTGGAAAGCTAGCCTTAGATTAGACCAGTCCCCGTGGATGTGCTCTGGTAAAACGGCAAAGCGGTAACCTCAAAACATACATTGAATTGAGACTTACTTAGTCCTTTGATGCTGTCAGACATAATTAATTTAATTCAACGAGCAAAGCGGGATCTTAATTATGAGGATCTCATGAGAGTTGCATATCTTGACTGAGGGGAATTAAAACTGAACTTGATATTGGATCGTCAGTTTGATGCAAAAACTACCTAATATGATAATGCATATTTCGTTATACACCTCGTATGATATATACACTGTCAGATGTGCTTTTAAGATCAATTCATGAATATCTTGCCTGGTGGCTGTATCTATGAACCCTAATGTCTGTACGTGTTATTTTCACCCAGGGACTTCATCAGACTATTAAATCATCAATTATTGCAATATTGGCATTTTAGTGTCTGTTTGAGAGCAATTTAACTGATGATGCAATTACAGAGCATACATATGTACGTTGGGCGGATGGGGAGCTAGTTTGAGCGGTGTTTAGATAGCAATCAGGCATCAACGTAGGCCTAATCACCCGACAACAGCAGTAAAAGTAGGGCATTAATCTCTTTCATGTATATTTTAGTGTCAACAATGCTGATCAGGTTATAAGGACCTAATTTGTTTTAATTGTCATAGGCCGCAGTAACCATCTTAATGCACTTGTGCTGTTTTATTCTGGCTGAGAGAATTACCTACTACATGTATCTTAAAATGGCTATTTTCTTTTGTAATCTTTCATCAATAAGGACAATGTGTCTGTGCTTGTTTTTAGTTCATTTTTTTGTGTGTGCATGTTTTACATCATTTACTTTTTCTCAGAAATGATATTTAAGTGTAGACTAACACATTTTGAAATCCATTTTTTATGGTTTTTTTACAATTTCTTTGTTGTAGGCTTTGCATAATTATCCCCCGCCGCGCGAAAGCGCGAAGCGGGGGATATAGTATTCACGACCGTCCGTACGTCCGTCCGTCCGTCCGTCCGTCCGTACGTCCGTCCGTACGTCCCACCTGTTTGTTGCCGCGATATCTCAAGAACTAAACACTGGATTGTCTTCATATTTGGAACTATGGTGTATATACAGACTCCGCAGACACCAGTCGGTTTTGGTGACCTTGATCCCATTTTCAAGGTCACAGCAGACAAATCTGCTTTTAGAGTTGGAAAACGGTGTTGCCGCGATATCTCCAGAACTAAACACTGGATTGTCTTCATATTTGGAACTATGGTGTATATACAGACACCGCAGACACCAGTCGGTTTTGGTGACCTTGACCCCATTTTCAAGGTCACAGCAGGCAAATCTGCTTTTGGAGTTGGAAAACGGTGTTGCCGCGATATCTCAAGAACTAAACACTGGATTGTCTTCATATTTGGAACTATAGTGTATATACAGACTCCGCAGACACCAGTCGGTTTTGGTGACCTTGATCCCATTTTCAAGGTCACAGCAGGCAAATCTGCTTTTAGAGTTGGAAAACGGTGTTGCCGCGATATCTCAAGAACTAAACCTCTCGATTGTCTTCATATTTGGAACTGTGGTATATATACAGACACCACAGACACCAGTCGGTTTTGGTGACCTTGACCCCATTTTCAAGGTCACAGCAGGCAAATCTGTTTTTGGAGTTGGAAAACGGTGTTGCCACAATATCTCAAGAACTAATTGCTGGATTGTCTTCATATTTGGTACTATGGTGTATATGGCGGGGGATATTTCGTCACTCTGTGACAAATACTTGTTGTTATTGTTTGAGAAAATATGTGAATAGTGTTCAGAATTTTATGACTAAACATTCCAGTATGAGGGGATTTGTTTATGTTAAGCTGGACCATACCATTGTAGTCTTAAGGTGCCGCTATTCGCTGTGCAAAGTTGCCTTACTTCCTGCTTTCCTCCCACATTCAGCTGACATGCTGTACAATAACATGAATTGTTAAACAGCAGGAAAGCCAAATTAATCACTACATTCGGTTATAATATTTTGTTTCTATAAGGTTACCAAATTGTCCCATGACCACTATTTTCCATGTTCGAAGTACCATGCTCTAAGTTAACACTGCTATCCACCTTAGAAAATAAAAGAAAAATGTCATTCCTTAAAGATCAGCTATAATTAGCTTAACACTTCTGTAGTGTTTTGGTATTAAGATATATGTGAAAAAAATAGCAAATTTGAATTGATGAACCCTAAATGATTGAATTTGTTATCGATTCAAGACTTTTAAAGTGAATTATGTTTCCACGCTTGAAGCGTATCAGGTCATTTGTTGTTGACAGAGAAAAGCTATGACTCATATTCAGTTCATCTCTTAGCCGAGTCTAGCATTTCCATATTTAGTAAGTCATGGAAATGCTGCACAATTGCAAAGTGTCGGAAGAGTCGGGCACAGATGACGCTTTATGATGACATTCAGATGACATTCAACAAAACCAGTGCTGTCACATTGTAATAGGCTTAAAGGGCCCACTAATTAATATTTGTGGGTGTGGTGGGGGGATTTTAGAAAAGTCTTTTCCCAGAAATGTTGCAAAAGATATATTTTTCAAGTTTTAAAATATGCTGGATGAAAGTGAATGTGATGTGGGTACAAAGAAATTGTTCGGCTGCTTTAAGAGATTAATATATTTTGAAGTACTGACTGAAGAAAATATTCTGTCTCAAACAAAATCCTTGGACCCTCTGAGGCTATTAAATGGCTGGTGCCCTACTAAATCTATGTCTGTTTGAAAAAGTCCTTTTTCACAGCATACACTGGATCTTGCAGGGCATGCGCATAAAGCCTTAAATGCTAACTGTGAAAGAAGCGAGGTGACAGTCGTGAGTCATTAATTAGAGAGCTTTGTCAGCTAATTGGCCGCAGCAGAACACAACTCAGCTGCCAGTATGAGTTCCCTGTTGATGAAGACAACCCTATTTGATTAGAGAAGGTCCCATCTCGACAGCCGGGGACAATTCACAGATGGTCTAGACCATAGAGGGGCTCAAACGAGGAGGCTGATTGTGTGGCATCAAACCCTGATGCCTTGAATAGAGAATGTCCCATCTCGACAGCCCATGGAGCTGGGGACCATTCACAGAGGGTCTAGTCCATAGGTGGCGAGGAGGTGGATTGTGTGGCATCAAACCCTGATGCCTTGAATAGAGAATGTCCCATCTCGACAGCCCATGGAGCTGGGGACCATTCACAGAGGGTCTAGTCCATAGGTGGCGAGGAGGTGGATTGTGTGGCATCAAACCCTGATGCCTTGAATAGAGAATGTCCCATCTCGACAGCCCATGGAGCTGGGGACCATTCACAGAGGGTCTAGTCCATAGGTGGCGAGGAGGTGGATTGTGTGGCATCAAACCCTGATGCCTTGAATAGAGAATGTCCCATCTCGACAGCCCATGGAGCTGGGGACCATTCACAGAGGGTCTAGTCCATAGGTGGCGAGGAGGTGGATTGTGTGGCATCAAACCCTGATGCCTTGAATAGAGAATGTCCCATCTCGACAGCCCATGGAGCTGGGGACCATTCACAGAGGGTCTAGTCCATAGGTGGCGAGGAGGTGGATTGTGTGGCATCAAACCCTGATGCCTTGAATAGAGAATGTCCCATCTCGACAGCCCATGGAGCTGGGGACCATTCACAGAGGGTCTAGTCCATCGAGGGGCTCAAACGAGGAGGCTGATTGTGTATCATCATACCCTGATAGCTGGAATAGAGAATGTCCCATCTCGAAAGCTGGGGACCATTCACAGATGGTCTAGTCCATAGATGGCGAGGAGCTGGATTGAGTATCATCATACCCTGATAGCTTGAATAGAGAATGTCCCATCTCGAAAGCTGGGGTCCATACACAGATGGTCTAGTCCATAGATGGCGAGGAGCTGGATTGAGTATCATCATACCCTGATGGCTTGAATAGAGAATGTCCTATCTCGAAAGCTGGGGTCCATACACAGATGGTCTAGTCCATAGATGGCGAGGAGCTGGATTGAGTATCATCATATCCTGATGGCTTGAAGCACTGCTCATGCTTTCAGTCATTGGGATGATGAGGTTGTGTTAATAGCCTAGCAGATAAGGCATTTGCTTGACATTCTAATGGTCCATGTTTGATTCCCCAATGTGTGAAGTCCATTTTGGTGTTCAACGGTACGATATTGCTTGAATATTGTTAGAAGTGGCGAGACGATACTCATTTTCTCACTTCAATTACTTGTGTGTCTGATCCGGACTTGATTATGTACAGTTCACCCTGATATTGCTGGTAGGGGGACGATACACTGATGCATTGATGGATCATAATTACTTACTTCTTGATAAAAATACCAATCACAGTTGCACACTAAGTAAAAATTATCGATTCTTACCTTATATGTTTCCTTGTACACCAAAAACTAATTAGTAGCGAAAATGTATACATTTTCATCCATTGCACCATACTTGACACAGCGAACTGTGAATTGCAGTGTGCCAGGTATTTGGCCATCCTGTCTATGAAAAATATGGCTTACACACCATTGAGAAGTGCACATGCAAGTATCATGATACATATAGGATCATGAGCAGTGAAAGTATCGTGATACGTATCGGATTGCACAGTTGGTGTAAAACTGACTGGAATAAACTGACTGGTACCAGACAACACACAGAAAAGACATATTTCCCTTATTCTGATTCTGGTTTGGAATTGGCCCCCAGCAACCTATTCTTGTCAGTGGTGTTTTAATGGACCAGGTGGCGAGGCTCAGAGACTTGGCAAATTGAATGTCACTGTACCCGCAAGGCATCGATCAGTGCTCACAATATCAATCTCTGGATTTTCTGGTCCTGGCATGCTGTCATATAGCTGGAATAATGCTGAGTGGTGTTAGACAACAAGACCCTCATGGCAATCACCAGCAGCCATCTTGAGTAACCTAGAAGTACAGAACAAACCCAGGTTGCCGGAGTTGGCCATCAAAAGTCGCCACCATGAGCAACCATAACCACAGAAGCTCCATAATACAGGCTCCATATAGTAGGCCCCGTACAGCAGGCTCCATACAGTAGGCTCCATACAATGCTGCCTACACACTACAGGATCTGTACACCAGGCTCCATACAGTAGGCTCCATACAATGGCTGCCTACACACTACAGGATCTGTACACCAGGCTCCATACAGTAGGCTCCATACAATGCTGCCTACACACTACATGATCTGTACACCAGGCTTCGTACAGTAGGCTCCATAGAATGGCTGCCTACACACTACAGGATCTGTACACCAGGCTCCATACAGTAGGCTCCATACAATGCTGCCTACACACTACAGGATCTGTACACCAGGCTCCATACAGTAGGCTCCATAGAATGGCTGCCTACACACTACAGGATCTGTACAGCAGGCTCCATACAGTAGGCTCCATACAATGCTGCCTACACACTACAGGATCTGTACACCAGGCTCCGTACAGTAGGCTCCATACAATGGCTGCCTACACACTACAGGATCTGTACACCAGGCTCCATACAGTAGGCTCCATAGAATGGCTGCCTACACACTACAGGATCTGTACAGCAGGCTCCATACAGTAGGCTCCATACAATGCTGCCTACACACTACAGGATCTGTACACCAGGCTCCGTACAGTAGGCTCCATACAATGGCTGCCTACACACTACAGGATCTGTACACCAGGCTCCGTACAGTAGGCTCCATACAATGGCTGCCTACACACTACAGGATCTGTACAGCAGGCTCCATACAGTAGGCTCCATACAAAGGCTGCCTACACACTACAGGATCTGTACACCAGGCTCCATACAGTAGGCTCCATACAATGGCTGCCTACACACTACAGGATCTGTACAGCAGGATCCATACAGTAGGCTCCATACAAAGGCTGCCTACACACTACAGGATCTGTACACCAGGCTCCATACAGTAGGCTCCATAGAATGGCTGCCTACACACTACAGGATCTGTACAGCAGGCTCCATACAGTAGGCTCCATACAATGGCTGCCTACACACTACAGGATCTGTACACCAGGCTCCATACAGTAGGCTCCATACAATGGCTGCCTACACACTACAGGATCTGTACACCAGGCTCCATACAGTAGGCTCCATACAATGGCTGCCTACACACTACAGGATCTGTACACCAGGCTCCATACAGTAGGCTCCATAGAATGGCTGCCTACACACTACAGGATCTGTACACCAGGCTCCATACAGTAGGCTCAATACAAAGGCTGCCTACACACTACAGGATCTGTACACCAGGCTCCATACAGTAGGCTCCATAGAATGGCTGCCTACACACTACAGGATCTGTACAGCAGGCTCCATACAGTAGGCGCCATACAAAGGCTGCCTACACACTACAGGATCTGTACACCAGGCTCCATACAGCAAGATGAGTCGGCAGTCAGTACAGACCAAGATGGATTCAGTGACCTTTCAGTTTCAAAAAGTTTATGAGCCTTCTAGAGATGTGAAAACCCAGTGATGTACAATTCAGTTGCATCCCTAAGGTGGAAAAATAACACACAAGTAATTTATTTATTCCAAGCTGGACAACCAATAAACCACCATGTAAAAACCGCTTTGGTGGGAATAATCAAAATCTATGGCCTTTGAAGCTGAAGATAATGGGGTTTTCATTTTTTCAAAGCTTCCCAATAAAAATATGAATATTCCCCTTGTGTTCTGATCTGTCATGAAGTCGTCGTCTCTGCACAACACAGACAGATCAGGCCTTCTCTGAACAACATCAGCAACCAGCATCGCGTTCTCGCTTAAGTCACAAGAGAGGCAGATTTATTAACAGCAGTCTTTGAAGGCGTGCAAGCTTTTGGTGAACGGATTAGTTTCCCGATCAAGATGAACGCATTTCCATAACTGCTTGTCAGCTGGAGCAGCCATGTTCTGGTTCTTCTTGGTCAATTCTGTGGAAACGCTGGTCGGAGTATTGGTGGAGCCATTTACCTTGCTGCGATCACCTTGTTTATCACTTCTCCTTGACGTCTGCTGGGACCGAGTAATTGTGATCCTAACCTCGCGCCGTGGGAGAGAAAATTGAATTTTGTGAATATTCATCACCTTTGACCGCCTTCCGTGGTCGAGACATGGAAACGAGCTCATATTAAAAGAAATTAAATTAATTCTGTGATGGTGAATTACATGGTCTGCGTCGATGTGACATTGTGCAGTATCTTAGATTGTCAAGGCGCAATCCATCTTGCATATTTTTATTAAAAATTGAAATCTCAAATTCTCAGTAATTTACCATGCTTTGACAGGCCAAAATATTGGTACTGTGGAAATTGAAAGCAGACAAATTAACATATAGATATATGTGAGTGTTTGGATCAATTCTGTTGTGGACCTAAATATGAAGCGTGGAAGAGTTAGTAAATCTAGCATATTGGCTTGTGCTGCGGCTGAATCATTTTAGAAGTGTGATAGTTAGATGTCTACTTGGTTTTTAAAATTCTGATAATCAGATGCATTGAAACAGCTATTGGTTGCTTGTATCTGTCCAGACACTTTTTTATCCCTTGTTCTTTTCTAAAAATTGCATTTAATCTCCATATTTTAATCATAACTTTCCGGTAATTGCATTCCATCTATGAATTTCTTGATATTAATAAATGGACAGATCTTTCTGTTTTTCGAAATCCACATTAAATATATTTTTTATTAATGCCACAGACGTCAGTACAAAATTTTCTTAGTCACAGAATAATGTTTGAATATGACAATGAAATCCATGACTCATATAGCTTCAACAAGTAATACACACGTTATTAATAGGTTAATAATACAGTAAGTTTTATTAGAACAGATTCAGTTTGTAGAATACTCATATTTCATAGTTCTAATAACAGCAGGTCATTTAATATTTAACTTAATTACAGTGTTTGACCGACACAAAGGGTTCTTTTTCAGTTTTTATAATCCTCATATCATATAGTACTAACAGCAAGTCATTTATCATTTACTTAATCACAGCGTTTGATAGTCACCTTTCAAAATAGCAAAACCCCAAGCTCAGCTAGATATACTGTCATAATCCTGTTGTCCCCCTTGCTCTAATCCATTGTCCCATAAAAACCTAATCCATCCCCCGCCCTATGTACTCAATTCAGACATTACGGCCAGTGAGGGACCAACACTCGGTGATTAGCAGTGTGAACTCGGGGCTCATAAGCGCTTCATTAAGTCCACCAAGCTCCGTCTGGACTTGCTAATCACTGGCTATTTGGCCAACAATACATCTTTTCTCCCGGGGTGGAAATTAGGGGCGGGATTAGGGAGTTACAATCTCCCAGTCGTCTCCAGAAGAGCCAGCATTGGCTGGCCCATACAGAAGCCGTTTCTTTATGGCAAGCTAGTTCTTTTTGAAGATGAATATCATTGAATAGAACAATGCCAAATTACCATGAGCTTCTTGCTATGTCTGAAACTTCAGCACGACTGACTACCAGTGACTTCTGGCTGGCTGTCCTTTGAAGACTTGTCTGGTAAGGACAGGTTGATTAAACGGGGTCCGGCCTAGTTGTAAAGTCATTGAGAGACAATACATCTTGTTGTCCCTTAGGGCAAGCACCTGGGTGTCTACAAGCGTGTATCAGATCATTGATTTCTATCTACATGGTAGGCTTTCCTAGCCTGGAGGATATTGTGTTTCGGGATTCAGAGTTGAGGAATTGGGTAATATGTGGGTTGGGGCTTGTTCCTAATCCTTGCTACGGATTACCTGACTTTTGCTGTACAGATCCTAGTAGCCGTGGAAGCTAGTCTTTTTGGGAATACATTTGATCATACTGTGTTGTCCAGACTTGGTGCAGTTGTGGATTATTTTTGGGTAAGTATTATTATTTGGAAGTATGATATCATATTGTCTGTGTGTTTTCCTGAGAACCAGTTAGGTTTATCAAGTTTAAGTAGTTGTCTGGGAATAGGATGAAATGTTAGTGTGAATGTTGAACACTACACATCATGTTAATATGTTAATATTATAATCTATCCAACTACCTTCACCCCCCCCCCCAACCTGGTAGTGCCTTTTTCCTTCACCACCCAACTGCCCCGTGCCCCACCCCTTTAACATACAACTCCTTACCCCCCAAACCCCCTTTACCATCCCAGTGCCTTTTTCCTTCACCCAACTGCCCCGTGCCCCACCCCCTTAACATACAACTCCTTACCCCTCCCCAACTCCCCATCCAACTCCCCAACGCTTGACCTCCCCTTTCCCATTCAACTTCCCCCACCCCCCAACATACATATATATGTGTACATGCATGTTAAATTCCATAATCCCCCAATTATCATATTTCTAATTTATTTATTTTTTTTATGTTGTTTTGAGATGTAATTTGTGGAGTGGGACTGTTGGGTCAGATTTGTTTCAGCGATATTTGTAAAGGTTCTAAAGAAATATATCATTTTAAACCTTGGTGTCTATTTTGTATGCCTGTTTTTAGATCAAAGAAAATGGTTCAACAGAAGTAATTATAACACTCCCTACAGATAATCTTATGATGTTTGTTGTAGTGAAATGTTTGTCAATAAACATGCACCTAATCATCAAACTCATATATCATGTGACAGCTGTAAAAAACTTTATACCTCTGTGTCTACAAACAATTACATATTTTCTTTTTTTTTGCTACATTCTTATTTTGTCTTCATGCATTCAGCCTTATCAGACTATTTCGATGTCAAATCAACAAATCAACAAAGTATGTCATTATAAAGACATAAATTCTCCATTGCCATTTGTCCGAGAACACATTACACATGTCCCAGGATTCTAACAAGACATATAATTACTGTTTATCCTTGACGTCAAAATTCAAAATCCCTGAGTTGGATCCAGCGTGAGAGACTAGAATAAACAATGATCTGTGGAGGCTAAATTGTAGGTTGTATGACGGTAAATGCAGCAATTACTTGAAGCGGCAGCCTATTTGACACAGGCAGACGAAGGGACATGAGTCACATGTCTGAGTCGGCACCGGTCCCCCACTATTGTTCTGCCGCCATTCTGCAGCTTTCTGTTAGCTCACCTTACCAACTAAGTCTTGCCTTGGTCTGCAAGTTTTTGTCTCCAGGAAGTGAGGGATGTAAGTCAAAGTGTTTGATGTGACACCAAAAGCCCAGGTTCAATTCTTGCTGAAAGAATTAATGTTAGTTGATGATATATTAGATATATTTTTTAATGATATATGGAATAAATGAATTTATGGATAATATTTTGAGAATAGGTTGGGTTTTGGATGATAATTGGTTGAAATAGGTACCCAGAACCCATCCTTGTCACAAGAGCCCACTGTGATGAAGATTGGGTCACTATGTGTTTGGCCTTGGTTATGATCATTGGTTTGACGGTACCACACCAGTGCTCGTAGGCTAACCAAATGTTTAAGGCCTCCAACACTTTGGAATTTCCTCACACATCCAGCTGTGCTGCCGTGATATAAATGGAATATTGTTCAAAGTGGCTTCCACACAACCCACTCAGGTTCTGAGCATCTTTGCTTGTTTTTTTAGCTCAGTAAATGAAGGAACCCGTGAACATCTGGGTTCGACTAGGTCCTGATCAACCTATGCTTGCCAAAGAAGGCGACTATGCTTGTCATAAGAGGCCACTAACAGGATCGGGTGGTCAGGCTTGTGTTGATCGATGCTCATAATGTCCATCACTGGATTGTCTGGTCCTGACTGATTATATACAGACTGCTATCATATGGCTAGAATATTGCTGAATGCTGCGTTAAACAACAAACAACAAACAAACAAACAAACAGTAAATGAAGATAGGTTGACCTTGTGTGACCGGTCTGTGTCTGACACTGTACCCTGACGTTAGATCATTGTTTACACTGCCCACCACGGGTTTGTTTGCACGGGTTTGTTTGTTTGTTTGTTTGTTTGTTTGTTTGTTTAACGCCGCATTCAGCAATATTACAGCTATATGGCAGCATTCTGTAAATAATCGAGTCTGGACCAGACAATTCAGTGACTGACATCATGAGCATCGATCTACTCAATTGGAATACGATGACTTGCATCAACCAAGTCAATGAGTCTGACCACCCAATCCCATTAGTCACCTCTTACGACAAGCATAGTTGCCTTTTACGGCAAGAATGGGTTGCTGAAGGCCTATTCTACCCCGGATCTTCACGGGTGACCACCACTGGTGCCCGGTCTGACTCACTCACGAGACTGTTGCATAAAACAGCATTCTCTCACTCACCCACAATGTCCTCAGAGACTTCAGGTCATAGGAGACCAGTTTAATGCAAGATATCAGTCCGTACTGTACATTCAGCAGTTTTATGTAAACGTCAACATAAGCAGAACTTTTGCATTATCAGAGCTCCAGATGAGCTGCGTATCTGCGTGAAATAGGCATCAGAATTGCAGAAATACCCAGTAAAATAAAATCCAAGTGTATCAAATACCCAAAGAAAATTACAGATATGCTACAAAAATAAAACTTGTGCGTATCATCAAAATATTGTGCAAATCAGCAACTTATTTTGAAATTATAAACGGGTATTCCATCAACTTTGCCAAACTCCACGATGACAGTTACATCATGATCATTTGCCATCACACTTTCTTGTGGAAGTATTGTGGTATTTTTGAGTCCTTTAAAGCTCTCGAACCCACACGACACCAGTTTGCAGGGACTAGATGATGAGTGTTTTTAAATATTTAACTAAAATACCCACATGTGTAAAAACTAGTGGGTAACAGAAATTTGAATACCCAGATAGAATTACTGATACCCAATGATTTTAAAATGCATAGGTAAAATACCCACAACACAAAAGCTTATCTGGAGCTCTGCATTATGAAGAAACTGTCACGTTGTATTGGAAGTATTTTCTCTACCGACGTTGTTCGTTGAACCTTGAGCAAACATCCCAGTAATTTGTCATGTGTTTCTGCAGTTAATGAAGTAAGGAGCACTCTGCAGCAACCAGGATCAATAGAGTTGCACCTCGAATCATGGACTCACAGAAGTTATAATTCAAAATTAGATAAACTATTGATAATCATTGGCAAATGAAGATAAAACATTATAGGCCATACAAGCAAATAATAGAATTTCTTCCTCATAAGTTGGACATGAAAATGAAGAAGTTATCGTGTTTGTACTCCGCCCATCAATTTCATGCTCTCCATGTCAGTCCGGCGTAATCACTTGCGATCAGAGAGGATGCTGCCCGAATTATAGGTGACCTTGAGGTCACCACACATTCATTCCTCAACACAAATTTCCCAGCAAGCTTTGTAGAGCTGTCAAAACATTTCAATCAATTGAATGAAGGTATTGATGAGTCATTGGAGGAAAACATTCACTTGTAGATTCTGTCCCAAAAAGATGAAAAATGTATTTGACACATTTTCAAAACTGTTATGTTAAAACCTAAATGCATTTAATGAACTTTTTTTCTTATCCAATGGTGTTGAGTACAGTAATTGTTGTTTCCTTTGAAAAAACTATCAAGGAAGATCATTAGGAAACAATTTTGTGAAATTTGTCTTTTATTTGAAAAAATAGCTTGTTTAAATTTGGGTTTTCAAATTTGTTCAACAATCACACGTTGAAAATTACAAGAACATGTTTACCCTTGACGATATATTTTTATTATGTTGAAAGCATTTGAAGTGTTTCCTTGCGATGTTTGTGCAACAAGGAAGATACATATTGCAGTCTGTATGCCACCTTCCTGTATACACATGATAAACATATTCTTGCTAGACAAACAGAACCCAAATCATACATAATTCCTACAGATATCACCACCTTGACATGCAGCAAGTGGAAGCTTCTCCCACGATCTGCAACACCCTGTCTACATGTGCTGGTGTTCTTCTCAAGTGAGACTGCAATGCATTTCAAATTGGAATTATTCAGGGTTTAGGAAAACAAAAGATTTCGATCTGGAGCCAGAATAAACAGTTATTTCCTGACAATGAGTATGAGTGAGAAATCTTATTAAGCCGAAATTTCTTGAAGGGCACAGTCTGTCAACATTACATTGGCATCGACCAATGCCGTGCATTGATAGACGCTCGACGTTTCTCCCCGGAGAGTTCTTTGCCTCATTCTTTGCCGATTCTTCTCATATCCTCGCAGTTTGTTGGCAACTGTGAAATCCTTTCGTTACAGTTATGCTCGGAGGATTTAGCAGCAAAATATTATGGCTATAAAACTGTATGTGATGGATTGAGAGTGATGAAAGTAATATCTTGTGGTCTAATGTACATTATGGCCGCTGAGGCATGGCAAGCAGGGCAATATACAGCGCTCCTAGCGGATAACCTGTGGAGGGGCTGTGACGCGGGGAACAACTGGGGATGTAATGGACACTGGAATGGGCTGTGTTGGGAATATTGCATTCCGTTTCATGCACACTTCTTTCTGTGTCAGATTTATGTCTTACTCATAGTTTGCATCCAATGATAATAATAATAATAATAATAATAATAGGTTCTTTTGTTGTTTAACATCTCACACAGCAATATTCCAACCATAAGCTGCTGGTCTGTACATAATTGAATCTGGACCAGACAATCCAGTGATTGACATCATGAACATCGATCTATGCAACTGGGATACAATGACATGTTTCAAGCAAGTCAGCGAGTCTCTTCTCCCCTTACGACGAGCATGTGTTGCTGAAGACCAATTCTAACCCAGATCTTCACAGGGGGAGATAAGCTTTGATTGCTGAAGACTGATTCTAAGCCGGTTCTTCACTGGGGAATAATAACAGGTGACTTATGAATCATAACGTTCCACTCCATGTTAACCCTGGACAGATCAGTGTGCATTCAGTTTGCATTCACAGCTTATGGGGAGTCTGAAATCCTGTGAGGTGCAAGATGCAAGGGTTTACAATGTAAACTTTACATGATCATCTTCATCCTACCGGGTACCCATTCACTGCTGGGTGAAAACAGTGAAATCTTAAACAAAATTACAAAGTATGTAGTGGATGTATCACTCTTAAGCAATGGATAGAAAGAACAAATATTTCTGAGAGCTAATATGGCTGTCATGTCGGGAAGTGATGTGAAGATTTATGAGGATACTCAAGCTGTGTCATCACCTGTTTCCTGATGTAGGGGATCCTACAGCCTGTATGTTAGAATACCATAGTTTCCTTGAATGGAAGAGGTTAATCTGATGAGTGAGCGAGTGAGTGAGTTGGGTTTAACGCCACTTTTAACAGTATTCTAGTTATATCGCAACGTGTCAGCTTAATGTGGGAGGAAAGCCGGAAGTGATGCAGGTCTCAGACGTTTACCACTTAGGTGAAGCCCATGAGCATAGGTATGGTGTTGACAAACCTAGAAACATAATTGGGGCGAACCAGGATTTGAACCCACAATCATAGGTTTCTGGCGTGCTCCAGGGACGCAACTCTACACAGTGAATCACAGCGCCTTAGACGACTGGGACACCTATGCCCCCGTTAATCTGATTAAGCTGAACCACTGGTAGAGCAGGCCGCAGTGTCATTCAGTCCAGTCCAGTAGCAGTAGGGGAGCTGCAGAGTACATCCAGATATGGGACAGTGTTGAATCGGTCAAGTACGCTGTTGTTTCAGTATGTCAAAACTATGTTCTTTACTAAGATTCTTGACATATTTCCTCCAGTGATTAATCTGTACAGCTAACACAGGAAAGTGAGATAAATATCCCCCTGTTAATGTATGTATGTACCCTACACACAAACAGCGGAGTTACATTCCTTACAGCCCATGGAGAGTCAGAGTAGATTCCTGTTCCCCATGCTTATCATCAGAGTCGAAAGGAAATTACAGTTGGATGGACACAATGTGTGACATGCCTGGTGGTGTATCCATAGGCTGGTTGCTGGTGTGTCTCCCACTTTCAATGAATTATCTAATATATCGATTTATCTAATATATCGATTTCACTATATCCAAGCTGCTCAAATTCAATTAAAACATTGCTTGTGCAGGTAACTTTTATTGCCAAGATGCACCCAGTGCAGGTAACACTTCCCACCACAGCAGTTATAATTGAAAAAAGGGGAAAACGGAATTCTTTTAGATTTGGCTGCAAATCTTTTTAAATCTAGGAAACAAAAGTTTATGAAATTATTGAAATAAACAGTTGGCTGAATGCAGTGAGCCTGTAAAACTAATTCTTCACCCTTCCCACTTGGACAGTCACTCATGAGGTTACAATCACATCAGACACTTTGAAACTTCTTTTTGAGGTGGGACTTTACTATATATTGATGATGTGAAAAGCCATGTACAGATTTACCCAAAACAAAATACTGGAGCACATTCTCAAGTTTATGTTCTCTTTGAATTTATTTGATATTAAAAATAACTGAAAATACAGTCTTTCAATTTATGATAAACTGGTGCAGCCATTTTTTTGGTTGTGCAACCTGATAAATTTACTTGGTTGCACCTGGTGCAGGTGGTAAAACTGAATGAAATCGTACCTGTGTTGATGACTGAGGCATACAGATGTGATCTCTCACATGATCCCTAGTGTCAATCAACAGATGCCTGTGTCTGTTTGTAGTTCTAGTTCTACCCTTTAAACATTTTTATTGATGTAATCACATAGTGAAAAGCAACTGTTGTCCTGTGCTATATGGGCTGTGTTGTGGCAGGACAGGGATTTTTTTAGAACACTTTATTTAAGAAGGGAGGTATTTATAGACTCAACATATCATGTAGTGAGTGAGTATGGTTTTATGCTGCTTTTAGCAATATTCCAGCAATTTCACAGTGGGGGACAACAGAAATGGGCTTCATGCATTGTTCCCATGTGGGGACTGGAACCTAGGTCTTCGGCGTAACGATCAAACGCTTCAACCACTAGGCTACGCCACCACTCCTCAACGTATTGAGTGTCGAGTGTTTGGGATATATTTGGGATCTTTTCTGCCTTCACAAGTTGGTGTGAACCAGGGCTACCACCTTTGTACTTATGTGTCATTGTTAACATTGGTCGTTATGTCATTGCTTGGAAATTGTTGTGCTTACTAAGCTTAAGATATCTTATATATTAGGGTATTGTTAACTTGATTTGGGAATAATAATTCAGCTAAGTTCAAATTTTGAATACGCTGACAGTATAGTTAGATATTAAGATTTCAAGTTATGTTGTGCAAGAGCAGTTATTTACACACACCCAAGATCTTGTTGAAAGTGTTCACTATAACATTTTACACTAAGCAATTGCCCGACCTACCCAAGGTTGAGTTTAAAGTGTCCATGTTTATATGGCTGTCTACCTGGCTGCAGTCTCTGTGGTGTCTTATGTGACTTTGTGTATGGTTGTCCCGGTCAACCCCGATCACCTGCAGCCATTCATGTAAGTGTGCATATACGTAGGGCAGTGTCACAGCAGGTCACACTGTCATGTCTCCAGACACGCTGATGGGGGAATTACATAATGCAGACAAATTGGGAAGTTATGTTGTTGGTTGTTCACATGTCTTGCTTTCTGTGACACAAATAACGCCTGTATTTGTCATGGCTGTTCAAACAGGCCAAGCTTTCATGATGCATCAGTGTGCAAAGTGAACCCTAGCTGTGCTCATATAGTCTGTCAGTTCTGGGGTATTATCAGTACAATGATGACATGCTGAATGTTAAGATATGAGCTGCGACGAAGCTTGTCGTAAAAGGCGACTAACAGGATCAGGCTCGGGTGGTCAGGCTCGCTGACTTGGTTGATGCATGTCAATCGAATCCCAATTTGTGGATCGATGCTCATGATATCAATCACTGGATTGTCTGGTCCAGACTCGATTATTTACAGACCGCTGTCATATAGCTGGAATATTGCTGAGTGTGGCGTAAAACAACAAACAAACAAAACTATGCATGTATAGGCTGACGGCCCTCATAGTGACATACCCTTGCTTGTTGAGGGTGACAAGGCATCTGGCACATGCCAACTAATTTGTCTTGGCATCCATTTTAAGAACTCTTGAGTCACCTCAGTGTACACAGCTGGTACAAGGAAATTAGACTGGAATTTCACAGAGAATGCCTGTCCATGCGTGGTCATTGGCTTAATTAGGCCTACATAGTTTATTGATTGTCACTCTTTGCAAGATAAGAAATACAAACTATGTTTTAACATTGAAATGTTGGCATCTGCGTACCATCCAGTGAACTGCACTGCAGCATCCAGAATACCACGCAACAGGGTTCGGCATCCGGTGTACCAAAAGAGGTTGGCACCCTGATTATTGTGGACATGGGATTTCCCTTCATCTACGTATTTGCAAGCCCTGGGGACTCCATATTATTAGGAGGCCCTGATAGTGAAGCTGTGATCCTACTGCACCATCAGCAAATAAGATACAAAGTCGGTGTCATGCTTATACTTACTATTGATTGGGATTTCCTTCATGAAGTAAAACTTAGTGGTTCACAGAAGGAAGTCTGACATGGACCGTCATAACATTGATTGTACTTTTTATCTGAACTATTAGATACAGCTGCCATACATGCTTCAGCTACTTAGTGTCAGTCATTCCAACATCCACAGTGTTTTGCATCCAGGTGGACTTGTTTTATTGGTGTCCATTCTTTAGTTGAGTATTTAGGATGCAACATTTTGTGTGGCAAAACCTGCATAAAAGTAAGGTTAAGAAGTGGAGAATTCGCCAAATGATTGTCAAATATGTTTTTTAGAGAGCAAAAATACATTGAAGTATTTTGAAATTAGGAATGAGAGGGGATTTTTATGCTGTCATTGCAGAAATATTGCAGGCATACCCTGACGTCAATATTAAGAAGGTTCATGGGGTCCTTGAGGTTTGCTCCTTTGGTATCTAGGGATTCCCTAAATAGTCCACTATTAACATCAGGGTTAGACAAGGTCCCCTTGACTTTCATGGGTAATTCCAACACTGCTTATCACTACAGCATGACAGAAGAATCATGTCTAGACCAGCCAAGCCATCGGGTGATGATTGCGTGGGTTGTGATCCATGTCCATTGTCATACAGGCCTTGCTGTGTCTCAGATCCAGCATGCAGATCATGGAGCAGCAGGGTTTGCTTGCTTGAATTGTTCTGTGAAGATTAATGTCGGCTTTGCACTGAACATACAATGTGAAACATGCATTCAACCCACATTAAATGTCTTATCTTGTGATTTGCTTTGTTTGGTTGTTTGGTGCTGCACTCTGAATGTTTCTGCTAAATCATGGCAGCCTGTAAGCTCTGAATAAAATTGGCAAGCTGCCATCCCGATGAAATTCCCCCCAGCTCAAATCGTTTTGATTTAGGTTTATGATGGTTTTGTTGTTAATATTTGAAGTTCAAGCAGTTAAAAAATAAAGAAGTTCCTACCTACCAAATGTCAGACCATCGGGTCGGGTTGCCCGAAACCAACAAGACAGTTTCATAATGATGGCCTAAATAATCAAGTCTTAGCCAGACAAACCAGTGATTGATATTATGAGCAATGTCCAATTACACATTCAAGGTATGTACACATTCAACAAATGTAGGGATCTAGAACCTTCTCGGGCCAAGGGTTAATGTTTTCCGGGTGGCACGGGTGGCCCAGTCGTCTAAGGCGCCGCGATTTGCTGTGCAGTTACATCCCTCGGGCACGCCAGAAACCTGTGATTGTGGGTTCGAATCCCGGTTTTTAGGTTTGTCAGCACCATACCCGTGCTCGTGGGTTTCACTGAAGTGGTAAACGTCTGAGACCTCCATCACTCCGGGCTGACACACTGTGATATAACTGGAATACTGTTAAAAGTGGCGTTAAACCCAACTCACTCACTCACTCACTCACTCACTCACTCACTCACTCACTCACTCACTCACTCACTCACTCACTCACTCACTCACTCACTCTTCCGGTGGATTGAGGAATCGCCATTCCCGTACAGAAATCTGATATGACCTTCAGTTATCATTGGGAAATGCAGTTAGGGTTCTGATAAATGAGTGATTTGTACAAAAATTGTAGGGATCTAGAAATTGAACAAACGTAGGTAAGTACACATTCAACAAATGTAAGGTCAAGGGTCAGGTTATGTCACAGGCTGATGCAGTACGTTTTCAACATAATACGTTCAGAGCCAGATTAACACTGGAGTTTGTTCCTGGTAGCTTTAAGCTCAAGACCAACACTTCCTTCCGCCTTGCTGTATATTCACAATTGTTAACCTTATGCCAACTCATGACCCAGCTCAATCAGCTAAATGACCAGCGACAACAATCAGAAAGGTGGTAAATATGCATGGATATGTATCATTAATAGAAGCCAGTATCTACCCCCCTCAGGACTTGCCTCACAGGAACTGGAGTGAATAAGTACCAAATCCCGGTGGATACGTCTTTGAATACGCAGATTTGGGTCCATAATCAGGAACTCCGATAACATGCCGCTGAGACTTCACATGGGACCAAACTGCTAGTGAAGTCACTGTGGCCATGTTCACGGAATGTTCCTGCCTTCTGCTCTCAATTGGAATACCGTTACAATATGGTTATTGATTGCTTCTAGGGCCAAGGGTTAATTTCTTCCGGTGGATTGAGGAATCGCCATTCCAGTACAGCAATCTGATATGACCTTTAGTGATCATTGGGAAATGGTGAAATTGCAGTTAGGGTTCTGATAAATGAGTGAATTGTACAAAATTGCATTTGTGGATTATAAAGAATGATGGTGCTGCAGATGGTGATTGGGGTCTTGTATAGCATGGCAGATGGACCATTCATGCAATTAGCGTCGCACCAAGAGGTGAGATCTTCCACACAACAGTCACAGTCAAATGAAAGCATACATTCTTGCAAATGTGATTTAATGATAAAGTAGGGGCTAATTTAGATACAGTATTGATCATACTGTCACTTTGTGTAAGAAAGGTATTTATGTAGTGTAAGATGTGTCCGAAATGACGTGAAGCAGGAAATACCTCTAATGTTCAGAGCAGCAGACTCGTTTTGTCCTGATGTTTTATGATGGGGAAAGGTTCTTCTGGAATTGTAAGGGCAGATAATTCAGTATTCATTGGAATCTTAGAGTGTGGAATGTAATTTCTGCAAAGGGTTCCTTCGACATTTATTGTTTGGTACATGATAATGGTGATTGTTAAATTATACTGGTGGGATTCAAATGATATTTTGTGCCATATTGATCTACTGAAAGTATAATTTTCTCATTCTGATGTTGTTTTTGTGGTGATGAGAACGTTGGTTAGTTTTGTTTCTATTTACACAAATATAGCATCAGACATGGTATGTCCACAGATATTGAAAAGATTATTATTTCACCAAGGTTTCCAACAATTTCCTTTGTCCACTGAAATATTCTAATCTTGTTATGCTCGTCCAATAGAATATTTATAAGCCTGTTTTGAAAAAGCACTTTTTCCATTGAACCTTACACATTTTTCACGAACAATTGATTGAGAAGATTTGAATATTTAAGGACTTGTGGGACAATGATGTGGGATGAATCCACTGCTTAGTATTCAGGGTTATGTCCACTTCATCCCTGGACGTCAGAGTCTGACCGTGGCAATGGGAATAATATTCTACTTGTATTTGTTTCTCTTGCTAGAAAATGTATAGGTTTTCATCATTTTAGCCTTGATGCCAAAAGTGGAATTTACAAAATGAATTTTGAATTGTGTATAGATCTGTTTGATCAAAGCTGACAGAATGAATAATTTACAGGTTTTGTGAGGAAAGAAGTAGAATTTGTAAAGTAGATGTCATGTAGTACTCTGTATGTTTGGATTGTTATGTCATCTTCTGAACCATGTACTCTTAAGCTTCAGTTGACTTTGGATAGAATCATTTGGAGAATGTTTGGGTCTGTATATAGTGGGTGTTTGAGCTGGGAGTTTGGAGATTGGCTTTGGTTTGTATAAGGTGTTTGTTTGAGCTGGGAGTTTGGAGTAGTTTAGGCCTTTATAAGGTGAGTGTTTGAGCTGGGAATTTGGAGATTGGCTTTGGTCTGTATAAGGTGGGTGTTTGAGCTGGGAGTTTGGAGATTAGCTTTGGTCTGTATAAGGTGGGTGTTTGAGCTGGGAGTTTGGAGATTAGCTTTGGTCTGTATAAGGTGTTTGTTTGAGCTGGGAGTTTGGAGATTGGCTTTGGTTTGTATAAGGTGTTTGTTTGAGCTGGGAGTTTGGAGATTGGCTTTGGTTTGTATAAGGTGTTTGTTTGAGCTGGGAGTTTGGAGTAGTTTAGGCCTTTATAAGGTGAGTGTTTGAGCTGGGAATTAGGAGATTGGCTTTGGTCTGTATAAGGTGGGTGTTTGAGCTGGGAGTTTGGAGATTAGCTTTGGTCTGTATAAGGTGGGTGTTTGAGCTGGGAGTTTGGAGATTAGCTTTGGTCTGTATAAGGTGGGTGTTTGAGCTGGGAGATTGGAGATTAGCTTTAGTCTGTATAAGGTGGGTGTTTGAGCTGGGAGTTTGGAGATTAGCTTTGGTCTGTATAAGGTGGGTGTTTGAGCTGGGAGATTGGAGATTAGCTTTAGTCTGTATAAGGTTGGTGTTTGAGCTGGGAGTTTGGAGATGAGTTTCGCAGGGTTTGGGGGCATGGGCATAAGGCAGCTGATGTATTATTAGGATTACAAAAGTTACCTCGCTGGCATTAATACTTATGAGCTGCTTCATGTTCTTATCAAACTTGGGTTGCTACTCATTTTGTTGAAGATGAATTTTCCAGGTCTTTAAAGGAAGGATGCTGCCATTTCAGTTCACGGGGCAGATCTCAGTTTGCAGTCTCAGATTCCAACACTGTTCCAGGTTGTCACAACTTGCTGGGACTTGGAGCTCTTACTTTCCCCTGACTACATTAGCTTGTTATTGATACCTTGTTGTTTGTTTTCAGATTTGGAATTACCTATATTGTGTGTGAGGCAGGACTTCTACTGATTCCAGGAACAGGTAAGACCTGCATCGACATGCTCCTGTAGATTAATTTGAGATGAAGACACAGGGTTGACAAACAAAACAATTTCACATATCCAACAGATCATTCCGACAAAAAACACTGGACAAGCACAAAATATCTTTAAAAAAAGAATAAGAGTAATCATTAGGTCAGGATTCATTATTGAAGGATTTTTATCTGAAACATCTAGATGGTTAGGTCAACAGAAATATGAAACAAATATGACATTTAAGAATGTTTTTCTTAAAAAACATATCTGAATATTTTGCCATGTGTTCAATGCTCATCGATCTTGCAGTTAATGCTTTTTTGTCAGCATTAAGTTTGTATTAAAAATATGGTCCAGATTAATGTTTATCACCCACCAGCATATTTTTCAAAGCCTCAGTGTGAGGGTTAACACTGATTTGAACAATTTCAGTCCTATTGCTTTCATATTGAAGGAAATGATATTCAAATCAAGGTAATCATGAGATTAATCTAACATGTTATTTCCTGCAATAGGAGCTTGTCTTGAATGAATTTATGATCAAGAAACATTGAGTGATTTGACACTTAGCAGTCTTTATAGCTCAGTTAGATTAATAGCTGATGGAGGCCATGCATAATGTGTTACTGTGGTTATCAGGAAGGTGATTATATGTGTGACCTCTACATCAGCAGTTTTGTGCACAGTTGTTCCCCTTTGCCATACCAGGATCTGATGATCATGGGTTCGATCCCTGATTATGGTCCTTGGTTTGTTAGGACCCATTCATTCTGAACACTGTAGCTGGAAGTGTTGAGTGAGTGAGTATTGTTTTTATGCCACTTTTAGCAATGTTTTAGTAATATCAAGGCACCAGAAATGGGCTTCACACATTGTACCCATCGAACCCAGGTCTTCAGCGTGATGAGCGAACACTTAACCACTAGTCTACCCCCACCACCCGTGGAAGTATTGAAGATCAGCATGTATTATTTACTGCAATACTTCTATCTGTTGTCACTCCAACTTGAACATGGTTCGTAGTTTTCATGACCCAGATGTGTTGCAATGTGTATTCAGTCTGCAACTTTAGCCACTTGTCTGAAGCCTGAGTCTAGT
The DNA here is from genome assembly GCF_023055435.1 of Haliotis rufescens. Lineage (NCBI taxonomy): Eukaryota > Metazoa > Mollusca > Gastropoda > Lepetellida > Haliotidae > Haliotis > Haliotis rufescens. Next base: position 39,096,542 of record NW_025963890.1, read on the forward strand.
AACTTTCTGTTTGGAGTGGTAAGCTCAGCTGCTAAACTTCTAAAATAGCATTAACATCAAAAGAAAATGATGATATTAGTTTGGACAAGTAGACACAAAATTTTAATTTTGGCTACCGTTGGTTTGTTGGTTTGTTGTTTGATGCCGCACTCAGCAATATTCCAGCTATATGACGGCAGTCTGTAAATAATCGAATCATGACCAAACAATCCAGCGATTGATATCATGAGCATCGATCCAAGCAATTGGGACCGATGACATGTATCAACAAAGTCAGTGAGACTGATCACCTGATCCGGTTAGTCGCCTTTTACGACAAGCATAGTCACCTTTTACGGCAAGCATGGGTTGCTGAAGACCTTTTCTACCCCGGAATCTTCACGGAATTTTGGGGTACAGAATGTGTATTGTGTGGATCTTGCCTTGTTCCATCGCTAGAAAGCACAAGACACTGTTGCAAATAACATGGACAACATTTCCACTCGGATCCTGAAAAAAATTGTATTTTTGTGAAGAGTGACACCTTGCTTGGTACTTGTTCTGAAGTGTCACATTGATAGAAGTTTTAGACTCAACCCTGTCTTCACTGATGCTACAGCTTCCAAATGACATTTGAGGAAATAAGGGAGTTAAAAAGAGTTGTCACACATAGACATGATCACAGAACAACGATGGTGATGTATTACACTGATTTAGAGTCTCGAATAGCCTTAAATTGGCATTTGCCTTGAAAGTCTTAACCCTAACTACACAGCAAATTCTTTTTATTATTTGCATACGAAATGTATGCAGTAATGCTTCATGATAACGAGTAATTTAAACTTCATTTGCATTATGACTGGAAGTTCGAGTGTCCTACCATTTAAATGAATGTAATTGCGATCCAGGATGAGTTACTTCCCTTTATATTATGTCACGGCACTGACTGTTTGCATCTTGTTTGTGTTATTTATTTGCGTTGTATTTGACTAAAAATGCCTTAAAAAAGCCTTGAATTTGTTGAGGCTGAATCTACCAGCCCCGTTATACAGTAGTTAAAATTGTTGACTAATGGGTTTGATGAATTGCTTTGATATGTTGCTCCATTTTTTACGCCCCAGTAGGGTAATTATGACTTGCATGTGTATGCATGATATATATCGTCACTGAAATCAACTTCCTTGATCTTCAAAACCTTATCGATCACCTCAACATGTTTGGAGTAATACAAGCGGCTACATGGGTACTGATTTTCACATGACTTCTTCTTGATGTTGTGTTGGGCATAACCTCAGTGCTTAAATTGCAGGAGCATGAAACTGGTTGTTGAAAGCAGCTGTTTAGAAAGTTATTTTAAGGCTTTGTAAGTTGTGTGAGATGTTGTGAGGATACACCTATTGTTAGTAATGTTACACAGGTCGCAGAGGGTAGAGTCATCCCATAGATGACATCATTACCTTGGCAACCAGCTTATGGAGTTGGTCATGTGGAGACATGTCTGACCTTGGATCAGAATTGCTAAGAATTGATATGAAAAGGCTCTAATGATGTCATAAAGCATCTTTAGAAATATGTTTTCCTGAACATGTGTCAACCTTATTTCACTAAACCTCACTGAGTTTGTAGCTAGTTCTACATGAACAAGACAAAAATGTTTACCATGTTGACTTTTTCTATCAGTTTTATTCACCCCCAATTTATAGCAAATTGAAGCATTATGAAATATAGGCCTTATATGCTACTAGTCAAGGAGGACTACTATCATTGGTTTCTATTTGTCCTCAGCACAGACCCGTGAAGATCCGGGGTAGAATAGGTCTTCAGCAACCCATGCTTGCCGTTAAAGGCGACTATGCTTGTCGTAAGAGGCAACTAACAGGATCGCGTGGTCAGGCTCACTGACTGGTTGATGCATGTCATCAATCCCAATTGTGTGGATCGATGCTCATGATATTAATCACTTGATTGTCTGGTCCAGACTCGACTATTTACAGACCGCCGTCATATAGCTGGAATATTGCTGACTGCTGCGTTAGGCAACAAACCAACCAACCAACCTCAGCACAATTTAGTAGCCTTTGGCTAGAGGACTAAAGTGAATTTGGAAGGCTGATAAGTAGTTGCACAAGGCTAGACATGAGATGATACATAAGTTACACAGACTAGATAGTTGCAACACTAGACTTTCAATGAGATCATTATCAGGGATGCACTACCCACTAGCCTGGGTAATTGTGTCTAATGTTGAAGGTATCCCGAAGGCTAATATCATTTCAGTCAGACTGGAGGGTGTCCTTTTATGTTATCACTATTCGGGCAAATAATTGTTTTAGGTTAATTTGCATCCATGACAGACAGAATACACACTTGTGTTGAATAGAAAAAGGATTTTGTTCTTGGCTTCACCATGAACTTTGTTTGACCCATGTTGAGATTTACTGGTGTTTGTGTCACTGTTAGTGCTCTCTGCACGGCAACAGGCTTCGGGGTGGTTGCTGAGCATGTGGTGTCGGCTGCGAATCATGCACGCTGTCATTACATTGGGATAACTCAACAATGAAGGTATTACTGGTAATGATTGTTCAAAGGTCTTATCTTCCTCACTGCCCAACTGAAGCTGAAGGCTGAGAGATTGCCAGGCAGTTGTTGATGGCACTTTCAGGTGGCAGTTCGTGAAATGGTCCTAGCTTTGGGGATTCAGGATTAGAAGTGGTCCCCAGCAATATCATTGTTGTAAGAAGTGACCAAAGGATCCGGTGGTCCGGCTTGATGACTTGGTTGGAAGCATGGACCATGGCATAAAGTATCAGTCACTGGATTGTCTGGACCAGACTCTGGGGCTCGGGTGGCCCAGTCATCTAAGGTGCCGCGATTTGCTGTGCAGAGTTGCGTCCCTTGGGCACGCCAGAAACCTATGATTGTTGGTTTGAATCCCGGTTTGCCCAGATTATGTTTCTAGGTTTGTCAGCACCATACCCGTGCTCGTGGGTTTCACCGAAGTGGTAAATGTCTGGGACCTGCATCACTTCGGGCTTTCCTCCCCCATTAAGCTGACACGCCGTGATATAACTGGAATACTGTTAAAATCGGCATTAAACCCAACTCACTCACTCACTCACTCACTCTGGACCAGACTCATATTTATAGGCTGCCATACAGCTAGAATATTACTGTGTACGGCATTCAGCAACAAACAAACAAAACAAAATGGACATGTGAGGTTTCACAGCGGGAGATGGATGGTGGTTGTGGATGAGGGCTGCTTATGTAGAGTGAACTGAAAGCTGGTTTCACCATAGCAGTAAACATCTAAAACCTGGATCACTGTGGGATTGCCCCATACATTTGACTGACACTCCCTTATACAACTGATTTACTATTTAAAGTAGTGATCAACCAAACTCATAGTAAGAATATTGTTTAGAATGTGAATTTTGAACGCAAGAATGTTGTAGCTGTTCCTTAACATTGTAATGTTAATTAGTGCCCTTTTTGTTCATACCTGGACAAATATGGGACCCATGAAGATCAAGATTAGAATAGGTTTACAGCAACCCATGCTTGCTGTAAAAGGTGACTATGCTTGTCGAAAGAGGCCACTAACGGGATCGGGTGGTCAGATTCGCTGACTTGGTTGATGCATGTCATCGTATCCCAATTGCGTGGGTCAATGCTCATGATCTCAATCACTGGATTGTCTGGTCCAGACTCGATTATTTACAGATCGCTGTCATAATGCTGGAATAATGCTAAGTGCGGCATTAAACAACAAACAAAATATAAAACAAATATAGAAACAAACCACAGATTCAGCTTCCCGGGTGCATGTGTCAGATGATCATCCTCTGTCCTCGTCTTGATGGAATCAGGCAGTTGGCCATCGAGGGAGTACAGTGGGGCTGAGGAAGTGTAATGTTTTCAGCATTGACTGGCAGTGTAACCTGGTCAGCTTGATGTTGGAGGGCGACATTCATGAAATCAATGTTCTGGTCGAAGGATCTCTAGGGATATGTTACGGTAACAAACTTCCATTTATTGCTTCAACACGTTTGACACAGCAGTCTCTGTGAAGACGAACTTATTTTGGTAGCATTGTTGACTGAGGACAAAGTTTAGATTGAGTGAAGATGACTTAAAAGACATTTGAACCTAAGATGGCTATCACCATCTTCACATCGTGTCTTCGCTCTGTGTATTGTGGCTTCTGAAGAGAAGATTCTTTTCAAATAACATTTATGTTAAGTCTCCCAAGAAAGAGGGCTGTTTAATGTGTTGGCTGTGGCTTTGGCCTCTCTTGATTTCTCCATGTGATAAAGAGACTTCTTACTTAATGAGGCGAACAGGTGGCCCAGTCATCTAAGGCACCAGAATTTGCTGTGCAGAGTTGCATCCCTTATTCATGTTATTTGTGCCAGAAACCTATGAACATGGTTTTGAATGCCATTTCGACCTGATAATGTTTCTTGGTTTGTCAGCACTATTCCCTATTGTGGGTTTCACCAAAGCAGTAATAAACTAAGATCTTCATTGCTTCGGGCTCACCTCCCACATCAAGCTGACACGTTGTCAGATAATTGAAATACTGTTCAAAGTGGCTTGGAAAACAAACTCACTCACTCTGACTTAATACCCCAACTATATAGCCCAATCAGAGTTTCCTGGAGGGGGCACGGGTGGCCCAGTAGTCTAAGGCGCCGCAATTCGCTGTGCAGAGTAATGCGTCCCTTGGGCATGCCAGAAACCTATGATTGTGGATTCGAGTGAGTGAGTGAGTATGGTTTTACACCGCTTTTAGCAATATTCCAGCAATATCACGGCGGGGGACACCAGAAACGGGCTTCACACATTGTACCCATGTCGGGAATCGAACACAGGTCTTCGCCGTGACGAGAGCGAACGCTTTAACCACTAGGCTACCCGACCGCCCCTTGTGGATTCGAATCCCAGGTCTCCCCTATTATGTCTGTCAGCACTGTACCCGTGCTCGTGGGTTTTACCAAAGTGGTAAACATCTAAGACCTGCATCACTTCGGGCTTTCCTCCCACATTAAGCTGACAGGCTGTGATATAACTGGAATATTTTTAAAAGTGGCGTTAAACCCAACTCACTCACTCACTCACTCACTCACTCACTCACTCACTCACTCACTCACTCACTCACTCACTCACTCACTCACTCACTCACTCACTCACTCACTCACTCACTCACTCACTCACTCACTCACTCACTCACTCACTCACTCACTCACTCACTCACTCACTCACTCACTCACTCACTCACTCACTCACTCACTCACTCACTCACTCACTCACTCACTCACTCACTCACTCACTCACTCACTCACTCACTCACTCACTCACTCACTCACTCACTCACTCACTCACTCACTCACTCACTCACTCACTCACTCACTCACTCACTCACTCACTCACTCACTCACTCACTCACTCACTCACTCACTCACTCACTCACTCACTCACTCACTCACTCACTCACTCACTCACTCACTCACTCACTCACTCACTCACTCACTCACTCACTCACTCACTACCGGGTGTTTCCTGGCATCTGATTGGCTATCATTGAAGGGCAGCTTGTCACCATAAATGTTTGAGTATTTCTGATAAACTTTTGACTTTTGACTTCCATCTAGGGCGGGATCCTGATCTGATCTTTGAATTTGGATGACCTCCATTCAAGGCCAAGGTTATATCATAAACATGTTCATCAGAAAACATAGCATTATTCAGTCAGTGTATCTATGCCTGTCGGTAACAATTTGATATTTATAAAAATATATGATTTTTTAAAATATTATAACTGAATCTGATCATTGTGCTGTAGAAGACGGGAAAATTTCAGTTTTAAAGAATAGGTATGACATTGCTTAACTCAAATAACATTTTCTTCAGCTTTGTATTTACAGATTCTTTGAGCATGTTGAGCATGATTGCATGGCTATTTAATCATGTTCATTCCTCCGAACATCCAGTTATGATGGGAACAATGGGAGCAGCCACTTTCTGTATAGATACAATATTAGTCTAGACGCTTCACATAAAATCAATATTTTGACCAACCTTCTTTTGATCTATAGATGTTCAATAAAACAATTAGCGTATTGCATTTATATATCAACATGATCCAGCCTTGGTTCTGCTGACTCCCTTTCATGTTCAAGGGCATTGTGCTTCTGTGCATCAGGCCATTGTTCACTGAACAATAGTATACAGGCCACATGGGTAGCTTCATTGTCTGCTAAACTCTTACCACAGTGTGGTGTCATCAGATTCACATTAATACATCACCTGGAGGCGAGTCTTGTGATCCATCTTAGGTTGTTAATGAAGTCATTATGGTGACTGTGTGAGGACTTATTGCTGGCTTGTTAGCACCTCTTTACTCTGGGTGATAATGAGTCTGGCTGGGGGTGTGGGCTGCCACCAATTACACCATTACAGATGACAGTGTCACAGTTGGATACAGAGGCTGGGTGAGTGGGAGCAGTTGTATTTGGGGGACCTTGGTATGGCAGGGGTTTTATGTATACTCATCGCTAAAGGAAATGTGAATACAATATATTAGTTAGTAAGTGAAGAATTACTCATATTCAAGAGATATTAGATTGGTTTGATGCACATGACGACGTGAACCGACGTTCATGAATGCATCACATGTGACGTCACAGATCCATGACTCAAGATGCAACATTTGTCTCGTGCAGGATTAGCGTGATAAGTTTAGAAATCGTTCAGCATATTGTGTAAGAATATAGACACTGTGTTAACACTTGACTGATTGTTAGTTTTGTCAGTAATTGGTACACATTGGAAACATCACTTCTTAACGTACATACTTCTCTCTTTATGTTTCTGTTTGTGTATCTTTTGGCGGTGAGTTTATTTGAGGATGTGTTGATTTTGGAAGCTAAGACCACTGTTGCTCATTTATCTTGCCATAAGGCCAGTGAACCTATTGGAATACTTGAAGAAAAGAGTTGTGTCGGACAAAAGTGTGATCACAGGGCACGATGGTTACGACAGTAGTGGATGCTTCTTGAAGCGAGTCAGAGAAGGACTTGCTGTATAACTTTGAGCATGGCTTTGACCATGACTTTCCCATGCAGCCTGTGCTGCCTATGCTGGCTGTAAGAGGCAACCAAATGTACTCGCTGGTCAGGCTTGTGGTCAGGCTTGTGGACAGGCTTGTGTTGAGGGCCTGTTGTGTATGTTGGTGCAATGTCAGGTACTGATGTGTGTTGGGGTGTGGAGTTATATTTGTTATTGTGTGATGCATCCTTGTGTGATGTAATGACAGATAATCACCAAGTTAAAAGTATTAACCTGTTATGACGACTAGACTATGACTAATAGCATGTTATCGTAAACTGAAGGTGTGGATTTTTTTTCATAATGTCGGTCGCTGGATTGTCTAGTCCAGACACAATTATTTACAGACCACTGTCATATAGCAGAAATCTTGCAGAGTGTGGCATGAATCAACAAATAAAACTAAACAGGTTTCACTATCATGCTGTGGAGGTATCAATACAAACAGTAAAGGCGACTAACGGGATCGGGTAGTCAGGCTCGCTGACTTGGTTGATGCATGTCATCGATCCCAATTGCGTTGATCGATGTGCATGATGTAAATCATTGGATGATCTGGTCCAGACTTGATTATTTACAGACTGTCGTCAAATAGCTGGAGCATTGCTGAGTGCGGCATAAAACAACAAACCAAAGCAAAACTTTATGTAACCCAAGAAAATGTTGTCAAAAGTAAAAGTTAGATGTTCAGAAAACAACAAGTTATTTGATACAGTTTCAATATCTTGATACTACTTCAAAAACCTGTCACAGAAAATAATTTGTATGACTTGATGTAGTTATTTACAGAAAACCTTCTGTTTGGTAAACTCTTTGAATATTGAGCCCATGTTTCTGACTTTCTCTGCCAGTTTGTCAAGATGGTGTGTGAATCAACATTGGTTGCTTGTCAATTAGCTAACCTCATCAGTGAGAATCTATGTGATTAAAAGGTAACTTGTATTTTCATCAAAAACTAGTAATAAGGGTTTGTGAAACATATTCAAGAGATCGCAAAGTATTGTCTTCTGTTTTTACTTTTGTAAGATTAAGGTCCTGGTCATCTGACAGCTAATCCCTGATTTCAACAATAACTTCCTGCCATTGTAACTTCCTGAATTGTATTAATTGTGTATGGCAATTATATTTACTCATGTAGCCATGAGGCTGGAGTGAGTGAGTGAGTTGGGTTTAACGCCGCTTTTAACGGTCTTCCAGTCATATCGCGGCGTGTCAGCTTAATGTGGGAGGAAAGCCCGAAGTGATGCAGTTCTCAGACGTTTACCACTTCGGTGAAACCCACGAGCACGGGTATGGTGCTGACAAACCTAGAAACATAATCGGGGCGAACCGGGATTCGAACCCACAATCATAGGTTTCTGGCGTGCCCAAGGGACGCAACTCTGCACAGCGAATCGCGGCGCCTTAGACGACTGGGCCACCCGTGTCCCCCATGAGGCTGGAACAGGAAGGTAGTTAACTGGGACAGGTAGGTAGTAGTAATATGTGGTAGAACGCAATTGAATGAGTGGATCCTGCCAAAATTGACCCATGAGACAGATAGATAGATAGATAGATAGATAGATAGATAGATAGATAGATAGATAGATAGATAAGCAATTAATCAATCAATCAATGATTAGTAAGCAAGCAATTGCGCAAGCAAGCAATATTTTTCATGGGAATGCATCAAATTACTTTCTTAGTACTGTCAGTAAGTAGGGGGTTAGCTGATCCTACTAGTAGTTAGTCACGTACCCATGACTCCTGCTTTCCTTAATGGTGGCCACATTAGCAGGCTTGTGTTGAGGGCCTGTTATGTATGTTGGTGCAATGTTAGGTACTGATGTGTGTTGGGGTGTGGAGCTCTATTTGTTATTGTGTGATGCATCCTTGGGTGATGTAATGACAGATTATTACCAAGTTAAAAGTATTAACTGGTTATCACGGCTAGACCGAGACTAATAGGCACCTTGATGACACAGGATATTACACTTCAATAGGTTAAAGTAAATAGTTTTTGTCAAATTGAAGTTTGACTTATCTGAAAAGAAAGACATTGCTCGTTTTCTGTAATCCATCTGTCATCTGTCAACATTGCTTATAGTCCATAAATAAATAAATAAATAAATAAATAAATAAATAAATAAATAAATAAATAAATAAATAAATAAATAAATAAATAAATAAATAAAGGTGCTTTCTTACTACTCCCAATAAGTACCGGTAAGAGGTTAGCAGATACTGCAGATTGACACTGTTATGAGAAGAGTTAAGAGCGATTATGGAGGCAGATACAGAATTTTGACAAAGGGGGCTTTCCACTTTACCCAGGTTATAAAGTGAACACAAACCTATGACAGGCTGACATGTATTGTGTCTGAATAAGGTGTGTGTGTCCCACTGCACCCACTTCTGGACCTGCCAGTAGCTTAGATTCATCATCATGTAGATGATGATGTCAGACTAGATGATGAGACGGCTAGTTCAGTGCCGACTGACAGATACTAAACTGCATGCAGTACAGGGCCCGGTTCCACAAAGTGATCTGAGCACTACGACAATCATAAGCCTATACATGTTAAAGTATGGGAGTCACAACACCTTAGCTCTAAGATCACTTTGTGGAACGGGGCTCTGTACTGCATCCGACCCGTGAAGATTCCGGGGAAGAATAGGTCTTCAGCAACCCATGCTTGCCGTAAAAGGCGACTATGCTTGTCGTAAAAGGCGACTAACGGGATCGGGTGGTCAGGCTCGCTGACTTGGTTGATGCATGTCATCCATCCCAATTGCGTGGATCGATGCTCATGATATCAATCACTGGATTGTCTGGTCCAGACTCAATTATTTACAAACCGCTGTCGTATAGCTGGAATATTGCTGAGTGCGGTGTTAAACAACAAAACAACAAAACAACAAACCAACCAACCAACCAACTGTACTGCATCCTGTTTCGTGTCTGTCAGTTGGAACTGAACTGGCCCATCTCAGCATCTAGTCTAACATCATCATCATGTGCACCCTCAAACAGTAATGAACCAATACAATGCATCACAAATCAGGTTGACTGGGCAGGAAGTGTGTTGGTGTAAAGCTGGGTTTTCTTTGAGGTGTTGATTTCTGTCACTGCTGCAACAGGAAGATCCATTGTTGGTGTCATGTTCGGGTTCAGTGACTGTGTCACCTGATACAAAAGCTGAGACTGAGTGTCACCTGGGTCAGGGATATCTGTGGAATGCTGGAAACTGGGTTACTGGCAGTGTGCTTCTGGTTGGGATGTTGTGTGATGTTGCAGGAACTGATTGGTATGTAGCTTAATAACTTCTTGATAAACTGTAATCTGATTTCATGTCTTAGATATGTCACCTGCTCTCTACATACTCCTTATATTACACAAAAATATTTTCGGCAAATTTGGGGGCAGGGTTTCCAAGTTTTCTTGAACACACAATTTGCTCAGCTGAGTTATTTCCCTTAGTCATGCCAGGATCCACTTTTTGTGGGTTCAGATCCCTTGCTGGTGCAGACCCCTGAAGATTCCGGGGTAGAATAGGTCTTCAGCAACCCATGCTTGCCTTAAAAGGTGACTATGTTTGCCATGAAAGGTGACTATGCTTATCGTAAAAGGCGACTAATGGGATCGGGTGGTTAGACTCGCCGACTTGGTTGATGCATGTCATCGATCTCAATTGCGTGGATTGATGCTCATGATATTTATCGCTGGATTTTCTGGTCCAGACTTGATTATTTACAGACTGTCGTCATGTAGCTGGAATATTGCTGAGTGCGGCATTAGACAGCAAACCAACCAACCAATCTTGCTGGTGCAACACTGTACTTGTCCCTGTAGTTTCACCAAAGTGGAAGACTCTACAGCCTGCGTCGCTGTTATGTCGCTTCACATAGCTGCATGTCACTCCCTACCACATTAAAGCTAATATGCTGGGATATAAATCCTCAAGCACTCAACCACATCTGCTTTTACAAAGTGCCTGACATCCTAGATAACACTCTCTGTAATTGACTTTTTTCGCCTTGATTTGTTGACTAGGTGTTTCTTGCAGCTTGAGGCATTTATGGTTTATAGACTATATATTACCTGCCAGGATTGCCTGGTGTTGGTGCACTGACAGTTAGATGATATGTGCCTCTCAGGGTTTTGTTTACTCTGATAAGGAAATATTTTCAAATTTGGTGCACGCATTGATAATACCATATTCGACGTAATAAGCACCCCGCTCTAATAAGCGCCCACGGCGATATTTACTAATATATTGGCTAGTGAACAATCCCAATTAGCACCCCTTCTGATTGATCAATGTACACAAGACTTATTTATTCGCGTATAATATGCACTCGTGTGTGATATGCACCCTTAATTATTGGCAATTAAATTCTTGGAAAATATATCTGTCGTATATAAACAGTTCAGGCCGTCAGCATAAACCACGAAATTTATCTTTCAACTCTGTTTTTTCACAAAAATAATATTCTAATAAGAGCCCCCTATTTCTAATTTTGAGAGCACCCTGGGCGCTTATTACGTCGATTACGGTATGTGTCCAATTTCAGTTTTCTTGATCCCCCACAATGAGACCTCTTCTGCATTGACAGCATGACAAGTGTGTCTCTCATTGAGACAGGTTACTGGCTGTACTTGCATTGCGTCAGTCTTATGATGGGATGTTCCTTGTGTTATATTGCTTCTGATGGATCTGTGTTTTAACAACAGTTATTCACCTTTTGTTTCCACGTGATAGTTTTGTTCCACACTGGGTAATGAGTGTCTTTGAAGGTCAGCCACAGGTGGCCCAGTGGTTTAAGGTATTGCAATTTGCTGGGCAGATCTAGATGTTCCTTGGACATGCGAGAGACCTGTGATCATGCGTTGCTCATTATGTTTTTTAGGTTTGTCAGCACCATACATGTGCTTGTGAATTTCACCTAAGTGGTAAACGTCCGAGACGTGCATCAATTCAGGCTTACCACCCACCTCAAGTTGACTTGCCATGATATAACTGAAATACTGTTCCAAGCATAGTCAAACCCATTTCACTCACTCACTCACTCACTCACTCACTCACTCACTCACTCACTCACTCACTCACTCACTCACTCACTCACTCACTCACTCACTCACTCACTCACTCACTCACTCACTCACTCACTCAGGGGGCCTGAGCAATGATTTGTTCAGTCTGCATTTCAAGACTTACAAGACTTGCCAAACAATAACCGAGCCCCCTTTGGATTCAAACCACAGGTCTTCTGATCCAAGGTCGGACGCCTCTCTACCCGACCAAACAGGTTAGGTCGACTCGATGCCCCGATACATGAACCTCAGAGTGGACTGAGACACTTTAATTAAGTTATTATCCCAACTGGATACTAAAATATCCCCAGTTGATTACAGAGAGTAGAGTCTTGTGTGTGGAATCAGAGATAATATATTGGCTCCATCTTTCAGTTGCTGATGAAAACAAGAATCTCACAAAGGTGGGAGTGGAAATGAAATCTTACCCTTACTCACCACATTGGAAGTTATTATGAAAAGGGGGCTTGGGGAATTACAAGACTATATCATTCTGGGGAAACATGGCACCATAGTTCTAACTGGTTCATCCCAGTGTTCAATGCATCTTTCGGATTGTGTTTTCATATTGACAAATGTTTTCTTGTTATACCGTATTCGACGTAATAAGCGTCCCACACTAATAAGCGCCCACGGCGATATTTGCTAATATATTGGCAAGTGAACAATCCCAATTAGCACCCCTTCCGATTGATCAATGTACACAAGACTTATTTATTCGTGTATAATACACACGCATGTGTTATATACACCCTTAATTATGGGCAATTAAATTCAGGAAAAATATGTCTGTCGTATATAAACAGTTCAGGCCGCCAGCATAAACCACGAAATTTACCTTTCAACTCTGTTTTTTTCCACCCAAATAATATTCTAATGAGAGCTCCCTATTTCTATTTTTGAGAGCGCCCTGGGCGTTTATTACGTCGAATACTGTATGTATTCTTCAGTGAAAGAGTTTTGGGAATGCGGACGTGTTACTTAATTTTACACATAAATGCAGTTAAATGGGGTTGATAAAAAGTTTATGGAAGTATTTCGATTGAGTGCTTCATCACTGTCATGCAGCTAGAGGCAGCAAGCATTCACAGCTCTCCGTGTTACATTACAGCATCATAGGTATACCGTTTGTTATGAAAGTCTACATGATATATCAAGAATTATGAGGGTCTTTATTGGGTCCTTATCATACAGATGGTTGACTAGAGGGAAAACAGTGTTGTATTGTTGTATACATGGTAATAGCTTCAGCATCATTTCATTGGTAGACCTTAATTACCAATCATTAGCATTGTCATGACATCAGCATAAGTATTGTTGAACCAGTCCACTGATCTATGGAGGAATGAGAAAGTTGGCCAGGATGTAGAGGACTACCGGTATATGGTTTATTATGTGTCTATTGTTATGGCATGTTGACCTAATGAATTTGGCAGATGGCCGGAAAATTCCCATCCCTGATGGAAACGAATAAGGGAACAAGGAAAAATATAGGGAAATAGGCCTTGGTGTCAGTACATTTGAAATAGCACGCATACAAACTCAACACATCAGTATCAATTGTTGAGATGTGTTTGTGTGCATTGTTTCCAACGCGTATTAGGTAGACAAGGCTGCAGGGAACCTGTGATAGCATATCATTTTACTGTGTCTGAAATGAAGTCAGTGCTCTCTTCATATCCATCAGTATATCTGTTGTTTAGTAGTTTCATTATTGATATTCAAAGCTTTCAGTTCAAATATTATGGTGGAGGCTTTCATTGTTTAAACTTTACTTACCTCATGAAACATTGTTAATCTTTACTTCGAACACTGTGTCATTATTAACAGTGTCATTATTTTTCAGTGAGATGGAGAAAATTTAAAAAAATTTTTTTTAAATGTAGCGTTTTATTGTATTTCTTTGATTTTTACAGTTCTCAAGTAGTATGAGATTTCTGTTGGGTCAGTTGGAAGGTCAGATACTTCACTACACGGCACTGCTTCGTACTAATCATGTAGGGAAGTAATGATCAAAGAGAACAATGGACGCCTACCGTGACAGATAGAAGTTTACCAAAATACCTGGCATTGACACTAATCACAACACAGAATGACAGAGCGTGGCTAATTAGCTCAGTGCCAGTCTATAGACAAACGTGGCAGCAAGAAAACAATGCTTTCTCTTTGAGCTGTGGTCCATCATTATTTGTTTAGATAACAAATTAACGAGTGAACTGGTGTTATTTGAGGGACGGGTGCCAGACAAGGTCAGCCTCTATTGTTTGCTTGGGTCCACTCTTCACTGGAGTATTATTCACCTGTAACGAGTTTACCTCACCAGTGAAGGGGTTACCTTGACCAGATACACAAGTGGTTCAACAGAGCTGGTTGATATTGTGCTGTGAGGGATTAACTGTGAGGGATTTACTGTGTGTTCAAGTTGGAGGGAGTTACACTCTTTAAACAGATTAAGTGGTAAGAATGTTAGCTACTTGGAGTGGTATTCAGGGTTAAAAATTATGTTTTATTTTCTCTCATCTCCATAAATGATCGCCTGTAGTGTTAATGTCTACTGAAGGGTAAAAGTGGCAGTCCACATGTAGAAAATGTCACTAGTCGTTCCTTACTTTCAATACTTGTGTACCAGCCTTATGTTCATTTTAAGCCCATATATTGTAAATGAATACTATTTTAGGTGTGATATTTGCTGGTGAATGTTAGATGATTTGGTTTAAACAAATTTATTTTCACAAAAGTGTAAAAATGGATTGGATAAACAAGCGAAGCGTTTTTATTAATACTGCTCCATTACACGTAGAACATATTATAATAAATACATCAATGAAGGTTAGATGAATGAATTGTACATGCCAAGCTAGATGTGTATATATAATAAATCTATTTGCAGTTTATATTAAACAATTTATTTAACTGAAAATCTGCCAGTTTTTTATATGAAGTTTTGAATAGAATGATTTTGTATTATTGGGTAAAAATGTTTTCCCAATTTTCTTTATCTTAGTGCATAAATCTATTTATCAATTTTTATATAACACGTAAAAAAGTATTTTTATTTTTGTTTTATGTGCGTTAATTGATAGCCGTATGTGATAACAATTTACAGGGTGTTTGGACTGATTCAGATCAATATGTGGTGACAGTTAAACACTTTTCTGATAAGTGACTAGCGTGTACATAGGATTCCTTTTCTTGGTAAATGTACATACTCTTGAGTGGATTTCCATGAAAAAGCCTTGTTCACTATAGGACTAGTGCGTAGCTGTGGGCTTTTACGCTGAAACTAAGGATGGGAATGTGATATGTATTATCGCAGGAACATGCGTATTGTCCGGCTGTGTTGAACAGTGAGATGGGGGCTGGCAGTGATTAGTTTTGACAGCCGTGTTGACCTAGCGAGTGCTTGACTGAATCTATTTAGGTCACAGTGTGACCTTATATAGCAACGGAGGTTTCTGTGAAATTTACCCCACCTGTACGTGCAATGGCTGAAAAGTAAGTAGCAAGAATGTTGGGTTTGAGACAGGTTGGTATTCTCTTGTTCACTGGCGTGTGAGGCTGGTTGGTGGGTGGACATTTCTCTCACTTAATGTCACTGTTTTTGAATTCTGTGTTGTTGAAATATTCAACGGTTTCCACGCCGGGTTCATGTTGCCATGGCAACTGATTGGATTAATTATTTATGTCATTAGAGGGGATCCCAGGACATGGTGCTGGTCTTCTGTGTACACATGGGTATGCAGGTGTATGCAGGTGTATGCAGGTGTACTCGTCTGAGGGAGACAGTTGGTTTGGGGTTAAACACAGCACTGGGGCCCTGTATGGGTATCTGTCACCTTGTGTGTAGTTGTTGGAGTATTCTTGTAGTTTCAACCAGAAATAATTACTGATACATTTGATCATCAAGTAATCAACTAAGAGAACTGATCATAGTGTTCAGGGAAGGTGGGGTAGCCTCGTGGTTACAGCATTCGCTCGTCATGTCGAAGACCGGGTTCAATTCCCCACATGGGTACACTTTGTGAAGCTCATGTTCTGCTGTCCCCCGTCGTGATATTTCTGCAATATTGCTAAAAGAGGCATAAAACCAAACTCACTCACTGATAGTGCAGACTGGTTTGTGTATACATTTCAAGGTAAAATTATGTTGTTATAGTAAGATCCCCTACCAATGTAAGTCTATAATGCTACCGACAATGATGTTTGACACAGACTGATATTGACATATTTCCAGGTTGTATTTATTATGGGAGCTATTCTCGGTACATTTAAACTTGTTCTGAGTACATTGTGTGTAGCGTGTCTATGGCCCCCATAATGTAGTGATGTTTTAGCACAGTACCATACACTCTCTATTTGGAGTAGCCTTGTGGTTAAAGTGTTTGTCACGTCGAAGACCCGGGTTCAATTCCCCATATTGGTACAATGTGTGCAGCCCATTTCTGGTGTCCCCGTTATGATATTGCTGGAATATTGCTAAAAGTGGCGTTAAACCAAACTCACTCACTTGTCCACTCTGTATCCCCTTCTACTTCCATGTCGCGCAGGACATTCAGAGCCCAAACTGCGTCCTGAATTGGTCACTTCTCCGAAGATTAAGTCTATTAACCTTCTGTTTGGTCTAGTTCACTAAACTAATAATAAAAGAAAACTCTACTAAAATGACACTTAGACCCAAGTAAGGGCAAGTAGACTAGTTTTGGTATCACCCAAATTGTTAAATAGATATTCTGATACCATTCAACCCCAGGGCAACTTTAATCATATGTATTGGCAACAGAACACTTATCAGTTATGATTTGCTATACATATTACTTTTAGCATAGTTAATATTACGTATACATTATTGACAGGGACATGAATAATATTCATGGGTAGACAAAAAGATTTCACCATTATTGTTATTTTCTATGAAAGTCATCATCACATGTTAAATTCTGCCGCTATTTCAATTTCTCATTCTCGACACTTCAGCCATCCAGAAATGTATTTACAATTGAGACATACACCATCATGGCAAAAATGTGGTGTTGGTACAGCCTCTCGTTATAAACCTACACGAAACAGTGTGCAGTGAAGCTTATTGATTTGCTGAATGAGATTATGTACAATAATTGAAAGTGTGATCTCCAATAGAGACTAAAACCAGTCTGGCAAGTTTTGTTGACAATAAGGGTTTATTTGACCCTACATGGAACATATTGCTTCAGGCAGTGCTGTAATAAAGGATGTCACACTTGACCTGTTATCTTGTACACACTGCAGTCCAGGGTTGCATCTTGCTAAGGATGCAGCATTTATAGCATTGATAGGATTGAATGAGCAAATTATTTCATCTCGACGCTCATGTTGTGTGACGAGTCACACACTAGAGAGGGCGGGAATATCTGCTGAGAGACGGAGTGAATAGAATCTCCTGTGGCTGATTGTAACATTGAGAGGTATATTTGTGTGAAACTTGTAGGGCTTTTGAAATTCAGATGATGTTGAGTTGGGAAAATGTCTAGGTCAGCGTGTACCTGTAACTCAGTTCGCAATGAATACATGTGTTGAGTGAACACCAAGTCGCCTCATATAATCGTAGGCTGCTCTTACTTTTCTAACCTGGAGTCCACAAGGGGAATAAACAAATGTTCATAATGATTTTTTTTAAAGCAATCCATGATTTAGGATGTTGTTTCATCAGACGATACTTAACCCAGAGTGAACTTTAACACAAATTATCCTTTGATATCAGTTGATCTGTTTTCTAATCTGTGTTCCCATGGATCTGGGACTAAAATAATTCAAGTTCTTATATCACCATGACAGTGTGTGTGTTAAGCATTGTGTACGGTTACGCTTGTAGATGATTATGAGGATGACAATTGTTTTGCACAAACTTGAATGCATTTAGGCACATTTGAAATAGACATCAAGTTTTAGATGTGCCTATATGTATTCTTGCCAAACCCTGCAATTTGTCCATAACAGGCTCATGATTCTACCTCCCATCAAGGGGACAAGAATATTTTTACTGCTTTGGACAAAGTTGGTCTTGCCATAAAGTCATGCGATTATACCCACCCATGTGGTATTAAAAGATTACGGCTGCTTAAATTTATTGAAATGTTAAAAAGTCTGGTTCAGGTTGTCAGGGAAGTTTGAGGTATTTTAGAGACACTTCAAACACTTCCATAAGACAAAGTAGTACAGAGGTGAGCTGACTTGTCTACTGGAATCAGTAGGATACTGATATAAGAACTGGCTTCATTCTTGTTCAGTGGTTAAATAATGTGTCAACCTGGAGATGTTTTTGAGCAAATAAGTTCCCTTGCATTCCATACTTACAGTACAAGTCTGACAGCAGACAGCAGAAGCAAGGCTAGGTCTAGGTGTGTTTGATGAGTTGTGCCTTGATGTCACCATACGTCGTCACGATTACACCATCTTTGTTCTGTTCCTGCTGCAGATGTTGTGTTATTTTCCCACAATAATACTCGTAATACATACAACTAAGTGAGTCATTATTACTCATCCTTGTCATTGTTGATTTCAGCCTGCCAGTAATGCAAACATTTCCTTTTCGTATAAGTTGGACGATTGGAAGTTGAAGGCTAATATTGTTGATTGATGTTTCATACACAATCTGAATTTAGCATAATAGCAACATATTCAAATTGTTGACTTGTATTGCAGGTGTCGTGTAGAGTGCGTGATGTGACGTTCAAGATGCTGCTGCGATGTCGTCGTCGACCATGTTGAGACAGCCAGCGACGTTGGTGGTGTTCTTCCTCTCCCTCGGCCTCCACCTCGCCACCAGCACCGCTTTCCTCTTCGACAGCAGAGGAAGTAAGTATGCACCCTCGCGCATTCCTCACGTTATCCATGAAATAACAATCATGTCTATAAGGGTTGGAAAGAATTAGCATGCATTTGACATTAATGGGGATTCAACATTAGGATGTGCTGGCTTGGAGTCAGTATACTGTCTCTGTGGGGTGTCCATGTTCAACTGCAGCAGGGCACCTCAGTGGGCTAGCACTATAAAACCAACATAAGTGGAGACCAGTACAAACGGACACACATGTTTGTCACTATGTGTGAAATTATAATACAATGTTAAACATCTTCAAGTCCAGACTGACAACCTACCTGTGACCTCTCTACTTTCCACCGCCTCAACTAGACATTGTCCAGTCTTCTTGATTGGTGTATATATATTTTTGTAAGCAGTCTGGGGATGAGTGAGAACCGCAAGAACCAGTGTTGTAAGTCATCTAGTATCCCCTGGGTTTTCGGGCGCCTTAGAAACATTCATAGTTTTTTCTCTAATCACATGGATAACTGTAAAACATCTCATTCGCTTATAAAACACAACTTTCTCTTAAAAACAAGCCATCATTTACAATGTCTGTGTGATGCTACACTCCCCGTTATAACGTGGGTAATCATGATAAACGTGGCCGTCCGAAAACCTATGACCCAACGATATAGCGATATTATTATTATTATTATTATTTCACCCCATTTCACCTCACCTAAAAAATAGAGTAAGTAAATGCTTTAGGCTGCAGTCAGCAAAGTTCAAGTTCCGTTACAACTGTCTGTGAATGACCTTGACCCTTGACTGACCGGGCAGTCATGCATGGCCAGCAATCAAACATGGGACAGTCGGACTCAGTGTTACTCAAGATACCATTAAATGAGAGGATGTCCATTGACTGTTGCAACAATGTTAATTTTCCTTCCTTTTGTTATGTAGCCAAGCAAGGAAATTATAACATTAACTGAATCATTATTTTCATCAATTCTTCACACGTTTTTTCTCACTCTGCTGCAGTAAACACTTATATTTAGGGCACTAATATTTTGTAAAGTTTACATACGTGATTGTTGTTCCCAGTTGTGCGACCGAAGAACCCGTATGGCTACATCGGCGACGTGCTGAACCTGACCTGCAACGTGACGGACCACCAGATCAACGGCAATGTGTCGGGGTTCATGTACTTCACAAAGCAGTTCCGTGATGGGGAGCGAGCCCTGCCGCTGCGCCACATCCAGATACTCAGCACGCGCAGCATCCGGCTGCAGTATCACGTGACATCCGGGGGGCAGCAGGGGACGTACGTCTGCCACCTCAACAACACCGCCGACGGAACCAGCATGGTGCTGGGCAGTCAGTACGTCACTGTGGACTGTAAGTAGCATCTATAAGCAGGTCACAATCTACACCTCTTGGGCAGTGGGGCAGCCAAGTAGTTAAAGTGTTCGCTCGTCACATGGAAGACCCCTGTTAGATTCCCAACATTGGTACAATGCATGAAGCCCATTTTCTGGTGTCTCCTGCTGTGATATAGCCAGAATATTACTAAAGGTGCATAAAATCATACTCACCCCAGCTATAGGGGCATGTGGACCCACCGATCTTGCAATTCTCTGTGAAGAGTCATGTCCCTTAGGCATGCCAGAATCTGCTAATTGCAGGTTCAGATAACTGAAATACTGTTCAAAGTAGCAATCCAGTTATAATATGTTGTAAGTTTGTAGGTTTTAAATCCATGGTGTTGTTGTTCAAGCTGATCTTAGTGCTAAGATGATCGTAACTCCCATACTTAACATAGACTTACGACAGTTGTAGCACTAGGGTTGTTTTGTACAATGGCACCCAGATTTGCTCCTTGAATCAATTTTGTTTGGCGGCACCTTGTATGCATGCTACTGGGTTTCACTGAAGCTTTCAGACATTAAGCTGATGTACTTAAATACTGTTCAACATCAAACATGTCACTAACACAGACGAAATGTGTTACGTGGACTCATTATGACTTTGTTTTTTGCAGACCGAGCCCACCCAGTGAGTGCCATCAACTGCTCGGTGTATAACTGGGAGAACATGACTTGCATGTGGGATCTGGGGAGGAAGTATGTGAACAACAACTTCAATGTTCAGCTTGTGTGGGCGATAATGTAAGTATATCCTTCGTGCTCGTATTCGTGCATGATGCATGGATTGTGTGAGGTTAGTGGACACGAGTGGGCATGGGTGTAGGGTCCAGCGTTTTAAATTATGTCTGCTTGTCTGGGACTAGTAAAAGTCAGGAAGGACTAGTACCATTTCCTTGCTGACCACCAGTTTTACTGTTAGGTTGATGGAAACCCTGCAGCAAATTTATTTTTGCGAAAAATGTGTGTTGGACATTGGGCAGGTGGTGTAGGATGCGTGCCGGGTGGTATAGGGTGGAACTTGGTGGTATAGGGTGTGACGGATTGGTATAGCGTGGGATTGGGTGATATAGGGTGGAACTGGGTGGTATAGGGTGAGACGAGGTGGTTAGGTTGGTATAGGATGGGACGGGGTGTGATGGGGTGGTGTAGCATGTGACAGGTGGTATAGGGTGGGATGGGGTGGTATAGCATGTGACAGGTGGTATAGGGTAGGATGGGGTGGCATAGGGTGTGACAGGTGGTATAGGGTGGGATGGGGTGGTGTAGCATGTGACAGGTGGTATAGGGTGGGATGGGGTGGTATAGCATGTGACAGGTGGTATAGGGTGTGACAGGTGGTATAGGGTGGGATGGGGTGGTATAGCATGTGACAGGTGGTTAGGGTGGGATGGGGTGGTATAGCATGTGACAGGTGGTATAGGGTGTGACAGGTGGTATAGGGTGTGACAGGTGGTATAGGGTGGGATGGGGTGGTATAGCATGTGACAGGTGGTATAGGGTGGGATGGGGTGGCATAGGGTGTGACAGGTGGTATAGGGTGGGATGGGGTGGCATAGCATGTGACAGGTGGTATAGGGTGGGATGGGGTGGTGAAGCATGTGACAGGTGGTATAGGGTGGGATGGGGTGGTATAGCATGTGACAGGTGGTTAGGGTGGGATGGGGTGGCATAGGGTGTGACAGGTGGTATAGGGTGGGATGGGGTGGCATAGGGTGTGACAGGTGGTATAGGGTGGGATGGGGTGGCATAGCATGTGACAGGTGGTATAGGGTGGGATGGGGTGGTATAACATGTGACAGGTGGTATAGGGTGGGATGGGGTGGCATAGGGTGTGACAGGTGGTATAGGGTGGGATGGGGTGGCATAGCATGTGACAGGTGGTATAGGGTGGGATGGGGTGGTGAAGCATGTGACAGGTGGTATAGGGTGGGATGGGGTGGTATAGCATGTGACAGGTGGTATAGGGTGGGATGGGGTGGTATAGCATGTGACAGGTGGTATAGGGTGGGATGGGGTGGTATAGCATGTGACAGGTGGTTAGGGTGGGATGGGGTGGTATAGCATGTGACAGGTGGTATAGGGTGGGATGGGGTGGTATAGGGTGTGACAGGTGGTATAGGGTGGGATGGGGTGGTATAGCATGTGACAGGTGGTATAGGGTGGGATGGGGTGGTATAGCATGTGACAGGTGGTATAGGGTGGGATGGGGTGGTATAGCATGTGACAGGTGGTATAGGGTGGGATGGGGTGGTATAGCATGTGACAGGTGGTTAGGGTGGGATGGGGTGGTATAGCATGTGACAGGTGGTATAGGGTGGGATGGGGTGGTATAGCATGGTATAGCATGTGACAGGTGGTATAGGGTGGGATGGGGTGGTATAGCATGTGACAGGTGGTTAGGATGGGATGGGGTGGTATAGCATGTGACAGGTGGTATAGGGTGGGATGGGGTGGCATAGGGTGTGACAGGTGGTTAGGGTGGGATGGGGTGGCATAGGGTGTGACAGGTGGTTAGGGTGGGATGGGGTGGTATAGCTTGTGACAGGTGGTTAGGGTGGGATGGGGTGGCATAGGGTGTGACAGGTGGTATAGGGTGGGATGGGGTGGTATAGCATGTGACAGGTGGTAAAGGGTGGGATGGGGTGGCATAGGGTGTGACAGGTGGTATAGGGTGGGATGGGGTGGTATAGCATGTGACAGGTGGTTAGGGTGGGATGGGGTGGTATAGCATGTGACAGGTGGTATAGGGTGGGATGGGGTGGTATAGCATGTGACAGGTGGTATAGGGTGGTATAGCGTGAGGCGAGGTGGTTAGGTTGGTATAGGATGGGACGGGGTGTGATGGGGTGGTGTAGCATGTGACAGGTGGTATAGGGTGGGATGGGGTGGTATAGCATGTGACAGGTGGGATGGGGTGGTATAGCATGTGACAGGTGGTATAGCGTGGGATGGGGTGGTATAGCATGTGACAGGTGGGATGGGGTGGTATAGCATGTGACAGGTGGTATAGCGTGGGATGGGGTGGTATAGCATGTGACAGGTGGTATAGCGTGGGATGGGGTGGTATAGCATGTGACAGGTGGTATAGCGTGGGATGGGGTGGTATAGCATGTGACAGGTGGTATAGCGTGGGATGGGGTGGTATAGCATGTGACAGGTGGTATAGCGTGGGATGGGGTGGTATAGCATGTGACAGGTGGTATAGCGTGGGATGGGGTGGTTAGGTTGGTATAGGGTGGGATGGGGTGGTGTAGCATGTGACAGGTGGTTAGGGTGGGACAGATAGCTGGGCTCCACCTAATGCCTGCATGACTTGAGGTGACATGTCTCTATGTGCACGTAGATTTATATAACCAACTGACACTAATATCAGTGTTTTGATGCAGCCAGTCATATGTATCATGGTGAAGGGTCAGGTGAAGTTTGTTTTGTTGCTGGGAAGCTGTGGCATGGGTTATCACATGACCCCGGAACTTTAACAAGCTCGATGTCGTGTTGTTGGCTTCAGTGAAACTTTATTTGCCTGAAGTTTATTGTGCTTTTATGCTATTTAGTGGTTATGAGTAGCACAAAATATATAGTGTGGTGTAATTATTTTTTTTACGTTAGATTTTCCTGTATTTTGTTTAAAGCATGAACAGTTTCTGTTCACAAATGTTCATCAGATGACAAGTACAGAGCTTGACAATGATCAGTGGTAGCAGACGTCCAGATAATCTGCGTAATTGTGTAAAATGCACAAAGTAATTCACCATTACCCATTAAAAAAAAACGTTATTGCCTTCAACTGCACATGGGGTTGGTCGGGTAGTCTAGTGGTTAAAGCGTTCGCTCGTCATACTGAAGCCCGAGGTTCGATTCCCGACATGGGTACAATGTGTGAAGCCCATTTCTGGTGTCCCCTGCCGTGATATTGCTGGAATATTGCTACAAGCGGCATAAAACCATACTCACTCACCGACTTCTATACAGAAAATATCTTCTGGATGCATAAACACTACTGCTGTTATATTGCACAAATTGTCACCAAGACAACATCAGAACTAGTTTTGAAAGTTGGTTTAATTGGTTTAAGAGAATCCAGCAGACTTGGCCAAACTGTAAAATATGTGTAATATGTTTACCCAAAGAAAACTATCAATATCCAGTGTGAATGGTAATATATGAGTAGGTACTTATCAGTATCTGGGAAACTTATTAGAAGCCTTTGGTAGACTGTAACAGGATCTGCTGACCCCAAATACTGGTGCAGGCTTCATGTGGTTCCTCCATTTTGCATGTCTAAGGGGTAGTTTAATACACTTTTACAGACCGTTTAAAGGCAGGTATGTATTTGGTACTGTTTAGCTGCTTGTAATTTGCGTCTTCAAAACGCTTGACCCTTGTGCCAGAGTTGAAAACTAACAAGTGTACAGTCAGTACATCTTTCTAATTCCTTCTTTTCGCAGCTTGTGTGTTGTTTTTCTGAACAAACCCATTCCTACCTTGCTTGTGTAGAGACTGACAACAGGCAGTATAGAGTTCTGTTAAGTTTGGTGTCAAGTGGTAGGTAATGTATGATATGGCCGGTTGGAGAACTGTACAGCCTCCACTTCCTACACACGTAGTACCCTTGTGTAGAGACTGACAACAGGCAGTATAGAGTTCTGTTAATGCAGTAGGTAATGTGTCATATGGCCAGTTGGAGAACTGTACAGCCATCACTCCCTCCACACGTAGTACCCTTGTGTAGAGACTGACAACAGGTAGTATAGAGCTCTGTTAAGTTTGGTGTCTAGCGGTAGGTAGTGTATGATATGGCGTTTTGGAGAAATGTACAGCCTTCACTCCCTCCACACATAGTACCCTTGTGTAGAGACTGACAACAGGCAGTATAGAGCTCTGTTAAGTTTGGTGTCTAGCGGTAGGTAGTGTATGATATGGCCAGTTGGAGAACTGTACAGCCTTCACTCCCTCCACACATAGTACCCTTGTGTAGAGACTGACAACAGGCAGTATAGAGCTCTGTTAAGTTTGGTGTCTAGCGGTAGGTAGTGTATGATATGGCCAGTTGGAGAACTGTACAGCCTTCACTCCCTCCACACGTAGTACCCTTGTGTAGAGACTGACAACAGGCAGTATAGAGCTCTGTTAATGCAGTAGGTAATGTGTCATATGGCCAGTTGGAGAACTGTACAGCCTTCACTCCCTCCACACGTAGTACCCTTGTGTAGAGACTGACAACAGGCAGTATAGAGCTCTGTTAATGCAGTAGGTAATGTGTCATATGGCCAGTTGGAGAACTGTACAGCCTTCACTCCCTCCACACATAGTACCCTTGTGTAGAGACTGACAACAGGCAGTATAGAGCTCTGTTAAGTTTGGTGTCTAGCGGTAGGTAGTGTATGATATGGCCAGTTGGAGAACTGTACAGCCTCCACTCCCTCCACACGTAGTACCCTTGTGTAGAGACTGACAACAGGTAGTATAGAGCTCTGTTAAGTTTGGTGTCTAGCGGTAGGTAGTGTATGATATGGCCAGTTGGAGAACTGTACAGCCTTCACTTCCTCCACATACAGTACCCTGCGTGGCCCACAGGTTGGGGTGTTGTCATCAAGTTTGAATCTCCAGTACCATGTGGGAACCAGGTTGGCTCTGGCTACCTTTGCATGTCATTAGAGGCAACTAAATGGATCGTTTGTTTGTTGTTTAACACCACACTCAGCAATATTCAACCTATATGTGGGTCTGTAAATAATCGAATGTGGACCAGACAATCCAGTGATTGATATCCTAAACATCGATCTACACAATTGGGATACGATGACATCCGTCAACCAATTCAGCAAGCCTGACCTCCCGATTCTGTTAGTCGCCTCTTACGACAAGCATGGGTTGCTGAAGGCCAATTCTAACGCAGATCTTTATGGGTCACTAAATGGATCAAGTGGTCAGACTCGATCGTGAACATATGAACAACAAAAATGCTAAATATTTCCAAGTTATACCTATCATATTGCTGAGAGATAAAACATGGTGGATGCCCATGATCATTATTGTAAGTGAGGAGTAGGTTGTTGCAGCAGAGAGGTAATGTAGCACTGGACATTGGAACTAGAATCACCCAGCTAAAACTCTGAAAACATGATCTTACAGCCAGTGAACTAAACATAACACTTAATGTATTTACAAGCTTAACACAGTTGCCCCCTGATGTGTACTATAACTTAATTGTCCGTGTTTTCTGTGATTAAGGTTCAGTGTGCTCCAACTTTTAAACCCAAATTATAGCTGCTGAATCTGCATTAATTAGTGTAATAATGTTTTAAACTTTCAGTTGAGCAAATTTCGGCTCAGTAATATTATACTGTCCTCATCACCTACCATATGTACATCTATGATTATTATTATTTTCTGTAATATTTTTGAATCAGAATTGTCTTGAGTCACTTGGTGCACTTTTCTTTCCAATGTTCCCCTACACTTCTATTGGTGGAAGGTAGCTTGTGCTTGTCGGAGCCTTGAGACTTGCTCCAGACATCTGTGACGCACAGTTGATAGTTTTTATTGTTACCTTGTTTCTTGTGTTGCAGTTGGACAATTTGAACATGCTAATTCTTATACTTACTGGTCTGGACCTTCTGTTTAACATAATCACGAGCATTATTTGTGTGTCATTATGTCATCATGTAGCTTAAATAAGTGAATGAATAATCATGTCATGTATAACATTTGCACATTAGCTGGCTATTATTCATTCTTTTGTCCACCCACACAGCCATCACCCACTCATAATCTATCCACCAACATCTATCCATCCATCAATTCAACCACCTACCCGCAGCCATCACCCACCCATCATCCATCCAACCACCCATCATTCACCAACATCTATCCATCCATCAATTCAACCACCTACCTGCAGCCATCACCCACCCATCATCCATCCAACCACCCATCATTCACCAACATCTATCCATCCATCAATTCAACCACCTACCTGCAGCCATCACCCACCCATCATCTCATTAACCACCCATCATTCATCAACATCTATCCATCCATCAATTCAACCACCTACCTGCAGCCATCACCCTACCATCATCCATCCAACCACCAATCATTCACCATCACCCATCCATCCAACAATTCAACCATCTGCCCGCAGCCATCACCCCCCCATTATCCATCCAACCACCCATCATTCACCATCACCCACCCATCATCTATCCAACCACCCTTCATTCACCATCATCCAACCATCCATCAATTTAACCACCTACCCACAGCCATCACCCACCCACCCACATATCCACCCACATATCCACCCACATATCCACCCACATACCCACCCATCGTCCATCTAACCATCCATCTGCCACTCATCCATCCATCTCTGTAGCATCACACTAACCCCTCTGTGGTTTGGTTGTTGACCACCAATTGTTTCTGTGTTACAGGGAGGGCCAGTTTGACTGCCCCCACCCCACAAAGACCTCCTGCATCTGGCGGCCAATGGACGGGCGTGACTCCTTCCAGGCCGGCAAGACATACTACATGACTGTGATCGTCACCACCAAGGACAAGGCCAACATTACAATGAGTGAAGCCCAGTCCGATGTGTTCACGGTAGAGACCAAGATGCTTGGTAAGTGTTCCTCTGACCTTTTTGTGAGAATCTGGCATGGTGTCAGCTTTGCGGTGTCAGCTTTGCGGTGTCAGCTTCGCGGTGTCAGCTTTGCGGTGTCAGCTTCGTGTGTGAGGAAGTCACTTGTGATGATGGTTAGATGTTTACAACCCACAAACATTTGTTTGGTGTTGACAAACCTAGAAACATCATCAGGTAAAAATGGGGTTCAAACCTAGGTACATGGGGACACAGCTCAATAGCAAATTTCAGTGGCTTAATGACTGGGCCACCTGTGCCCCCGATTGTGTGAGAAGTTTCTTTCATGCGTGGAGAAAATCATGTGTGGCCAAAGTCAACACATTCTTTCTTTGTAGACTTAACATAAATATCCATTTGAAAAGAAGCCACAATACACAGGGAGAGGAAATGATATGATATCGTGAATCTGGAATTGAAACACACATTCACAGTTTTCTGACACACCTGCACACCTCACTGCAGCTTAGACAACCGGGCCACCGATGCCCCCCCAGAATCCCTGACTGCCTCCATGGTCTAGTGGTAGAGCATCCGCCCGGAGAGCGAGGTCTGGGGTTCTGTACCTGGCTGTGTCATACCAAAAGACATTTAAAGATGGCACTTGTTATTACCCTGTCTGGCGCTCACCATTAACTGGCTAAAACAAAGGACTGGTCGGCTCAGAGTCAGTATACTAGTATACTATGTCTGACTGAGTAGGGTATCCATGTTAAACTGTGGCATGGTATCTCAGTGGGCTGGCACTATAAATGTGAACTATAACAAGCAGCCACACACACATGCATTGCACCTCCTGCAATAATCTTGGATTCGATGTTAAACCCCATTTCACCTCCCCCATACCAGAATCCCCTGAAATTGTGTTGATGTTGGGTTGATCTTGACTTGATCTTGAGTTCATGTTGGGTTCATGTTAGGTTGATGTTGAAGTGATGTTGGGTTGATGTTGAGTTGATGTTGCAGTGAAGCCGGCGGCGGTGTCCAGTCTGACGCTGCTGGACAAGAACAGCACGTGCCTGTCCCTGAAGTGGCACCACAGCAAGTCCTTCAGGAACATGATGTACCGGCTGCACGTGTGGCAGGGGGAGCAGGAACAGGTACTGCCCATCATGTCAGGGCTTACACAATGGATCACCTTCAGCTTGGCGTGCTTGATACGAAAACAATAAATTGTGTAGCTAATGTTTAGCAGTTAGTGCAATTGGTTTCGTGGGACAAAAAACAAAACAAAGTGCTGGATGTTTGGTATTTGCACAGCACCATCCATATGTGTTCTTTAGAGAAGACTTTGCTCTCTTTATAAGGGTTTGGCACTGGCAGGAGACTATAGTTACAAGTCATTTGATCAATATTATCTACAAAGTTAATAGTTACTTGAATGTTGTTTGATTTGGTAGTCGTGTCTTCAGTTTTCTGGTCCATCCAAGATAGGGTGGTCTCCATTCCAGGTTCATGTTATTTGGACTACACCGTTTCTGGAACATCTGTCAGAAGATTATCTTCCTGTGATTTCAGACCTACTACCAGACCCAGGAGAGGAGGAAGGTTATTTGTGGCCTTCACCCGGCCAAGGACTACGTGCTGCTGGTGTCGTGCATCCCCATCCCTGAAGGCCTGCGGGAGCCCCACGGCACATACAGTGAATTGAGCTCCATCATAGAGAAGACGCTGGAGGATGGTGAGAGATATGCACATTGTATAACACACCTTGTCTCACCATACATTAAAATACTAGCTTCTGATTGGCTAAGGAGCTAATTATTTTCCATGTAGCCTGCTCATACCATGATGAGAAATCAGTTGGAACACACTTTAGGTAATTTGCTTATCTCACATTAGTATCATTGAGGTGAAATGAACTGACGTTTATCTGAATGTAGTTCGGTTTAGGTTGTCTGGAAGCTGTAAAAATGGCTGAATCAAAGTGTTTTACTCGGTGAAACTTTGGACATATATTCTGGGTCTGTTTGAAAGAACTGATCCCTTGGGGCATAGGGTGTGATGCCTGATGGCTCGGGGTACATGGGCTCACACAAAGGGTACATCACACCATATAGGAATCCTCAAGATCGGTTGACAACATATAATATCACAGGGCTATGGACACCAGTGACAGAAAGCATGAGGAACACTGATCCTTGCCACTGGTGCATCAACACCCAGTTGGTTGGTTCTTACACCAAGCATGGGCTCCCCAGGACCTGTTGTAACCTGGACTAGCCACAGGACTGTACAAACTGAGGAATCACTGGTGCAGCAACACCCAATCCTCTTGTTGGTTCTTACACCAAGCATGGGCTACCCAGGACCTGTTGTAACCTGGACTAGCCACAGGACTCTACAGACTGAAGAATCACTGGTGCAGCAATACCCAATCCTCTTGTTGGTTCTTACACCAAGCATGGGCTACCCAGGACCTGTTGTAACCTGGACTAGCCACAGGACTGTACAGACTGAGGAATCACTGGTGCAGCCATGCCAAATCCTCTTGTTGGTTCTTACACCAAGCATGGGCTACCTGGGACCTGTTGTAACCTGGACTAGCCACAGGACTGTACAGACTGAGGAATTATAGAGTATCCAGTCTAAATAGCACTTTATTCAACTCTTACTTCACAGACCTCCTCCATGGTCTTGTGGTAGAGCGTCCGCCCGGAGAATGGAAGGTCCGGGGTTCGATCCCTGACCGCTTCATACCAAAAGACGTTAAAAGATGGTACTTGTTGTTACTCTGTCTGGCACTCGGCATTAAGCGGCTGAAACAAGGACTGGTCGGCTCGGAGTCAGTATACTGTGTCTGAGTGGGGTATTCATGTTAAACTGCGGCATGGTATCTCAGTGAGCTAGCACTATAAATCGGCATCAGTCCAGCCTAGTACAAGCAGCCACGCACACGTGCATGCACATCGCTATATAAGTGCAATAATCTTGGCCGAGACGTTAAACCCCATTTCACCTCACCTTACCTCTTACTACACATAGGGGCAGCGTTATTCATAGACACACAGTGACCAGGACGCAATATGTTCAGTGTTAACTGTTACTGTTAATGATATTGCCGAAGATGTCTAACCTGCTCAGTTTTTCATCTTTGCCTTGTAGAATCATATTCACTCACCATCGGTATTGTTATGGGCCAAATGCTAAGAGTTCTGTTTGTTTTTCAGTGCCAAGTGGGGTTCCTGGTATTGAGATCAGCAGCTTCAGATACCACAAGTGCAGCTCTCAGACCTCGGACTGTGAGGTCACCATCTACTGGCAGGTATGTAGGATATACTGTAAAACGTGAAATTAATGCATCGCCAAAAGAATGCGACTGCTGGCCCCTAGCCAAAACTGCGACTCAACATGAATGCGACACCCCTCTCCTTTCAAGCTCCAGTGGATTTATATATATCTACACAAAATATCCTCTGTCAGGTTTACAGGAGAATCCAACCTTGCATTAATCAGATCACACTCCAAATAGCACTGCTTATTAGCACTTAGTAGAGTACTTCGCTAAAACAATAAATGCGAGCAAAAACCACTCGCATTTTTCGCATTTAATTCATGCTCGCGTTAATTTCACGATTTACTGTAGTTTGTTTGCTTATTCAGTGCCACAATATTCTAGCCATATGATGTCAGTCTTCTTATTAGTTTGGACCAAACAAACCAATGATTGATATTATGAGTCCAATTCTTTTGAGGTCTGATGACAGGCAATATACCAAGTTACCAAACCACAGACCACCTCATCTCAATACTGATTCAATATTCATTTTACCCAACAGCCAGTTGTAGACGTGGAGTGTAATGGGGAGATAACTCAGTACCAGGTGACACAGATCGACACGGAGATAGGACAGATGCAGGAGTTTGAGGTGGAGGGATCGGACACTTCGATCAACCTCGGGATCAAGAAGGTCAGACAGTACTTGATCAGATTAAAAGCCAGAACTCGGGTCGGATATTCAGAACATTCCGCATCCATGGTGATTCCAGCATATCAGTACAGTAAGTTTATGATTTAAATGTGGGAAATATTTTTATTGGCTGCAAGAATAATAGCAACACAGTGGTATCTGTAAATAATTAAGGATAAAATACATTGGAAAAATAAAAAAATCATTAAACAAAATAAACTGAAAAGAGTTAGTAGTTGTCAGGATGTTTATTTATGATTTTAGAATTGTTATTCTCATTTGTACCACAAAGTTGTTCATGTTGTCCCATGACCTTTTTCAGAGTTGCCTCCCCCTTCTGACGTCTTGGTGGAGGCCGAGGGTTCTGTTCTGCACATCAGCTGGGGCCCCCCTAAACACTCCCAGGACTCCCCCGAGGGGCACACCCTAGGGTACACACTGTACTACTGTACTGGGTCCAAGTTCACTTTCAAATGCGTGGTGAGATTTCCATTTTATTTTTCAAGAGTGCAAACATTGTTATCATCTGGTAGAGAAATTTGAGTGATCTTGTAGTTTGAGACTTACCTTTTTTGGGTCATCAAGTTTTGCCTATGGAGACCCACAGACCAATGAGTGAGTGAGTTATTTAGGTTCAATCCCAAAGGAGGAAATCCCTAAGTGATGCAGGCCATAGATGCTGACATTCCAAGGGGATGTATAAGATCAGAACCAACAGTCTGTGGATCCTGGCTTTGACAAAGCAGCGTTGCTATGCACAGACACTTGCAGCTGAACTTGAAGGGTTTTGAGGAGGGTTGTGTACAGATGATGGCAATGAATCACCATCTCAGTAAGAGTCTTGTTTGTTCCAGGATAACATTCAATGGCTGCCCTTCACCACTGACCAAATGGCATTTGACTGGGCAGTGCCTGGTGGTAACCTTGACAATAAGATGATTGGCATCTCAGCAGAGAGGGAGGTAGCCAATGAGGATTTGAGCAGTGGCATTATGTGGAACACATGTGTATACCAGAAGCGAAGGAGTGAGTACAAGCCAGAAACTGACTGGTAGATTGTAGATTTTAAGGGTGACAAGTAAGAATTCCAAATCTTTAACATAAAAATAGGGAAATTCCCAGCAGGTTGTCAACTAAGAATAGATTTATAACAAAAAATTGCAAAAGTAATCTTGTTACAAGGCAATGAGGCAATGCTAAGAACCAGTCTGTTCAAGATAAGCTCCTTCTGTGCAAAGAGAACATAACAATTTTGGTGTCAAGTTGAAATAAACCAAAAACAACATTGATGTCAAATAGTGTAGTTTCGGACAAAATGTCCACACAACCTGCGATTGTATTTGGACGGTGTTTTCATCTTGCCCTTGTTTTTCAGAACCCTCCACTCCCAAAAATGTGCAATTTTCACCCGACCAGCCTGACAATGGCCTCCGTGTTGTGTGGGAGCGGTCAGACTGTACCCAGGACCCAGCATACACCACACACTTCCTGCTGTCTTACTGCACCACCAATAGTCAGGGAGGATGTGCAGGTAACCATGGAAATAGAAGTTGATATGTGATAGTGCCAGGCTTCAGTTAATACGTAGTTAGTTTGAAAAGACATGGTAACATGATTGTCTTGAAAAGGCCTGGAATTGAGAAAAAGCCTGGAAAATGACAAATTGTAGTTTTAACATTGTGCTTCGTTCTTGTGGAGACTTTGTATTATAGTATTAAATATCAGTTGAGAGTTACCTCCCTTCCTCCCTGTCTTAAGCAGAGAGGCAAGGTCATTTTCCTGTTATCTGTTGTTGTGTCTGAAATATGCATGCAATGGCAGAAGATAGTTCTTTCGGTTTCTTTATCATTAAGAAACCACCATTCATCCATCCATCTTCCCGAGGCAAGGGAGTTAACTGACTGTAAAAGTCCAGTTTCCACCCTTGCCCAACTAGGCTGGAATTCCTTGGCTCGATCATAGCGCCTCCACTGGCTATTATAAGTTATGTCCCTTCTATGTCCCTCCTATTGACCAATCAGATTCCACCTCTCATATCCCTTGCATTTGTTTGAAACAAAATGGTGGCACCCAGTGAAGACGCTCTGCATCAAATCACATGATCACCTTAATCAAAATATTGAAAAGATTTGGAAAATATCTATTGATGCTAAGTTGACATTACACATGCTTTGCAAATCCTGCAATCGACCAAAACCTGCTCGGCAGTTTACTAACCGGATGTCAATTTTGATTGGACTGCGGACTCGTTAGTCCAGCCTAAATATGACTTCATAATTCCAGGGTGGAAACTGGACTCTACAGTCAGTTAACTCCCTTGCCTCGAGAAGATGGCATCCATCAGAAACTGATAAACAGTCTCCTTATTCAGTGGTCTCATTACTCTGCCACTATTGGACATTTTAAAGACCCAAGATTTTGTTCAACAATCTGTATGTATGTTACAGGCCCCACAGTGAACCAGACTGTGTCAAACAGAGAAGTGAGTTATCTCCTCAAGGATCTGTCAGCAGGAGTGAAGTACAGGGTGACACTCCGAGCTGTGTCCAGGTCAGGAGAGGGGCCAGAGAGTGAACCCATCTTCCATACGGTGGTTAATAGTGGTAAGGAATAGCTTACAAGTCTGATATATTCAAGTGAGCTCTGCTGTTCTGTGTTATTGTCTCAAGGCTTTGAGAGTTCAAAGAGGGCAGTGTTTCGAGTTGAGGCAGGTTGGCCATGTTCCAGAGATATACAGCTGTGCGTGGCCTTTGTAGAACAAATTGCAGTTTAGCTAAGTTTGAAAAGATAGTGGCTGGATGGGTGACTTCACTTGGCAAACCTTCTTTCCAGGATTCTTGCGGACAAAATCAGCCTCTGCGTCATCTGGTCCAGATATACAGTTGTGTCTGCTGTGATTAAGCTTCATTATTGTGCAATCTATACTCACTAGTTGCAGAGTCTCCTTTAATTGTTTATTTCTTCCTTGTGAATTAAATATGTTTTCCGTTTTCTAGACCTGAACCCTGGTGAGATAGTCGGGGTGCTGTTTGCCTGTCTGTTTGTCCTGCTGCTGATCATCATCATCTTCATCCTCTGCATCAAGTGAGTTGTAGACACCTGTAGACACCTGTAAGGCTGTCGTAGACACCTGTAGACACCTGTAGGGCTGAGTCAAAGACACCTGTAGACACCTGTAGGGCTGAGTCAAAGACACCTGTAGACACCTGTAGGGCTGTTGTAGACACCTATAGACACCTGTAGGGCTGAGTCAAAGACACCTGTAGACACCTGTAGGGCTGAGTCGTAGACACCTGTAGACACTTGTAAGGCTGTCATAGACACCTGTAGACACCTATAGACACCTGTAGGGATGAGTCAAAGACACCTGTAGGGCTGAGTCAAAGACACCTGTAGGGCTGAGTAGTAGACACCTATAGACACCTGTAGGGCTGAGTCAAAGACACCTGTAGACACCTGTAGGGCTGAGTCGTAGACACCTGCAGGGCTGAGTAGTAGACATCTATAAACACCTGTAGGGCTGAGTCAAAGACACCTGTAGACACCTGTAGGGCTGAGTCGTAGACACCTGTAGGGCTGAGTCGTAGACACCTGTAGGGCTGAGTCAAAGACACCTATAGACACCTGTAGGGCTGAGTCAAAGACACCTGTAGACACTTGTAAGGCTGTCGTAGACACCTATAGACACCTGTAGGGCTGAGTCAAAGACACCTGTAGACACCTGTAGGGCTGAGTCATGGACACCTGTAGACACTTGTAAGGCTGTCATTAACCTGTAGACACCTATAGACACCTGTAGGGCTAAGTCAAAGACACCTATAGACACCTGTAGGGCTGAGTCGTAGACACCTGTAGACACCTGTAGGGCTGTTGTAGACACCTATAGACACCTGTAGGTCTGCGTCGTAGACACCTGTAGGGCTGATTTAAACAACTGCTTCACTGGCAATAATAATGTGTGGTACTAGTTGGTCATAATTTCCATATTTAGCCTAAAAGCAAAAGAACTGTTGGGTTGTTTGTTTAACCAAATGTGTTTCTGTTTTCAGGAAAGTACACAAAATGAAGAAAGGTTTCTACATGCATGTCAACATTCCGAGTTTGGCGACATTACCTCCGCTCAGAGAAGGCGTAAGTGGCCCTCCTTGTTTGTTGTTTGTTGCCAGACTCAGCAATATTCCAGCAACAGACGGCAGACTATATATATGTGCCAACTGATAATCATAAATTTAAAAATAAAGAAATGTCTTACAGTGAATTATGCTAGTTTGTAGGAGTTGATTCTAATGTTGATCAGGTTGTCACAATAGAGCTGTGGCTGTAAGGGGAGACAACTCTCCCCATGTATAAAACAGAGCATGCTACATTGATCATATTGTTAAACATCATTGAAATTGTGAAAGGAAAGTTTTGAAAACAAATTTTTGAAGTAAATGATATACTGGAACCGTGGTTGGATGTAGAATGAAAATGTAAGTTGTGCCTAATGTTGTGCAGGACCCCCTCCATGACGTGTCACACCACTACCCTGGGCGCCCCCTCCCCCAGGTGCCTCCCACCACCTCCCACACAGGACCTGATGATGGATACTCAAGTGCTGATGTAAGTATATATTGTTAAACTAATAATTAGGGTCCAAGAGGAATATTTTTATCTATGTGATAAGCATTAAATCAAATACGGCAAAATATTGTTGAAATCTACGGAGCCTACTTTTAATTCACGGAATTTGAGTAATCACTTGAACAATGATCCTTTGCAGTGGTGGCAGATGAAGTTTGACAGTGTAATCATCTATCATTTCTTTTTTACAACAAATCCATTTTGGAAGACTTAGCGTCTGCATTTTTATCTGGTCAGCATTTTAGCTCTTGTATTTGTAGTTATTAAATCATATTTCATGTCTTTTAACAGACTGATCCCAGTTTTGACCCACATCGATATGAGCCAATATCCAACCCAGGAAAAAACAACAACAACAACAACAACAACTCCACCAAGAGAAACGTGAGCGTCTCTTCTGAAACAGCGCTTCTGTCCAACATGGAACACAACAATGAGGATGAGGGCAAGTGTCAGCCGTACCAGGTCACACAGCTCAGT
Organism: Haliotis rufescens; assembly: GCF_023055435.1. Classification (NCBI taxonomy): domain Eukaryota; kingdom Metazoa; phylum Mollusca; class Gastropoda; order Lepetellida; family Haliotidae; genus Haliotis; species Haliotis rufescens. Next base: position 39,133,572 of record NW_025963890.1, read on the forward strand.
AAGATCACTGGGCCTGGTACCTCCTCCCCAGGGGGAAGGTCAGGTGTGAAACGGACCAGAAAACCCTATATTAAGAAAACAAGCTTGTCGGACCGGAGTGGAATTTCTGAAAGGGGAGATAACTCTGTGGAGAGTTACTTACAGGCGGACATGACTGGGGAGTCAACAGGTTCAAGATGTCTGCCGGACGCCAGGTGCAATCAGGGTCTTCCATTCAGTGAACAGAACAATGCCCCTCTTCATATTCCTCTACAGGAGGCTCGTGTTGGGTTTGTGTTGACCCCACCCCCTCAGACAGGTCCCCCTCCTCCCCCCGCCCCCCTCCCAGGGTTTGTGGGCCTTGTGGTGAATATCCCCTCACCACCCCCTAGTGACAATGCATCCTACATCACGGATGTGACTGCGTTAATGCGACCGTTTGACAATAGTTTAGAACACACTGCTGACACTCCCCAGTACAGTAAGATCGGGAGTGATGGTAGCTCATCCCCACCCCCCAATACAGGGTATGTGTCATATGATCAGGCTGAGGCGGTGGGCCGCACCCCCTTTCCAACGATGACCAGCACCCCCCAGGGGGATGCGCCCGTGGCGGTCAGGCCACTGAGTGAGTACATGAAGCATCTTCCCCTTAGCTACTACGAAGAGCCACAGCCAGATCAGGAGAATGGGCCGACTACAGAACTGTGATGTCAGATGGCATAGTGTTGGTTATATCAGTTGCTGGAGATGATCTGACCCCAGGACAAGGAGAGCCAATCAGAATCAAAAGTAGAGACATGTAGTAGCCAATCAGAGGATACAGAGTGAGAGAGCCAATCAAAAGAAGGCAAAGTGCTGGCAATTAGAAAGAAGTATTGTGAGACCAATGACAGAGCACTGATGATGAACAATGAGAAGAAATGAGAAGTGCTATGAGAATTATTATTATTATCATTATAATTATGATTATGAAAAGTTATTTATTTCCAGAAGGATGGATTCAACATGTGGAGAGAACGTGGTTTGCTCCATGTTAGTAATAATCCTTCCACAGGATCAAAGCACAGGGTGATAGGATGTCATTCCTGCATCAGCTTATTGACCAACTCCATCATGTGTTTCTGTAAGAACCATTTTATGACACTGAATATGAGTAAAAAACAGAACAGCTGTCATTTCATTGAGAATTTTGTTTCTTTCTCTCACAAATATTAAAAATGAATGTAATTGTGATAATTTTGACATTCCATTATCACTATATCAAGTGTCATCATTGCATGCACGGTTGCTGCACAGTGAGGTGCATCTTGAAGGAGTAGTTCTTGTCTATGAAATCTTGATTTCTGCATTTAGATGTGCAGGTGCATGCATGTGCATATGTGCATTTGACAGTCTGTGATTTCATGGTGTAATGCTCCCAGTAGCAGACAGGGTAATGTATACCAGAAGTTGAATAAAATGGTATGTTCTTAAGAAGACACAATAGGGGCATTTCTGTTACAACTCATTGGGTATCTGAAGAGAACAGTTTAGGTGGCATGACTTCTGAGATCAGGTGAAAGGGAGGGGTATTTCAGGTTTGACTTCTGTACATCAACTTGAGTTGATCATTGGGAGGCACAGAAGGTCTTACACTCCACAGCAATCTTGGCACTCTGACACACGTCTTTGTTGAAATACGGGACGTCAATCGCAGCTCTGCAGTACCTGTAGTTTAAAGGACCAGGGCCCTGGTGGTGTGGGTGCTTCCTGCCTGGCTCGCCTGGTCTTGGGTTTGAAGCTTGGATTCACCCCCAAACTGTTGGTCTGTCTGCACCTGACCTTCGGAAAGTGTTTGCTAAAGTAGTAAAAGTCTGGGAACTGCAGACGTTCTGAGCCATCTCACAGCCCCCTTATAAGTACAGGGGTCTACTGCAGTAAACAGCAGGAAGTTTGTTTGGCAGTATTATTTATTTAGGGAGTTGAGTAATTATGGTTGTTGCTATGCATGTCATCTGAGGGAAGAGGTTCTTGGTTATGTTTTAATAGTTGAGAACATGTGTTCCATTTTCGCAAATACTTTTTCTTCCAAAACATTATACCTCAGTGAGCAGTTATTGAGATCAGTTTGTCTGTGGACAAATAGTGTATTGTCAAGTTAGGAATTTTTTTGTCTCAAGGTAGGGATATTCTTTGGGCCATCAATTCCAAAAATTATATTATTCAATGTATAAGAGGAATAAAATATGTAATGTGGGGGTTAATCTACAGATAAGCTTTATTTAGAGGTTATAATTAAATTAATAATTAAAACAATGGGTTTAAAAAGAATTTGTGTCTTGTGCGGTACTTGTATAAGTGTATGATTATGAAGCTGTCAGATGAAGTGTTGAAGTATTCAACGTCTACATGACCAAATAATTCTACTTCCTTGTGTTATTGTTGTCAAAATGTCAGCAAGTATGTTTCATTCCTGTTTTAGATGTTTTTTAAGATATCTTGCCTCAAAGTATATATATTTTTTTTAATATATATTTTTTTGATATTTTATGTTTTAAGAATGGAAGATCTCCATACAGGTTGAGTATGCTTTCCACTTCATTCAGTCTGAGTTTCTTTGTCTTTTTGTAAAGATTTGTACATACGTACCTGTACATAATGCATTGCTCTTACTGATCAATTTTTCGGATCAAACAGATGACTCCACTCTTGTATATATGTAGCAATGTAATAGTGTACATTATGATAATTCATTTGTCAAAGAAGTGCTTTCGCTCAAGAATTTGATTCTTGAAGTTGGTATGTCTGTATATACAGTCCAAGGTGTATTTAATCTGTGTAAATGAAACTATAATGTAACACACTTCTTTTGTGTTATACACATGCAGTATTGCATTGACTTGTAGAAATATTGTGTGGCTTTTAGGCTTAAAAAATAAAAGAATTGGTTCTTGGGCAATGACTTTCAAAAAAATAGTGCGGGCAGGCAATGTTTTTTTGTTTTTTGTTTTTTGTATTTTTCAAACTAGTATGTAGCCAAATAAACAGTTGTGTACCATCAACCTGGGAAAGGGCCTCCCTACATAAATAAGCATACAAACTCCTATTGCTACCATTACCATGACAAGAGATGTGCAGTAAAGCAGTGCGCATGTAAGGGAAGAACATTGCATGCCATGTTGGATTGCATTATTTTTAAGTATTAGGATTTTTACATTTTTAAAAAAAATGGAAATAAAAATTAAACGTGCGGCAGACATTATGATGCGGGCGGTGCCTGAGAACCAAGACTATTATTCTTTTTAGCCTGAGTAGGGTCATTTTCCCTTTTACAATACCAGCTGACCAGTCGTCTAAGGCAGTGGTGTCTGCTGTGCTGAGTTGCATCCCTTAGATGTGTCCTGGTTATGATCATGGGTTTGAATCCCACATTCACGATGAATTTTGGTGTGTCGGCACCATCCTGTCGGTTTCACCTAAATGGTAAACATTTTCAGCCGGGATCGCTTCATGCTTTTATCCCATGTTAAACTGACACGACGTGATATAACTGCAATTCTGTTCAAGCGTTGACACAACTCACTGTTAAGCCTGGACCAGGGGAAGTTGATCCCCTTGTTATATGACTAGGTCTCCAAAGGGCATTGACATGGTCTATGGAAGGTTCCTGGAACAGTGATGTCCGAGTGATTGATGGGGAAGTTAATCTCACAGCTGTACCCTGAGTGAAGTGTGTCATTGTTTCGCGTCCTATCATCCACTTTGTCTATAACAACTCTTAGTGACTGTGATATTCCTGTCCATGACATGAAACTGTACACTCACTCACATATTACTAAGCTCACCTGCAAATCACAAGGCCTCTCATGTTACAAATGTCAACATGTCCAGGCATCGATCAGTCTAAGTTTAAGACTTGGAGCCTGGTCCTCCCTTCTTCCTTGAACTTCTAGGAATAGTTGCCAAGTCCTTGGCGCTGAAATTTGCAGTGCAGAGTTGGTTCCCTTGGGCGTATCAGAAACTTATCCTGGATTGGATCACTAATTCACTGTGATAATGTTTCTAGGTTTGTCAGCACCTGGCTAATGCTAGTGGGTTTTAACCAAAGTGGTCAATGTTCAAGGTCTGTATTGGGGCGGTGGGGTAGCCTAGTGGTTAAGGCATTTCCCACGCCGAAGACCCAGGTTTGATTCCCCACCTGGGTACAATGTGTGAAGCCCATTTCTGGTGGTCCCTGCCATGATATTGCAGGAATATTGCTAAAAGTGGCATAAAACCGAAGTCACTCACTCACTCTCTTAAAATCTGCATCACTTCAAGCTTTCCTCCCACAGTAAGCTGGCACGCCGTGATATAACTGGAACACTGTTGAAGGCGGCATTAAACCCAACACAGTCAGTCCTGTAGTAGTTTTATCACCTCCATCTCCTGACCCCAAATATCTTGCCAGGCTTCATGCTGTCACTCTGCTTCTGACATCCATGACCTGTAGAACATGACACAGCTCCATGTGATCATCATTCCAGTGCAATAGTTCTGAATGTGGGACATGCTCCCAGTCCTAGGTGTCTCCACGCACAGATCATGCACTGTTTGTCATGTTGCAATGCCTGTTGATCCATCCCTTTATCAAGTGTTCAAATTGCTGCAGAATTCTTATAGTATTAAGTGTGAAATGCTTAGGCATGAAAATCAAATGTTGACAAAACATATATGGCAAAAGTGTTTCTTTGCAACGATACATATTTTTTGAAATGTCAATGCTAATGCTTGGAGTAGAGCTAAGTAATTGTTTTAAATCAGTGAATGCTTTGGTGGCTTGATGGAAGGGGAGGTAGCTTTCCCTGTAGAGTTGTCTCCCTTGACATGCTCATGCCCAAGCTCCTCACAGTGATAGCCGATTCGATGGGCTCTCTATACTATCGCTGCCACCAGTCAAAGGTCCCCACTGTGATAGGCGGCCACAACCATTCTTGGAGTTGTACTCACAACTGACTGAACTTTATGTTCACAATCGAGATATGACTGTCATTATGCTGAATACTCTTACCCCTGCTCAATTATTTTCTTTGTCAGTTTGGGGGGCACGGGTGTCCCAGTTGTCTAAGGTGCCGCGATTCGCTGTGCAGAGTTGCTTCCCTTAGGCACACCAGAAACCTATGATCCTGGTTCGCCCCAATTATGTTTCTAGATTTGTCAGCACCATACCCGTGCTCGTGGGTTTCACTGAAGTGGTAAACGTCTGAGACCTGCATCACTTCGGGCTTTCCTCCCACATTAAGCTGACACATTGCGATATAACTGGAATACTGTTAAAAGCGGCATTAAACCCAACTCACTCACTCACTTTGTCAGTTTGAATTTGTTTCATTACAACTCTCATGTAACTGGTATATTAATGTAATGGAGAATTTCGTTGATTTTCCATTTGTCTGCAAGCTCGAACCAATCTGATTAAACAAACAAAAAGGTAAATTCACCTTGCAAATCTGAACAGTCATAAACCTTTTCAAAATTCGCTATGATGTCAATCCCAAAGACATTAACAAAAATATAAACGTTACTACATTTGGGGTTAGAGGGCAAATTTCAAGATTCTTGTAATAGCCGTGCCCACACTGGTGGCAGCAATGTTACTGAGAGTGTAACGAAGGTGTCACACGTGGGAAGGAGCTTGGCTCATGCCATTCGTTCTGTGACACAACGGCCATGATTGTCTAAACCAGAACTAAGCTTGTGGTACTGAAGCAGTAACGACTTGTCCTCAGTTGCTTCGGATTCTTCTACCATTGGCTGCTGGCAGGAATCCTTTTCAGATTTTGTTTACAACAATTTTAACTTTTTCTTTATTTGATTAAATTTTGACTATTCTTGTAAGCATGAAGAAGGATAGCAGGTTTAAGTTTACACAATTTATGTATCCTGTATTCCAATCCATGACAATTGGCTAGTGTAGACAATTACTGACTGGATTGTGTTAAATGACAAAATAGTGCATGTTCACATCAGTCTGTGTTAGGGGCGGTGGGGTAGCCTAGTGGTTAAAGCATTTGCTCGTCACACCAAAGACCTGCGTTTGATTCCCCACATAGGTAGAATGTGTGAAGCTAATTTATGCTATCCACCGCCATCATATTGCTGAAATATTGCTAAATGTGGCGTAAAACCATACTCACTCACTCCCTCAGTCTGTGTTATAGCATGGACATTGAGATTGTTTACTTTTATGTTCATTTCAACATTCCTAGACCAATGGCCTACAATTCTGATTCTCTAGTTGAAATAAAGAAAATGTAGTCTTTTTCTTTTAGTTTTGTTAACAAATCAAACTTTATGCTTGATGTTTGTCATCCCAAACTGCCAACTTACAACTTTATTCATGCTTTTGATAAGATTTCTTAACACAAGTTTCACATTTTCATATTTTTCTATGCTGATAATGAGGTTGAATCTAATTGAAGAAACTGGTTCCAAAAATTACTCATTTTCTGCTACATTTTCAGCGTTAATTTTTTCTTCAGCTGGTATTTCAGCCTTTTCTTGCTTTCCTCTGGTTGTGATCTGTACATACAAAGGTTGTGAACATTAAACTCTGTTGCGATCATGACAATGAATTCCTGTTGTCTGTCTGTCTGTCTGTCTGCTGGTTGTGATGATGCTCATGTTTGTGTGGTCCCATCACTTTTATATATCATTGTTGAATAAACCTTCAAGACAATCTCCACTTGTGTTGTTTGTCTGATGACCTGTGCTGTATAAACACAACACACATCATTGGTCCAACTGAAAGAGGCAACTTAGCAAGGTTATAACATACTTGTACGTCAAGTGCAGGGTTGATTGAAAAGTTTAAGCCTCACTTAGAAGGAATTGTGTAATAGTGAAATCTTTTTGTTGTGGATGTTCCATAGAGGTTGCCCACACTGACTTGAGTCAGCTGAGCAAATTCTTTCACTTTGGCAAGTCAGTAAACTAAGCCAGGGTCTGTGACCTTTGAAAAACTTCAGGAACATGCAGTGATCAAGTCAGGAACAAGCATTTCTTTGTTTCTGGTTCTGTGTGAGGTTAGAACTTATCAATAAACCCTCATATTCGGGACCAAGATGAGCTTATGCCATACCGTAGCATCCATCCGTCTGTCATCCGTACATGAACAATTTTTTCAAACAACTTCTTCTTTTGAACTACTAACTGGAAATTAACGAAATTTGACTGAAAGCATCCCTAGGTGGTGGGGGTTAAAAATTGTACAAATGGTAGCACTGACCCCCCAGGGAACTGGGGGCAGGGGCCAAATAGTGGTAATTTGGCTATATTGCTTTAAACAACTTCTTCTCTGGAACTAAGAGATAGCTATCAACCGTATTTCGTTGGAAGTATTCTCCAGTGGTGAGGATTCAAAATTGTACAAGGGGCTGAAGGGTGGTCCTAGATGGGGTTTATCACAGGGGTTTCACAGCAGGAGACTGTGTGTTGTTGATGACAGTTTGTGACATGGTCCTAGATGGGGTTTATCACAGGGGTTTCACAGCAGGAGACTGTGTGTTGTTGATAACAGTTTGTGACATGGTCCTAGATGGGGTTTATCATAGGGGTTTCACAGCAGGAGACTGTGTGTTGTTGATGACAGTTTGTGACATGGTCCTAGATGGGGTTTATCACAGGGGTTTCACAGCAGGAGACTGTGTGTTGTTGATAACAGTTTGTGACATGGTCCTAGATGGGGTTTATCATAGGGGTTTCACAGCAGGAGACTGTGTGTTGTTGATGACAGTTTGTGTCATGGTCCTAGATGGGGTTTATCACAGGGGTTTCACAGCAGGAGAAAGTGTGTTGTTGATGACAGTTTGTGACATGGTCCTAGATGGGGTTTATCATAGAGGTTTCACAGCAGGTGACTGTGTGTTGTTGATGACAGTTTGTGACAGGGTCCTAGATGGGGTTTATCACAGGGGTTCAACAGTGACCTGGTGGTTCTGTAATCCTTGACACTGTTCTCAAAGTGATTTTAGTGCTAGGATTTCTGTAGGTTTTTTTTAAGCTAAGGGAGTTACAGTCACCTTAGCATCTGGTGTCAGTGCTGGGAATTTGTAAAACAATAATAATCTGTTCCTGCAAAAATCATTTGTCATCAGATTCTACCCCAAAATAAATCAGTCACTGGACACACTGGATGTTCTGCAAGTTAATGGGATGTGGGTACCAAAACACTGTCTCCTTTCAGAGAATAATATTGTATATTTTTAACCACTGACTGAAGAAATATTCTATCACAAACAAACTCCCCAGACCCTCAGAGAATATTACACGGTTGGTCCCTTAGAGCTAAAATTAAAAAAGGGACACAGTCATGAAAACAAGGAAATCATGTACAGTTTCAAATGTACAGGTGTGTAACAACAGAGCTGTCTGCATTGACCATAACAGTATGTTTGTGTAACATAGGGACACACAGCACTATACATGGGGATCTCAGTGGGGAAGTACCGGCCCACGGCAACACCATGGAGCTATTGATCTGGACAATGTCATTGTGCTTCTATGAAAGGAATGTTGAGACAGGAACACTGAGAGAGAGCTTTAACCAATATAGCTCGTCATGACGTGACGTTACATGACAACTTTCCTGGAAGCTGATAACCATGTACTGACTACACGCAGAGAAGTATTGCATTCACCTCATGGTAAATGACATTTCTTGAAAAATCACAGCATGTACTGATATTAACCAAATCATTTTAACGTAATCATTATTAAGTTAACAATTATTGTTTGTGTCATTCAAATATAGAGTATATTAACCAAAGTTTGTCTTTGTCTCAATACATTTGAGTGTTAAAACTGAATTCAGCCAACATTCTGAACGGTAGGTTTATCAGTTGTTTGGTTTTATGATTTATTTATAAGGTAATGAAACTAACCTCCATTGGTTTGAACTCATTCAGTGCGTGTACATTGGTTGCCTTACAACAAATAATGAAATCTGTTTTCTGTTATTCAATCTTTTATGCTATGTTATCTTTGAACAACTGCATGTTGTGAATGTGCTTTCTTTGTTGTGTTTTTCATCAATAGTATCAGGTGTGGACAGGAGACGAGAGTTCAATATGGGAACAAGTTTGTGTGGACATTCAGCAGTTGTGTGTGTATCGTGCAACACTGGAGGATAGTTTCACAGACAAGGTATGTTGAAAGTAGCGTAGACTAACATGTAGTCTCAGAAAATATATATTTTTGATTGGAACAAGCTACGCCATTTAAATTGAACTGAACCTTTTCAAAATCAAGACTTGCTTCAATTAGAACTTTAATAGTGTTATATTAAGGGCAAGGCTGAAAGTAAAAGTATGTTTGAGTCAGAGTGAGTCCTGGTATGTTGTGGTCAGAGTGAGTCCTGGTATGTTGGGGTCAGAGTGAGTCCTGGTATGTTGGGGTCAGAGTGAGTCCTGGTATGTTGGGGTCAGAGTGAGTCCTGGTATGTTGGGATCAGAGTGAGTCCTGGTATGTTGGGGTCAGAGTGAGTCCTGGTATGTTGGGGTCACAATGAGTCCTGGTATGTTGGGGTCAGAGTGAGTCCTGGTGTGTTGGGGTCAGAGTGAGTCCTGGTATGTTTGGGTCAGAGTGAGTCCTGGTATGTTGGGGTAAGAGTGAGTCCTGGTATGTTGGGGTCAGAGTGAGTCCTGGTATGTTGGGGTCGGAGTGAGTCCTGGTATGTTGGGGTCAGAGTGAGTCTTGGTATGTTGGGATCGGAGTGAGTCCTGGTATGTTGGGGTCACAATGAGTCCTGGTATGTTTGGGTTAGAGTGAGTCCTGGTATGTTGGGGTCAGAGTGAGTCCTGGTATGTTGGGGTCGGAGTGAGTCCTGGTATGTTGGGGTCAGAGTGAGTCCTGGTGTGTTGGGGTATGAGTGAGTCCTGGTATGTTGCTGTCAGAGTGAGTCCTGGTATGTTGGGGTCGGAGTTGGTCCTGGTATGTTGGGGTTGGAGTGAGTCCTGGTATGTTGGGGTCAGAGTGAGTCCTGGTATGTTGGGGTCGGAGTGAGTCTTGGTATGTTGGGGTCGGAGTGAGTCCTGGTATGTTGGGGTCACAATGAGTCCTGGTATGTTTGGGTTAGAGTGAGTCCTGGTATGTTGGGGTCAGAGTGAGTCTTGGTATGTTGGGGTCGGAGTGAGTCCTGGTATGTTGGGGTCACAATGAGTCCTGGAATGTTTGGGTTAGAGTGAGTCCTGGTATGTTGGGGTCAGAGTGAGTCCTGGTATGTTGGGGTCAGAGTGAGTCCTGGTATGTTGCTGTCAGAGTGAGTCCTGGTATGTTGGGGTCAGAGTGAGTCCTGGTATGTTGGGGTCACAATGAGTCCTGGTATGTTGGGGTCAGAGTGAGTCCTGGTGTGTTGGGGTCAGAGTGAGTCCTGGTATGTTTGGGTCAGAGTGAGTCCTGGTATGTTGGGGTAAGAGTGAGTCTTGGTATGTTGTTGTCAGAGTGAGTCCTGGTATGTTGGGGTCGGAGTTGGTCCTGGTATCTTGGGGTTGGAGTTAGTCCTGGTATGTTGGGGTCAGAGTGAGTCCTGGTATGTTGGGGTCAGAGTGAGTCCTGGTATGTTTGGGTCAGAGTGAGTCCTTGTATGTTGGGGTCAGAGTGAGCCCTTGTATGTTGGGGTCAGAGTGAGTCCTTGTATGTTTGGGTCAGGGTGAGTCCTTGTATGTTGGGGTCAGGGTGAGTCCTTGTATGTTTGGGTCAGAGTGAGTCCTGGTATGTTGGGGTCAGAGTGAGTCCTGGTATGTTGGGGTCAGAGTGAGTCCTGGTATGTTGGGGTAAGAGTGAGTCCTGGTATGCTTGGGTCAGAGTGAGTCCTGGTATGCTGGGGTCAGAGTGAGTCCTGGTATGTTGGGGTCAGAGTGAGTCCTGGTATGTTTGGGTCGGAGTGAGTCCTGGTATGTTCGGGTCAGAGTGAGTCCTGGTGTGTTGGGGTAAGAGTGAGTCCTGGTATGTTGGGGTCGGAGTTGGTCCTGGTATGTTGGGGTTGGAGTGAGTCCTGGTATGTTGGGGTCAGAGTGAGTCCTGGTATGTTGGGGTCAGAGTGAGTCCTGGTATGTTTGGGTCAGAGTGAGTCCTGGTATGTTGGGGTCAGGGTGAGTCCTTGTATGTTGGGGTCAGGGTGAGTCCTTGTATGTTGGGGTCAGGGTGAGTCCTTGTATGTTGGGGTCAGGGTGAGTCCTTGTATGTTTGGGTCAGAGTGAGTCCTGGTATGTTGGGGTCAGAGTGAGTCCTGGTATGTTGGGGTCGGAGTGAGTCCTGGTATGTTGGGGTTAGAGTGAGTCCTGGTATGCTGGGGTCAGAGTGAGTCCTGGTATGCTGGGGTCGGAGTGAGTCCTGGTATGTTGCTGTCAGAGTGAGTCCTGGTATGTTGGGGTCGGAGTGAGTCCTGGTATGTTGGGGTCAGAGTGAGTCCTAGTGTGTTGGGGTATGAGTGAGTCCTGGTATGTTGCTGTCAGAGTGAGTCCTGGTATGTTGGGGTCGGAGTTGGTCCTGGTATGTTGGGGTTGGAGTGAGTCCTGGTATGTTGGGGTCAGAGTGAGTCTTGGTATGTTGGGGTCGGAGTGAGTCCTGGTATGTTGGGGTCACAATGAGTCCTGGTATGTTTGGGTTAGAGTGAGTCCTGGTATGTTGGGGTCAGAGTGAGTCCTGGTATGTTGGGGTCAGAGTGAGTCCTGGTATGTTGCTGTCAGAGTGAGTCCTGGTTTGTTGGGGTCAGAGTGAGTCCTGGTATGTTGGGGTCACAATGAGTCCTGGTATGTTGGGGTCAGAGTGAGCCCTGGTGTGTTGGGGTCAGAGTGAGTCCTTGTATGTTGGGGTCAGAGTGAGTCCTGGTATGTTGGGGTAAGAGTGAGTCCTGGTATGTTGTTGTCAGAGTGAGTCCAGGTATGTTGGGGTCGGAGTTGGTCCTGGTATCTTGGGGTTGGAGTTAGTCCTGGTATGTTGGGGTCAGAGTGAGTCCTGGTATGTTGGGGTCAGAGTGAGTCCTGGTATGTTTGGGTCAGAGTGAGTCCTTGTATGTTGGGGTCAGAGTGAGTCCTTGTATGTTGGGGTCAGAGTGAGTCCTTGTATGTTTGGGTCAGGGTGAGTCCTTGTATGTTGGGGTCAGGGTGAGTCCTTGTATGTTTGGGTCAGAGTGAGTCCTGGTAGGTTGGGGTTGGAGTGAGTCCTGGTATGTTGGGGTCAGAGTGAGTCCTGGTATGTTGGGGTCAGAGTGAGTCCTGGTATGTTTGGGTCAGAGTGAGTCCTGGTATGCTGGGGTCAGAGTGAGTCCTGGTCTGTTGGGGTCAGAGTGAGTCCTGGTATGTTGGGGTCGGAGTGAGTCCTGGTATGTTTGGGTCAGAGTGAGTCCTGGTGTGTTGGGGTAAGAGTGAGTCCTGGTACGTTGGGGTCGGAGTTGGTCCTGGTATGTTGGGGTCGGAGTGAGTCCTGGTATGTTGGGGTCAGAGTGAGTCCTGGTATGTTGGGGTCAGAGTGAGTCCTGGTATGTTTGGGTCAGAGTGAGTCCTGGTATGTTGGGGTCAGGGTGAGTCCTTGTATGTTGGGGTCAGAGTGAGTCCTTGTATGTTGGGGTCAGGGTGAGTCCTTGTATGTTGGGGTCAGGGTGAGTCCTTGTATGTTTGGGTCAGAGTGAGTCCTGGTATGTTGGGGTCAGAGTGAGTCCTGGTATGTTGGGGTCGGAGTGAGTCCTGGTATGTTGGGGTTAGAGTGAGTCCTGGTATGCTGGGGTCAGAGTGAGTCCTGGTATGCTGGGGTCAGAGTGAGTCCTGGTATGTTTGGGTCGGAGTGAGTCCTGGTATGTTTGGGTTAGAGTGAGTCCTGGTATGTTGGGGTCGGAGTGAGTCCTGGTATGTTGGGGTCAGAATGAGTCCTGGTATGTTTGGGTTAGAGTGAGTCCTGGTATGTTGGGGTCAGAGTGAGTCCTTGTATGTTGGGGTCAGAGTGAGTCCTTGTATGTTGGGGTCAGAGTGAGTCCTGGTATGTTGGGGTCAGAGTGAGCCCTGGTATGCTGGATTTTGGACTTTTCTTTGAGACCTTTTCTCAGTCAATGCTTAAAAAAACACAACATTATTTTTAAGAACATCGAGCATGCCAAGCATACAGTTCTATTTTACTACAACCTGATGACAAATTATTCATTTTGAAACTTTTAGGGAACATGCTATTATTATCCCCCGCAGAACGAAGTTGGCGGGGGATATAGAAACGGACTCCGTTTCGTTTCCGGAGCATTACTCATAAACCGTTCAATATTTTTTCATCAAACTTTGCACGTCTGTCAGGTACATGCTGAACTGATGCCTTTTGCTATTGAGCAATTTTAGAAATTTTTATTTTTTACGTTTCCATGGCAACAAGATGGACTTAGGTTCTGTGAGGGTAGGGTTCGTTTCTGGAGCATAACTCATAAACCATTCAATATTTTTTCATCAAACTTTGCAGGTCTGTCAGGTACATGCTGAACTGGTGCCTTTAGCTATTGAGAAATTTTAGAATTTTTTATTTTTTACGTTTCCAAAACGTTTAAAAAAGGTTAGGGTTTGTTTAGATTCAATTATGTCATAAATTCTGCAACAGGGGCGGGGGATATAGCCACGTTCAAGTGGCAAACTCTTGTTTTAATAATTCCAGGCCCCGCTGAATATCAAATGGTCGGGCCCAAAGCAATACCGCTAATTTTGTCCAGTGGTAGTTTTCAACGTCTTGGAAAAAGCAACATATGTGGCAGGGCTGCATTGTGGGATGGAGTTTGCAATTTTAATCACTGGAAGAACATCATTAAGAGAGGGGAGACTATGCTTGTCTGTTACCTAGTTTCAGTATTTGTCTGGATGCGGAAATGAATGCTTTGTGTAAAACTTTGTTTAATTAATTAGGGTAATCATCAAACTTTAGATTGGTATACCGCATAAAATGTCAGTTTGCAAATGAATGATTTTCGTCAGGAGTTGAGTTCCCTTTCAGTTAGTCAATGTTGTTTTATGTTAGAGCTTTATCGCAGTAGCCTGTGTCTGGGCCAGGAAAATCAGTGGTTGATTGAGCGATGATCCACATCATCAGGGCATGACAACAAACATTCTGCCAGGTCAAACATTGTAGCCATGCTTGACAGTCTGCCAGGTCAAACATTGTAGCCATCCTTGAGAGTCTGCCAGGTCAAACATTGTTGCCATCCTTGAGAGTCTGCCAGGTCAAACATTGTCGCAATCCTTGATAGTCTGCCAGGTCAAACATTGTCGCCATCCTTGAGAGTCTGCCAGGTCAAACATTGTCGCCATCCTTGAGAGTCTGCCAGGTCAAACATTGTCGCCATCCTTGAGAGTCTGCCAGGTCAAACATTGTAGCCATCCTTGAGAGTCTGCCAGGTCAAATATTGTAGCCATCCTTGAGAGTCTGCCGGGTCAAACATTGTAGCCATCCTTGAGAGTCTGCCAGGTCAAACATTGTAGCCATCCTTGAGAGTCTGCCGGGTCAAACATTGTATCCATCCTTGATAGTCTGCCAGGTCAAACATTGTATTCATCCTTGATAGTCTGCCGGGTCAAACATTGTAGCCATCCTTGAGAGTCTGCCAGGTCAAACATTGTAGCCATGCTTGATAGTCTGCCAGGTCAAACATTGTATCCATCCTGGAGAGTCTGCCAGGTCAAACATTGTACCCATCCTTGATAGTCTGCCAGGTCAAACATTGTCACCATCCTTGAGAGTCTGCCAGGTCAAACATTGTAGCCATCCATGAGAGTCTGCCAGGTCAAACATTGTAGCCATCCTTGAGAGTCTGCCAGGTCAAACATTGTTGCCATCCTTGAGAGTCTGCCAGGTCAAACATTGTAGCCATGCTTGATAGTCTGCCAGGTCAAACATTGTCGCCATCCTTGAGAGTCTGCCAGGTCAAACATAGTAGCCATCCTTGAGAGTCTGCCAGGTCAAACATTGTATCCATCCTTGATAGTCTGCCAGGTCAAACATTGGCGCCATCCTTGAGAGTCTGCTGGTCAAACATTGTAGACATCCTTGATAGTCTGAGTGGGGTATCCATGTTAAACTGCAGTATTGTATCTCATTGGACTTGCACAATTAGACACAGACACACATGCATGCACGTATCTATATAAGTGCAATAATCTTGAATGTAATGTAAAACTGCATTTCACCTCACCTGGGACCCCTGTCTGCTGTTGTAGCCTCACCTGTATTGTGTGGAGACCCCTGTCTGCTGTTGTAGCCTCACCTGTATTGGGCTGGGTCCTGGATACACCATCTACAATGAGGGTTCTGGTGCTGCTTCTCTGTGTCTGGTGCAGCTACAGTCAGCAGGGGACAGAATGGTCCACCTCCAGCCCAGGGGAGACTAGATCAGGTAAGTGTGGTGTCATGTGACATGGCCCAGTACACAAGTATATATTATGATATGGTCATTGTGTGTACTTTTTAGATATAATGCATACAGTTGTTTATGTGTTGTTTAATGCCACACTCAAATTCTGACACGCGATCTTTACAGAGCTAGAAGCTCAAGTACAACTACTTGGATCTACCTAATGTATGTACCCATGTCATATAGGACATTGGGTAATAATTGTGACAATATCAGCCAGTTAAAATATACAGAGGTAAAAAGGATTACTCATAAATACTACAGCCTGAAGTTTAATGCTGTGTTCAACAAGACATGTACATGGGCATTTTGTTAGTATCTGGTGTGTCCTTAACTGCACAGCCAAATAATCCCTGGATTACTTCATAAAATATCTCATATCAAATGCAAACTTTCCCTTCTATCTGGTCGGCATTGGTCGTCATTGGTTACAATCCCAAATTTGCCCTGATGTTTCTAGGTTTGTCAGCACCATTCCCTTGCTCGTGGGTTTCACAAAAATGGTAACCGTGTAACACCTACATCACTTTGGGCTTTCCTCCCCCATTAAGCTAGAGCACCATGATATGACTGGAATACTGTTCAGATAAAAGCAACAAAATAAATTCCGTAATCATAGGAAATCTCAGCTGAAAACAGAGCAATGGTAGGTTGTACAGCTTTTGATTATTGCATATTTCGCATTCCCTGGTTGCCTGTGAAGATCCAGGTTAGAATAAATCTTCAGCAACCCATGCTTGTCCCTAGAGGTGACTTACTGGATCGATTGGTCCGGCTCGTTGACTTGATCAATTCGTGTCATCGTATCCTAATTTAGTAGATTCATGCTCTTGTCAATCCCTTGATTGTCTGGTCCAGACTCGATTATTTTCACACCGCCGTCATAGAGCTGGAACATTGCTGAGTGCGGTATTAAATAACAATAATGAAATCAAATCCTTCCCAGGAAAACCCAAGCTTGTGGATGCATTCAGCTGTTGTGTGGACAACTGGGAGAGCATGCTATGTACCTGGGAGCTTGGTCAGAACCTCATCTTCAATGATTCAGTCACAGTTCGGCTCAAGTGGGCAATAATGTAAGTACAGCTTCATCTCAGCTTTCTGTGACTGATCATAGGCAACAAAGGGCAAAAGGAAGGAACACACTACTTGTTTATTTACCCGACCTCCTGAACTTTAGACTTGGTAACCTCTCAGAGATCCTGTATCTGGTTTCTGATCTCCTGGAGTGAAACTCGGTCACCTCTCAGAGATCCTGTATCTGGTTTCTGATCTCCTGGAGTGAAACTCGGTCACCTCTCAGAGATCCTGTATCTGGTTTCTGATCTCCTGAAGTGAAGACTCGGTCACCTCTCAGAGATCCTGTATCTGGATTCTGATCTCCTGAAGTGAAGACTCGGTCACCTCTCAGAGATCATGTATCTGGATTCTGATCTCCTGAAGTGAAGACTCGGTCACCTCTCAGAGATCATGTATCTGGTTTCTGATCTCCTGAAGTGAAGACTTGTCACCTCTCAGAGATCATGTATCTGGTTTCTGATCTCCTGAAGTGAAGACTCGGTCACCTCTCAGAGATCATGTATCTGGTTTCTGATCTCCTGAAGTGAAGACTTGTCACCTCTCAGAGATCATGTATCTGGTTTCTGATCTCCTGAAGTGAAGACTCAGTCACCTCTCAGAGATCATGTATCTGGTTTCTGATCTCCTGAAGTGAAGACTTGTCACCTCTCAGAGATCATGTATCTGGTTTCTGATCTCCTGAAGTGAAGACTCAGTCACCTCTCAGAGATCATGTATCTGGTTTCTGATCTCCTGAAGTGAAGACTTGGTCACCTCTCAGAGATCATGTATGTCCATGGATTCTGATCTCCTAAAAGGAAGACTCGGTCACCTCTCAGAGATCATGTATGTCCATGGATTCTGATCTCCTGAAGTGAAGACTCGGTCACCTCTCAGAGATCATGTATGTCCGTGGATTCTGATCTCCTAAAAGGAAGACTTGGTCACCTCTCAGAGATCATGTATGTCCGTGGATTCTGATCTCCTGAAGTGAAGACTTGGTCACCTCTCAGAGATCATGTATGTCCGTGGATTCTGATCTCCTGAAGTGAAGACTCGGTCACCTCTCAGAGATCATGTATGTCCGTGGATTCTGATCTCCTAAAAGGAAGATTTGGTCACCACTCAGAGATCATGTATGTCCGTGGATTCTGATCTCTTGAAGTAAAGACTTGGTCACCTCTCAGAGATCATGTATGTCCATGGATTCTGATCTCCTGAAGTGAAGACTCGGTCACCTCTCAGAGATCATGTATGTCCGTGGATTCTGATCTCCTAAAAGGAAGACTTGGTCACCTCTCAGAGATCATGTATGTCCGTGGATTCTGATCTCCTGAAGTGAAGACTTGGTCACCTCTCAGAGATCATGTATGTCCGTGGATTCTGATCTCCTGAAGTGAAGACTCGGTCACCTCTCAGAGATCATGTATGTCCGTGGATTCTGATCTCCTAAAAGGAAGATTTGGTCACCACTCAGAGATCATGTATGTCCGTGGATTCTGATCTCTTGAAGTAAAGACTTGGTCACCTCTCAGAGATCATGTATGTCCATGGATTCTGATCTCTTGAAGTAAAGACTCGGTCACCTCTCAGAGATCATGTATGTCCATGGATTCTGATCTCTTGAAGTAAAGACTTGGTCACCTCTCAGAGATTATGTATGTCCGTGGATTCTGATCTCCTGAAGTGAAGACTTGGTCACCTCTCAGAGATCATGTATGTCCGTGGATTCTGATCTCCTGAAGTGAAGACTCGGTCACCTCTCAGAGATCATGTATGTCCGTGGATTCTGATCTCCTAAAAGGAAGACTTGGTCACCACTCAGAGATCATGTATGTCCGTGGATTCTGATCTCTTGAAGTAAAGACTTGGTCACCTCTCAGAGATCATGTATGTCCGTGGATTCTGATCTCTTGAAGTAAAGACTCGGTCACCTCTCAGAGATCATGTATGTCCATGGATTCTGATCTCTTGAAGTAAAGACTTGGTCACCTCTCAGAGATCATGTATGTCCGTGGATTCTGATCTCTTGAAGTAAAGTCGTCACGATATGGCTGAAATACTGCCGATGTGACGTTAAATCTTAACTCACTCACTCTTGAAGTAAAGACTTGGTGGCCTCTCAGAGATCATGTATGCATCTGGCTTCTGATCTTACTAAGTGCATACTCAGACTTTTTTCAAAGATTATGCAATGCTGAAAATGGCACTCATTACAATTATCATTGATGCTATTCTATTTGTATAAGATGTCATAAAGTTTATAGTCATATTTATATTTCATATTGTATTTTCCATAATTCATGTATTCTAATTCTCTTTTGTCACAATTTTGAATTCAAATTTCATATCCTAATTCTGTTTATACTAGAGGTACAACTAGATTTCACATTTAATCATCTTTTATAGGTTCTACTAGATTCCACATTTGATCATTCAAACTAGATTCCACATTTGATCGTTCTGTTTATAGGTTCTACAAGATTCCACTTTTGATTATTCTGTTTTTAGGTTCTACTAGATTCCACATTTGATCATTCTAACTGTTTATAGGTTTTACTAGATTCCACATTTGATCATTCTAACTGTTTATAGGTTCTACTAGATTCCACATTTGATCATTCTAACTGTTTATAGGTTCTACTAGATTCCACATTTGATCATTCTAACTGTTTATAGGTTCTACTAGATTCCACATTTGATCATTCTAACTGTTTATAGGTTCTACTAGATTCCACATTTGATCATTCTAACTGTTTATAGGTTCTACAAGATTCCATATTATTTAATATTTGATCATCTTTAACTGCAGGGATTTATCCAGGAGTTTCAGCAAGTTTCATGTGGTAGGCAAATTGGTAATAATATTATTGTGAACAAACATGTTTTACAAGTCATTAAATTCTTATGAATCCTGTACCTCTATTACATCATTGCCGAATTCCTGTATTTTGGCTGCAATCACACTAAACTAAAGTCCTCATCACTGTCTACTATACAATAATTGGTTGGACGCGCAATATCACCAAACAGCCCACAGCGCTCTCATTCGTGAAGGCAGGAAACAACTCACTTCTTTCCTGTGTGTGCTAGAGTCAACAATGCCTCTCCTACTGTTCTTCTCTTGCACTTAGTAGTAACAGTTTTTAAAACTTCTACTATAAAAATAGTAGTCTTATTGTGTTGGTGTTTTTTGATGGCGTCATCTCCTCATTCAGCATGTCACAATGTGGCCGCCATACGATTACAAGCGACCTTCATACAGCCTGTTGAAGCCTTTGGTGAATCTCACCGAGTCTCTCACTATAGGGCCATGAGGAAGGACGTGGACAAGAGAAAGTTGGTGATATAATGTCTCAATCTGATATGTCATCTACACCACCGCCTGATCAACCGACATTCCTATCAGTCTGTTGAGTGAGTGAGTGAGTGAGTTGGTTTAACGCTGCCTTTAACAGTATTACAGTTATAACACGGCGTGTCAGCTTAATGTGGGAGGAAAGCCTGAAGTATGCAGGTCTCAGATGTTTACCACTCTGGTGAAAGCCACAAGCACGGGTATGTTACTGACAAACCTAGAAACATAATCGAGGCGAACTAGGATTTGAACCCAAGATCATAGGTTTCTGGAGTGCCCAAGGGACGCAACACTGCACAGCGAATTGCGGCGCCTTAGAATCCTCTGGCCCAGAGGCCACACGGTGGCATGTTCCTGTCAGAGCTACATGTACGTCCGTCTTCTTCTGCCAGCGCTACAGCCACACGGCCACCAGATGGGGTTATATAACCCTACCATCTGTCCAACTGACCCCACAGGATGCTCGCCCGTCACGGTCACCAGGGGTCTCCCACGTCTCTTGAAGATGTCTATTATCAGGTTGAAAATTTCCCACCGTGGGAATTTGGTACTCCTCTTTCTTTCGTGGATCTTCTGAACTCCCTGTACCATTTCATGCAGCACCTGCCTCCCCGTACATAGCAGTCTAGTCCTCAAAGGACGGAATATGCGGGTTGCCATGCCCCTGTTGCATCAACATTTATCAGACTTTGTCGTTGCTGAGCTACACACATGGGATTATCGATCAAGCCACGGACAATCTACATAAACTTCAGCATGACGGAAGACTCCCGAATTTGAAGGAGTTATACCGGACGCATGACTTGCCATTCCCTGATTAAATGGTTTCTATGATGACCCTCTCAAGCTGGTCAAAAATCACAACATGAGATTACCCTTACCTGACTAGTCACGTTAATGGTCTATCAACTGTCAACAGATATTCACTGGAAATTGGTGCTTATATCATTTGGTTTGTGGCTGGAGTCTGTCATGCCATATCGCCTTTCGCAATCATCCCATGACGATGTCCCGGCACATATCCCCCTTATCTATCCGTGTAGATCAAGTGTTAAGAACAGGAACTGCTTACCTTGCAAGTTTAGACGTCTTCTCAAATCATCTGGATGCAACATCAGCAGCTCCTGTCACAGATCAGATCTAGGGCTGTTTTAATTCAGGCCAAGAAGATGGTGATATTTACTAATCAAATTGGGAAGATTGTTGATGAGGTCAGACAAGACACAGCTGAGTGTGTCTACCATCAACTTAGGGGTCAAAGCTCATGCATCATCCAAACGACCAAGAGACCAATCCAGAGATACTTCCTTAGGTGCATCAACCAGGAAGTTTGTTCCACGAATCTTTTCAATCTTTCCAACAAAAGATCATTGCATCGGGAGGTTGCAGGGACAGTGGATGACTCTTCCTCGCTCCCCTTTCAGTCACAAACCCTATTGATTTGACTATGTCTACAGATTACGATCTACGACTACTGCCCTGCAACCAAACACCGACCATGGGTCCAGTGGAGGGACGTCTGTTTTTTATGCCACCTAGACATATCTCACGTCTACAAGTTACACTTCTGTACCCGTCCACTTCTTGTGTCCAGAACCCGGGGTCGCAGATTCCCTCTGGAAAGAACAAAACTAAGTGCAGCAGATCTTGCAATCAACACATTGCTGGACAAATGAGGAATTTGTGTACTCAAAGACACGTAAGCAAGGGATTTTATTCACCAGTATTCTTGGTAACGAAACAAAATACCACCGAAATGATTATCGATCTCAAGAAGCTGAACAAATTCTTCCTGATCCCTTCTTCAAAATTCCACAAAGGGAGAGTGGCTTTTCAGTATTGATCTACAACATGCTTACTCAACATACCAATCGAT
The DNA here is from genome assembly GCF_023055435.1 of Haliotis rufescens. Taxonomy (NCBI): domain Eukaryota; kingdom Metazoa; phylum Mollusca; class Gastropoda; order Lepetellida; family Haliotidae; genus Haliotis; species Haliotis rufescens. The sequence goes on from NW_025963890.1 coordinate 39,155,238, forward strand.
CAGTCGTCACGAAATCATCTCTTTTGCAGTAAATGGGCATGTTATGAGTTCAGGGTTCTCCCGTTCAGGATCTCAATTGTGCTGTAGTTGTTCACCAGAATAACGGCACCTAGTGATCACTTTTGCCCATCTTCATCTGGTTTACCTACATGGATATTTAGATGATTTCCTGGCAGCAGACCAGGACAAGTCTCAATTGTGTCAGAATCAAACTTTTCTGTCGGAACACACACCCTTTCAGGACCTCATTTACATCAGAGCCTGTTTCCTTCCTCACAAGGGCATTGTCTGTCCACCAGAAGATCATTTTGTTCCATGCTCCTCATGATCAACTAACCCAGCCGATCAGATGTTGGATGTCCCTCTTCTGAAGGCAAACCTCTCTCCAGGATCTGACTTCCAGAGGAAGGTTACAAGCCTGGATGTCCTCTACAAGCCTGGATCAATGATCTTCAGGATCAGTTCCTGAACACCTGGGTTCCTATACCGAACACCTTCCAACACCTCCTCCTTTGGTGGACTCATCGTCATCATGTCATGAAGACTGTTATAGGATAGTGTTCTGTCCATGAGATAAGGGCACTGGCCCCACAAGTCTTGCGTCATAGACTTCGGTTTCCTTGGAAGAAGACGTTGCAGGCTGACAATGGGGATCTTAGAACACCTTCACTAGCCTTCATCTACGTGGCATACAGCCTGATTTTCAGGGAATCTATTCTCTAGGCCCTGTTGTTGTGGCTCAGGCAATTACCAGACAATTCCCTTTTACGGAAAAAGAGTGGGGTGGGGCCATATGAACTGCAAGGGCGTCCTAGGGCAGAAATGACGCCATTTAGACCGGAAGTGACGTCAAAACCGGAAGTTAAAGTTAGAATTAAACATAATGATATCCAAGAGAGTACGAGGATAATCATTAAAAGGTATATCAGCAATATAACGGTTGTTTTAGAGAGAGTATCACATATTGACTGATTATTCCACTTCACAATTTTCAAGTCCTCTCGAAGTCATTCAATGGATGTCAACTCTTTGGGATCTGAAGCAGATTTATATGATGAAATTACAGGAGGTTTATAGGGATTGCTGTCAACTATACAGGGAGTGTACTGGAGGCAGAACCCGTCTTCCCTCTGGCATATTCTGGTAATGATGTAATAGAGGTAGAGGATTCGTCAGAATTATGAAACAATAGTTATCATTTTTAATAATTCTAAGAATAATACCTCTATTAAATCAGAAATACTCCCTCCCACCTCCCCCATCATCTGTCTCTAGTTGATTAATGTTTGGAAAGAAGTGAGGTTTATCCCTCCTTCACGCACGAGAGTGCTGTTGGGTGCTACTGCAGGTACAGCTAATTATTGTATAGCTGACAGTGAAGAGGACTTATGTAGAAATTCTGAAAGTTCAGTTTAGCATGATTGCAGCCAAAATACATGGTAATGATGTAATAATAGAGGTAGTATTCTTAGAATTATTAACAATGATAATCATTGTTTGATTTTCCCTAACTACGGTGGTATTATCACATTGCACTTAATGATGTAAAACTAAATATAATACCTTTTCCTTTTTTGGTCCTGTTAAGTGAAATATATTTCACATTTATAAATATTTATAAACCTCAGAGTGTTCATTTGTATTGATCGTTAGGTTTCTTCAAACTTGAGAAAGACCCACATGAGGTTTTACTTGCGTAGAAAGCCCGGGACTTACTGTGGAAGACCCGGGGACTTGATTTTCCTCGTTATAAAAAGTTACATATTTCAGATCAAGTCCCTGGGTCTTCCACAGTAAGTCCCCAGGACTTCCATGCCCTTTATTTTTTAAAAAACCCACAATACTAGATTTTCTTCACTTTAATTGAAGTTGACATTTACAATGATATTCTTTGCAGGCCCCCGGGCCGTTCTTCGTCACAGTCATCTGCATTTTTAGTTTTCGTTTGTGTGAGAAATAAATCATCACCTTCCTCTCTCTCCCACATCTTGCCACTAAATGAAACTCGACTGTAAGCTGTCCACATTATGACGGAGACGCTCACGGGCAATGCGTGCGTGCACGACCAGCACGTGCATGACACCTGTAGTCGTCACTCAACATAACTCACGGATGCGTTTATAGTCTCGTTATATCGCATATATAGATCCTCGTTATTGCGTTTCTCAATTAGAATTAACTTTGTCGGTTTATAAGTCAGATAAAACACTTATCCTCGGTTTTGGTTGAAAATGTAAACCCGCCTGGTCGGAAAGATCCTGCGGGCCCTTAGGATCGTCTCTCCCAGGCGGGTTTACATTTTCAACCAAAACCAAGGAACGTGTTTTATCCTTCACTTAAAACTATTCTAACCATAATTGGTCAGTGTTTTTATTCCCACTTTGAAATATTTCCTTTGACCTTGGTTCAATTATCAGCCTCTGACAATACCCTGAAATGTTGATAAGTTACACTAGAACTTACAGCAGTTGGTAACACATTAAGTTAAACCCACAGTATTATCACTCATCACTAGTTTAGTCCTCAGTGTTCTATGATTAACTCCTATGCTTGAGGTAGATATAACAGACGTTTGATGAGTAGTGTTGATGCTCTAGGCACAGGTCTGGGAAACCAAGGTATGTTCTACTTACCATGTACCTCTTCATCTGCTTACATCTGGTGTATGGCTTCATCTTTTACTTGGTGGTGCACAAGAAATTAACATTCGCATATTTTCTTTCACATTTTACGCAATGCATCTCGGGGCACGAGTGGTCCAGTCATCTAAAGTGCCTCAATTCGCTGTGCAGATTTGCGGCCCTTGAGTGTGTCAGAAATACAGGACTGTGGGTTCGAATCCTGCTTCACATTCTTTATGCTTTTTGGTTTGTCAGCACCATACCCGTACTAAAGGATTAAATGTCTTAAGACCTTCATAACATCCCACATCAAGCTGTTACAACAAAGGCATTCAAAGCTGCATTAAACCCAACTCATTCATGCACCTGGTTTTGATCAACTTAGTGGTTGGTGTTCATTTTCTTAAAGTCATCAGGAGGGATGATGGTGAGAGAGAGGGAGAGAGGGAGAGGGAGAGGGAGAGGGAGAGGAGGCTATTGAAAGATGGTAGGGTTAAGAGCCATTGAGGGGGAGGAGGCTATTGAAAGATGGTAGGGTTAAGAGCTATTGAGGGGGAGGAGGCCATTGAAAAATGGTAGGGTTAAGAGCCATTGAGGGGTAGGAGGCTATTGAAAGATGGTAGGGTTAAGAGCTATTGAGGGGGAGGAGGCTATTGAAAGATGGTAGGGTTAAGAGCCATTGAGGGGGAGGAGGCTATTGAAAGATGGTAGGGTTAAGAGCCATTGAGGGGGAGGAGGCTATTGAAAGATGGTAGGGTTAAGAGCTATTGAGGGAGAGGAGGCTATTGAAAGATGGTAGGGTTAAGAGCTATTGAGGGGGAGGAGGCTATTGAAAGATGGTAGGGTTAAGAGCTATTGAGGGGGAGGAGGCTATTGAAAGATGGTAGGGTTAAGAGCCATTGAGGGGGAGGAGGCTATTGAAAGATGGTAGGGTTAAGAGCTATTGAGGGAGAGGAGGCTATTGAAAGATGGTAGGGTTAAGAGCTATTGAGGGGGAGGAGGCTATTGAAAGATGGTAGGGTTAAGAGCTATTGAGGGGGAGGAGGCTACTGAAAGATGGTAGGGTTAAGAGCTATTTGCGTCATTTTCACTATTGAAAACAGTTTAACACCAACATCGAAAACAGTTGCAATATCAACAAACCATCTCTCCATCGAGCGGCCATTTCACAAACGGGCTTCAGTGTAATATGCCTCGTGTAACAAAAACGCAGGTCACAATACAGTCTTGTCTTTCAGTATGACTCCATGACTACCTTGCATGATCCCAAGCACTACAAACTTTCACACCATAAATTTCATTGAACACCTCCTCTTCAGCTTCGTCACAGCTTTTTCATCTTCATTCCAAACACATCACTCATTTCTAGGAAGGTTGGATGCCTAGGTATGGTAGATGTTTGGTATCCCGACATCCCATGATATGGCCATTACCTAACATTCTTAACTCCTGGCAAGGATATATTTGGAATATTTAACTGTGTGCGACCTTGTATTTGTTTAATCAGTTTTGCATCAATACCACCGAGGGATAACAATACATGGTCTGTGAGAAATCAAAGATGGGGTACCTGCCAGATTCTCTGCAGTGAAACCATTCCTGCTTTTAATATCATTGGTTAAACATTTACCAGGCAAATCTAACAGCTTTAGGCTACTTCCTCATGTTGAATCCTTTAATTATTTTCGACTCCGTGGGGATTCCGGGTCATTCTGATCACTAATACCTCATGCTTGTCATCAGAGACATGATGCCCTAAAGCCATGGATTGTGGTTCTTGCTAAGCTTTCAGTCACTAGTTTACCATATCCTGCCTTGATCAGTTACAGGCCACTGTAATATAGCGGGAATATTGATGACAGAGGTATTAAACAACATTCACCCACCCACGTATAAACAAAATATGACCCTTTGGGACCCTAGATAGATTGGTAGAACAAGCGTCCTGGTTGAATGAGGCAACGGAATGGATTGGATGGTCAGAATCGCTGTCCTGGGACCGGTTGTTTGAGGCAAATGACTGGATCAGATGGTCAGACTCGGTGTCCTGGTTGTATGAGGCAACTGAATGGATCGGATGGTCAGACTCAGTGTCCTGGTTGTGTGAGGCAACGGAATGGATCGGATGGTCAGGCTCGGTGTCTTGGTTTTATGAGGCAACTGACTGGATCGGATGGTCAGACTCAGTGTCCTGGTTGTATGAGGCAAATGACTGGATCAGATTGTCAGACTTGCTGTCCTGGTTGTAGGAAGCAACTGACTGGATTGGATGGTCAGGCTCGGTGTCCTGGAAGATTGCATGTTATTCTATCACGTAGGCATGGAACATCGTTCATGATATCAATCAGTGGTGTATCTGGTCCAGACTTGATTATGTATATGACACTGTCATAGCTGTCATAACAAGTGTGGCGTTAAACAAACAACATATGTGTTTTTGGTATGTTTAATAATCAGCAGGCATCAGCTATGGGGGAAACATTGACGAGGGGGAGAGTTTTTCTCAGGGTATCACTGTTTGCCCTGTTTAGTTTCTTTGCAGCAAATGATTAAACATCAAGCACTGGGTCATACTTATCTATAAGACGACACAGTTAATCACCAATGTCCCACAAAATAGGAAAACTTTCCTGAATCACAACAGTTGTGTTTCAAATCATGTTCCCCTGCCTGTGGAATATTTAGTTTCTTCTGCTCCATGCTGCTAACTATCATGCCTTGAGGATGTCTGCTGGGCCGTAATAAGATAATCAACTTGTTGCAGATTCAGTATTTCTGCAATAGCTTAATTTTACTTTTTATATGAAAATATTTGGGTCTATTGGCAATTTATTTGCTAGGTACACTTATTTACCAGTATGCAAATCACTCACCTTGACAACATTTATGCAACAATGTATCATCACTAGGTGTGATTAATAGCACACATGTGAATACAACTACAGGAAAAATATATTTTAACATGTTATTGTGCTATACTTTGTGCAATTGAAAAACAAATAGTCAGATCTTCAGCCCAAGTTCCAGTGTGCTGAATCTGAAACAAATAAACAGCCTATCATTAAAAGAATTTACTTCTATTGACTTTAAACTTATTATATTTTACTTTTAGCCCACAATTCCCAGCTTATTTCAGCCATAGACTTGCAGGCATCTTGGCTGTGCCAGCAGCCTTCCTTATTTGTTCAAGTCTCACAAGGTTTTAAAGCAATGAGATCGTAATTGGCCATTTTGCTTGACTCTAAGATGAAAGCTTTACTAACACCTTTGTTTCACTGCAATGAGTTTTTTTAAAATATATAGTGTGCTTAATAATGAAATATCATGCATACAGTTCAATCATTTATATTCATCTGCTTCAAATTAAGAATAACAATAAATGTGTCTGCCTAATTCAATATTCATTGTAGTGTTTGTCATCATAAACTGAATATCTAATAATATTATCTTAAACTGTATTTTGCTTTATAGTTGAAAAAATAAATCATTCGTAACTATCCTCTGCATATTGTTATTAATCAATCCTTTCACTGATGGCCACAGTTCTTGCCATAATTCATTCACTCACAATTAGTTCTAACAACCATCTACAATCTTCAAATTAACTCGCCTCTTTTCATTCATCCCTCCCCTTTCCCATCCATCACTCCATTCCCTCACTCCCCTTTCCTATCCCTCCCTCCCCTATCCTTCATCCTTCGCTTTCCTGTCCATCCATACCCCTGCTTCCCTATCCATCCATCCCCCTCCTTTCCTATCCATCCATCTTCCTCCTTTCCTATCTCCCATCCCTCGCTTTCCTATCCATCCTTCCCTCTCCTTTCCTATCCATCCATCCCCTATCCCTCATTTTTCTATCCCTCCCTCCTTATCCCTCACTTTCCTATCCATCCATCCCCTATACCTCATCCCTCGCTTTCCTATCAATCCATCCCCTATACCTCATCCCTCGCTTTCCTATCAATCGATCCCCTATACCTCATCCCTCGCTTTCCTATCCATCCATCCCCTATACCTCATCCCTCGCTTTCCTATCAATCCATCCCCTATACCTCATCCCTCGCTTTCCTATCCATCCATCCCCTATACCTCATCCCTCGCTTTCCTATCCATCCATCCTCTATACCTCATCCCTCCCTTTCCTATCATCCATCCCCTATACCTCATCCCTCACTTTCCTCTCCATCCATCCCCTATACCTCATCCCTCGCTTTCCTATCCATCCATCCCATATACCTCATCCCTTGCTTTCCTATCCATCCATCCCCTATACCTCATCCCTCGCTTTCCTATCCATCCATCCCCTATACCTCATCCCTCGCTTTCCTATCAATCCATCCCCTATACCTCATCCCTCGCTTTCCTATCCATCCATCCCCTATACCTCATCCCTCGCTTTCCTATCCATCCATCCTCTATACCTCATCACTCGCTTTCCTATCCATCCATCCTCTATACCTCATCCCTTGCTTTCCTATCCATCCATCCTCTATACCTCATCCCTCGCTTTCCTTTCCATCCATCCTCTATACCTCATCACTCGCTTTCCTATCAATCCATCCCCTATACCTCATCCCTTGCTTTCCTATCCATCCATCCCCTATACCTCATCCCTCGCTTTCCTATCAATCCATCCCCTATACCTCATCCCTTGCTTTCCTATCCATCCATCCCCTATACCTCATCCCTCGCTTTCCTATCCATCCATCCTCCTCTTTTCTTATCCCTCCCTCCCCTTTCCTATGCCTCCCTCCCCAACTTTCCGGTCAATCCCTCCCTCCCCTTTCCTATCCATCCATCCTCTCCATCCCTTCTTTACCCTCCCCCACCTTTCCTATCCATCCATCCCTCCCTCCCCTTTCCTATCCCTCCCCCACCTTTCCTATCCATCCATCCTCTCCATCCCTTCTTTCCCATCTATCCATTCCTTCCATCCATCCATCCATCCCCTTTCCTATCCCTCCCCTACCTTTCCTATCCATCCATCCTCTCCATCCCTTGTTTCCCATCTATCCATCTATCCACAGTCATCCAGCTGGTCACCTCCTGAGGTGTGTGTGTTTCAGGGATGCGTTGTCTAGCTGCAGTCACCAGACTAAGACTTCTTGTCGCTGGAAGTCCAACGATGGCAGGGACACCTACAAGTCTGGGATGATCTACTACATGGAGGTTGTCGTGGCAACTGTAGGCAAGGCCAATGAAGCTCTGCTGGAAACTCAGAACTTTACCATCGACACTAACATGCTTGGTATGAAGACAGCACTTACGTTTAGAATAAATGTGGCTTGGGGTAGTTGTTGCAGGGTTTTATGGGACGTAGAAATGTGCATACAGTATGCACAACTGCACAACTTGGATGCAGATAATGAATAAACAGCATCACAAGGGCCTCACAAAGGAAATATCCAACATTTTACCACGAATTTGGAAATAATCGATTCTGATTGGTCAATCGGAGGTTGATTATAGATCTTAATAAACCCCCTATGATTGAAACAGCCGGTTTGATGGCCTCATCACCACGATGATAATATTCATAGATTACCAGTAGAGCTTATTTTAGTCATTGTTGGTAGGCATATTTAAATGATTATATCTACAATTATAGATTACAAAATACAAAGTTGCAATATTTCATAGATATCCCTGAATCTTTTCAGTCATAGTCTTAGCCAGAGTGAGTGAGTGAGTGAGTGAGTGAGTGAGTGAGTGAGTGAGTTAATATTTAACGTCACATCGGCAATATTTCAGCCATATCATGACGAGAAGTTATACATTAAAACACATTTATTTAGATTTAATAAATAACAAGTATTTGTCAAAGAGTGACGAAATATCCCCCGCCATATACACCATAGTACCAAATATGAAGACAATCCAGCGATTAGTTCTTGAGATATCGCGGCAACACCGTTTTCCAACTCTAAAAGCAGATTTGTCTGCTGTGACCTTGAAAATGGGATCAAGGTCACCAAAACCGACTGGTGTCTGCGGAGTCTGTATATACACCATAGTTCCAAATATGAAGACAATCCAGTGTTTAGTTCTTGAGATATCGCGGCAACACCGTTTTCCAACTCTAAAAGCAGATTTGTCTGCTGTGACCTTGAAAATGGGATCAAGGTCACCAAAACCGACTGGTGTCTGCGGAGTCTGTACATACACCATAGTTCCAAATATGAAGACAATCCAGTGTTTAGTTCTTGAGATATCGCGGCAACAAACAGGTGGGACGTACGGACGGACGGACGGACGGACGTACGGACGGTCGTGAATACTATATCCCCCGCTTCGCGCTTTCGCGCGGCGGGGGATAAAAACCAGATGGACAGTAAAATAACTAGAATATATTTAAAACTAGCATACAGCCATAAAAAGATATATGTAACAATACATAATAAAAAAGGGCTATAGATCGCCAGCAGCTGAAGGTAGATCACCATGCCAGGGTCCATGGGGACTTACAGTACCTTTGCTACCTCCATGGAGAGTCTTAGCCAGAGGCAGTGGGGTAGCCTAGTGGTTAAAGTGTTTGCTCGCATGCCAAAGACCTGGGTTCAATTCCACACAGGGGTACGTGTGAAGCCCATTACTGGTGTCTCCCGCTGTCATATTGCTTGAATATGGCTAACACTGGGGTAACAGCATACTCACTCACAGTCTTAGACTGGGAAACATTTTGTTAACTACAGTGCCAATAAATGGTTCCTAAAAAAAAACTTTTAAACTTGTGCCAAGGCTCTGCAGCTCAGTTTAACAAATATTACATTCATCTCAACAGCTTGAAAAATTAGAATATCAACAAAGTTCAAACAAGGAAAATCATCATAGTCTAAGGTATTTACACTCAATTGTCAAGCTATGTTTTGTTAATGTGTTTGTTAGAAAATATAAATTTGTAACTATTATTAAAGACAACAGTTCCAAATAGATCTACCTGGTATTCATAGACCGCCTCCGTGGTCTAGTGGTAGAGCGTCCGCCCGGAGAGCGGAAGGTCTGGGGTTCGATCCCCGGCCGCGTCATACCAAAAGACCTTAAAAGATGGTACTTGTTGTTACCCTGTCTGGCGCTCGGCATTAAGGGGCTAAAACAAGGACTGGTTGGCTTGGAGTCAGTATACTGTGTCTGAGTGGGGTATTCATGTTCAACTGCGGCATGGTATCTCAGTGAGCTAGCACTATAAATCGGCATCAGTCCGGACTAGTACAAGCAGCCACACAAACACATACACGTACATGCACGTTGCTATATAAGTGCAATAATCTTGGACGCAACATTAAACCTAATTACACCTCACCTCACCTAGTATTCATAAACTTCGGTCAAGTTTGTTTTCAACAAGTTTGATATTTTGTATATTTTGAAAATACATAATCTTAATTTCAGTGGAACCCTGATGTCATAACTTCTCCTTGATTTTGCCCTCCAATATCTCCCAGTACACTGCCATGAAACAAGGCATCACATTATATTGTGTCGTCCGACTGAGATTACGAAGTAGAACAGCATTCACAAATAAAGCCTAGGTTATTATGACAGTTCACCTGACACTCTGAATTAACTACTAATGTCAAAAATACTTCCCAAAAGTCAAGGAATTACCAAAAATGCAATTCCATTATGAACAAAATCTCATTAAAATCAGATCTAAGTTCTCGCTGCCGCTAAACAAAGATCTGAGGACATCCCATTACGGGTCACGTCAGAACGACCTTTCGCAAACTTTGACCTACCACTGAAACGAATAACAAAAAGTCGATATCAGCCAATGAGAAAGCAGCTTTCTCGAGCTTTACGGCACTCGTTTGAACTTTGCGATTTCCATTTCAGACTACGCTTGAAAAATATGTTGGCACAGTTCTCGATTAAAATTTTGAAAACAAACAAACATTTCGGAATGTCTAATATATGGTTGAGATTGTATGGCAGTTCTTCCCACGTACTATGCAATGCCTCCTCCGTTTAAATGTTTATCCCACGGAAGCGAGAGACAGACGATAATTTTGACGGAATCAGACTGACGGGCTGTAACTGTCATTCGGAATATCCCGTTTAAACGTTTTTCGAGGTTGCATGATAAGAAAACACATTCCGACTGTCACTTTCATGATCTGGTAAGTGATGCTTTGATTGGTCGGATGAAAGGTCGTTCTGACGTGACCCGTAATGGGATGTCCTCAGATCTTTGTTTAGCGATAGCGAGAACTAAGATCTGATTTTAATGAGATTGTTATGAACAGTGATAGTTTGCTGTTATTGACTATTAACATGAAATATGGATATTACATCACTGAACCAATGTGCTGATGCTGCAGTGAGGCCGGCGCCAGTGGACAGCCTGACCGTGGTGGACCGGAACACAACCTGTCTGTCCCTCCAGTGGCAACACAGCAAGGGGGAAGACCGGACCATTCTGTACACGCTGCATGTGAGGCAGGGTTCTCAGCTACAGGTGATGCATCCTGGATACATTCGGGGAAGAAGTTGTCAGTGCTATTTTCAACCCCACCAAAACAAAGTTAAAACCGTTCAGTACATCTTTCTGAAACTTTGCATACACGCAAGGCATGTGTTGAAACAGTGCCTTTTGCTATTCAGGAATTAAAACAATATATTAAAACATATGTTTCTGAAGCAAGAAGTCTGACACGCTCAGATGTGGGTTCATTTTCAGGAGCTTGACTCATGAAGAATTCATTCATGATACTTTGTATTCCCTTCAGGCAATGACCACCTCTGTGGTCTAGTGGTAGAGCGTCCCCCCGGAGAGCAGAAGGTCCAGGGTTCGATCCCCGACCGCGTCATACCAAAAGACGTTAAATGATGGTACTTGTTGTTACCCTGTCTGGGGCCCGGCATTAAGGGGCTAAAACAAGGACTGGTTGGGTCGGAGTCAGTATACTGTGTCTGAGTGGGGTATTTATGTTAAACTGCGGCATGGTATCTCAGTGAGCTAGCAGTATAAATCGGCATCAGTCCGGACTAGTACAAGCAGCCACACACACACATACACGTGCATGCACGTCGCTATATAAGTGCAATAATCTTGGACACGACGTTAAACCCCATTTCACCTAACCTCACCCTTCAGGCAAGTGCTGATTTTTTTTGTAAGCTTATTTTTCTTATGGCAACAAGTTGGATATGTTCAAATGAGGACAAATGAGGTTTCTGGTGACAAACTCATAAACCTTGCATTTTTTCTCAATAAACTGTTCCTATCTATCACGTCACTGACACCTGGTGCTTTTTGTTTTCAGAGAAATGTAAGCTTATTAACAGTTATAAGTTGGGAGGTAAGGTGAAATGTTGTTTAACATCATGTCCAAGATTATTGCACTTATATAGTGACGTGCATGCATGTGAGTGTGTGTGTGTGTGTGTGTGTGTGTGTGTGTGTGTGTGTGTGTGTGTCTTCTTGTACTAGTATGGACTGATGACGATTTTATAGTGCTAGCCCACTGAGATACCATGCTGCAGTTTAGCATGAATACCCCCCTCAGACACAGTATACTGACTCAGAGCCGACCAGTCCTTGTTTGAGCCCCTTAATGCCAAGTGCCAGGCAGGGTAACAACAAATACCATCTTTTAACGTCTCTTGGTATGACGCGGCTGGGGATCGAACACCGGACCTTCTACCACTAGACCAAAGAGGCGGCCAACATTCATAAGCAAGCAAGGCAGATGGGGATATGGTTGACTGCTTGTTACTTTTTTTATGGCTTTTCCTGGACATTGAGTTAGGAAGCCAGTCTCATTAAAATCAAATCTTAGTTCTTACTAGCGCTAAACAAAGATCTGAGGACATCCCATTACGGGTCACGTCAGAACAACCATTTTCGCGAATTTTGACCAACCAATGAAATGACTGACAAGAAATCGACATTAGCCAATCAGAAGGCAGCTTTCTCGAGCTTTACGACACTAGTTTCAAACTGGTGACTACGCTTCGAAACATATTTTGACGTATTTTTGATTAAACAAAATTAAAACTGATAAGAAGAACATTCTGGAATGGCTTTTTAGATGGCCTAGATTGTATGGATATAATCATAAAACCCGTAACTGTCGTTCAGAATACCCCATGTTAAATATCTAGTGGTTGCATGTTTAGAAAACACATTCCGACTGTCACTTTCATGATCTGGTAAGCGAAGCTCTGATTGGTTGGATGAAAGGTCGTTCTTGACCCATAATGGGATGTCCTCAGATCATTGTTTAGCGGTAGCTAGAACTAAGATCTGATTTTAATGAGATTGGATAGGAAGCCAAACTCAAGAGTCTCACTGGTTGAGCAAAGCATCATATATGATAATGTACATCCAGTAAACTTTTTTAATTTTCAGATTTACAATTACACTGACATCAGCACTGTTACTACATGTGGGCTGCATCCAGGCAGGACGTACACTCTGCTGGTGTCATGCATCCCCATCCCTTATACCTACAGCCAGCCCCATGGCTTCTACAGTGAGTGGACCTCCGTTGTAGCCAGGACCATGGAAGATGGTGAGTTGATCAATCATACATTGTACTACTGTATTTCCTAGCCATCTCCCTGTATGACACACCGTCTGTTGTGTAACGCCGCACTCAGCAATATTCCATCTATATGGCACTGGTCTGTAATTAATCGAGTCTGGACCAGACAATCCAGTGATTGATATCATGAGCATCGATCCACGCAATTGGGATACGATGACATGCATCAACCAAGTCAGCGAGTCTGACCACCCGATCCTGTTAGTCTTTCGACAAACCTAGTCACCTCTTACAGCAAGCATGGGTTGATGGGTACAACGTGTCAAGCCCATTTCTAGTGTCCCCGCTGTGATATTGCTTGAATATAATAGCGGCATAACGTCATACTCACTCACTCACTCTGCCATACTAAGAGCCCACTGGTGGGCCCAAGACAGATCAATCACAAAACATATCTATTTTTATCTTGTGTTCTGTTCTCCCAGTCTCCTGAAATCCATTCTTGACAAACATGTTTTTATATAAATGAATTATTCTAAATATGTTGAAAGTTAACAACTTGTACCAAATCCTTTTCATGTTATGTGAATAAAATATACAAAGCTCAAATCAATCCGACATATTGTGTGTCATCATGCCCTAAAGGTATGACCGGTGAGGAGCCAGGTAAGAATGGGTTGGATGGTCAGGTTCGGTGACTCGGTTGATGCATGTCATCGTACCTCAATGCTTAGATTGATGCTAATGATGTCAATCACTAGATTGTCTGGTCCAGACTCGATTATTTACAGAACGCTGTCACATAGCTGGAATATTCCTGTGTGCTGTGTTAAACAACAAACAAACAAAAACTGATGGTATGGATCCTCACGCATTCAGTCACTGGTTTGCTTGGTCCAGACTTAATTTAGTTTGCCATTATAAAGATGACTGTGAACAACATTTAACATTGGCTGTAGTATTAGACTGCTGCATTTGTTCTTCAGTGCCGAGTGGGGTTCCTGGTATTGAGATCAGCAGCTTCAGATACCACAAGTGCAGCTCTCAGACCTCGGACTGTGAGGTCACCATCTACTGGCAGGTATGTACAAGGTGTATCTGGACCAAAAGGTAACAAACCTGTTAAATCTATATATGATATCTAAACCCTTTCACAAAGTCACTATACCTGTGATCAATGGCTGAAACACTGTGATGTGACTGAAATACTCACTCACTCACTCACTCACTCACTCATAAATCTCTACTAATCCGCTGTCTTACTGACCCAACAGCCAGTTCCAGACGTGGAGTGTAATGGGGAGATAACTCAGTACCAGGTGACACAGATCGACACGGAGATAGGACAGAAGCAGGAGTTTGAGGTGGAGGGATCGGACACATCGATCAACCTCGGGATCAAGAAGGTCAGACAGTACTTGATCAGATTAAAAGCCAGAACTCGGGTCGGATATTCAGAGCAATCCGCATCCATGGAGATTCCAGCATATCAGTACAGTAAGTAAATAATTTTGCAAGATTTTCGGGAAATTTTGTTGCAAATTGTAGAGTCACATTTACTAAAATCCGCAAACAAGATCTTCAATAACAATTAATAATTTTCTGACAAAGGCACTTGTTTGATCAATATATTTGATAATAATGTTCCATCTATCATCGAGCCAATGCATCTCTCTTCCCTCTGTGCTGTAATATTGTTCGTTTGTTTGTTTGTTATTTAACGCCACACTCAGCAATATTCAAGCTATATGATGGCCGTCTCTAAATAATCCAGTGATTGCATCTACATGCATCAACCAAGTCAGCGAGCCTGACCACCCGATCTCGTTAATCGCCTATTACGACAAGCACAGTCGCCTGTCACGGCAAGCATGGGTTGCTGAAGACCTATTCTTCACAGGTCTGCTGCAATATCATGACCAGGTAATCAGTAAATGTCAGAACATATGTGTTACTTTATTATAACAGCTTGTATTTACACCATGTATAACTTGGTGCCATTGGGTTCATGTTCCCTCATGACCTATTGCAGAGTTGCCTCCCCCTTCTGACGTCCTGGTGGAGGCCGAGGGTTCTGTTCTGAACATCAGCTGGGGCCCCCCTGAACACTCCCAAGACTCCCCCAAGGGCCACACCCTAGGGTACACACTCTACTACTGTACTAGATCCAAGTCCACTTTCAAATGCAGGGTAAGAACTGAATAAAAAGCTACTCATCATAGCTGTTGGTAAATATTGTGGTTCGGTCACTGTGCCCAGTGAAGGGACTGGTCATTTACAATAGAGAGAGAACATGACACAGCAAATGAGGTGGGTCGCCAAAATGTATCACTAAACATAATTTAGGGTTTAGGGACTAGTCATTTATTATAGGGAGGGGGAGGGGGGGCATGACAAATGTTACAAAAAATAGTTGGGGGTGTGGAGGGAGGGGGTTGGGGAGAATAATACAGCCCTAAAACCAATCCCCCTACCCCATAATAAATGATCAGTCCCTGAGGTAAACCAGCATGTCAAGAATACCAAGGATGTTACTGGTGTTCACAACTCAAGAGCTATCTTATTATGCCTTGTAATCAGCCAGTGATCTCCAATGAACACTTTGGGGGCACGGGTGGCCGATTCATCTAAGGTACCGTAATTACCTGCGCAGAATTGTGTCCCTTGGGCACACCAGAAACCTACGTTTGTGAGTTCAAATCCTGGTTCTCCCCAATTATGTTTCAAGGTTTGTCGTGCTCTCGCGTTTCAAGAAAGTGGTAAACACCCGAGACCTGCATCCCTTCGGGCTTTCCTCCCATATTGAGCTGACACCCTGTGATATAACTGGAGTACTGTTAAAAGCTGGCTGAAACCCAACTCACTCACTCCATTAACAATTTGTATAGCACCATAATTAACTGTATTAATGATTTTAAAATTATTTTTTAAATTAATACATTATCCTCACAAAACAAAAATAATGGGATATGGGTTTAGCCAGACATCGTACAAGATATCTCTTTCAAATCTACCGGTATATGCACACATCATAAATACCTGGGCAACACACTTTGTGAATTTAGTGGCAAAACTCTTTTTACGATTCTCTGTGTACTTGGGAAAAAACTTCCAAACAGTTGTTTTAGGATGTAGGTCAACCCTCAGATCCCCTTCTCACTTTCCAGCCCCAAGTCACAAAACCTCCAAATATATTTATGAATTACCCGACTAGATCTAGGCTCTGATAATATGGTGATGATCATGTTATCTGAGAAACAAATGATGGGTAGCTGGAGGCATGATCTGATCTGTCTAATGGCTCCAGGTAACACTAAGGGATTCTTCTTGACATACACCATGATTAGGACTGGGATGAGTCCAGATTTACTATCCTGTACCCATCCCCCTATTACCCGAAAGATAGGTACAAAATGACTGGGAATAGTTTGACCGAACTCCTGTCAAAATGTATTTAGATACACGTATAAACCGATCTGATCATGCATACACTGAAGTTGAGTGAAGTTTTATCTTTATGCAAACATATAAAGTCAGAAGGAATGGGTGCATAGTCAGAATGACACATCCTACATTTTCTTTTTCATTTATTACTCCATGATAATTTTATTACAAAAGATAACAGCCATATATATATATATATATATACAAATTCCCCTATATGCCCCTGTGGCGTAACGTATTGTATACAGTATGAAAACAAAACATACTTACATAAGTTCCATGGATATTTGTGAACTTTATTTCCAGGACCCTATTCAGTTGCTCCACCTCCCCATCAATCAAACATCCTTCCAGTGGGAGGTGCCTGATGGTAACCCTGACAACAAGATGATTGGCATATCTGCAGAGATGGAGATATCCACTCAGAATTACAGCAGTGGCTTGTCATGGAATGAGTGTGTGTACAACAAGAGGCCGAGTGAGTGCTGGAAACCATGTCTAATACAGATGGAATGAAAATGTGCAAATATTTATATTCATATTATGCATTGAAGTATTTTTAGAAGTTCCTGATTCTGTGGATCCTGTTGATATCATGTTCAAGTGAATGTTACTTATGTCCCAATCTAGCTACCGTATATCATTTTCTGTGGCCTTTAAAGCATCCAGTTTGGACCAACCACACTTCTTTGATCTGATTTGTGTTTGTTTGTTTGTTGTTTAATGCCGCCTCAGCAATATTCGAGCTATATGACAGTGATCTGTAAATAATCTGGACCAGACAATCCAGTGATTGACATCATGAGCATTGATCCATGCAATTGGGATCGATGACATGCATCGACCAAGTCAGCAAGCCTGACCACCCGATCCCATTAGTTGCGTCTTACGACAAGCAAAGTTGCCTTTGACGGTTGCTGAAGACCTATTCTACCTCAGGTTTTCACGAGTCTCTCTGATCTGAAAGTTATTTCCTCTGAGCAATTCTGGATATGAGTTGTAGCTCCAACTAGATACTGTCAATAAATCGGGCCTATCATGGAAATTATACTTGTACATTCCAAACCTTGAGCTTTAAAAATCAAAGTGGCCTTTAATGTATCATGCAAACCTATCTCTACCTTCCATTATTTTTCAGATCTTCATCCTCCACAAAACGTCCGCTTTTCACGCAAACAGCCTCACAATGGCCTTCGAGCTGACTGGGACACGTTTGACCCCGCAGACGGCCCTGTGTGTATCAGCCACTTTGTGTTGTCTTTCTGTGTCTCCTACAGTCAGGCTGAATGTGCAGGTAGGTGCAGCATGTTTTATTGGCACCCATATTATTTCATGATTTCAGAAGGGGTGGTTGGGTAGCCCAGTGGTTAAAGCCTTTGCTCGTCACGCCAAAGACCCGGGTTCGATTCCTGACATGGGTACAATGTGTGAAGCCCATTTCTGGTGTCCCCCGCTGTGATATTGCAAGAATATTTCTAAAAGCAGCGTTAATGACAACCATTTCTTGACATAAACATAAATATGGTGTGATCTTTGCAGGCCCCACAGTGAACCAGAATTTGTCAAACTATCCATATGTATTTTATGGCCCAACTGTGAACCAGCTGTCTAACAATCAATATGAATTTTACTGTTCCCACAATGAACTAGACTTTGTCTAAAATTTCACTGGCCCAACTGTGAACCAACTGTCTAACAATCAATATGAATTTTACTGTTCCCACAGTAAACTAGACTTTGTCTAAAATTTCACTGACCCAACTGTGAATCAACTGTCTAATAATTAATATGAATTTTACTATACCCACAGAGAACCAGACTTTACCTAAAATTTCACTGGCCCAACTGTCTAACAATCAATATGTACATTGTATGTTACTGTTCCCACAATGAACCAGACTTTACCTAAAATTTCACTGGCCCAACTGTCTAACAATCAATATGTACATTGTATGTTACTGTTCCCATAATGAACTAGACTTTGTCTAAAAATTTCACTGGCCCAGGAGAGAACCCAACTGTCCAACAATCTGTATGTAATTTTACATCCTTGTATTTTAGTTCCTTGGGTGATTGATGTTTGACGGTATTTTCAGGGCCATCAGTGCAGGTCAATGTGTCCAACAAAGATGTGACTCACGTCATCCAGGGTCTGTCAGCAGGAGTGAAGTACAGGGTGACACTCCGAGCTGTGTCCAGGTCAGGGGAGGGGCCAGAGAGTGAAGCCATCATCAAAGAGGTGACAGAAGGTAGGGGGATGTCACCATGTTATCCAGTTACCATGACTCTGTTTATCATATGGGGGCGGTCGGGCAGCCTAGTGGTTAAAGCGTTCGCCCGTCACGCCGAAGACTCGGGGTCGATTCCCGACATGGGTACAATGTGCGAAGCCCATTTCTGGTGTCCCCCCGCCGTGATATTGCTGGAATATTGCTAAAAGCGGCGTAAAACCATACTCACTCATTGTTTATCCTATGTAATAAATAGAGGTTATCACGCGAGTGTGTTTGGGGATGGTAAATATCCTGCATTAGGAATAAACATTGTATTTAGCGAGCCTTGGCGAGCTAAATACATAGTGTTTATTCCTAATACAGGATATTTACCATCCCCAAACACACAAGCGTGATAACCTCTTTATCATATAATGTCATTCTTTAATTCTGTGCTTTAAAATCGCTTTCCCTCTCTCACAAACACTACCGAAACATTGCGAGTTTTCCTGGAATGCGCGCATTAATATTTATTACGTCACAGGGTAAGTGATTAGTCAGTCGGACAGTAGCCAATATAGTTCCAACTGAAATCTGTTTCTTATACAGTGGCAAAGCAACTTATACGCAAAACAACAGTTGTTTTTAATTGCCTTTCGCGGCAATCCATCGGTCTGTCCGCTAGAGTAACTGCCCTTTGTCAAAGGGAAGCTATTCTAACTCTAGTCTATGAGACGTCACGGCCACGGTCAGATGTTGTTGACAGTCCGTCTGTCCTTTCATAACGTTAAGAAGTGTAGTCAGATGTACACACAGCAACAAAACAAAACAAGATAACAGTTCAAACATATTTCGGCCGAATCCAACCATTTTGATTTGTGGAGAAGGTTTCAAGCCACAGAGGTCTACAAGCACAGATATGGCTACTGATCCCGCTTGGCTAGGCGTCGTGCCCTCGCAAAATTGTTTCGAAAATATATATCTCGAAAGTTGCCAAAACTTATAAAATGCCTTAGCTACGTCACAGTTAGACACTGATTTTCAGTATATTAGACTCTTCGTTTGATAATGATAGCAATTACCCCTGTAGTTTATCCAGATTCACGATGGTTAATTCTGACTCGATCGACGAATGACGAGGGCGACGCCATGTTTGTTTATAAACAGTGAAAGTAGTCCTACTTGACCTTTGATATTTGCATCTCTATCCGCATATGACCCCAACGGATATCGTTTTTATCCGTTGGCTTTATCCTGCCGAGAAACCTACCCATTATATGATAACAATGAATATCAACATCTTTATTTACACTGTTAAGATGTTTCTTTACTAATACTGTAGCTAGCACCTATAGCAAGTTAACACCTTTATCAGTAATTTCATATAGTTTGTCAGGTGAACATTGTGTGTAGTGATAAGGAAATAAGTGCAATAATATCAGGTATATAATAAAGTCGGTTAGCTGTGTATTGTGAGAAGTGATGTGGAAAATAGTACAACTATATTGATATCAGTAATAAAGTTTGTCAGGTGTGCATTGTGATAAGTGCTAAGGAATTTGTACAACAATATCAGTTATCTAGGCCTTTAGAAAATTGACAAAGGGGGTGCTCATAAAAAACATACACAAGCTCAACTTGCTGTCAAAGATTGAGCAGGAGGGAAGAAAATTAGCATTGATGAAACTCAATGAAGTTTTTTATTATAGTTACCAAGCAGTTATATTCCTCTTCTATACTGCAGTGCTTTCTGAATAAATAGGTGTAATATACACAAGAAAATAAGGACATACGCAAATTTTCGAACTTATTACGGGGCACTTATAGATTACTTACAGACTGGTGAAGAAGTTGCAAGGTCATAGGGCAGTTATAGGAGCAGTCCTAATACTGCTGCAGTTTTCTAGCTGTACAGAAACCCATAATCTGACACTGGTAACTGTTTATATTTTCAGCTCCACAGTTTACGTGGGTGGTGGTGCTGGTTGTGGTGCTAGTCCTTGTCCTGTTGGTATTTGTCCTGTGTGTGTGCTGCTGGTGAGTAGGGGACTACCGGGGCCTGATCCCGTCCCCTTATATGGAGCTCAGTGATGTGACAGAGACACAGAGAAGGAGTAGTAACAGATATGTTTGTAGGGGTCGGTGAAAGGTGTATGAGAGACAGAGAGGTATAATAACAGATATGTTTGTAGGGATCTGTGAAAGGAGTATGAGAGACAGAGGTATAATAACAGATATGTTTGTAGGGATCTGTGAAGGGAGTAGGAGAGACATAGAGGTATAGTAACAGATATATTTGTAGGGATCTGTGAAAGGAGTATGAGAGACAGAGGTATAGTAACAGATATGTTTGTAGGGATCTGTGAAGGTAGTAGGAGAGACAGAGAGGTATAATAACAGATATATATGTAGGGGTCGGTGAAAGGAGTATGAGAAACAGAGGTATAATAACAGATATGTTTGTAGGGATCTGTGAAAGGAGTATGAGAGACAGAGGTATAGTAACAGATATGTTTGTAGGGATCTGTGAAAGGAGTATGAGAGACAGAGGTATAATAACAGATATATTTGTAGGGATCGGTGAAAGGAGTATGAGAGACAGAGGTATAGTAACAGATATGTTTGTAGGGATCTGTGAAAGGAGTACGAGAGACAGAGGTATAATAACAGATATATTTGTAGCGATCTGTGAAAGAAGTATGAGAGACAGAGAGGTATAATAACAGATATATTTGTAGCGATCTGTGAAAGGAGTATGAGAGACAGAGGTATAATAACAGATACATTTGTAGCGATCTGTGAAAGAAGTATGAGAGACAGAGAGGTATAGTAACAGATATATTTGTAGTGATCTGTGAATGGAGTATGAGAGACATAGAGGTATAATAACAGATAAGTTTGTAGGGATCTGTGAAAGGAGTATGAGAGACAGAGGTATAGTAACAGATATGTTTGTAGTGATCGATGACCTTGTGTATGGAGATGTGACAAGGACAGAATGAGCGCGTCTATATTTGAAGGACTACACAAATTTGTTTGTACATATGTAGTTTATACAACACACTTTTGTCGACCTTGACATGTTTAAAGCCAGTCTGTGTTTGTCTACAGGAAGGTGCACAAGCTGACAAAGGAAGAATTCTACTTGCCTGTCACGATGCCTAAGTTTCCCGCTTCACAGGTGTGTATGTTAATGTTCATGTGGCACTGACACAACCATCGAAAAAAGAGGACGGGGCAAGACAAGGTCTTGTTATTTCCTGGTGAATCAGACCGCCTCCGTGGTCTAGTGGTAGAGCGTCCGCCCGGAGAGCGGAAGGTCCGGGGTTCGATCCCCGACCGCGTCATACCAAAAGACGTTAAAAGATGGTACTTGACGGTACCCTGTCTGGCGCTTGGCATTAAGGGGCTAAAACAAAGACTTGTCGGCTCGGAGTCAGTATACTGTGTCTGAGTGGGGTATTCATGTTCAACTGCGGCATGGTATCTCAGTGAGCTAGCACTATAAATCGGCATCAGTCCGGACTAGTACAAGCAGCCTCACAAACACACACACGTACATGCACGTCGCTATATAAGTGCAATAATCTTGGACGCGACGTTAAACCCAATTTCACCTCACCTCCTGGTGAATCATGGAGGGTGATGATCTTTTACTGCAAAATGTCTCAACCAATATCCATTTATGTCAAGTGTTTGTTATTCCAGTGCTCAGTACACACCAAGCAAAGTCTGTCACTAAACGAAGCTGCAGCCACGCATCTCTCTTCATTTTTTACCTTTGTCTTTGTTGTCTGAATCACCCTTATATTTTGTGTCTGTTTTACAGATTACTCGAAGTAATGGCCAAAATAACAACAATAATTCCACCAAGAAAACTGTGAGTGTCTCTTCTGAATCGGCGCTTCTGTCCAACATAGAACATAAGCATGAAGCCAATTGCCAGCCTTACCAGGTCCCACAGTTAAGCAGTGCCTACAGTGAGAGTAGTTCTACATCTGGGCCAACATCTTCAGGGAAGGCCAACAGGAAGCTCCACAGGAGAGACCAGGGAAGTTCCTCAGATGCAAGTGAAACATTGTCCTCAAAGGGAAATGACTCTGTAGAAACCTACTTAATGGCAGATTTGCCAAGCATGTGTACAAATTCAGATAACCAATTGGTCAGTATGAGCGATCTGGATTTGACATTCTCTGGACAGAACAATGCTCAACTGTATGTGCCCAGACAGGAGGTTCAGCTCGGGTTTGTGTTTGCTTCATCCTCAGCTTCATGCCATGGCCCCCTCACTCACTCACAGAGCCCTTTTGCCACACACCTGCCATCACTCACTTGCCTTCCCACTGGCCCACTTACACAATCTCAAGCCCCTCCTACTGTTGCCACGCCCCAACTGTCAAACCCTGCCCTGCCTTTTGCCCCACCCACACAGTCACAAGCCCCTCCTACTGTTGCCACGCCCTATTTGTCAAACCCTGCCCTGCCCTTTGCCCCACCCACACAGTCACAAGCCCCTCCTACTGTTGCCATGCCACAACTGTCAAACCCCGCCCTTCCCTTTGCCCCACCCACACAGTCACAAGCCCCTCCTACTATCACCACACCTCTACTGGCCTATCTTCCCTCTGCCACACCCATACCATCATGTACCCCTGTCCCAACTCACAGTACAGGGTATGTGTCCTATGAAGAAGCTCTGAATCTGGGGCAAGACAAGATATTGTCATGAATCTTAATATTGACTGCCATTCCTGGACATGTCACCCATCTTACTGGTTGCCGAAAGACGAAGACTGTTTGTGAAAATGAAACAATCATAATTTTATCTTCTGTGCCTAAGAGAAACTACTCTTCCCAAGGATCACTTCTTTAAAAAGTAATATATCAAACTGTGTGCATCTGTTAAAATAACCAAAGGAAATATTTCGTGAAGACATGTTTAATGAACAAAAATCCATGTGTCAAACTCCCAACAAACAACATCCAACCAATATTCAGATCACCCATCAACTGATATCTTTGACCAAAACTGAAACATAAAAAAATTACGAAAACAAATTCATTGTCCAAAAGAAACATCTCTCAGTAGTGTATGTGATCATTGTGATGCGATTACAGCCTGGCACTCAATAAGTGTCTGGATGGCTGCCTTGGAAGATTGTTCCACTCTTCAGGAAGAAGTTCCTGTAGATTTGCCGGAGGGACTGGGTGTCCTGTGAAAGCTATCTGCAGCTTGTTCCACATGTGTTCCATTGGGTTGTGGTCTGGTGACTGGGTTGACCACTCCATAAGCGCCAACTTTGCTAGCACAATGATGTAGTGTCTTATCATCCATGAGGATGAAGTCTGGTCCCTTTGTACCCCCATACCCATTCAGAATGTCATCCCTGTAGCGCACACCCGTAATCGCGCCCTGCTGTAGGACATGGACATCGGTTCTTCCATCTCTACTGATCCCACCCCAAATCATCTTTGAGCCCCTCTCATATTCGGCTACATTGAAATCCTGGAATCCTGGAATCACACTGTGGTTGACACCAAAGACGTTTGCAACGTGACGTTGTGTTGACCCAGTTTCAAGCATGCCTTTGTATCTGGCTACTTCTTCGGTTGTCAGTGCTTAAGTGCATTCAGTTGTTATTATCGGGCACGACAAAGTCTGGACAGTATCTCGATTCATCTGGATTCATCTGTGTTGCAATCCTCAGAAGGAAGTGTTGTTGTGCTCTCTGATAATGACGTGCAATGATTTTGTCACGATACATCCAAAAACAGGTTTTCCAGGACCTCTTGCACCTTGTGCCCATGACTGCACGCCTCTGTACGTTCATCATGAAACTGAGGTCCCAAAAGGGGTTACCCTGCGATGATCAGTGTCTACTGTGATATTTCAATCTTCATTTGTTGGATATTTTGAGATCAACAAAACATGATCCTTAGCAAACTTTGAGTGCTATAGTTCAGAGTGTCTGCAGTGTTAAACATTAAATAAATTCCAAGTCTAATATGCTCACTGTGATCGGAGACAGAATACAAATTGAGCAACTGTCGATGAGTTTAATAGCCAAAGTCAATACTATCAGCTATATCATGCATTGTTGATATATGGGGGAATAATTCTTCCAGTTTTTCTGCAAAATATTAACATCAGGGCATGGTCTAAATGCCACTTATGATATAAATTCATATTCTCTTTATTATTAACTACATCCATACAAAAAAAATCATTTTTGAAATATTACCATCTGTCATGGACTGTTTTGTCTCATATGGTCGGGCAGGCAAGAGTTTTCAATGATGCCACCTGCCACACTCCTTTCAGAGGCAAAACTCAAAACTGGAAATTTGTTTGAAACACTCTATGTTTTAAGAAATGTCAACAAGACTGATATGAAAGCTATGCTTGTGATGAGGACCCTACTAGATGAGTGAGTGAGTGAGTGAGTGAGTGAGTGAGTGAGTGAGTGAGTTGGGTTTAATGCCGCTTTTAACATTATTCCAGTTATATCACGGCGTGTCAGCTTAATGTGGGAGGAAAGCCTGAAGTGATGCAGGTCTCAGACGTTTACCACTTCGGTGAAACCCACGAGCACGGGTATGGTGCTGACAAACCTAGAAATATAATTGGAGCGAACCGGAATTCGAACCAACAATCATAGGTTTCCAGCGTACCCTTTTGACACAACTTACACAGCAAATCCAGCGCCTGAGACAACTGGGCCACCCGTGCCCCCTTCTAATTTCCAGTGTAATCAATGTCCATTTTTCTCTTGCTTTTTACCAGACCCTACATTCATCCCCAGTTTTGGGGTCGTAGACGTTTACCACTTCGATGAAACCCACGGGTATGGTACAAACCTAGAAACATAATCGGGGCGAATCGGGATTCGAACCTACAATCATAGGTTTCTTGCATGCCCAAGGGACACAACTCTGCACAGCGAATCGTGGCGCCTTGGACGACTGGGCCACCCGTGCCCCCTACTAAATGAACAGGAAGACAAGAATTGCATACATATAAAAATCATATATCGATAAAAGCTATTTGGAAGAATGTAATTTGAGTTTTGCCTCCCAACATTATATCACTGCCGTTAAGCCATGATACATCTCATCTCCAGATACCATTCTTAGATTGATGGTATTGGAGAATTTATGAGTGCTTCCGGTGAATCTGTCTTTCACTTTACTATTTTATTGCTCATTGGGCATTTCCACTTTTGTTGGCAACTGATTGGTTGTTGCAGAAGTAACTTCACCCTAAGTATTTCTGAGCCTTGTAAAGTCACAGTGTATCATTCACAAACTAGATATTTGATCTTGCTGTAATATGTACGACAATCACATGATACTTGTATAGCTAGCTCATCACTGATACATAATGCCTTGTAGCTGACATCATTATTTAATCTATTGAATGTGCAGTTTATCATTATTTATCTGACTTCCAAGACTGTGACATCTTTCTTAGATAGTAGGGCTGGGACGAGTCCAAATTTACTAACCGGGTACCTGTCCCCCTATTACCCGGGTACCCGACCCCCTATTACCTGACCCTACCCAGGTACCCACTGTTGGTCTCAAGTTGGGTACAAATGTTGAATTGGGAACTGTTTTACTGTAGCCCTGGCAAAAAGTATTTAGATATGGTACAAAACGATCTGATCGTGCATACACTGAAGTTGACTGAAGCTTTAACTTTTCTCAAAGTAAAGTCAGAAGGAATGTGTGCGTTGTCAGAAAGAAATGCAAACATTAGCGACTTGTACTGGTGTAACCATGGAATTTTATTGATAGTCATTAAACAATTCATCACATGCCTACCTAACCTACTCGGGATCCACGAGACCCGAGTACCCAAGTTACCCGTCCTAGCCCTATTAGACAGCAATATATCTTAGATATTAATATATTGACAAAAGCTTTCTTAGACAGTAATATACTGACTAAGGATACTGGCTAAAACTGTGAACTATGTATTTATTGACTGAGCAGTGTCAATGCATTACCTCCCTATCATGGCTGATCAAGTGTGGTGGGCATTGACGAGGACAATCTCTCTACACCTACCATTGGGTTTTTGTCTATTATTTGCCAACCACCGGAAAAGTAAATGAGCTCAAACATCAAAACCATTTGAATAATATTCAAAAATAATTAGCGAAATCCAAAGGACTGTGGATGGATTTTTTTCAATTTAATGAAAATAATTTATGTTTTTTTGCTGATTCTAGAAACACAATTGATGACCTTTACTGATATACAAAAATTGTTTCTAGTATCTTTGATACCTTTCACACACTGCCGCCAAATGCAGTATATTTCCCTAAAAACCTTTTCTTCTCCAGGTCCCTGTTGGAAACTGACAATTTTGAACCAATGCTTGCCGATTTGAAATTCTTGAATATGAAACTCGGAAACTCCAACTTGAGAGTAATTATGAAACAGAAGGCAAGACAAATTGGTTTTGCATGTTTTCTTGAGTAAATAGCCAACAACCACACATTGTTTAAGGTTGATTTCAGGTCAGTTCCCTAAATACCAACAGAAATGTTTATAAATATTGTTTAAAAAAAATCATGAATAGTTTTATTTTGTTAGATATGTATATCAACCAACATTTCATGAATATTTTTGTAATAACACTGGACCAGAACAAATTTGATAAATTACATGTACTTTTCTTACCATCTTTCTTTTCACTTAAATATAATATGACAACAATTATTTCTATATCATGTTGTCATGATGTAGTCATGACGTCAAACACTGGATTGTCTGGACCGGATTCGATTTATTACAGACCGCCGTCATATAGCTAGAATATTGCTGAGTGCGACGTTAAATAACAAACAAACAAACAGGAGTGATCACTTTCTGAGGATGTCCACCAGTCTGTATTGAGAGTATTTCTAAAGTCTATATTATTTAATCTTATTGTCCAAATAAAAAGTGAGTGAGTGAGTGTGGTTTAACGCCGCTTTTAATAGTATTCCAGTTATATCACGGCGTGTCAGCTTTATGTGTGAGGAAAGCCCGAAGTGATGCAGGTCGTAGACGTTTACCACTTCGATGAAACCCACGGGTATGGTACAAACCTAGAAACATAATCGGGGCGATCGGGATTCAAACCCACAATCATAGGTTTCTGGCGTGCCCAAGGGACACAACTCTGCACAGCGAATCGTGGCACCTAAGACGACTGGGCCACCAGTGCCCTGTCCAAATGAAACAGTAATGGAGGTTGTGTGCATTAGTAGCAACCATGCCAATTTCATACTTTACTCCAGAGCCATGTTGAAGATTGTGTTTGTTTGTTTGTTATTTAACACCACACTCAGCAATATTGCCTTTTACGGCAAGCATGGATTGCTGAAGACCTTTTCTAACCTGGATGTACACGGGTGGCATGTTGAAGATAATCCATCATGTTAATAGCTCCACATAGTACTGGTAGTGTTTAACTTTTTTAAACTATATGTGGATGAAATGTTTATCTGTAAGAAACATCATAATATATATATGTTAGCCGTACGTTAGCAATGGGGATGCAATACAGGGGACCCGTGAACATCCGGGGTCAAATAGGTCTTCAGCAACCCATACTTGCCGTACAAAGAGACTATGCTTGTCGTAAGAGGCAACTAACGGGATCGGGTGGTCAGGCTCGCTGACTTGGTTGGTGCATGTTATCGTATCCCAATTGCATGGATCGGTGCTCATGATATCAATCACTGGATTGTCTGGTCCAGACTCGATTATTTACAGACCGCTGTCATATAGCTGGAATATTGCTGAGTGTGGCATTAAACAACAAACAAACAAACTAAAAAAAGCAATACAGGGACATCACTGAAGTTCAAGGAACATTGAGGCACTATATTCCCTTGTGCCTTTGCCGTAAACAACACGCAGCCTCACATAAAATAGGAATTTTTCCAATTCCCTTTTTGGTCCAGACTCGATTATTCACAGACCATGTCATCCAGTCGGAATATTGCTGATTGCGGCTTTAAACAACAAACAAACAAAAACCACAAACTTCCATACAGAACAGATCGAGTTGTGCAGTGATACAACACAGGCGTCCTCAACAGGGGATACGACAGTTATACACTGAGTCATAGTAGCATCACCATAGAGTGAGTGAGTGAGTGAGGTTTTATGCTGCTTTTAGCAATATTCCAGCAATATCACGGCGGCGGACACCAGAAATGGGCTTCACACATCGTACCCATGTCGGGAATCGAATCCGGGTCTTCGGCGTGACTAGCGAACACTTTAACAATTAGGCTACCCGACCGCCCCCACCAGTCATGTAATTGTGACGCTGTATGTATGAATGCACACATTTCCACACAAACAAACTCGCAATATTTAGATACTATTTGTGAGAGATGAAAATACTTATTTTCATGACAGAATAATGACATTTTATGATAAAGAGGTTATCACACTTGTGAGTGAGTGAGTATGGTATTACGCCGCTTTTAAGCAAAATTCCAGCAATACCACAGCGGGGGACACCAGAAATTGGCTTTACACATTTCCTTGTTTACACACTTGTGTGTTTTGGTGTGGTAAATATTCTGTATGAGGAATAAACATTACATTTAGCAAACCTGGGCAGGATATTTACCATTCCAAAACACACAATTACCGTATTCGACGTAATAAGCGCCCCGCTCTAATAAGCGCCCAAGGCGATATTTGCTAATATATTGGCTAGTGAACAATCCCAATTAGCAGCCCTTCCGATTGGTCAATGTACAAAATACTTATTTATTTGCGTATAATACGCAACCGTGTGTTATATGCACTCTTAATTATGGGCATTTAAATTCTGGAAAAATATATCTGTATGTAAACATTTCAGGCTGTCAGCATAAACCACGAAATTTATCTTTCAACTGGTTTTTTTTCCCCAAAATAATATTCTAATAAGAGACCCCTATTTCTAATTTTGAATGCGCCCTGGGCGCTTATTACGTTGAATACGGTAAACTGTGGCTGGTTTCTCTGGGAGCATCACTATAAAACTAGCATAAGCAGCCACACACTCAGCGATAGAAATTGGCACAAGTCCTCTTTTCCTTGCCAAACTGCCCACTTGTTAAGGAAAAGTAGAAATTTGGCATTTTTTAGGGTTATGCTATATGTTATCATTATAAAGACTAGCAGACTAAAAATTTAAGTTTCTATGGCTTCTCGCCTCGCACCTCGCCATACAAGTTAAAGAATCTTGAACATGCCATTAAACCTCATTTCCCCTCACCTCAAACCACTACTAAAGGGTTTTCAAATAAAGTCTACAACATACATGCATTTTCAAACTTATATTCTTATTTCCAGTGAGTGAGTTGTGTTTAACGCCACTTTTAACAGTATGCCAGTTATATCGCAACGTGTCAGCTTAATGTGGGAGGAAAGCCCAAAGTGATGCAGGTCTCAGACGTTTACCACTTCGGTGAAACCCACAAGCACGGGGATGATGCTGACAAACCTAGAAACATAATCAAGTCGAACCGAAATTCGAACCAACAATCATAGGTTTCCAGCGTACCCTTTTGACACAACTTACACAGCAAATCCAGCGCCTGAGACAACTGGGCCACCCGTGCCCCCTTCTAATTTCCAGTGCAATCAATGTCCATTTTTCTCTTGCTTTTTACCAGACCCTTCCTTTAATCCCCAGTTTTGCTGCTTGCTACATGCCGGCTGTGGAATCCGGGCTGCACACAGGGTGCCTCAGACATGCCACACACTGACAACAGAAACTCTAATTATCCATACTTTACAGAAACAAAACAGGGCAATTCATTGATATGGAATAAAATGATGTAAAACAAAATACTGGAAACTGTGACTGGTGATCTCATTGTATGATACCATAAAAAAAATTAAAAATAATAATAAAAATAATTATTATCATCATCATCATCACAATGATGACGATGATGATGATGATGATGATGATAATAAAAATTGTCTACATCTAATTATTTACCAACTTTTAATCAGTTGCAAGAATATATACTTATATATATATACTTAACATTTATGATGGTTTAACAAAATGATTAAAGCTTTAGCCTTCCCAAACTGAAAGTGAAATCATGGGATAAATACCACTGGTTGTTTTTAGAATAAGTACGTGGGAGTTTAGCTGTGTGCCATGGGCTGCCATTCTTACACACCTCTGACCTTAAATCCCGACTATTTGACTTCTTGAGTAATGGCTAGTATATCATCACAAAGAATAAGTTACAGCGAACACTTTCACCAACAGACAGCATAGCGTCAGAGCGGCAATAAACGTTCACACACATGGCATATTTGATCATGACAACAGGGCAGAGGGGGATACCATTGATCAATACAAAACCCTAAATGGAAAAATCTGAATCACTGAATCTCAATGTTAAGAAAGGAACACCATACCTGATGTAACTCTGACCCAGATAACAGTCATAACAAGACAACTTGCATGGTTGTTGGATGTTACGGTGTATTTCGAGGGCATCCCACATGGTAAACATATTTTTTGCATATATCTTGATTTACATGCTAATCAAAATAATATCAAGTGTTTGTTTATTTAGTCTAATTCCCCAAAGCACTATAACTTTGTATGATACTTGCCATTACAGTGCTTTGACTATACTATTTAAAAAGTTGTTGATCTTACCGATTCTACAAGGGCTGGGACAGGTAACTAAGGTACCCGGGTTGGATGGGTACTGAGTAGGACCCAGGTACCCACAGGACTACCCAAACCCGTGGTTAGTCACGTGATATATTGTTTAATGACCAAAAATATCTAGAACTCTATGGTTACACTACAAGTCACTAATGTTCGCTTTTCTTTCTGACTAAGCACCATTCCTTCTGACCTTTATATGTTTGAATAAAAATAAAACTTCAGTCAACTTCAGTGTATGCATGACCAGATGGTTTTATATGTGTATTTCAATACTTTTCACCAGGGCTAAGGTCAAACTATTCCCAATCAGACATTTTGTACCCAACTCTTGAGACATATAGCGGGTACCCGGGTAGGGTCGGGTAATAGCGGGGTGGGTACCCGGGTGGTAACTTTAGACTCGCCCCAGCCCTAGATTCACATATATTATTGATTTGAGTCTTAAATGGATGAGGGGTGCTGTAGTCCTGTGATCTAGTCCCAGACATGTCTGTTATGTCCATCACTGGATTGTGTGCAACATGCTCATGAGCTTCACCAAATCACTTCCGGCTTTCCGCCAACACAAACTGACACACAGTCACGAAGGAAACATTTTTTTAATTTTAGGTTTCACAGATTTATTACATTCCACACAAGTTCAGTTGAAATATAAATAAGAATAAATGTCATTTATTTATTTATTTATTTATTTATTTATTTATTTATTTATTTATTTATTTATTTATTTATTTATTTATTTATTTATTTATTTATTTATTTATTTATTTATTTATTTATTTATTTATTTATTTATTTATTTATTTATTTATTTATTTATTTATTTATTTATAGGAAAGTCATTCTGCTGTGGAGTTAAAACTGCAGCTGGCCTCTTGCCCTTGCCAAACTGCCCAAATAGTTAAAGTATCCTAAGGACCATGCGCAACATCAAAGTGGTATTCAAATGTTGAAGACACCACTTGTATATCTCCCAGGTAACCCTCCCTCCCTCCCCCCCCCCCTCTCTCTCTCTCCCTCTCTTTCTCTCTCCTATTACAGGGGTCTGGAATTGTTTGACTATGCAGTATTAGAAATTGGCACTAGTCCTATAGTCCTTGCCACACTGACCAATAGTTAAGGTATCATAAGGACGAGCTGAAATTTGCCCTTTTTTGCTATATGTTATCATTATAAGGACTAGTGGACTAAAATGGTTAGTTTCTATCACTGCATACTTTCCTCATACCCTATTGAGCTCAGATAATAATACCAATAATAAGGAAGTTGGAAGTTTCTTTTCAGGAAACCTTCACAATGTACATTTGCCTCATGTCGAAACGAATTCTGTTGGAACTTATCCATGGAATAAATTTACAGATAACCTCTTTTTCTTATTTCAATAATTTATTCATGTGTTTCATTGTTATTATCAATAGTATCAGTCCATTGCTTTCAGTCCAGAAGGAGGATGGAAAATGCTAAAAAAGAAGACAGATAACATCAGGACGCACAACCCTTAGTGGCTTTAGTACCTGCTGAGATTGTCTAACGGTGTGTGGACTATAACAGTAAGCAGGTAGAAGGAACTATTACTCTAAATCAGCATGTTACAATCACTATGTATAAAGGCTGTGGAGACTGACGATCTTCAGGCCCTGCTTGGGACCACAGCTGTGCTGCTGTTGTAGCATCACCTGTATTGTGCTTGGACCACTGTCTGCTGTTGTAGCCTCACCTGTATTACGCTGGGACAATTGTCTGCTGTTGTTGCCTCACCTGTATTGTGCTGGGACCACTGTCTGCTGTTGTATCCTCACCTGTATTGCCTGGGACCACTGTCTGCTGTTGTAGCCTCACCTGTATTGTGCTGGGACCACTGTCTGCTGTTGTAGCCTCACCTGTATTACGCTGGGACAATTGTCTGCTGTTGTTGCCTCACCTGTATTGTGCTGGGACCACTGTCTGCTGTTGTATCCTCACCTGTATTGCCTGGGACCACTGTCTGCTGTTGTAGCCTCACCTGTATTGCCTGGGACCACTGTCTGCTGTTGTAGTCTCACCTGTATTGTGCTGGGACCACTGTCTGCTGTTGTAGCCTCACCTGTATTGGGTTGGGATCACTGTCTGCTGTTGTAGCCTCATCTGTATTGTGCGGAGACCCCTGTCTGCTGTTGTAGCCTCATCTGTATTGTGCTGGGACCACTGTCTGCTGTTGTAGCCTCACCTGTATTGGGTTGGGATCACTGTCTGCTGTTGTAGCCTCATCTGTATTGTGCGGAGACCCCTGTCTGCTGTTGTAGCCACACCTGTATTGGGCTGGGACCACTGTCTGCTGTTGTAGCCTCACCTGTATTACGCTGGGACAATTGTCTGCTGTTGTTGCCTCACCTGTATTGTGCTGGGACCACTGTCTGCTGTTGTATCCTCACCTGTATTGCCTGGGACCACTGTCTGCTGTTGTAGCCTCACCTGTATTGCCTGGGACCACTGTCTGCTGTTGTAGTCTCACCTGTATTACGCTGGGACAATTGTCTGCTGTTGTAGCCTCATCTGTATTGTGCGGAGACCCCTGTCTGCTGTTGTAGCCTCACCTGTATTGGGTTGGGATCACTGTCTGCTGTTGTAGCCTCACCTGTATTGGGCTGGGACCCCTGTCTGCTGTTGTAGCCACACCTGTTTTGTGCTGGGACCACCGTCTGCTGTTGTAGAAACACCTGTATTGGGCTGGGACCAGTGTCTGCTGTTGTAGCCTCACCTGTATTGTGCTGGGACCCCTGTCTGCTGTTGTAGCCTCACCTGTATTGGGCTGGGACCAGTGTCTGCTGTTGTAGCCACACCTGTATTGTGCTGGGACCACCGTCTGCTGTTGTAGAAACACCTGTATTGGGCTGGGACCAGTGTCTGCTGTTGTAGCCTCACCTGTATTGTGCTGGGACCACCGTCTGCTGTTGTAGAAACACCTGTATTGGGCTGGGACCAGTGTCTGCTGTTGTAGCCTCACCTGTATTGTGCTGGGACCCCTGTCTGCTGTTGTAGCCACACCTGTATTGTGCTGGGACCACCGTCTGCTGTTGTAGAAACACCTGTATTGGGCTGGGACCAGTGTCTGCTGTTGTAGCCTCACCTGTAGAGTTCTTGGTCCTGGATACACCATCTACAATGAGGGCTCTGGTGCTGCTGCTTCTCTGTGTCTGGTGCAGCTACAGTCATCAGGGGACAGATGGGTTCACCTCCAGCCCAGGGCAGACTGGATCAGGTGAGTAAGACAATAAAGACATGCCTTTGAAGGGATAAGTCAAGGGCTGTGAATGGGGTATTTGGTAGCAAATCATAACATCGGTTTCATGGAGCAGGCAGTTGGGAATAATGAGATTGGACATGGGGGCTGAATGATAGCTTGGAAAAGGTGAGGTGAAATGGGGTGTAACATCACATTCAAGATTATTGCACTTATATAGGAACGTGCATGAATGTGTGTGTGTGGCTGCTTGTGCTAGTCTAGACCAATGTCAAACTTATAGTGTTAGCACACTGAGATACCATGCCACAGTTTAACATGAATACCCCACTCAGACACAGTATACTGACTCTGAGCCAACCAATCCTTGTTTTAGCCTCTTAATGCCGAGGGCCAGACAATAAGAAAAGGAGATAGTAATGTAGGCTATGGGGATTGAATATTAGCTTAAACATAGAGAATATGAGGTAGGATAAACATTGTTTTTCGTGCATACTTATCACTTGTTTCCTGTAATCAGTGTATATTTGTCCTTGTAAACAGTATATATAAATATATATGGTATATGTTGACCTCTAGAAGTTATGATTCATTGTGTTGTTGACATTGACTAATGGAGAGTTTAAATTGGGAAATAGTTAACAGGACACAATGACATGGAATGATGCAGCTGTGACTGTTTGTTAGCTGAACATTAACCTGGACTGACTCATAACAAATTATAAACAATATGTACACTGTATATCTGAATCCTGGCTTCCATTTCATGAACTACCGTATTCGACGTAATAAGCACCCTGCTCTAATAAGCGCCCACGGCGATATTTGCTGATATATTGGCTGGTGAACAATCCCAATTAGCACCCCTTCCGATTGATCAATGTACACAAGACTTATTTATTCGCGTATAATAAGCACTCATGTGTTATATGCACCCTTAATTATGTGCAATTAAATTCTGGAAAAAAATATCTGTCGTACATAAATATTTTAGGCTGTCAGCATAAACCACAAAATTTATCTTTCAACTCAGTTTTTTTCACTAAAACAATAATCCAATAAGAGCCCCCGATTTCTAATTTTGAGAGCGCCATGGGCGCTTACTATGTCGAATATGTTTCTTATTTGTTGTGAACGAGATGACAGTATGATGAAGGAGTAGTTTGGAAATGACATGAAGGCTTACTGAATCTATCAGGCTTATTGTGTGTCGATTAGAGGTTAATTTCTAGTAAGATGTCTGAAGAAAAGGTGGTGGGGGGAGGGCCTGCACCCTTATCCCAACACATCTCCCTTCCCAAGTCCCAAGCACATGCTCACCAGCAGTTAAGGTAAACTGTTAGGTGTTGGATGGCACAATTTGTTGTGTGTTTAATGTGGGTGCCCCACATCCGATATGCTTGACCAAAACATTCAAACACTCTATTGTTTAAGTTTATCAAGTTTTATTGAGCTGAACTGAAGTGAACTGAAAAATCTGGATGAAAACGGGTTAATGTACCGTATTCGACGTAATAAGCGCCTATGGCACTCTCAAAATTAGAAATAGGGGGCTCTTATTAGAATATAATTTTGGTGGATAAAAAAAAGAGTTGAAAGATTGTAAATTTTGTGGTTTATGCTGACAGCCTGAAATTATATAAAAGAAGAATCTGTGCGTTTTATATAAGATAGATATATTTTCGAGAATTTAATTGCCATAGTTACGAGTGCGTATTATACACGAATAAATAAGTCTTGTGCACATTGATCAATTGGAAAGGGTGCTAATTGGGATTGTTCACTAGCCAATATATTAGCAAATATCGCCATGGGCGCTTATTAGAGCGGGGTGCTTATTACATCGAATACGGTAATAATTATATATCATGTCCCTATGTTGTTTTCATGGTACCTGGGGGGCAGTAGGGTAGCCTAGTGGTTAAAGCGTTCACTGTCAAGCTGAAGGCCCGAGTTCAATTCCCAACATGGGTAAAATATGTGAAGCCCATTTCTTGTGTCCCCGTCGTGATATTGCTGGAATATTGCTAAAAGCTGCGTAAAACAGTACTCACTCACTCACTCACTCACTCACTCATTTATGGTACCTCAGTAGACAAAAAGACTGCAATACTGATATGTTCGCACAGGCAATATTGTGTTCAATACATTTGACAATTTTAACCAAGTAAATTTACCACTAGTAGGGCATATCCTATCATAAAGAATCCAGCAATTTTCATTCAAGTTGACCATCATCTAAGAGGATGAATCATTAACATTGCTGCAACCTTTAAGCATCAGATCTGGGCCAGGTAAACCACAGGTTGATACATGAGTAGAAGCCCTTGCCACTGATGTGATGACACACATTCAGCAGGGTCATACAGTATAACTCCCACTTTAGTAGACTCGTCAAACAAGCAGGGTACGTTCAGGGGACCTCCAATCTCATTAAAATCAGATCTTAGTTCTCGCTGCCGCTAAACAAAGATCTGAGGACATCCCATTACGGGTCACGTCAGAATGACCTTTCTCGAATTTTGACTGACCAATGGAATGACTGACAAGAAATCGACATTAGCCAATCAGAAGGCAGCTTTCTCGAGCTTACGACACTAGTTAACTGGCGACTACGCTTCGAAACATATTTTGACGTATTCTCGATTAAAAAAATTAAAACTGATAAGAAGAACACTCTGGAATGGCTTATAGATGTCCTAGATTGTATGGATATAATCATAAAACCCGTAACTGTCGTTCGGAATACCCCGTGTCAAATATTTCGTGGTTGCATGATTAGAAAACACGTTCCGACTGTCACTTTCATGATCTGGTAAGCAATGCTCTGATTGGTCGGATGAAAGGTCGTTCTGACGTGACCCCTAATGGGATGTCCTCAGATCTTTGTTTAGCGGTAGCGAGTACAAAGATTGGATTTTAATGAGATTGGGGGACCTCCTCCTCACCAGAATCATAACTAGAGACCCATTATCTCCGGTTTATTGCTGTGTATAAGGCGAGTTTTTCGTACCTTAGAAATGTCAACTGAAGGCTTTTGTTTAATATCAACACACATGAGGCCTTAGTTTACTTCAAACTTTATAAACCCTGATAAATCCTAAACCATAGAGGGTTTAAATGTTCTGGTGAGGTATGTTCTTCACATGGGCCTCTTAAAGTGCACAATATGCCATCATGCAACAACTTGTTCTAGTGCATACATTTGGGATTTTGGTTACTGTTTCAATCCATGTACGAGTATTTCCTGGTAGAAGAGGATGGAGAGATGCAAGGGTGCCCCACCATGTCACTGAGTCGGACCTGATCCATTTACTCACCCCATACAACACGTCATGTTACTGGGGAGGTATCATAACCCAGAGTCTCCATGATGGGAGCAAAGATGTAGCCATGCATTGATGTTGAAGGAACAGTGGCAGTATCAGCGTCAGGAGATGTCAGGGTTCTTAACCATGTCCATGGGCCTGACCACCCGATCCATTTAATCAACTCGTACTACAAGAATTGGTTACTGGGGACCCAATATAACCCAAATCCATGTATTTCCTGATGTTGAAGGAACAATGGCAGTATCAGGGTTGGGAGATGGTGGAATTCCCCACCATGTCCATGGGCCTGACCACCCGATCCATTCAGTCACCTCGTACGACAAGTATTAGCTACTGGAGACCTATAATATCCCAAATCCATGTATTTCCTGATGTTGAAGGAACGCTAGCAGTATCTGGGTCGGGAGATGTCGGGGTTCCCAACCAACAGCCTCTGATACTGGGATGTAACTACACTGTGAGACCAGGGGAGAATGTGACAGAGTTCCGCTGGAGCAGGGTGGACGGCGGCACCACAGTGGACATCGTCAGGGGCACAGTGGATCCACCCACAGCTACATTTTTAGATTCCTGGCAGGACAAGGCATGGTTTACTGGTGACTACACATCCTCTCTGAACATCATGTTGAAAGTCTTTCAGGTGAGGCCCAGCTATGCTGGGTCATACAGGTGTACAGTGGGTGGAGCATCTGGTGCTGCTGATGAAGTGGAGGTCACTGCTTCCATACTGAGTAAGTATTGCAACAGTCTGTTTGGTTTTAACTTCATTTTGAGAGCATGTTGCTAATGCCACTGTCAGCAATATTGTGTTATGGATAACAACATCTTTATTATACTGTGATAACTATCAAAGTGTAGTAAAGAAGTTGTTATGCATAAAACAAACTTGTTTAATACCATATACGACGTAATAAGCGCCCAGGGTGCTCTCAAAATTAGAAATAGGGGGCTCTTATTAGAATATTATTTTGGTGAAAAATTGAAAGATCGTAAATTTTGTGGTTTATGCTGACAGCCTGAAATGTTTATATACGACACATGTATATTTTTCCAGAAATTAATTTCCCATGATTAAGGATGCATACAACACATGTATTATACACAAATAAATAAGTCTTGTGTACATTGATCAATCGGAAGGGGTTCTAATTGGGATTGTTCACTAGCCAATATATTAGCAAATATCGCCCTTGACACTTATTAGAGTGGGGCGCTTATTATGCTTATTACGTTGCATATGGTATATCAATAACATCCAGTAAACAATAAAGGCTGGACCGGCAAATCATTGACTGATGGGAGGAAATCACAAAGTGACCAAAGTTTTCATCTGGTGAAACCCCAGGTTGTTTAACTGCACCATGCATGATATAAATCTGGAAAGCTGACAACTAAGGGACATAACTCTGCACACACAGATGTTGGGCCTCAGATCACTCGGCCACAGAGCGTCTACTACTTTATTTGGTAACCAGTTGAGCACAACCCCAACGTGGGACTAAAGTTCACTTCTCCTGTCTCTGTCACAGGTCACATCACTGACGCAGGTCATACATGTTGTTTTCACCAATGGTGACAACTGGATGTTATCACAAATTTATGGCACTGATCAGTGACAAAGTTTTTAAAGTGAAACAGTTTTTGAACAGTTACCTGGGGCTTAGTAATTTGCAATCTAACACTCTTACAATTACTCGATCCCCATTCACTCTTATTATGATACATGGTTTAACAGTACCATACTCAAGCTCATGGTTTAACAGTACCATACTCAAGCTCATGGTTTAACAGTACCATACTCAAGCTCATGGTTTATAATGGAAGTCATGTACAGTATTTAAACAATTTACTCACAAGATAGTTTTGGGGCACACATGGTCCAGCTGTCTTTGGAATCCACAAGTCAATTTGCAGAATTGCGTTCCTTTGACATTACAGAATCGGATGATCATTGGTTCAAATCCTAGGTTCGCCTGGATATTATCTCTGGTTTGTCAGCACTGCATCTGTACTCATGGGTATCCATGAAGTGGTAAACCTGCTTCCGACTCTCCACAGCTTTAAAAACCAATCACCACTTCATTCCACACTTTACTTCTTTATTCGTAATGTAAACGCCAGGTATAACTTGAATACTGTTAAAAGCGGCGTTAAACACAACTCACTCACTATTCCTAATGTTTATATATAAAATAATGGATGAGTTGAGCCTCTTAACTAAGCTTCAAAAGAATATATTAGTAAAAGATGAAATACCATGCAGAAGTTTACGTAAAACATCGTCATGGTCTGTACACTTGATTAAGATGTTTGCATTCCCATCAGCTGAATTATTTCATCTTTTCCAGTAATAAACATGCATCAGGATGTGAACAGTCAGTTTAACATGAGGTCAACCATGAAGGATATGTAGCCACTACTAAATACAGGGTAGAATAGGTCTTCAGCAACCGAGCTTGCCGTAAAAGGTGACTATGCTTGTCGTAAAAGGCGACCACCGGGATCGGGTGGTCAGGCTCGCTGACTTGGTTGATGCATGTCATCGATCCCAATTGCGTGGATCGATGCTCATGATATTAATCACTGGATTATTTACAGACCGCCGTCATATAGCTGGAATATTGCTGAGTGTGGCGTTTAATAAACAACACAACCAACAAACCAACTAAATACAGTATCTATTGGGACATTGACCTGCATACATTTGTTTTAGAATTCACTTCAAGATTTTTTGCACTTAATGAGGTATAAATATGTGTGCACACTTGGTACTTCTTCCTAGCTGAAGGCAATGATACAAAGTCAGTGACATCTTTCAGTACAATAACACGAATGGTAGCCCTGCCTGCTTTATTATCAGCCCATCTTCCCGAGGCAAGAGCGTCCACTACCCTTTTTATCAAAGTCTTGTTTCCACCCTTGCCACATCAAGCCCACTTTCCTGTGCTAAATATGACTGGACTATCACACATATCGATAGTCCAATCAGAGAACATTTTACAAAATCAACATCCACGACTGGTACACCTTCATATGAAAGTGATTTACCACTCCCTGTCTTTGTTGACACAAACATTTTTCTTTTTCATCTTTTAAACCCCCCAATGATTGCTTATGTTTTTGTGTCACAGATGAAATTGCGAATGTTTTCGTTATCTGTTCGACGAGGTCAGAGCCTATGTAGTCGCCATTTTTGTGAAGCTATACGAGATAAGAACTGAGATCTGATTGGACATCACGTTTTCATTGCATCATTGCCAGGTGGCGCCAGAGTGGAGCCAAGTAAAGTAGCTTGATGTGGCAAGGGTGGACACAAGGCTTTGATATAGGCTGGTGGACATGCCTGCCTCGGGAAGATGTTATCAGCCAGTCAGGAAACAGTTGTCGCTAGTGGCCTAATTGTTTCAGGTTTTTGGAAACATAAAAACAAAAAATTGCTTGGTTACCAAATCAAATACCATGAAATGACTTGATGTTTAATGCCACATTCAGCAATAATCCAATTATATGATGATGGCCTGTAAATGATCAAGTTTTGATCAGACCACGGACGTACATACAATATATGTATATACGTCTTTGATCAGACAAACCAGTGACCAGCCCATGCTGCCAGGACACTATGCCACACAATCAAGCAGGTCAAGGATCCTGACCACTGGATCCATATACTCACCTCTTACAACCAGCATAGGTAGCTGGTGATCTACTCTAACTGGGATCCCAGCAGGGTGGTAATACACAGTTCATATAAGTTGTGATGGATAGTGGGGCTTATCAAGACATTACATGATGAGGTGAGGTGAAATGGGGTTTAACGTCGCGTCCAAGATTATTGCACTTATATAGTGACGTGCATTGTTCGGATTGATGCCGATTTGTAGTGCTAACCCCCTGAGATACCATGCCGCAGTTTAACATGAATACCCCACACAGTATACTGACTCCGAGCAGACCAGTCCTTGTTTTAGCCCCTTAATGTCGAGCGCCAGACAGGGTTACAACAAGTACCATCTTTTAACGTCTTTTGGTATGACGCAGCCGGGGATCGAACCCCGGACCTTCCGCTCTCCGGGCAGACGCTCTACCATTAGACCACGGAGGCGGTCACATTACATGGGATTTTGAGATAAGGATATAATAATGCAGTGACTTCCATGATTCAGCAGTATTACATCTTCCTGAAACAGGGACTTAACTGACTCTTAAAGTCGTTTCCACCATTGCCGAACTAGGCTGGAATTTTGGGGCTCAATTGTAGCTTCACCAGCAGCTATTACGAGTTATGTCCCTTCTATGTCACTCCTATTGACCAATCAGATTCCACCTCTCATATCACTTGCATTTGCTTCAAACAATGGTAGTGCCCAGATGATCAGGGCATTGTTCCACAAAGCGATCTTAGCGCTATGACTATCGAAAGCCAGTGTTAAAGTATGGGAGTTACGATCACCTTAGCGCTAAGATGGCTTTGTGGATCGGGGCCCTGATCGATAATAAAGATCCTAATTGTACTCCTAATATGAGGATTACCTCGGGAAGTGTATCAAATCACTAGATTAAAATAATGAAAAGATTTGAAAAATATCTGTCAACACCCATGTGATGGTACACATGCCTTGCAAATCCTGCAGTTGACCGAAATCTGCACAGCAGTCGCCTTATTCTTTGTTAACCGGATGTCAGTTTCGTTACGCGATTCTGATTGGACTATGCATAGACTCGTTAGGCCAGCCAACATGTAACTCAGAAATTCCAGCCCATGTTGGCAACTGGACTTTTATGGTCATGTAACTCCCTTGCTTCAGGAAGATGTAGTATTATTGCATGAAAATTACTGACATGTTAATATTCTTGATACTTAAGCTTGTAAACATAATTGCATGCCTGAGTCGTGTTCAGCCTGTTGTATAGTAATGGAGCCCCAAGTTTTATTCCTCACATTAGTATAATTCTGCGATCTGGTTGGGGTATATCTTTGACATGAATAATAATTACCACTAACATACAGAATTGCTAAAAAATACATGATTGACAGTGTGTCCAGGAAAAGAGGTAAAGCGAAGAACATATTATTCAGTGGATCTCAGAAACTGTTTTTAGCGCATAGTCTTATATTGTTTGTGTTCATAATTTTGTTTGAATTAGCATGGCGATGAAAAGTATTCTTCATTAAAATATGCAAAAAGACAAACACACACTTGAGAAAAACATTATCTAGAATTTCAAAACTCATCACACAGCTCAACGGTCCCCTCTGTGTTTTCTCTAAATGCTCGTGCAGGTCATCCCAACTTGACCATTAGCATGCAGCTGGTAATAGGAACATTTCACCGGAGTTCACCCTCAGTAGATGGAACAAGCTGCTACCTGACACAAATCATGTACAACTAATAGACACGTGAGACAAGACATGCTGTTTACAATGTAAATACTGATTTTCAGAATGGAAATCTGATTCACAAGGATCTTGAAGTATTTCAGGCCAGTTAAAGTCATGATACAAGATACCCTTTGTGCACTTTGTGAAAGCTGTGTAATTAAGCATAATGTGGGTCAGTCCCTCACAGAGTAAAGTACAGGAACAGCATGACATGTCCACCTGCTCGTTATCCAAGGTCCTTGTCCTTTAACAGCCTGCTCTCATTTTCTATTTTCATCATATCGGTCTTACAAAATACATTTTGCACCCATTCATGCGTCATTTTATCCTCTAATCGAAGACATCCTTCCGCTTGATTGTCGGTGAGGTATTTTTATGACCTATATAAGTGAAATACATACATATGTTAGTAGACAGCTGTCA
Organism: Haliotis rufescens; assembly: GCF_023055435.1. NCBI lineage: Eukaryota > Metazoa > Mollusca > Gastropoda > Lepetellida > Haliotidae > Haliotis > Haliotis rufescens. The sequence continues at coordinate 39,199,064 of NW_025963890.1, forward strand.
ATCTGTCAGTATTCTGAAGGGGAAGGGTCATCTCTGTGTTGTCAGGGAGGGGCTGGACTGAAGTCGCTGGGTCACATCTCACCATGGGACACTGCAATGTAGCTGTTTCATCTACATCAATTAACATGACAACAGTGCCACTTTGATAGATTTGTTTCGTATCTACACTTTTGAATGAGTGTAACCATCTTACTGCATTTATGAAAAATTCAAGGCCTTAAGTTAGAGGTACCAGTATTCATTTTCCAACAAAAATGGAAACTACAAATAAATAACCTACAATCACTGTAAGCACTCTGACGATGACATCCAGATAAATGTGTTCTAATTAAAGGACTCAATGTGAGTGAGTGAGTGAGTGAGTGAGTGAGTGAGTGAGTGAGTGAGTGAGTGAGTATGGTTTTACACCGCTTTTAGCAATGTTTCAGCAATATCACGGCGGGGAATACCACAGAAAATGGGATTCACACATTGTACCCATGTGGGGAATCGAACCCGGGTCTTTGGCATTATGAGCCAACGCTTTAACCACTAGGCTACCCCTACGCCCCAAATCAACATGAATGAAAAATCTAAATTTAAAACTCTAAATGAGAAATTTGAAGTCTTTTGGACAAATATCTTTGAAGCAGCTTCTCTGTGGAACGAGGTATGTAGGTATGTAGCTCCATCAGCAATCACCAGGGGAGTTGGAATTTGGCACATAAAAATACTCTATTATCAGGTTTATTACCAATGTGCATTCATCAGAAAATCACCAATACATTTGTTATGCGGGCAACTGTGTATTACTTTTCTACAATATATTACCTTTTGGATCTATCCAAGGTTTGAAAATGTTTCAATCAGCAGCTTTGATGATTATCACCCTTAGTTTCTCTCAGTTAGTGTCCATCTGTTAATGAGAGCCCTGGATGAATAGAACACTCTGGGTGATGAGTGAACTGACTCAGCAGTCTCAACTGGCTCGGGGAAGCTCGGGAGGTGTGAGGATGTGTATTCAGTCAATCACACACAGAATCAATTAGCTAAAAATCCCATTCATTCTGAAGCTAGGAGCCAGTGAAACACCACGACTAAGCTGATTGATGCTGGGGTCATGAAGTTGCATCACCATCATCTTGATTCAAGCCATTTGAGTATTATGCTAAATGTCAAAAACCTTACAGCACTCCTATGCAGCTTGGGCTGTATACTCCCAAGGGAGTTGAGAATGATAACTGGAATGCAAACAGATCCACTGTTCAGGGAACAAATAAAATCATATTTGAGCAGATATTAGTACCTGGATACCTGCAAGTCTAAATAATAACAACAACAACAACAACAACAACAAAAACAACAACAACAACAACAAATGTCACGCATGCATCCCAAGTACCAAGTTGTCCGACTCCCCATTGTTCTCGGTGCCTTAGGTTTCGTACCTCCCAATCTGTTGACTGACATTGGGAGAGTACCTGGGTTTGCTACCAGGAATACAGCCCTTCTGACAATCTGGGTAATGCAGAAAGCTGCAGTGTTGGGGAGTCTTCACATTCTCTGGAAGGTTCTGGGTGGGTTTGACTAGGCAGCGCTTCCTGGGTGAAGTCCCATTCGCTGTCTGGGCTTATAAATGTTATAAGTTATAAATGGACTTTATTGCATAGTTAACGATTTCCTATTTTTTCAGTTCAAATCTTCATAATCATATATTATATTTTCTTTCTGCAGCTATTGTACCACAAGACCTTTCCCTCCTCATTGGTGATGAGGTGACCTTGACCTGCACTGTGACCTCTGATATATTAAATGCATCCAACATGTACTTCACAAAGAGGCATAACTCAATACAACACACGTGGGACATGTGCAGGAACAAAACTAGGAAGAAGCGATACTTTCAGAAACCAATCAGCAGCGAGTATGTAACAGTCATCAACTCTACCACCATACAGCTGAAGTACAGGACCCAGGTACGATGTGTTTTCTTACATCTGAGGCTCTTAAACTGACATTAGGATATATAAACTCAAAAAGCATATTCTCAAAAAAGCAATAAAAATAAAGTAAAGTAAATTGAGGAGGTAAACTAGGCTCACTGACAAAATAAACATGAATACCATCGATGGTTAATATATGAATAATTACTCATATTCAAGAGATATTAGATTGGTTCGATGCAAAAACGAATATACTGTTATGTTGTGTGAACCAACGCGCACGAACGCATCACATGTGACGTCACAGATCCATGACTCGAGATGCACCACTTGTCTCATGCAGGGTTAGCTTGTAAAGTTTGGAAATCACGTTCAGCATATCGAGATAAGAATAAAGACATTGTTTGTAACACTTGACAGATTGTTAGTTTTGTTATTAAGTGGTACACACTGGAAACATCTCTTCTTAACGTACATACTTCGGTCTATGTTTCTATGGTTTGCACTTCTTTAGGAGGTGAGTATATATGCATCAGTATTGTATGTAGTTGCTGGGAAGTACTTTGTCAGTTGTAATGTTAGTTGTCAATATTGCTATCTGGTTCGTCTCTGCATTGTCAGTTTTATTTGTTTGTGTGCCAATTTACTAGGAGTGTGTTAATGTTATCTCTACATTGTGACTGATATTTTTGCAGGAAGCCAAAGTTGATGAAGGTCACTATCGTTGCTGCTTATGTGAAAATAATCGACCACATGTAGCCTTTTCCAACATCAAACTGTACAGTACGTGAGATGTCTCATACCGATTCTCTTTAAAACATTAACTCCTCCATAGCACCAGGGGCGGCAACGTCCCGAGGCAAGGGAGTTAACTGACTATAAAAGTCCAGTTTCAACCCTTGCCGAACTATGCATAGTTCATTCAAAATGGCGTAATGAATTAGAGATCTGTTCGTAAACAACATTGATTTCAACGTGCAGATTTCAGTCGACCGCAGGATTTGCAAAACATGTATACCATCAACTGGGCGTTGACAGATATTTTGCAAATCTTTTCATGTTTTTAATCAAGGTGCTTAAGTGATTTGATACACTTCACTTGGTAAGACCCATTTAAAACAATATAGATCTTGTTTATCGATCAGATCGTCTGGTTGGGTGCTGCCATTTTGTTTGAAGCAAATGCAAGTGATATGAGAGACTGAGTCTGATTAGTCAATAGGAGGGACATAGAAGGGACATAATTTGTAATAGCCACTGGTGGCACTACGATGGAGCCTTGAAATTCCAGCCTAGTTCGGCAAGGGTGAAAACTGGACTTTTACAGTCAGTTAACGCTCTTGCCTCGGAAAGATGCAGTGGTGGTGAGTTAACCTTGTGGTGAATGTGTTCGCTCACATGTACGATGTGCAAAGCCCAGCTGGCCCCTACTGACACAATGCACAATTGATATTTTGATAAAAGTGACATAAAACCATACTCACTCACTTAGTAACCATGGCAACAGATGAGGATAGGCAAGAGATTATTAGTTGGTTCCATCTTGAGTTATCTAACTTGTGTTTTCACAGACACAATACAGTGAGTACAGTTTCACTATATTTTATGTTCCCAGGGAGAATGGAGCCGGTGACAAATGTGTCGTGTGTGGTGGACAACTGGGCAACCATGACATGCAGCTGGCCATGGGACATCGGTCCACAATCAGACTCAAATATTCATCGAGCTAGACTTAATTGGGGCACAAAGTGAGTAAAGGATTATTTTGTATTGTGCACAAAATCTATGATAATCACAATATCAATCACTGGACTATCTAGTCCAGATTCATTTACATGCCCCTGTCACATAGCTGTAATTTGGCTAAGCCTGGCATTAACAAACAAACAAAGAAACACACCTTGTCCTTTGATTATTATTATACGAGTATCATTCCAGTGGTGTTCCCATCCATGCATGACCTCCAAGACTGGAGGCCATCTCACAGAGATGATGATGATGCACTGTCTAAGTATAAATGTATATGCCACTGCAGTTCTGCAGGTCATTTCTGAGTGTGGTAGCAGTCACAAAGTGATGATATCTTACTGCAATCAGGAGCTTCTCCACTGTGTGGTGGAATGCTGTCAACCACCTGCATGTCGCTGGGTAGCTGATCCAAATGTCTGGTATTGAATCCAGGCCCTGCTGATCACAAGTTGACACCAAAGACGTTTGCAACGTGACGTTGTGTTGACCCATTTTCAAGCATGCCCTTGCATCTACCCAATTCTTTGGTCATCAAACTACATCTTTGATGCTGAGGGTGCAAAAGTGCATTTAGTTGTTGCATACTCAAGAGCTGGTTTTCAAACATGACTGCATGCCTCTGTCCGTTTGTCATGAAATTGAGGTCTTGGGGGTTACCAAATCATTGTGGACCAGGATATTTCAATCTTTATTTGTTGGAAGATTTTTTAATATCATCAAAACTTGATCCTTAGCAAACTTTGACTAGTATATAATACAAAGTATTACCTGTTTTAACAAAATGATAAAATCTACCATGCCTGACATATCATTCCAGTGGTGTTCCCAACCAGGTTTGTGTTGACGACTCTGTACCTGGATCCTGTCACTGGCCAGCTGATAGCTTCAGCATGGGAAGCCTCTACACAATAGTTGTGAACATAACAACATCTGACAATGGCAGCATCCTGGACATGAAAGTGTCAAATCCGTCTGTGGTGAACACAAGTGAGATAGGTAATGATATAGTCTTAATAAATGTTCCTATTTTCCCTAAGTATTTGTTATTAGAATGAAAACTTAAATCCACAAAATCTTTCATAGAGATTCCAAGATAGAATAGGTTCCCAGCAACCTATGCTTGTCATAAGACGCGAGCGAATGCATCGAGTGGCAAGCTTAGTGACTTGATTGATTGTATGTCATCATACCCTGATGGCATAGATCGGTGCTCATAATGTCAATCACTGGTTTGTCTAGGCCAGACTCGACTATTTACAGGCTGCTGTCATATAGATGGAATATTGCAAAGTGTAATAAATAAACAAACAAATAATCTCTAAACAAACTATTCTGTATATGCCCTCTGATTGAACTGCAACATTGTGACTATGAAATTTTCGTGAAATTTTGCATTGTCTTCCCTTTCTATTCTTTCAACAGTAAGGCCAGCTACATTGACTGACATCAATGCCACCAATTTCAACAATACCTGTGTACTGTTGTCATGGCAACAAGTTGATACTCACAGACTAGCATGTCGAATACAGTATAATTGCTCTATTTGGCAAGAGTCCTGTCAGGTGGGTTGCATGATTCTCTTATCACGACACTGAACCCAAAACATACCTTGATCACAACATGACATTGAATCATGAAACAGGCCGCAAGAGCTACAGAGATATATGCGAACACTGTGACTCAAAGTCACTAAACCGTTTATGTAACAGACTTTCAACAGAACCAGAGAGAGCTAAAGTACACAATTTGAAACATCTGCTTAACAAACAACTATTGCAGTGACATCAAACGTGACATGTCAGGGTGACCTGAAAAGTTGGTTGAACACGTTATATCAATGATGATGTAAAGTAAATGTTCAATGCTCAGTCTTTACATTGTTTCCTGTGGACTTTCAGCCCGTGGACAATGTGTCTGATGGGTCTGCCTCTGTGTGTGGCCTCCTGTCCGGGACCGTGTATCAGTGGAACGTGTCATGTCTGCCTGCAGGAGGGGGATTCTGGAGCAATGTCACCACAGTCCTCCACACCACACAGACTGATGGTAGGCGGCTTGTTACTGAGTTGTCATCGGGCGCAGATATCACAACTATTGTCATTCTCTTTTATGAATATATTCATTACTACATGTATATCAACACTCCACTCCAGGTATGACCTGACATAAACATACTAAATGGACAAAACCAATTAATGAATTTTCCTTGCATCTTGAGATATTTCGTCTTGACACACTCAACCATATTTTAATCGAATGGACTATTTTGTAGTTCCTGCATCTCAGCCAGAAGTGCATCTTGGGAGTTTTCTAGAAGTTGACTGTAACCAAGACAACTGCAGAGGGATCCTGCTGTTCTGGAAGGTATGATCACAGCCATCGGGTACAAGAATTACATGAGCAGTGTGACGATCAAGTCGTCATCATTCAGTGTGTGTTTTCCCATCATGCTAAAATCTGGGCTCAAATCCTGATATTTAGAGAACTGGGAAGACAAATCTAGCTCGTCATATTTTGCTAAGTGAGGTAATAGAGCTCTTAACAAATGTGCAGTCATATCATGGCCCATTAGCCAAAGTTGGAGGACTAGTATGAATTACCAGTTGTCACATGACGCAAACGAGGTCGAGGTCGAGGTCTACCTTATCATTATCAACGTTACCTTGTCATTATCGAGGTATACACTGTCATTATCGAGGTCTAACTTGTCATTATCGAGGTCTACCTTGTCATTGTCGATATCTAACTTGTCATAATCGATGTCTAACTTGTCATTATCGCGGTCTACCTTGTCATAATAGAGGTCTAACTTGTCATTATCTCGGTCTACCTTGTCATTATTGAGGTCTACCTTGTCATTATTGACATCTACCTTGTCATTATTGAGGTCTACCTTGTCATTATTGAGGTCTACCTTGTCATTATTGAGGTCTACCTTGTCACTATTGAGGTCTACCTTGTCACTATCGAGGTCTACCTTGTCATTATCAGGGTTTACTTTGTCATTATCTCGGTCTACCTTGTCATAATTGACATCTACCTTGACATTATTGAGGTCTACCTTGTCATTATTGAGGTGTACCTTGTCATTATTGACATCTACCTTGTCATTATTGACATCTACCTTGTCATTATTGAGGTCTACCTTGTCATTATCGAGGTTATCTTGTCATTATTGAGGTGTACCTTGTCATTATTGACATCAACCTTGTCATTATTGACATCTACCTTGTCATTATTGAGGTCTACCTTGTCATTATTGAGGTCTACCTTGTCACTATCGAGGTCTACCTTGTCATTATCAGGGTTTACTTTGTCATTACCATTGTCTAACTTGTCATTATCTCGGTCTACCTTGTCATTATTGAGGTCTACCTTGTCATTATCAAGGTCTACCTTGTCACTATCGAGGTCTACCTTGTCATTATCAGGGTCTACCTTATCATTATCAACGTTACCTTGTCATTATCAAGGTATACACTGTCATTATCGAGGTCTAACTTGTCATTATTGACATCTACCTTGTCATTATTGACATCTACCTTGTCATTATTGAGGTCTACCTTGTCATTATTGAGGTCTACCTTGTCATTATTGAGGTCTACCTTGTCACTATTGAGGTCTACCTTGTCACTATCGAGGTCTACCTTGTCATTATCAGGGTTTACTTTGTCATTATCTCGGTCTACCTTGTCATAATTGACATCTACCTTGACATTATTGAGGTCTACCTTGTCATTATTGAGGTGTACCTTGTCATTATTGACATCTACCTTGTCATTATTGACATCTACCTTGTCATTATTGAGGTCTACCTTGTCATTATCGAGGTTATCTTGTCATTATTGAGGTGTACCTTGTCATTATTGACATCTACCTTGTCATTATTGAGGTCTACCTTGTCATTATTGAGGTCTACCTTGTCATTATTGAGGTCTACCTTGTCACTATCGAGGTCTACCTTGTCATTATCAGGGTTTACTTTGTCATTATCATTGTCTAACTTGTCATTATCTCGGTCTACCTTGTCATTATTGAGGTCTACCTTGTCATTATCAAGGTCTACCTTGTCACTATCGAGGTCTACCTTGTCATTATCAGGGTTTACTTTGTCATTATTGAGGTCAATTTTGTAATTATCGAGTTCTACCTTGTCATTATTGAGGTTACCTTGTCATTATCAGGGTTTACCTTGTCATTATCGATGTCTACCTTGTAATTATCAACGTGTACCTTGTCATTATCGACGTCTACCTTGTCATTATCGACGTCTACCTTGTAATTATCAACGTGTACCTTGTCATTATTGACATCTACCTTGTCATTATTGAGGTCTACCTTGTCATTATTGAGGTCTACCTTGTCATTATTGAGGTCTACCTTGTCACTATCGAGGTCTACCTTGTCATTATCAGGGTTTACTTTGTCATTATCATTGTCTAACTTGTCATTATCTCGGTCTACCTTGTCATTATTGAGGTCTACCTTGTCATTATCAAGGTCTACCTTGTCACTATCGAGGTCTACCTTGTCATTATCAGGGTTTACTTTGTCATTATTGAGGTCAATCTTGTAATTATCGAGTTCTACCTTGTCATTATTGAGGTTACCTTGTCATTATCGACGTCTACCTTGTCATTATCGACGTCTACCTTGTCATTATTGACGTCTACCTTGTCATTATCAACGTCTACCTTGTCATTATTGACGTTTACCTTGTCATCTATCATCTTCCAGGCTGTTCCTGCCCACCTTCGTAATGGTCCCATCACAGCATATCACATCTTTGTGCAAGACACTGCCACTGGAAATGAGACTGACATCACAGTGACAGACATGGCACAGATGTCACTAGAACTCCACCTGGAGCCCAACACTACCTACCAGATCCAGACCTCGGCCTGTACGGAGAGCGGCTGCTCCACCAGGTCCAAACTCATCACCATCGCACCACAGGGAAAAGGTACCACTGACAACAACCCATTCATCCATCTTACCTCACCAATCCATCCATCCATCTAACCTCACAATCCATCTTACCTCACCAACCCATCCATCCATCTTACCTCACCAATCCATCCATCCATCTTACCTTACAATCCATCCATCCATCTTACCTCACCAATCCATCCATCCATCCATCTTACCTCACAATCCATCCATCAATCCATCTTACCTCACCAATCCATCCATCCATCTTACCTCACCAATCCATAAAAAATAAAAAATAAAAAATAAGTAACCTCTAAAATGCACTTGAATTGTTCTTTCCAAGCAAATAAATATTTCATTTTTAAAATTTAACAATATCTGTTTCCTGAGGCCGAACACACAATTCAGCTGCGTAATTCCAGTTGTTATACAGAGGCGTTGCATATACCGTACAACAAAGAGTAATGACAGTTTTTTAAGCTCACAGCTGTTACATGTATTGTATGTTACAGCACATGCCACATACTGACTGTTTCAATGTAAGATCATCACTGCCAAATTACTAATTTGACATGGAATTGGTTAGTGATATGCATTTGTTGAAATGGTACATCTGGTAAAAATATAGAGGGTTTCTACTGATGGTGGTGCTTCTTGACAGTGTGTGTAGGATGTACTTATGTACACTAATCAATTAATGTGATGTGATTGGGAAATGATACTACCGCACAGAGATGTAACAACAGACTTCATGACAGTGTGGTAGTTAGGCCACCCTAGGGGCTTAACACACTTCCTGGTCAATATCAATTATTGTAATGCTTGCTCCAACCAGTCATTCATGCAACTGTGCTTGCTTCCTTTGTTAGAAGAATACATTCTGTAGTTCAGAAAACAAGGCATTATGTTTAATATTTTTCCTCATCAGTATCACCATTGTTGATTGAACTAAGTTGCAAGTCTGTTGCGTGAAGTTTATACTTTCTATGTGATCAATCCATGGTAGCACTAGGGAGTGAGTGAGTTGGGTTTAATGGGTTTAAAACAAAATATACTTTTATCACAGCCTATCAGCTTAATATGGGAGGAGAGCAGGTCGTAGACATTTACCACTTTGACAAAACAACCCGTGAAGATCCGGGGTAGAATAGGTCTTCAGCAATCTTCCGCACGTCATTGTATCCCAATTGCGTTGATGGATGCTCATGACGTCAATCACTAGATTGTCTGGTCCATTACCATTGGTTGATTACTTACAAACCGCCGTCATATAGCTGGAACATTGCTGAGTGCGGCATTAAACAACATACAAACAAAACTTTGACAAAGCCAATGGTTATAATCGGGATGAATCTTGGATTCAAACTCATTATCAAGAGATCGATCCCAGCACACCCGAGGGATGCAGGTCTTCCAACAACAGGAAGATGTAGCTGGTGTAACAACATGGGGCACAACAGGAAGATGTAGCTGGTGTAACAACATGGGGCACAACAGGAAGATGTAGCTGGTGTAACAACATGGGGCACAACAGGAAGATGTAGCTGGTGTAACAACATGGGGCACAACAGGAAGATGTAGCTGGTGTAACAACATGGGGCACAACAGGAAGATGTAGCTAGTGTAACAACATGGTGCACAACAGGAAGATGTAGCTAGTGTAACAACATGGGGCACAACAGGAAGATGTAGCTGGTGTAACAACATGGGGCACAACAGGAAGATGTAGCTAGTGTAACAACATGGGGCACAACGGGAAGATGTAGCTAGTGTAACAACATGGGGCACAACAGGAAGATGTAGCTGGTGTAACAACATGGAGCACAACAGGAAGACGTAGCTAGTGTAACAACATGGGGCACAACAGGAAGATGTAGCTAGTGTAACAACATGGGGCACAACAGGAAGATGTAGCTGGTGTAACAACATGGGGCACAACAGGAAGATGTAGCTAGTGTAACAACATGGGGCACAACGGGAAGATGTATCTAGTGTAACAACATGGGGCACAACGGGAAGATGTAGCTAGTGTAACAACATGGGGCACAACAGGAAGATAAAGCTAGTGTAACAACATGGGGCACAACAGGAAGATGTAGCTAGTGTAACAACATGGGGCACAACGGGAAGATGTAGCTAGTGTAATAACATGGGGCACAACGGGAAGATGTAGCTAGTGTAACAACATGGGGCACAACAGGAAGATGTAGCTAGTGTAACAACATGGGGCACAACAGGAAGATAAAGCTAGTGTAACAACATGGGGCACAACAGGAAGATAAAGCTAGTGTAACAACATGGGGCACAACAGGAAGATGTAGCTAGTGTAACAACATGGGGCACAACGGGAAGATGTAGCTAGTGTAATAACATGGGGCACAACGGGAAGATGTAGCTAGTGTAACAACATGGGGCACAACAGGAAGATGTAGCTAGTGTAACAACATGGGGCACAACAGGAAGATAAAGCTAGTGTAACAACATGGGGCACAACAGGAAGATGTAGCTAGTGTAACAACATGGGGCACAACAGGAAGATGTAGCTAGTGTAATAACATGGGGCACAACAGGAAGATGTAGCTAGGGTAACAACATGGGGCACAACAGGAAGATGTAGCTGGTGTAACAACATGGGGCACAACGGGAAGATGTAGCTAGGGTAACAACATGGGGCACAACAGGAAGATGTAGCTAGGGTAACAACATGGGGCACAACGGGAAGATGTAGCTAGTGTAACAACATGGTGCACAACAGGAAGATGTAGCTAGTGTAACAACATGGGGCACAACGGGAAGATGTAGCTAGTGTAACAACATGGGGCACAACAGGAAGATGTAGCTAGTGTAACAACATGGGGCACAACAGGAAGATGTAGCTAGGGTAACAACATGGGGCACAACAGGAAGATGTAGCTGGTGTAACAACATGGGGCACAACGGGAAGATGTAGCTAGGGTAAGAACATGGGGCACAACAGGAAGATGTAGCTAGGGTAACAACATGGGGCACAACAGGAAGATGTAGCTGGTGTAACAACATGGGGCACAACAGGAAGATGTAGCTAGTGTAACAACATGGGGCACAACAGGAAGATGTAGCTAGTGTAACAACATGGGGCACAACGGGAAGATGTAGCTGGTGTAACAACATGGGGCACAACGGGAAGATGTAGCTAGTGTAACAACATGGGGCACAACGGGAAGATGTAGCTAGTGTAACAACATGGGGCACAACAGGAAGATGTAGCTAGTGTAACAACATGGAGCACAACAGAATGATGTAGCTAGTGTAACAACATGGGGCACAACAGGAAGATGTAGCTAGGGTAACAACATGGGGCACAACAGGAAGATGTAGCTGGTGTAACAACATGGGGCACAACGGGAAGATGTAGCTAGTGTAACAACATGGGGCACAACGGGAAGATGAGGCTAGTGTAACAACATGGGGCACAACGGGAAGATGTAGCTAGGGTAATAACATGGGGCACAACAGGAAGATGTAGCTGGTGTAACAACATGGGGCACAACAGGAAGATGTAGCTGGTGTAACAACATGGGGCACAACAGGAAGATGTAGCTAGGGTAAGAACATGGGGCACAACAGGAAGATGTAGCTGGTGTAACAACATGGGGCACAACAGGAAGATGTAGCTAGGGTAAGAACATGGGGCACAACAGGAAGATGTAGCTGGTGTAACAACATGGGGCACAACAGGAAGATGTAGCTAGGGTAATAACATGGTGCACAACAGGAAGATGTAGCTAGTGTAACAACATGGGGCACAACAGGAAGATGTAGCTAGTGTAACAACATGGGGCACAACAGGAAGATGTAGCTAGTGTAACAACATGGGGCACAACGGTAAAGATGTAGCTAGTGTAACAACATGGGGCACAACAGGAAGATGTAGCTAGTGTAACAACATGGTGCACAACAGGAAGATGTAGCTAGTGTAACAACATGGGGCACAACAGGAAGATGTAGCTAGGGTAACAACATGGGGCACAACAGGAAGATGTAGCTAGTGTTACAACATGGGGCACAACAGGAAGATGTAGCTAGTGTAACAACATGGGGCACAACGGGAAGATGTAGCTGGTGTAACAACATGGGGCACAACAGGAAGATGTAGCTGGTGTAACAACATGGGGCACAACAGGAAGATGTAGCTAGTGTAACAACATGGGGCACAACGGGAAGATGTAGCTGGTGTAACAACATGGGGCACAACAGGAAGATGTAGCTAGTGTAACAACATGGGGCACAACGGGAAAATGGAGCTAGTGTAACAACATGGGGCACAACAGGAAGATGTAGCTGGTGTAACAACATGGGGCACAACAGGAAGATGTAGCTAGTGTTACAACATGGGGCACAACAGGAAGATGTAGCTAGTGTAACAACATGGGGCACAACGGGAAGATGTAGCTAGTGTAACAACATGGGGCACAACAGGAAGATGTAGCTAGTGTATCAACATGGGGCACAACAGGAAGATGTAGCTAGTGTAACAACATGGGGCACAACAGGAAGATGTAGCTGGTGTAACAACATGGGGCACAACGGGAAGATGTAGCTAGTGTAACAACATGGGGCACAACGGGAAGATGTAGCTAGTGTAACAACATGGGGCACAACAGGAAGATGTAGCTGGTTTAACAACATGGGGCACAACGGGAAGATGTAGCTGGTGTAACAACATGGGGCACAACGGGAAGATGTAGCTGGTGTAACAACATGGGGCACAACGGGAAGATGTAGCTAGTGTAACAACATGGGGCACAACAGGAAGATGTAGCTAGTGTAACAACATGGGGCACAACAGGAAGATGTAGCTGGTGTAACAACATGGTGCACAACAGGAAGATGTAGCTGGTGTAACAACATGGGGCACAACAGGAAGATGTAGCTAGTGTAACAACATGGGGCACAACAGGAAGATGTAGTTAGTGTAACAACATGGGGCACAACAGGAAGATGTAGCTAGTGTAACAACATGGGGCACAACGGTAAAGATGTAGCGAGTGTAACAACATGGGGCACAACAGGAAGATGTAGCTAGTGTAACAACATGGTGCACAACAGGAAGATGTAGCTAGTGTAACAACATGGGGCACAACAGGAAGATGTAGCTAGTGTAACAACATGGGGCACAACGGTAAAGATGTAGCTAGTGTAACAACATGGGGCACAACAGGAAGATGTAGCTAGTGTAACAACATGGTGCACAACAGGAAGATGTAGCTAGTGTAACAACATGGGGCACAACAGGAAGATGTAGCTAGGGTAACAACATGGGGCACAACAGGAAGATGTAGCTAGTGTTACAACATGGGGCACAACAGGAAGATGTAGCTAGTGTAACAACATGGGGCACAACGGGAAGATGTAGCTGGTGTAACAACATGGGGCACAACAGGAAGATGTAGCTGGTGTAACAACATGGGGCACAACAGGAAGATGTAGCTAGTGTAACAACATGGGGCACAACGGGAAGATGTAGCTGGTGTAACAACATGGGGCACAACAGGAAGATGTAGCTAGTGTAACAACATGGGGCACAACGGGAAAATGGAGCTAGTGTAACAACATGGGGCACAACAGGAAGATGTAGCTGGTGTAACAACATGGGGCACAACAGGAAGATGTAGCTAGTGTTACAACATGGGGCACAACAGGAAGATGTAGCTAGTGTAACAACATGGGGCACAACGGGAAGATGTAGCTAGTGTAACAACATGGGGCACAACAGGAAGATGTAGCTAGTGTATCAACATGGGGCACAACAGGAAGATGTAGCTAGTGTAACAACATGGGGCACAACAGGAAGATGTAGCTGGTGTAACAACATGGGGCACAACGGGAAGATGTAGCTAGTGTAACAACATGGGGCACAACGGGAAGATGTAGCTAGTGTAACAACATGGGGCACAACAGGAAGATGTAGCTGGTTTAACAACATGGGGCACAACGGGAAGATGTAGCTGGTGTAACAACATGGGGCACAACGGGAAGATGTAGCTGGTGTAACAACATGGGGCACAACGGGAAGATGTAGCTAGTGTAACAACATGGGGCACAACAGGAAGATGTAGCTAGTGTAACAACATGGGGCACAACAGGAAGATGTAGCTGGTGTAACAACATGGTGCACAACAGGAAGATGTAGCTGGTGTAACAACATGGGGCACAACAGGAAGATGTAGCTAGTGTAACAACATGGGGCACAACAGGAAGATGTAGTTAGTGTAACAACATGGGGCACAACAGGAAGATGTAGCTAGTGTAACAACATGGGGCACAACGGTAAAGATGTAGCGAGTGTAACAACATGGGGCACAACAGGAAGATGTAGCTAGTGTAACAACATGGTGCACAACAGGAAGATGTAGCTAGTGTAACAACATGGGGCACAACAGGAAGATGTAGCTAGTGTAACAACATGGGGCACAACAGGAAGATGTACCTAGTGTAACAACATGGTGCACAACAGGAAGATGTAGCTAGTGTAACAACATGGTGCACAACAGGAAGATGTAGCTAGTGTAACAACATGGAGCACAACAGGAAGATGTAGCTAGTGTAACAACATGGGGCACAACAGGAAGATGTAGCTAGTGTAACAACATGGGGCACAACAGGAAGATGTAGCTGGTGTAACAACATGGGGCACAACGGGAAGATGTAGCTAGTGTAACAACATGGGGCACAACAGGAAGATGTAGCTGGTGTAACAACATGGGGAACACAGCTGGGTTTGTACTTCTGGTTCACATGGTCAACTCTAGACCCCTCATGGTATTGATTCACTGCAGGTGTGTCACCACCCCAGGACTTCACAGTGGAGTTCATGGCTGACGAGGACCCCGCCAACTTCAACATCAACTGGCAACCACTCCATACTCGAGTCGTGTCCTACACTATGTACTGGTGCATGAAGGATGAAAACTCAACCAACTGCACAGTAAGCCCCTAGTCCATAGTAGTAGTAGCAGTGGCCGTGACATAGAGTGAATGAATGTTGTTTTATGTAAAACTCACTTTTACCAGCTCTTATGACTTGAGATGGTGGGGATTTATTCTGACCCTGAATCACTGACCTGTAACCTCTAGTCCCACACAGGTAGAAAAACAGGCAGCAGAAATGTACACATTGAAACAATTCCTCTGAAAATTTCCATTACAGGGTCAGAACTTAACACTAACCCAGTAGTACGAATTCCTGGGGGTTAGTAAATATTTTAAAATTTCTCCGTTTTAACATTACACAGGCATCTTAGCTTTTGACTTTAGTTCTAACCCTACATTCTACCATGAATTTGGAAAATACTTGATTTTGATTGGTGAATCAGAGGTTTCAAATCACAACAAGTGTATAGTCGACGAAGTCATCTATATCCCTCGCCCATTTTAACACGTTATGGTCCCAAACCAGGTAACTGACCCAACATTTCTCTTAGCCCATGTCAAAATAGCTGCAATGGAAATTCTAAAATAAACATTTCTAAAACTCCTTACTTTTAATATCAAATGGCACCAGTTCAGTATGTGCCTTATATATAGATATGCAATGTTTGGCAAGGAAATATTTAAGTTTATTTTCAGTCATTGTCGGTAGGCCTACAATTATAGGCTACAAAATGTTGCTGTTACTACAACATTCAAAGGATGTGGGGGAATACATATCGTGCAGAAAACATGATAGAAATCTACAAACAAAACATATTTTAAGTTTTGAAGACAACAGAGAGCTTACTTATTATTAGGCGTTTCTCTATATATACGCCAGTGACGTCATATCGTTTGCGTCAGAATGAAAGATATGATGTCATAATAGTGAAGTGCAGTGTGGAATAAAACTTTGCATAGCTAGCTTAGTTTTCTTCAGGGTGCCCACTTCATGTTAGCTTACGAAATTGGCTTACAACATGCTTTCAGATCCTGTCATAAGTTCGAGTGACATATTACAGTGTCAACAACCTGCTTGAGCATATAGAGCGCCATATTTTGTTTAAACGCTGTTGTCAGTGAATTCCATAAATTCAGATTGACAACCTTCTCAAAAGACTGGACTCAACCCATACTGCTTTACTCAATATATTCTTAGCACCAAAAAGTTCAGTTTTTATTTAAATTTGTGTTTGGTTCCAAATACATTTTGGGGGGCACGGATGGCCCAGTCGTCTAAGGCGCCTTGGTTCGCTGTGCAGAGTTGCATCCCTTGGGCACGCCAGAAACCTATGATTGTGGGTTCGAATCCCGGTTCGCCCCGATTATGTTTCTAGGTTTGTCAGCACCATACCCGTGCTTGTGGGTTTCACCGAAGCGGTAAACGTCTAAGACCTGCATCACTTCGGGCTTTCCTCCCACATTAAGTTGATACGCCGTGATATAACTGGAATACTGTTAAAAGCTGCATTAAACCCAACTCACTCACTCACTCCAAATACAATTTAGCGCAGTTAAATCTACTGGTAACTTAGGTCTACATTGAAAACTCAGTATGTTTATCTCCTAATTCTTTCTGACCACAGACCCCCTTGGACTGGAAGAGTGTGTCCCCCAACACCACAGAGTACAATCTGACCCTCCCAGGACTTAGTGAGAACACCACACAAGACTACATGGTGGGGATCTCTGCCGAGGCCATGATGACCTCACGGAGGTCACGGAGGGCGAGTGACACAGGTCAGGTGACCAGCAGTGGCATCTCATGGAGTCAATGCCTTCACATCAGTGGAAAAAGTAAGTAATATTTCACTACTGTCATTCCATGTGAATTAAAGTGAGTGTGCAGCTTCTGGTGGAATACCAGCACCATGGGCTTTATCAAAGTGGTACATAATTCAACTGTTGTTTTTCATATGTTGAAGACACCACTTGTATATCTCCCTCATACAGGGTAATGGTCCCGTTTTCTCTCTCTCTCTCCCTGTCACTTAATTTGTTACTAGGCCTTGACCAGAAGGTGCAGGCTTTGACCAGTCCAATTACAGGGGTGCGGAATTGTTCTTACCATGCAGCGTTAGAAATTGGCAGTAGTCCTATATGCCCAATAGTTTAGGTATCATAAGGACTAGTTGAAATTTGGCCTTTTTAAAGGTTTTGCCATATGTTATCATTATAAGGGTGTGTGTGTTGGAAAAAAGCTTTCTGATTGGTCAATATTTTTAGTTAGCATTGTTAATGTATTTGCAGGACATTAAGGAGTAATTAAATGTTTGATTCACAATTTTCAAATAATATGAAAACTTATTGTTTTAAATTTTCTCAGCTCCAACCGCAGCGCCTGAGGTCCTGCACATGTCCAGCCACCCCACGACTGCCAGCATAGACTTGGAGTGGCAGAAGCTGAGCTGCTTGCAGACACCAAGTGTACTGACTGGTGTACTCGTGGTGTACTGTGTAGTGGATGGAGATTCTTGTTCAGGTATATTATAACTATATATAATGAAACATATATGCTAAAATCTAGGTTTGTATGTTGTTTCTGACCACCTTCATTGTAACCCATTTATCTAGCTATCAAGCTGCATATTTATCTAGGATTATTTTTGGTTTCTAGTGATTTTTTTTCAATTAATTCATTAATATTGTTGAAGCGATCAATAAAAACAAGTAAAATGACATTTATTTACTTTTGTAATCATTGGTATGTAACGTGTAATTGCTTTGACATTGACCATCTTCAATATTTGGAAATGAGTTCTATGCTATTTATCATCATTATCATGTGTCCTTCAACCTGGTCACCATCAACCTTTTGGCAGCACAGTAAGGTTTGCAACTTTTTGAAAATATTTCTGGAGATGCATCTATGAGCAGCTTCAAACATTACAATGAGAGTAAAAGATTCGGGGTAGAATAGGTCTTCAGCAACCCATGCTTGTTGTAAAAGGCCACTAACGGGATTGGGTGGTCAGGCTCGCTCACGTAGTTATGCATGGCATCGTATCACAATTGCGTGGATCGATACTCATGTCAATCACTGGATTGTGTGGTCCAGACTCGATTATTTACAGACTGTCATCATATAGCTGGAATATTGCTGAGTGCAGCAAACAAACAAATCACAGTAACATCTGTTCAGCACAGATGCTACAGCCCTTTCTTGACAAGGAAACCACTCCTCAGTTGGTGGGGGTTGGTGGGGGTTGGTGGGGGTTGGTGGGTTGCCTTGTGGCTTGTGTGTTTCTTCCTCACACAGAAGATCCAGAGTTTGATTTATAGGAAATAACATTTGTAATGGATGACAAGGAAACAACGTTTGTTTCCAGGACCAGAACAGAGTCAGATGGCTGTAGGTCAAGGGGTCAGCTACACCTTGAAGAACTTGGACACTGGAAACACGTACCTCATCAAAGTGTGCGCTGTGTCAGCAGCGGGGAATGGACCATTCAGTCCACCGGTCAAAGTAGAGCTGGCAGCAGGTCAGTGATGCATACACCTCGAGCTTGTGTCAGGATTTGAGTTTTATGATCTGATTTAACTGCTCTTAAGATGGAATATGAAACAGATGACTTGATGGGTAGAGTCATACTCGAATAGTAACACATTACTGGAATGGATTAAACATCCTATCAGTGGCAAGGACTGAAGGATAACAAAGAGTGAGTGAGTGAGTTTGGTTTTATGCCGCTTTCAACAGTAATCGAGTTACATCACGGCGTGTCAGCTTAATGTGGGAGGAAAGCCCTAAGTGATGCAGGTCTCAGACATTAACCACTTCGGTGAAACCCACGAGCACGGGTATGGTGCTGACAAACCTAGAAACATAATTGGGGCGAACCGGGATTCAAGCCCACAATCATAGGTTTCTGGTGTGCCCAAAGGATGCAACTCTGCACAGCAAATCGCGTCGCCTTAGATGACTGGGCCATCTGTGCCCCCGATAACAAAGAAAATATATAGAACAATGGTTTCAGAGTTATACATATAATTTAGATGAGTGAGTGAGTGAGTTTGATTAACATTGCTTTGAACAATATTGTAGTTATATCACAGTGTGTCAGTTTGATTTGGAAGGAAAACTAAGATAATATCCAAGAAAAGAAAATCACACTTGAAGACAAAATCCAGGAAAAGTTTGCAAGTTGTATAAATATGCATCAGATATTGAAATACACCAAAAATAATCTACAGCTGCCTATTTCATGTGGAAGTTGTTGCTTGAGTGAAAGACCACCCTATCATTGCAAAAGTCATATTTTTAGTTCTGTATTATTGATGGAGATTTAGGATACTCTACTTGGTTAGGCGGTTGGTTGGTTTGTTTTTAACGCCGCACTCAGCACTATTCCAGCTATATGACGGCGGTCTGTAAATTATCGAGTCTGGACCAGACAATCCAGTGATTAATATCATGAGCATCGATCCACGCAAGTGGGATTGATGACATGCATCAACCAAGTCACCAAGTCTGACCACCCGATCCTGTTAGTCGCCTTTTACGACAAGCATAGTTCTTGATGCTCATGATATCAATCACTGGATTGTCTGGTCCAGACTTGATTATTTACAGACCGCCGTCATATAGCTGGAATATTGCTGAGTGCGACGGTAAACAACAAACAAACAAACAAGATGGAGGACACAGACCAGAAGCGTCCATCAAATATAATTGTATCATAAGTTGAAACCTTTACGACCAAAATCTTCTAATTTTAGTAACTCTTAAATCTACTATTGTCATCTTGATATTATTGTCCAGGAAATATATAGAAATACCCCAAATAAAAGAGACTTGCTCCAGTATTTGTACTTGTGAGGACACAGACAATGATGACAAGGGTCAGTCCTCACTGAGATGTTATGGTGTGTTTCAGACCTTGCTCTCATCTACACAGCAGTCATTGTGGCCAGTGTGCTGCTTCTCCTGTTGTTCATCATCTTCTGTGTCATATGGGGATGTTGGTGAGTATCCTCAATCTGTTGTTGTCGCTCCATGTCATAATTACGAATAACTGTTGACGCTCCATGTCATAATTACAAATAACTGTTGTCGCTCCATGTCAGAATTACGAATAACTGTTGACGCTCCATGTCATAATTACGAATAACTGGTGATGCTCCATGTCATAATTACAAATAACTGGTGATGCTCCATGTCATAATTACAAGTGACTGTTGACGCTCCATGTCATAATAACAAGTGACTGTTGACGCTCCATGTCATAATTACAAGTGACTGTTGATGCTCCATGTCATAATTACAAGTGACTGTTGACGCTCCATGTCATAATTACGAATAACTGGTGATGCTCTATATTATAACTACGAATAACTGTTGACATTCCTTCCATGTGATAATTATGAGTGACTGTTGACGCTCCATGTCATAATTACGAATAACTGGTGATGCTCCATGTCATAATTACAAATAACTGGTGATGCTCCATGTCATAATTAAAAGTGACTGTTGACGCTCCATGTCATAATAACAAGTGACTGTTGACGCTCCATGTCATAATTACAAGTGACTGTTGACGCTCCATGTCATAATTACAAGTGACTGTTGACGCTCCATGTCATAATTACGAATAACTGGTGATGCTCTATATTATAACTACGAATAACTGTTGACATTCCTTCCATGTGATAATTATGAGTGACTGTTGACGCTCCATGTCATAATTACGAATAACTGGTGATGCTCTATATTATAACTACGAATAACTGTTGACATTCCTTCCATGTGATAATTATGAGTGACTGTTGACGCTCCATGTCATAATTACGAGTGACTGTTGACGCTCCATGTCATAATTACGAATAACTGTTGACAGTCCATGTCATAATTACGAATAGCTGTTGACGCTCCATGTCATAATTACAAATAACTGTTGACGCTCCATGTCATAATTACAAATAACTGTTGACTCTCCATGTCATAATTACGAATAACTGTTGACGCTCCATGTCATAATTACGAGTGACTGAGATGCTCCATGTCATAATTACGAATGACTGATGCCCTTTGATTGCATGTATGTTAACTTTTCGCTGATATTCAGTCTCAGTATGTGCTCATCCCAGGTTTACCTTGGTAAATGAGATAGTTAACATATACTAGCAATGTCAATTTCATGACTACTAGCAGAATTGGACTCTCAGATTTCCTTGCTTTAGCTGCAGTTTTTGTGTCATGTTCATTTTAACATGTAGACTGACCAAATATGTTGATAATTGCTCCAAAATTTTAAAGAATGAAAAGAAATTTTATGTTCCTTCAAATGTGTTTTTGATGATTTCAGCACAATACAACAAAACATCAAGATGGAGGTAGCTTACCCCCAAAACAAGTTACAGCTGCTGCAACATGATGATGTAAGTACAGTAGAACACGGATGTAACGAACTACAAGGACCAGGGCAATCAGTTCGTTATATCCGTTGTTCATTTTTTACATCAATTGCATTTATGATTCTTAATTTCGTATCTAAACTGATAGCTTTCCTTTTACTATTGCCTGCCATGATAGCATATGCAAGTAAGTGAGTGAATATGGTTTAATGCCGCTTTTAGCAATATTCCAGCAATATCACGGCGGGGGACACCACAAATGGGCTTCACACTTTGTACCCATGTCGGGAATCGAACCCAGGTCTTTGGCGTGACGAGCGAACGCTTTAACCACTAGGCTACCCGACCCCTCATATGCAAGTGAACTGACCCTTTGATGACTTTGTTGCTTCAAGTGTTTAAGAGGTCACCTTCTGTCTTCTACTGTATATTACACTGAGGAATCTAACTTCTCGATACTAATGTTTCTCATATTCCAAGCTGGTCCCGGCTTTGTCAACTTCTCCAAATTCAATGGAGTCAACACTTAGAGTAACTCCTGTCTCAGTCACCTTTAGCAGCCAGCCATCAGTTCCTTACATATTTAAAAACATATTCCTGGCACTTTCCTCAGTAAGTTGCTTGTCAGATCATAATATGGAGCTTCTGCTTTGATGTTTGAAGTCCTTGCAGAGCTTAAGGCATGGGTTTTACACAATTTGCCTAAGCACTGACCGATTCCCTTTCTGGACCCCACAAGGTATTTTTTCAATTAAAAAAAAACAGACAGAATTATTTATTCAATTATGATCACCTATATTCTCCATGAAGCTAATTGAAGTTATTGTTTTTAAAGACTATTTTTTATGTCATCACATAAATATTTTCAGGATATTGACAAGAAAGCTACACATCCTGAAAACAATGCATCAGCCAAAAATCGTACCTATTGGAAAAGTGGAACAGACAAAGATCGAGCGGTAGACAAGGAACTAGAAGACACCAAACTTTTACCTTCAGAATCTTACAAAGAAAATGCAAGTATAAGATGGAGAGAATCATTGGGCCCCAAAATAACTGACACTTGTTATATGGCCTCATCAGCTAAGAAGAACTCCCTGGAACTTAAGCCTGAAAATAGAGAAAAAAATGGTTGGACACAACTCACAGACACAATGGATCCCTATGAAATAGTGGATTCTGATGGTGTAGACATTCCCCGTGAACGGCTGTCATCATTTAAAAGTCATCTCCCAGTGAGAGAATACTGCTATGTTGTGAAAGGGGATATTGACTATGAGAACTATGTAACAGCTGAATCGGAACAGGAATATTCATCTCATCCTCTCATTACAGATCCGAAAGAATTACAAGAATTACATGATAAAGTTCATCCACATTTTCATTCTACCAATCTGGATATTGTTCCTCCTCATCCACAATTTATCCCATCTTCAACTAATGTAAGTGCTTTTGTAACTGTACAACATACTCATGATGATCAACTTTCCAAACTTGATCATCCTCCACCAACATCCCTGCAGAATTATCCACCACCACCTAAGGCTTTCTTTGCCACACAGGCTAACCCTCTGCCTGATTACAGAGCTGTGGGAGATCCTCCATCAGATCAAAATCTCCTGAAGAACCCCCCTACTCCCAATGTGCAATATTCTACAAATTCTGCACATTTACAAACTAACAAATCAACAACATATGTTATAGATCCTCCATCTCCTCAACTTCCACATCGACAAAGTCTTCCAAGGCCTGCTTGTGTTTCTAGCTCAGGGACGTTCCCCCATGTGCAAAGACATACATTCATAGAAGAGCAAAATCATCCACCACCAGCAACAACGTGCAATTCACCAAATCACAACAACAAAATACACATGCATGAACAAAATCCTTTTCAATATCTTCAAAATGAATACTCTTACCTCACCTCTGATAATTCAATAACTGTGTCAGAGCAAAATGATAATGAATCAACAAAAGAGCAATATACTCCAATAAATACTATACCAGTGCAAATCCCCAAGCCTCCAAACCCTCCTCGTCCTGCAAGTGTAAGTAACCCAGTACCTGCTGAGCCCGTACAAAATAAAGAAACTATTGATCCAAAACATCCTCCTCCAAATCTTCAAAATGAACCCCTTCCTCGGGACAAAAATAGTCCAATAACTGCTGCCCCCATTCAGAATAATAAGGAACAGAAACAAGAGAAAGATATTCCACATCCGCTGACTATTATTACACCTGTGCAAATCCCCAAGCCTCGCACCAGTCTGCAAAGTCCAAAACCTTTCAAACCTGTTCCTCCAGAACCAGTGGCTCAGAACACTGGAAGAGACACAACAGATGGCAGAATCAAGAATGAACCTGAACAGAAACAGGAGCCCGAGCCCATGAGAACAAATGTTACACCAGGAAGTAATGAACCTGATAATAAGTCTACCAATGACAAAAAGCCCTGGCAACTGTCAAGTGAAATTCCAAGAAACAGAGGATCTGTAGACAAATCCACACAGGAGAACCTTCCTCCCCTGCCGAGTTATTCATCCAGACCTCCCTCTGCCAAATCTAGACCAAGCAAGAAGACAGATGAAGACAATAATGTTTTTGATATTTCCATCCTTGTGGGAGAGCTACTGGGAGAAGGTTTGACGACTAAAAAAGATGAAGATGGTCCAGAAGTTACCACGAGGCCTACGAAACTAAGAGGGTCAACATCTTTACGAGATGCCAAGGTGAAGCCCAAGCCTCCTGAGGTTCCTCCAAAGCCAATGTTTGTGACTGCTAGACACAGCAACCTTGGCCATGTTGAGGTGAGTCCCACAGCAGTATCTGACCCTCCAGCAGTCTGCAACAGAAGGGAGTTCTAACAAGAATCATGACGAGCAGCATGAAGACATTTCAGTGCATTAAGTGCCATTCAAAGCTCGAATGTTCAATTGTGTTTCAAAGGGACCAGGAACCTCATACAATGTGAGTGCTTGATTGTGCTGACTAAAGGATAATAAGTCTGATGTTTGGAGAGAATCTGACGTGAAAAACATTCATGGTGATGTCAATGGTCATCTTATTCAGCACTGATTTCAACCATTATTAATCAATCTTATCAGTACAAATTCTTCTTACGGGAATCCAAATAAGATCTGTTACTGTTTTGGACGATTCATAATGTTCATCACCCTCAATTTTGTAGTACACTTTTGCAGCTTCCTTTAAATGTTTTCATTAAAGGATGTCATGGGGTATGCACGTTTATATGTAATGCATCCATAGTTTCACCTTGACTTTCAAAACTAGGGGTCCGAGGCATCCCTGTTAATATATCTTAATGATTCTTACAGGAAATATGAGGGTCCTGTAAAGTAATGAATTTGTGTTGAAAGTGTGACAATTATTCTAATTACAGCACCTTTACATTTCTTGTCAAGAAATTGGTACAATGAATATAAAGGATGCACATTTCCGTGTAAAATCCTGGTATCTGCAGATCTCCGACGTTTACCACTTCAGTGAAACCTGTGAGAACGGGTATGGCACTTACTGGGCCAAAGGAAGGCCTGCTTGCACCCAAGTTTATAGTTTGTTGCATTCAAAGGCATAGGATCATAAAGAAAGTATGAGAGAAATATAATTATTACTTGCCCGTGAAGAGATCACCCGTTTAATAAAGATACAGCTTTATTACACATTGTATAATACCAAAACGTGTGCTTATGTACTCTCGGAACACGTTTCACGAACAAATATTGAAAGCTCTCAACATCCCTTGGCGTATTCAACGACATTGTGTGTGGAGATGATAGATCACTGGGAGGAGCTTATGCACACTCGATGACCCCAGCAACCTTGTTGCTAGGCTGACGTCACATGGCATTGTTTCGCCGATGGATCTTGCAACAAAATTCAACAAATTACGTCATCGGGTATTGTGACGTCATTGTAAACTTGGAGCTGCAAGGCCCCATTCCACAAGGCGATCGTACTCTAGCGCAACGAGAGTCTTTAGTCTAAGTTAAATTATGTGAGTTGTGATAGCCTTAGCACTACGATAATTTTGTGGGACGAACGCCTGAATTCTAAAGATGGACCATTGTATGATATTAAATTCATACTTTTCAACTTTTGACGTGTTTGAAGTATTATTCTGTTAAACTCAATTGGATTATGCCATGGATCGTGTAGGTGTCAGCCTATTTACACTCAACAGTATAATTCTAAAAACATTATAAATGACAAGTAATAAATAAAATACTAAACTCGCTCTCGTGTAAAACCAATTTTATGAAACTTGTGAATAGTTGTGGTATCTGACTCGCTTTTGCTCGTCAGATACCAGAACTATTCACTCGTTTCATAAAATTGGTATTACCCAGGAGCTTGTTTAGTATTCTATATGTCTTTTGTAAAGAGACGCAAAATGTTACATACTAAGTCAAGATTAACATATCATGAGAATACGGATGAAGAGATGTCGTCTCAGCTGTTTGAATTTTGATAATCATATGTTTATTGCTTGCCTCTAGATACAGGCACTTTTGTCTTATGGGTATTGTTCAGACTAAAGATGTAGGTTTTAGGCTGAGTAACCTTGAACCGATTCACCCTTTCTTGCCAGTTTTGTCTTTCTAAACAAATGATTTTTGTCCGATTTTCATATAGTTATATATTGTCATTCACTGAAAGAGATCAATACATGTTCAAATCTTGAACCTAATAGTAACTAGAAGTGAAGAAAAGCGTTTCCGTAATCACAAGATACCTCTACCAAAGGCAGAGTCCATTGTACGATTCTGACAATACCACAAGCATGTGCCTATGAATTACTACCAAAAAGTGATGATACCAGGTGTAAGGTGAAAAGGTGAGCGTATCCTGCCCCACCCATCACAAACACAGCCCTTTCACACTATCCATGCATATTTAGTACTCCTCCTTGATTCATGAATGGTGGGGGCGTTGGGGTAGCCCTGTGGTTAAAGCTTTCGCTTGTCACGCAAAAGACCCGGGTTCGAGTCACGACATGGGTACAATGTGTGAAGCCCACTTGTGGTGTCCCCTGCCGTGATATTGCTAAAAGAGGCGTAAAACCTCACTCACTCACTCACTCACTCAAGAATTGTGATGTGACATTGAAAACTCAGTGGCAGTGGTAAACTCCCCAACTGTCAAACTGTACTGGTTTGACATCGGTAAGGGCAGGGCCATACCTCCAACCTTAGCTTTAATGATATTCCAGCTGGATGACGGCGGTCTGAAAATAATCGAGTCTGGACCAGACAATCCAGTGACTGACGTCATGAGCATCGATCTATGCAATTAAGATACATAACATGCATCAACTAAGTCACCGAGTCTGACCACCTGATCCCTTTAGTTGCCTCTTATGACA
Source organism: Haliotis rufescens (assembly GCF_023055435.1). Lineage (NCBI taxonomy): Eukaryota > Metazoa > Mollusca > Gastropoda > Lepetellida > Haliotidae > Haliotis > Haliotis rufescens. The sequence goes on from NW_025963890.1 coordinate 39,226,352, forward strand.
AGCATGGGTTACTAAAGACCAATTTTGAACCGGATCTTCACGGGGCTATGCTTCTCAGTTAAGCTTTAATAGTGGTGCTTAATAGGTTATACCCAATGGCATCGGATACCAGCCGTAACTTAAAAACACATTGATGTGACATGATCACGCCAGGAATGGCCTATCACAATGGTAAGCCTCATTGATGTGAAGGTCCCCATGGCCTAATATAATCCAATAACTAAAACCTCCCTGCAGGGACATGACCCTCATATATCCCTAAGCCCTGATCCTAAACCTCAATTGTGCGACATTATCTCATAAGAAATAATATGTACTATTATGACTATAATAGTAACATGTGTTTATGAATCACTGTGAAATAGTGTTGTTATACCTTTATTTAGAATCTTGCAATTCCATTGGTTAATGCAACATGAGGAAACAATACATTTCAATGTAGACCCCGAAATCATGTGACTGACACTGACCCCAAATATGATCACATGATCAGTATTGACCTATCCCATGATGAATATTGTTTGTTTGTTGTTTACACGGCACTCAGCATGATTCCAGCTATATGACGGTGGTCGAGTCTGGACCAGACAATTCAGAGATTGATATCATGAGCATCGATCTGTGCATCAACCTAGTCAGCGAGCCTGACCACACAATCCTGTTAGTCGCCTTTTACGGCAAGCATGGGTTGCTGAAGACCTATTCTACCCTGGATCTTCAAGGGTACCAAAGATGTCCCTGATCTAAACCGCATGAGCGAGTGAGTTAGTGTGTGAGTATGGTTTAACGCCGCTTTTAGCAATATTCCATCAATATCACGGTGGAGGACACCAGAAATGGGCTTCACACATTGTACCCATGTTGGGAATTGAACCCGGGTCTTCGGCATGACAAGCGAACGCTTTGACCACTCGGTTACCCAACCGCCCCTCTAAACTTTAAACCTCATGGGTGACCCCAAAGAGCATGGCTTTAAGCCCATAACATATACCTTATTAGTGTGATATTATACCCATATCACAGATTTACACCCCAACCTCACTGGCATGGTATTATCCTTGACAGTATGTATATGCTGCTATTTTTACTTAACCTTATTGCCATTGAGGTCAGCTAGGGTTTAAGCTCATAACGTAAGCCTTATGTGTGACAATATACTCATGAGCAGGGAGGGTGCTGCTGACTTCTAAGTGGTATCTGTTCACTGAAATAGAGCAAATTGTCAGGGAGCTGAACTTATGTAAGTGATTTGGCCTGCCATTCCTATATGACATCACAGTAACATATCAATTGGTTATTGCGTAATCTGGTGAGTGAGTGAGTGAGTATGGTTTTACGCCGCTTTTAGCAATATTCCAGCAATATCACGGCAGGGGACACCACAAATTGGCTTCACACATTGTACCCATGTCGGGAATCGAACCCGGGTCTTCGGCGTGACGAGCGAACGCTTTAACCCCTTGGCTACCCGACTGCCCCTGCCTAATCTGGTGACACAATGCAACATGACATACTGCAAGCACTGGGATATGTGACAGCACAGAGGTAAGTTACAGTCACTAAGCTTCTTTTTTATGTGAGCAATCTGCCACTTGCTGTTGTTAGTATTAAACACGCAGAGTGATCCCTCGCTCAACAAAATTTGTTTGTCGTTTAATGCCACACTCAGCAATATTCCAGCCATATGATGGCGGTCTGTAAATAATCAAGTCTGGGCCAGACAATCCAGTGATTGACATCACGAGCATTGATCTATGCACTTGGGATTCGATGACATGCATCAACCAAGTCAGTGAGCCTCACCACCCAATCCCGTTAGTCGCCTCTTACAACAAGCTTAGTCGCTTTTTACATCACTCAACAAAAGGAGTGAGGCATAGTGGGTTTCAATGCCTCCTTGTGTCTTCAGTGATAGCACCTACAGCTTAGCACTCAGGAGACACTTGACCAGAAAGAATTTGATATGTTTATTATTTCCATTAGTAATCTGATCTGGATTCAACATAATCATGGGGTGAGGTGAGGTGAGGTGGGGATTACCTAATGTGACGTTCACGATTATTTCACTTCTACAGTGTTGTGCAAGCCCATGTGTATTGCTGTTTGTACAAGTCCATACTGCTATCCCAATGAAAAACCATTCAACTGGTTAACATGAATATTCACTCAGACACATCATACTGACCCAGCCAGTCCTTGTTTATGATAGGGGATCCCTAGCACCAAATATGATTTTTTAATGTCTTTTGTTATTACTCAACCAGGGGATCGAACCTCCCACCTTCCGTTCTCTGGGCAGAATCTTCTCCACCACACCATGAAAGCAATCCACATAATCATGATAATGATAATAATAATAATAAACAAAGGCGACAAAACCCTTACCATATTCAAAAGAAATCTGTGCCAAACACAGAGTTGATTGAGTGTTTCCAACTATATCATGAGCATGTGTTTATGAAGTCACTCAACACAACAGCTTATTGTGAGGTGTGCCATATCTTTGCAGTTAATTGACAGCATTTCACAAAAGATCAACTGCGATCAGCTTCATTCAACCGTGGAAGCGGAGTGACAATCATTGTGAATACCTTGGCGCTGGAAAACAACTTTTTGGGTAGGATGTCCCTACAGTGTACTGTAGCAGACATTTCAAGCTATGTACCAGATACCTGGATGTAACTGCTCACTTGTGACACTTTTAAGAAAACAATCTATGTTGGCACATCAGTTAGAGATGATTTAAACACTGCTAATGATTATTTGCATATTCCACAGAAGGCAACATTGAGACAAGAGCTTTCAGGATACAAATGTACAGTTTATTGACTATATTCAGATAGGAATATAGAAGAAGCACATAATGGTAGTAGTTAGGGCTGGGATGAGTCCAAATTTACTACCCGGGTACCCACCCCCCTACTACCCGGGTACCCTCTGTAGGTCTCAAGAGATTAAGGTACAAAATGTCGGTTGGAAATTTTTTACCATATTCCTGGCCAAAGGTATTTAAGATACATGTATTAAACAATCTGATCATGCATACACTGAAGTTGACTTAAGTTATATCTTTATTCAACCATATGAAAAGTCAGAAAGAATGGGTGCATAGTCAGAAATCACTGTGGCGTAACCACTGAGCTGTACTGTATAGAGTATTTGTCATTAAACAATATATCACATGACTAACCCGGGTCCTTAGTAACTCAGTACCCACCCGACCCGGGTACCCGAGTTACCCGTCCCAGCCCTAGTAATAGTGGTGAAACGATACAGCAAGGTCACGATACAATACATATCACGATACATAGGTCATAATATGACACATATCACGATACAATACATATCACGATACATAGGTCACAATATGATACATATCACGATACAATACATATCACGATACATAGGTCACAATATGATACATATCACGATACAATACATATCACGATACATTGGTCACAATATGATACATATCACGATACAATACATATCACGATACATAGGTCACAATATGATACATATCACGATACAATACATATCACGATACATAGGTCACAATATGACACATATCACGATACAATACATATCACGATACATAGGTCACAATATGATACATATCACGATACAATACATATCACGATACATTGGTCACAATATGATACATATCACGATACAATACATATCACGATACATAGGTCACAATATGATACATATCACGATACAATACATATCACGATACATAGGTCACAATATGATACATATCACGATACAATACATATCACGATACATAGGTCACAATATGATACATATCACGATACATAGGTTCCAATATGATACATATCACGATACAATACATATCACAATACATAGGTCACAATATGATACATATCACGATACAATACATATCACGATACATTGGTCACAATATGATACAAATCATGATACGATAAATATCATGATACACATTTACGTCAAATCTTGTTGAAACTTCTTGACCATAAATATTTCAGAGCAGGTTCAAAGGAAAAGCTAGCTGCAGACACGTGATGGTAGAGGGCATATATTGTAGTCAACTTGAAACGCTAATTCCAACACATTTTGTGATATTTACTGACAAAAATGTTTGGGAGCCATTAAACAAGTAACTAAAATATTTTTTCAAGTGTATTATCTTGTATCGATAAAGCAAAAGATGTGCGAACTCGCGATACACCAGTGTATTGTTTACCCCTAGTTGAGACGGTGCCCCGGATGCACCTCCTGAGCCAACACTTAAATAAAAGGACGAAACCCTTTCCATATTCATAAGAAATCCCTGCTGAAAGCACAGTCAATTGTACGATTCCGACTGTATCATGAGCAGGTGTTTACAAATCGATCACTATCAAATAGTGATGACACCAGGTGTTCACGACACGGTGAGCCTGAGTGAGTGAGCCGGTCAGCAACATTTCAGCAATAAAATGGTGGCCTGTTAATTATCAAATCTGAACTGGGCTAACCAGTGACTGAAAGCAAGAGCAATGCATATGCCATCAAGGTACAACGACCCATAATCAGTGGAGTAACTGAGGCTGACCTGATTCCAACATTAGTTGGGGCATTTTCTCTGACCCCCCCCAAAAGGTTACAGGGGTACCATAAGTAGCACTTATTTATGATGCTCATGAAAATACATTTATTCAGGTTTGAAACGTTGTATGAAATCGGTTTTGATGATGAGGTAGGCTCCTCTCAACTATCAGCTATTGCTTCCTGCAAACTGGTCCATGTTTGGGTTGCATGATTGCATTGATTCTACATCCACATTACTAGCATATTGCAAAAACAGTTAGACTATTCACTTTTTAATACAGGTTTGGTTTGTTGAAGCATATCTTGTAATGGTTGCATAATCAATACAAGGAATAAATAGCACAAACATATTGTAACAGCCTATGACAGTGCAAGTGGGACGCTGCAGAATATCATCTCGAAGTCGACAATACCCTTTCCATATCCATAAGAGTGAGTGAGTGAGTTGGGTTTAATGCCGCTTTTAACAGTATTCCAGTTATATCATGGCGTGTCAGCATAATGTGGGAGGAAAGCCCGAAGTGATGCAGGTCTCAGACGTTTACCACTTCGGTGAAACCCACGAGCACGGGTATGGTGCTGACAAACCTAGAATTATAATCGGGGCGAACCGGGATTCGAACCCACAATCATAGGTTTCTGGCGTGCCTAAGGGACGCAACTCTGCACAGCGAATCGCGGCGCCTTGGACGACTGGGCCACCCGTGCCCCCATATCCATAAGAAATAACTATATGACTATACTAGGAGCATGTGTTTATGAATAACTGTGAAATAGTGTTGTTATACCTTTATTTAGAATCTTGCAATTCCATTGGTTATATGCAACGTGACGAAACAATACATTTCAATGTAGTCCCCGAAATCATGTGACTGACACTGACCACAAATATTGATTTGTCACATGATCAGTATTGAACTATCATGCATTGAATATTGTTTGTTTGTTGTTTAACGCCTCACTCAGCAATACTGCAGCTATATGATGCGGGTTTGTAAATAAACGAGTCTGGACCAGAGAATCCAATGATTGACATCATGAGCATTGATCCACGCAATTGGGATACAGTGACATGCATCAACCAAGTCAGCGAGCCTGATCTACCGATCCCTTTAGTCCCCTCTTACAACAAGCTAAGTTGCCTTTTACGACAAGCATGGGATGCTGAAGACCTATTCTACCCTGGATCTTTACAGGTTGATGAATATTGACTTGTGTGCTAGAAAACAAGATGGCGTTTGGTACTAACATTTCACGGTTCGCAGCTAAGTTACTGTAATGAAACAGAGGACAGTTTAAAGACTTCATAAACTTTAATGTGAATTTGGGTATAACAAAACCAATGATTGCTCTTGACAAGGTAAATATGCGAAACAAAGACCCTCAGACCCAACTCCTTCGGCGGTCTGATCGGATCACCTCAGGGGTAATTATGTCAAGAGTAATTATTTATATAATGATACCAGATGTTAAAAAAAAGCTTAGCGTATCCTGGCCGACCGGGGGCACCCATCACAAACACATGTAAAGGCAAGTCAGCTGTTCACCTGAAAAAACACGAGACCATATATAGTACAAGTCCAAATAGGGAACTGCATGGGACATTGATTTTGTCACTGATGCTTCAGATTTGGAAATGTGCTCTTGTCATGAAGTGAAGCAGTCAGTCAACAGCAGGATGTGCATGAACACTGAAACAGAGTCCTTGCATCTGTGTTCAACACACAGCCATTACACACTCAGTCTTCCCATTACTCAGGGCATCATGTCTGTTGAAAGTGTGACTTCACCCTCCACCCCTTTAAAGCATCTGCCTGTCTTCGATAAGACCTCTACTTATGGAGTTTTTAAAGTAGTTGGAAAGTACTTATAGAGTGACTGAATAATATTTGAAAGAAAACATGTCAGTGTTTATCTCCTAATTTTACTTCACCGGTGTGACTAGAGTGGTACTATGGATTCAGGGCCAACTTGGGCCAAAGGAGTGAACGCCGCATTGAACAGTATTCACAGCATATCAGCACAAGTGATGCAGGTCTCAGACGTTTACCACTTCAGTGAAACCCATGAGCATGGGTATGGTGCTAACTGGGACAAAGGAAGGCCTATTTGCACCAAAAGCATTATAGCAATGTTAAAGTTTCAGGCCCAACTTGAGCCAAAGGAAGACATGACAGCTGGGGGTGTGAGTCAATGCCGGCAACTTCCAGCCACATTGATGTGACAGTATCCCTGAAGGCAGGGGTTGATGCCCTTCACTGTTATCCTGAGTGGTGTGTCACAACACCTGAGGGCAGGATTCGACGCCTCATTGATACGACTTTACACCCCAGGCACAACTCCGTCACTCTTGTCCACAGTACATAAAGGTTGAAGTGGGTCCACAGCACAGACCTCCATTCACACACTGTGGAGTCATGGATGTCTCTATAGGTCTGTAATTCTTTACCTCGCCTGATAGACTCTGGCTTCTAACTCTTGCATATAACAAAGGAATAATACAATATATAGAGAAAACTAGAAGCATGACTGTGTGTATCCTGTGTGTGTCTCAATAACAGAAACTCATAACATCTTCATATACTTTGATAGACATAATTACCTACACTTTACGTACTAAACGAACAAAGGAAAAGTAACACATTGTTTGGTGGGAACAATATCTTGATGCATTGATACTAATTGGTACATAGAGTCACTGACACATTCCCATAAGAATGACTGAATACAAGTTGTTGCTTCTTGAAACATACAAGAACAACAAGCACATGATTAGGTTGAAAGCATCCAGAATCTTGAAACACAGGTAGGTTTGGTCTGACACCAGTGGTCAAACTTGTAGAAAACTTGTAAAAGCTTGTCATGAATTTTGGCCCATCCATGGAGAATACATCAATGTCTGGGCATGTATGTGTTTGGTCTCTTCAGCAATTTTTCAGTTGTGTGAGGTAAATGAGTCTTAAATTGTTTGATAGGCATTTCTCAGAAGTTGAAAAATATGTGAAATGGATAACAAGGTCTTTATCAAAGTGTAATAAAGAAGTTGTTATGTATAAAACAAACTTGTCTGATACCGTATTTGACGTAATAAGCGCCCAGGGCGCTCTCAAAACTAGAAATAGGGGGCTCATATCAGAATATAATTTTGGTGAGATTAAAAACGGGGTTGAAAGATTGTAAATTTTGTGGTTTGTGCTGACAGCCTGAAATGATATAAAAGAAGAATCTGCCACCAGCCTCTGGCGACACACAATCAGCCACCAGTGCTTGGCGACACACAATCAGCCACCAGTGCTTGGCGACACACAATCAGCCACCAGTGTCTGGCGACACACAATCATCCACCAGTGCTTGGCGACACACAATCAGCCACCAGTGTCTGGCGACACACAATCATCCACCAGTGCCTGGCGACACACAATCAGCCACCAGTGCCTGGCGACACACAATCATCCACCAGTGTCTGGCGACACACAATCATCCACCAGTGCCTGGCGACACACAATCATCCACCAGTGCTTGGCGACCCACAATCAGCCACCAGTGTCTGGCGACACACAATCATCCACCAGTGCCTGGCGACAGACAATCAGACACCAGTGCTTGGCGACACACAATCAGCCACCAGTGTCTGGCGACACACAATCAGCCACCAGTGCCTGGCGACACACAATCAGACACCAGTGCTTGGCGACACACAATCAGCCACCAGTGTCTGGCGACACACAATCAGCCACCAGTGTCTGGCGACACACAATCAGCCACCAGTGCCTGGCGACCCACAATCAGCCACCAGTGTCTGGCGACACACAATCAGCCACCAGGGTCTGGCAACACTCAATCAGCCACCAGTGCTTGGCGACACACAATCAGCCACCAGGGTCTGGCAACACACAATCAGACACCAGTGTCTGGCGACACACAATCAGCCACCAGTGTCTGGCGACACACAATCACCCACCAGTGCTTGGCGACACACAATCAGCCACCAGTGTCTGGCGACACACAATCAGACACCAGTGTCTGGCGACACACATTCAGCCACCAGTGTCTGGCGACAAACAATCAGCCACCAGTGTCTGGCGACACACAATCAGACACCAGTGTCTGGCGACACACAATCAGCCACCAGTGTCTGGCGACACACAATCAGACACCAGTGTCTGGCGACACACAATCAGCCACCAGTGCTTGGCGACACACAATCAGCCACCAGTGCCTGGCGACACACAATCAGACACCAGTGCTTGGCGACACACAATCAGCCACCAGTGTCTGGCGACACACAATCAGCCACCAGTGCCTGGCGACCCACAATCAGCCACTAGTGTCTGGCAACACACAATCAGTCACCAGTGCCTGGCGACACACAATCAGCCACCAGTGTCTGGCGACACACAATCAGCCACCAGTGCTTGGCGACACACATTCAGCCACCAGTGTCTGGCGACACACAATCAGCCACTAGTGTCTGACGACACACAATCAGCCACCAGTGTCTGGCGACACACAATCAGCCACCAGTGTCTGGCGACACACAATCAGCCACCAGTGTCTGGCAACACACAATCATCCACCAGTGTCTGGCGACACACATTCAGCCACCAGTGTCTGGCGACACACATTCAGCCACCAGTGTCTGGCGACACACAATCAGCCACCAGTGTCTGGCGACACACAATCAGACACCAGTGTCTGGCGACACTCAATCAGCCACCAGTGCTTGGCGACACACAATCAGCCACCAGTGTCTGGCAACACACAATCAGACACCAGTGTCTGGCGACACACAATCAGCCACCAGTGCCTGGCGACACACAATCAGCCACCAGTGTCTGGCAACACTCAATCAGCCACCAGTGCTTGGCGACACACAATCAGCCACCAGTGTCTGGCAACACACAATCAGACACCAGTGTCTGGCGACACACAATCAGCCACCAGTGTCTGGCGACACACAATCAGCCACCAGTGTCTGGCAACACTCAATCAGCCACCAGTGCTTGGCGACACACAATCAGCCACCAGGGTCTGGCAACACACAATCAGACACCAGTGTCTGGCGACACACAATCAGCCACCAGTGTCTGGCGACACACAATCAGCCACCAGTGCTTGGCGACACACAATCAGCCACCAGTGCTTGGCGACACACAATCAGCCACCAGTGTCTGGCGACACACAATCAGCCACCAGTGTCTGGCGACACACATTCAGCCTCCAGTGTCTGGCAACACACAATCAGCCACCAGTGCCTGGCGACACACAATCAGCCACCAGTGTCTGGCAACACACAATCAGACACCAGTGTCTGGCGACACACAATCAGACACCAGTGTCTGGCAACACACAATCAGCCACCAGTGCTTGGCGACACACATTCAGCCACCAGTGTCTGGCAACACACAATCAGCCACCAGTGTCTGGCGACACACAATCATCCACCAGTGTCTGGCAACACACAATCAGCCACCAGTGCTTGGCGACACACAATCAGACACCAGTGTCTGGCGACACACAATCAGACACCCTTGTCCACCCTGGTCCACCCTGGGTCCTCGCTAGGAATCAAACTTTTTACTAACAAAACAATACTCCTTTGAATCATGATACTCCAAACAAAAACAAACCATTTAGACAAATGACTGTTTAACAAAAAGTAACCATAGTTCAGATTTGTGAAGATAATCTGAACACATACATAAACACTTAGCTGTCTTGATATGTGTCTTTGACTATGGGAGCAACCAAAAGTGTGGGGGGGGGGTTATCTACAAAAATAATCAAGCCTATGTCATACTGAAAAAAATAATACATATGCATTGCACTGTAAGAAAACACTGTTCCCTAGTTGAGTACCGGCTTATGTTAGATCTAAAGATTAATAAGCAAAAGCTGATGCCACCTCTCCCCCTGAAAAACAAATGGTTGCTCCCTAAGTTTGGTCCGCTACTCTTTCTGTGGTCATTCCCACATGCTCCTCAAGGGTCAAGTACATTATCTCACACTGTCTTAATCTGCAATGCTAAAAATGTCTCTCAGGTGATGAACCTACTCATGCTATCAAATGAAAGAGTTGACGTAATGTGGAAGGAAGGCCCTTCCTTGTTACTGCACCAAGCCCACCATTCAAGTGTCTATCTGCCCCATAAAGTACTTCCAAGCCTGAACAAGCCCAGACCAGGTAACTCCTCAAATAGCTGGCCCCTCATAGCACTGGGCTATGAAATAGGGCCTTTTTCTTATAAATGTCTGTTATTGTGTACCCAAGCCTAGCACTCTCCAGCAATACATTTCTTACCTAGGCAGCCTTGGTTACCACCACTGAGTTGTCCAGAACAAGGTAAATATCCACATCAGTAAAGATGTTAGATGTCAGATTCTTCTAACAAATTACCTGGAGATTCATATTATGTTTCAAAGCATGTACCATATTATAATATTAAGACAATCAAAGGGAGTCAGATGCAACACAATGTGTAATGTCAGATAAGGCATACATTAATGTAGCAATCAGAAAGTTAGCGCATCTCCATGATGGGATTTTAACCATGGACCTTCTGTTCTGAGGTTGGATGCCTTGTCCACATGATTAAAGAGTATAATGCTGTGAGCATGCTGACAAGGTGAGGATATCATCTGATGACTCTATGCCCTTCTACACTAAGATGCATCTCAATCCAGATATTTGTGAATCATTGCTTAAGTAAATGGGGAGACAATGTTGTGTATAACGCTGTGAGCATGCTAACAAGGTGAGGATATCATCTGATGACTCTATGCCCTTCTACACTAAGATGCATCTCAATCCAGATATTTGTGAATCATTGCTTAAGAAAATGGGGAGACACTGTTGTCTTCCACGGCAGCCTGTAATATTGCAGCTGTATCACAACAGTCTGTAAGTGCGTCCAGACCAGGTAAACAAGAGAATGGAAACACGAACATCCTCAAACAGGGCTCTCTGACATACGATCAGCCAAATCTCATCACCTGATCCACATTATTCGTCTCTCCAGATAATCCTGGAAGACAGGGGACCTATTCTCCTCTGCAATCCAACTGGTACTATCCTCGCTACTATCCTCAACTGTTAGTGAGGATGTATGACCAAAGTTTGATTTGTGAACATATTGTTAAAAGTTTCATTCTTTGGGATATGTGATCATGCACGTTTATCAATTTCCTAGCCTTTTGTCCTTACAAAGACTTTTATTAGCATAATTGTTTACGAACATTTTAGTGAAAGTTGGCCTAAGCTAAGCAAACATTTTCGAGTTGAAATAATTACATCTCTATTGATATATTAAACATTATGTGTATTGATAGAGTAGCTGGAGACACATTGTATTGATATATCAATTGTTCAGTTTTCCAGAACAGCACTAACTGCCAGACTAACCAAAGGTTAACATAATTCTAGTGTTATACCACTGCCGAGGGATAATGTGTCCTGTGACAATATAGCATGTGCTGCAAACAGGAGTCCCTGTGGCTCAAGCTTATTCAGAATTATACTGGTACTAATATAGCAAGTATAATAGCATGCTGCTTTTAAACGTGGTAGATGGGACGTTTCTAATGTTAGAAATAGTAAATGTCTACATATGTATGTGTATTTCCTGGTTATATTATAGGTAAATTAGACATAATTACAGAGATTATGCCATAACAGAATGCAGGAAATACAATTATAATTTTAAATAGTCATGTCGAGGAAAACGTTTATTGTGAACTTTACATTAATAGTTTGTACAGTGTACTCTATAATAAACAAGAGAGTATTATTTCTGGCTATATATTTTACTCAAACAAATATGGTAGCTTGACCTAAATATCTTGTCTTAAATTATACCATAAACTTAAAAGTCTTTGACAGGCATTGTATCATAGCATCTAACTTGTGTATACCGTATTCGACGCTCTAATAAGCGCCCACGGCGATATTTGCTAATATATTGGCTAGTGAACAATCCCAATTAGCACCCCTTCCGATTGATCAATGTACACAAGACTTATTTATTCGCGTATGATACGCACTTATGTGTTATATGCAACATTTATTATGGGCAATTAAATTCTGGAAAATATATCTGTCGTACATGAACATTCAGGCTGACAGCATAAACCACAAAATTTATCTTTAAACTCTGTTTTTTTTCACCAAAATAATATTCTAATAAGTGCCCCCTATTTCTAATTTTGAGAGCACCCTGGGCGCTTATTACGTCGAATACAGTAATTGTGATAACAAAATTATGTAGATCATAGAGGTTTTACGGTAATACACAACACTTGTCTGTTATAGTCTTTAAAGTGGCTTAACAGAACACTATCACTGATAGAGATACCGCTGACAGGATTATATGTGGTATCTGCACATTTTTTTCACTATCAAACACACCTCTCTATCCATATTGCACCCCATTGAGAGGGTGTGATTGTAAACAAGATACTATATTTTTGTTACTAGACTGGGACTGGTCATTTATTTTATGTGTGCGTGTGTGCATGTATGCGTGTTCGTGTATTCGTGTTGGTGTCGAAACACCAACTGTGTGATCTAATACGTATCACGATACACCAACTGTGCTATCCGATACGTATCATGATACTTGCATGTGCTCTTATCTGTATTGTGTAAGCCATCTTTTTTATAGACAGGACCCGTGCTCGTGGGTTTCACCGAAGTGATAAACATCTGAGACCTGCATCACTTCGGGCTTTCCTCCCACATTAAGCTGACACGCTGCGATATAACTGGAATACTGTTAAAAGCGGCGTTAAACCCGGCGTTAAACCCAACTCACTCACTTTTATAGACAGGATGGCACAATTATGGCACAATGAATGAAAATATTTTCACTATAATGTTCCAGCGATATGATCCCACTACTAGTTACTAGGGCTTCCTGTGACTGCCACATCAGAGTGTCCTGGCAGGTGGCTGTTTACAGACATGGCATGATGCACTTCAAAGGAATATTGATCACAGGTCAAACGCTGATGAAATAAATAGTAACAGTACAAGCATTGAGGTCACCTAGAAATCAACAATTTATCATGTGCGCTGAACTATTCTCATGTTATTGTATGTCAGAAAATCACACAAAACCTCCTCCAGTTTAATGTAATTTTATTTAGATTAGTATAAATAAAGAATATAGTTTGTATCAAATGTTACAATTGTGACATATTTTACTTGTTGAATTGCGAAAAAATATATCCAATGAAGCATCCTCACAGCCATAACAATTTTTTCATCCGAATCCTTTCAATTCTTTTCTTGTTTATGTAACCTATCGTAATGTATCGAGGTGATTTTCCATGTTAAAGTGTGGCATGGTATCTCAATGAACTAGCACCATAAAACTGGCATAACTCCAGACTACAGCCACACACACGTCGCTATATACATGAAATAATCTTGAACGTGACATCAAACCCCTATTTCACCTCACCTCATTAAAAAGAAAGAAAGAAAATAAACTGTATTTCAGTCCCAGTTATCCTGATGATGTCATGAAATCTGTTTCTGGAAACAAACTAACTATCCTCCTGCCAATCCTAAAACAACGTTTTGTATCATCTTAACATATACTGGCCACAAAAACCCATACAACATATGAGATTGTTTGGACCTTGTCCAAAATATTTACTTGAGACCAATTGTGACTCTTTGTGAGTGACGCCTTTACCAGCAGGTAATCCGCTGGAGGAGTGTCTATACTGGAGGTGGCTGTAGTCACAGTGCTATGTGTATGCGGTTAGAGATCACACGTTACCTGGGAACACCACACACCCTTATTTAACAGCACTTGTTCCCGGAAACTTACAGTATTTTACTCGAGATGGTTCAACTGAGGACTGCCGATGGGCGGTACGATCTGATGTGAGCCAGATTTTCTTATTTATCTTTCCATGTCAGTCAACTCATAATAAATTACACTAAAGTAGCTGATCAAGCATTCCTGAATATTTACTTTCTCTCTAATCTCAGTTGGATCATGTGATCTAAGGCACAGAAATACGTTAACCAGAGTTATGTCCCTTAACCATGCCAGGATCTGACACTATTGGTTCTGAATCATAGACTTGATTAATTTGTAACCCTAGCTATGGCAATATGCCAGTGCTCTTTAGTTTCAACAAAGTGGCAAATATCTATGAAATGTGTAAATGTTTTTTTTCTCCAACATCAAGCAGTGATAGAACTGTAAATACTGATCAAAGGTTCATGCACTCATTCCAAATGTCAGTCATTTACAAATGTTGAAAGACTATAACTCTACATGTAAAATAATAACTTCTTGTCGAATGGATTGTTCTGATGCTATTAGTGAGTGAGTGAGTTGGGTTTAACGCCTCTTTCAACAATATTCCAGTTATATCACGGTGTGTCAGCTTAATGTGGGAGGAAAGCCTGAAGTGACGCAGGTCTCAGACTTTTACCACTTCGGTGAAACCCACAAGCACGCGTATGGTGCTGACAAACCTAGAAACATAATCGGGGCAAACCGTGATTCGAACCCACAATCATAGGTTTCTGGCGTGTCCAGGGATGCAACTCTGCACAGAGAATTGCAGCACCTTAGACGACTCGGCTACCCGTGCCCCCTCAGAGGCTATTAAACCCAATAGATTTACATGTTATTGCGGTGTAACAAAAGTGTGTTAACTGTGAGTTTGGCTTTACTCCACGTTTAGCAATATCACAACAGGGGGCATAGATCTGGCCTTCACAGACTACACATGTGGAACACTGAACATGGGTCCTTGGCTTGTCGAGTGAATGCTTTAATCACTGGGCTCCCACTGCCTTTTGTTATGAAATGTCGTACTTATATCATATTCCCGTGATAAACGTAAACATCCAGACAAATGTGCATATTTCCAACATTTACAAGATAATAGGAGTGTGTTTTGTATGTAACACGATCAATGCCTACCACTGTCCTCCACTTTCAGTAATATCACAACAGGGACACTTTAACAGTGCTAAACACAGGCATGCAGTTATCCCACTGAACAAAGCATGTAGCCTCTCTTGTAGAGATAAGGTGACAGTGCATCAAAATATGCAGAAATAAAAACTGCATTTGCTTTCAATAAAGAAAGCTGGTGATGGTCAGCTAAGTACCGGTCAAATATTTGTCTATATTGACAAAAACGATCCAAACACAATGCTCATGTATTTATGCGTGCCCAAGTGTCCTTAAACCTAGAATAAGATTTGCTAGGTGTTGGAGAGAAATTATATAATGTAGGACACAGTCTTAATCTTGTGTTTTATAGTGACCAAATAAATCAAGGACGCAAAAAGTGTGCACAGCGTTCTGCTGTTACACGCAAGTATAATGTGTACATTGTAGTTTGTATATCTGTAATGGGACCCACCTGTCCACTTA
The DNA here is from genome assembly GCF_023055435.1 of Haliotis rufescens. Lineage (NCBI taxonomy): Eukaryota > Metazoa > Mollusca > Gastropoda > Lepetellida > Haliotidae > Haliotis > Haliotis rufescens. Next base: position 39,242,335 of record NW_025963890.1, read on the forward strand.
CATTAGGCTATGTACACAGACAATCTCGAAAGCTGTGGAGAGGGAAAACATCTCACTGGGACTTTTGTGTGCCGATATATAGTTGAATATGTGTGGGAGGATGTTTGAGTGAGTATGCAATTTTCTCCCCTTTTCATAAATGACACAGGTCATGTATCCCTTGATTCTTGGCCAGGGATAATTACGTTTGAATAGCACATGGTGCTTTCAGGTCATTTTTACTACAATTTTGACATAATCAGTACAAGTGTTTGAAACCTGTGAAATTCATTGTTTATTTAGACCAAATGAATGTTTCATTGTTGTTTTGCAGATTCTACTGTCAGTGGATAGGACAGCTTTATGGTCATTGATGAAATGTGTAAATCATGTAAAATGGATAAGCATGATAACATAGAGGGGTGAGAATGTTCTTTTTCAAAAGAAACGCTGAAAGTTACCAGGGAATCTGGGGGACTAGGGCTGGGACAAGTCCCCTATAACCTGACCCCCCTGGGTACCCAACCCCCTATTACCCGACCCTACCTTGGTACCCAACCCCCTATCACCCGACCCTACCTTGGTACCAAACCCCCTATCACCCGACCCTACCTTGGTATCCAACCCCCTATCACCCAACCCTACCTTGGTATCCAACCCCCTACTACCCGACCCTACCTGGGTACCCAACCCCCTATCACCCGACCCTACCCAGGTACCAGAGCCCCTATCACCTGACCCTACCTGGGTACCCAACCCCCTATTACCCGACCCTACCTGGGTACCCACCCCCTATAACCTAACCCTACCCAGGTGCCCGCTATAGTCTCAAACGTTAGGTGCAAAATGTCTGATTGGGAATTGTTTTACCGGAGCCTGGAAAAAACTACGTAGATACACATATAAAACAATCTGATCATGCATATGCTTATGATTGACTGAAGCTTATCTTTATTCAAACATATTTAAGTCAGAAAGAAAGCGTGCATAGTCAGAAAAAAATGTGAACATTAGAGAATTTTAATGTAGCCATGGAGGTATAGTGTATTTTTGTCATTATACAATACCAGTATATCACGTGAGCAACCACGGGTCTGGGTCCTACTCAGGACCTAACCAACCTGAGAACCCGAGTTGCTCGTCCCAGCTCTGTGGGGGACTTCATGATTTATGTGTACATTATAATGACATGTATCACAAAAGTTACCCTTGATGTAACGAAATCCGCAGAAAACTCTCCCCTGACAAAATAAGAATACAGGATACTAATTTCAGAATGAAGGTTGATTGGAATAAGCCACAGTCTTGACTTAACAGTTACAACAAGCTTTCTAAGAAGTGTGTGTGTGTGTGCGTGCGTGCATCTGTCTGTCTGTCTGTCTGTGTGTGTCTGTGTCTGTGTCTGTGAGTGTGTCTGTCTGTGTGGTTTACGCCGTACTCAGCAATAGTTCAGACAAACCAGTGATTGATATTATGAGCAATGTCCAAATGTAGTCAACACAGTCACCAAGTCTGACCACACGATCCATTTTACAAAAGGGTCTCTTTGCAAATATAACAGCACATGTATGTGTCAAGCATATTAAAAATATGCCCGCATCTGAAATAATACAGACCTGAGTAACAACATGGGAGAGGTACTACAATCATGTGTCAACCGTACAGATGCTTCCTATTTGAGTCATCAAACATGGGAGAGGTACTACAATCATGTGTCAACCGTACAGATGCTTCCTATTTGAGTCATCAAACATGGGAGATGTACTACAATCATGTGTCAACCGTACAGATGCTTCCTATTTGAGTCATCAAACATGGGAGATGTACTACAATCATGTGTCAACCGTACAGATGCTTCCTATTTGAGTCATCAAACATGGGAGAGGTACTACAATCATGTGTCAACCGTACAGATGCTTCCTATTTGAGTCATCAAACATGGGAGAGGTACTACAATCATGTGTCAACCGTACAGATGCTTCCTATTTGAGTCATCAAACATGGGAGAGGTACTACAATCATGTGTCAACCGTACAGATGCTTCCTATTTGAGTCATCAAACATGGGAGAGGTACTACAATCATGTGTCAACCGTACAGATGCTTCCTATTTGAGTCATCAAACATGGGAGAGGTACTACAATCATGTGTCAACCATACAGATGCTTCCTATTTGAGTCATCAAACATGGGAGAGGTACTACAATCATGTGTCAACCATACAGATGCTTCCTATTTGAGTCATCAAACATGGGAGAGGTACTACAATCATGTGTCAACCGTACAGATGCTTCTTATTAGAGTCATCAAACATGGGAGAGATATTTGCAATATATTTCAAATACAAATTCCAAAACTTCATTAAATTTTGTAACAGGAACTATATCAAGCTCACAACAAATTACCTGAAACCTGCTTTATAATCATGATGATTAGATCCTCTTGCAGATATTCTGCAATTTCCTGAAACAACTGATATAGCTTTGCAGCATTAATCTCAATAAGGGATTATTAAGTGACATCTTATTCCCTTTTATAATGCTCAAGAATAATTCGCACATATTTTTATAAAAGAAAATTTTATTTTATTTCAGAGATTAATGAGTCATTTTTACAGCAAACCTGAGTAGGTGTTTTAAGTTTGTTCCATTGCCTGCAGGCCCCTGTGAGATGTTGACACATCCAGGATTGATGTTATGTCAGTGCTTGTCATGTGTACATCCTTCTCCATGATATATACAGTACAGGGAGTCAGTGAGGTAGCTACCCCATGGGGACACCAGAGAACAAGAGGCTCCCTGTATCCCATGCTTGTAAGAGCCAATGACAGAGAATTAGGTGGTCAAGTCCGAAGACTGCTCTGATAGTGTGCCATTATGCCCCTCTTGTGTGGATAGTTATTGTGAGGTGAGGTGAAATGGGGTTTAACGTCGCGTTCAAGATTATTGCACTTAAATAGCGAAGTATGTTTGTGTGTTTTGGACTAATGCTGATTTTATAGTGTTAGCCCACTGAGATACTATGCCACAGTTTAACATGAATACCCCACTCAGACACAGTATACTGACTCCGAACCGACCTGTCCTTGCCGAGCACCAGACAGGGTAACAAGTACCATCCTTAAACGTCTTTTGGTATGACGGGTCCGGGGATCAACCCCCCGACCTTCGCTCTCCCGGCCAGCACTCTACCACTCGACTATGGAGGCAGTCTACAGTTACTTATGCTTTCAGTCACTGGTTTTCCTCGTCCAGACTTGATCATTTTGGGCCGCCATGATGTAACAGGAATACTGCTGACCCTTACATAAAAATATTCACATTTGTTCACTATGTGTACAACAGTATACATGGTGTAGCTAGGGGAATTGTTAATGCCATGACAATCATTCAACCATTAAAGAATGCATGTTATTCAAAATACAATTCAAAAACATTCTTTCCAAATTCTAACTACTCAACAGGCCCAACAGGTTTATTTCAGGTAGATTTTATCATAATCAATTAATCAGTTGTCATGGCTTATAGGAGGAATACAAATACCCCTCCATCAAATTGAAAATAATGTAATTCAAAATAATAAAGAACCACAAATCAAGGCAGCAAGACCTGAAGTAAATACATAAACATGGTTATTGAGTTGTCAGGTTTTTCAATAAAACTCTGGCCTCCGTCAGTTTTGATTCCAAATCAGACACAATAAGAACGAAATCCTGATACATCTTCATACTCCAGTGTTGACAGCAGGTAACCGATTGAACAAGATTGACTGTCCACAAGTTTGACAAACACTAAACCCCAAATCCTCTCATTGTATCCGCAGCACTCACAGGACACTGAGCACTCCATGACACAGGGCACTGCTCCTCACACTGAATATCAATGCATGACACTGTTGTGGATTTCACAGGTGAATGCATAATATATGACATGCTTCGCTGACTGTCGAGCTCCCGTACATCAATTGTAGCATACACACAGCTGTGTTTGGCCTACATATTCTCCATGCAAGTGGGACCAGACCGGTTTAACAGAAGCCGACATTAGTGTGGGTTTAGATCAACGTACCCTGGAGAAAGGCCCTGACAAATATGTGCAGAGTGCTACAGCTTGCCATCCCGTGGAACTGTTTGTTATATCCGATGTCTGATTGATCTACCATATTGTATCAAGGTAAGATGGGAGAAGGTCAGACAGGTGGGCAAGCAAGTCCACGTACATTGGGAGTGTCATTTAAATATAGACAAGGCCTGCATGGCTTGCACTCATGATACACCATTCAAATACATGGCTGTCTCATTTCCTGCTGCCAACAGGTTAATTTCAGGTAATTTTTATCATTATTAATTAATCAGTTGTCATGGCTAAGAGGAGGAATACAAATACCCCTCCATGCCTTGTGTTTGCTTGTTTTTGGCCCAAGACAGAAGCCCGCCAAGTTGGGTATGGATCATGAAGTCTTCATGCTATGAGTGACATGTTTGTGAAAGGAGTTACTTTATTTTTTTGTTACAGGCTGACATTGTTGTTTTGTCAATGTTATTGTCGTACACAGAATTCTATTTCATTGCCTTGGTGTACATGGTCGGGTGGCCAACAAGGCTATGGGCCTGATGCTGATAATCACACAGCATCCCTGAACCTGTACTCGTGTAAAACTGTGTGGTGTGTGACGATTCATTGTGACAGTTGTAATTGTCCAAACAATGCTGTGTGGGTGACATTTTATTGTGATAGCTGTAGCACATGGTCGGCCAGGCATTGATGTGTAGACTCCCTCACAGGCTAGTACATCAACAGCTGTACACATGTTGTCATGGTGTTTGCATGGATAGAAGCAAGTCTAGATTGTACATGAAGTCAGGCTTATAGACCAGGGCTTCTTGTCAGTATTTCATTAATCTTCTTTACATATATAACCATTATATGATTTTGCTGCTCATGAATTTATATGATCCTACTACAGATATTATACAGTCCACAATTTTGTTTTCTTTAGTGATTACACAGATGTGTATATATTTGTTTCTGAGTCTGTTACTAAAGACAGTTGTGATCATTCCATTATGAACCTCAAGATATAGATTCAAAACAAGACATGTTCCCATCATGACCCATTGCCTTTAATAATAGCAAACAAATACTAGAATTCTGTCTGTAGAATGAAGATATGGTTGTAGCCACAAATACCCATGGTTCTGACAGCAAAACACCAGACATATTTCAGATAGGATGCACTTTTTCTGTAGGACCAGTGGTTACTCTTTATAGATTTCAGCACAGTTTACGTGGCATTTTATACCAGGATTTGAAATAAATGAAATTTTACTTTCCTCAGTCCGCAAAAATAATCTAAAAACTACCAAATTTCTAAAATGATGGTCCACAAGAAATGTCACCAGTCCTCCCTGAATTTCACAAGCTTCAGACTAGATTTGTTAATTTTGAAGCCTGTATATCTGTGTCAGTAACTGACATTGCTCCTGTATTTGGGCACCCTGAGACCTCATGTTTGAATAGGTCCCAAGCGCACCATTGCTCATCTTTAGAGGTGACATACATGTAATTAGAATGGGAGGCCAGGTACAGTGACTTGACTTATTACGTGACAATGTGCCCCCATGTTATGGGTCATTGCTGATGTTTTCAGCCACCAGTTTGCCGGGTCAAGAATAGTTACAGGCTGCATGGATAGAGCTGCAATGTTGCAGACTATTACACAACACCCAATGTCGTGTTTCAAAATAAGCGCCTGCCCGTAGGCCCGTGGGTGCTAGATCTCATGTCAATTTGTATAGGTCCTTAGGGCCTGCATTAAATTTACTTGATTTATTTGTCACAATAAGTTGTAGTTTTTTTAAATGAGGGCCTGAAGACTGACTCACTGGATCCTATATTTTATTATATGTACAGTCAATCTATGGTTTAACAAATGACAGGACTAAATTATAGAAGAAGATGAAGTTTTTGTTGCAGCTCATTGTACCACATTGTGTCATAAGCCGGTGGGTCTGCATACAATGCCCAGCCAACATGACCAAGGAGATACTCAAATCTTTTTAAAAGCATAAAGTATATGTTAAATACAAAAGCATGCTTCACTTAAAAACAAGTAACAACATCAATATTCATACTTGCATACTGCCCAATCCCTTCCCACCCCAGCCATGCTTGCACAACAAACTACATACTTATCCACGTACGTGCACTAGTACACAAACTCATTCACACTGTATTATGTCTGTGTTATAGACCCAATACATATATCCTATGAATATTACACTTCAAAATCTTTTAGCTTCAACCCTTTTTAAGAAGTTTAAAAGATGGTAAACAATGTTATAACATATTTCATATTAAAGCAGTTTTAAGTTACTATTTTAATGCATCCTATTTGAAGAGCTTAGAGCCATAAGGGCCTATTTCATGTGGAGTCTGTTTTGAGAAAAGTGATGAAAACACATAATATTATGCATTTTAATCAACTTTTTTTTACCGATAAATTCCTAGACATTAACACATTCTGACAGCAGACATATAAATGTTGTTATATAAAACATTCAAAAAAAGGAAGTAAACTTATGTTTTTAAGTTGTGTAAGGGTGGAAAGGGCCAATGTCTGTATTTTGGCCCTTTTTGACCCTCAGGCATTTGCATGTGATTAATATGTGAGATTGATAAACTACTACTGAAAGTACAAACACATACTATTGAAGTACTTTTAAACTAATGCTAACTTTGTTGAAATAGTTGAAATATAATAATAAGGTGTCCAAACTTTCAAAATCTCTCTCAGACAACCAGTCTCAACCACACACGGAAATGAGAGCTAAAAGGGCCAAAATCTAGTAAAGTGACTTTGGCCTTTTTTTTAGAATTTTAAGTAGCTATATTTCACAAATGCATCAATGAAAACATGCTCTATTCTTTCTACAGGTAGACAAGAACTCATAGATGTTATTTATGCAATAATATGCAAAAAAGGCCAAAGTGCATTTTGGCCTCTGTTAGCTCTAAGCTCTTCATTTGTGTAGACATGTTAGCGTCTCATAAGGCACTCACTACTACTACTACTACTACTACTACATTGAAGGTCTCCTTGAAATAGCTGAACATGCACAGCTGTCAATGTCTGTATCTTGAACAAATTAGATCTATCTATAGAGTTCTTGGGTCTTAAAACTAGATAACTATAAAACACTGGTAATCCACACTCTTTGGCAAAGGTCAGCTTCTCAATATCTTGTGGCCTTAAAAATGATCACATTCCATTTGTCTGCAAATGTACAAGCTTTGAGGTTGCTGTTTTTTCAGTGTGAATGCAAATGAATTTCAAACGGATAATCGTGCAGGCATGGTAAAGAGAATAACCATACCAAATCACATTACTGTAAAATGTGAATTTTGCACTCCACAAATGAGGCAAAGGTATTATATAATTGCCATTTGAATTGTGTTTTGATGAAAGTAATGTTAGGCTCACATGTGTGGAGGTAATCGTGACTCCAGGGCGCAGACAGGTCATGTATTATGCCCCCCGTGTCCCTTTCTCATACAGACACGCTTCATATAGTCTAAGCTAAGGCCTTTAACATGTACTCTTTGAATAGAGCTTTCAGGCTTAGTGAAGCAGTGCTGAAAGTAAGAAACAGTCAAGGGGATCATACAACATGATAAAACTGACAAGGATGTCTCTATTATAGAAATACCATGGTCTGAACACTGCTACCCACACCTAAGTAGGGCAGGCCTCTATATTTCATAGAAGGCTGGGCTAATACAACTTATCTTGATATGTATGTTTATCTCAGCTGACCTGTGTGAGCTCAGTTAAAATTAGTGTGTGTTTATAGACTGTTATTAGCAGGGAAGTATAACAGTTGGGGACACAACACCGGTTTCATATACTGACCCAGTGTTGGAAACAATTTTAAAACCCAACAAGACAGGCACGTGACCAACAGATGTTGCCTGCCTATCTTCAAAGTTACCTACCTGCATTCAGACATAATAAATATGGAAAAATCACGAAAACTAAGAGACTGTATCTTGATTCAGTTGAATTAAACAATTACTTGAGAATCTACAAGGAGTTATGATACATGTATAACCATATAAGTAGTCTTAAAATATTTTGCCAGACAGTCGAGCAGGTGGAGGAAAATTTCATGCACCCCAATAAAAAAGTTACCAGCCATGGGCAGCGGGCAGGCAGTTATTTCGGACACCATACAGACCCATGTTGAGAACAAATTCATACCTTCTACTTGATGAAATATCACTCACCATTAGCATAACAACGTTAATCTACTTTGGATTATGTTAAAGCACCTCTGTGACTTAGTACACCTGGATTCTTTATGGACATTAGTATTTAGAGCAGTGATTTTTAATATGTTTTTTTTTTCCCCCATGGCCATATAGAGAGTACACTTTGAAGTTAAGAGCTTGGTTCTGGACATAATGGTTCATTCTCAAACTGGGGCAAGCAGCCTGTTCCAGAAGGAATAGTCTTTGAGTTCATTTGAATTATTTATGACCAGTAAATATCATGTTGAATTGGATAAATAGAAAATAATTTATCGCTGAAATGTCATCTATCTTACACTTTATGAAATATTCAACAGGGACATAAAATGTAAATTATTCAAAATTAATATTTTCAAATTTCAAGCAAAAGTGGAAAGTGTATCTCTTTTTTAAAGCTGTATGCAGGGTATTTCACAAAACCAATTTACAAATTTGAGTGATCAACCTTACCATTGTTTTAATCAAATCGACTCAAGGAAGGAAATCATTCAACCATTTAAATAGGCATAGTTGAGTTGCAGTTAATCTGTAACATTGTAGATTGTGTAAAAGGTTTCAGGTATGAAAGAGCACATGCTTCATTAAGCACATCCTCTCCTCCACATGCCTGTGTAATCAATGGATTATTTGCCCCTCTGCCAATACCTTTCAAAATGACTTGAGGGTCAGTGCTGGTTGGACATGAAATACCATTGTCAATACCGCAGATTTATACAGCTTGGCACTTCTCCTGGTACGTTTTTCTTATATATTTGAGTATATCCATACCACCCACATAAAATATGCAATTTTATGTTTTCTTTACATAGCTGTGTAGTAGGTTTTTTATTTAGAGCATTGATTTTGAATTTGTTGTGTTTTTCCCCCATGGCCATATAAAGAGTACACTTTGAAGTTAAAGGGCTTGGTTTTCCACTTTTTGGTTCATGCCCAAACTGGGCATTCTGCCGAGGAAAGGGAGTTAACTGACTGTAAAAGTCCAGTTTCCACCCTTGCCCAACTAGGATGGAATTTCGGGGCTCAATCATAGCACCACCAGTGACAATTATGAGTCATATCGCTTCTATGTCCCTCCTATTGACTAGTCAGATTTCACCACTCATATCACTTGCATTTGCTTCAAACAAAATGGCAACGCCCAGTCAGTATGATCTGATCGATAATCTAAATCTATATTGTGATAAAACGGGTCTTCATCAAATCACATGAGCAGCTTGATTAAGAAGATGACAAGATTTGGAAAATATCTGTTGACAACGAGTTGGCAGGGCACATGCTTTGCAAATCCTGCAATCAAACGAACTCTGCATGGCAGTTTACAAACCGGATGTCGATTTCATTGCATGATTTTGATTAGACTATGTATAGATTCGTTAGTCCAGCCAAAATATAACTCCATAATTTTGTCAGGAACATTTTAGCGGAGTGGATGGAGGTGTTTGATGTGTTTTGTGTTATCACGGCTGGAGTAGACACTGGATGATGTATCCCTATTGATCCCTACGATTCAATGCAGCTAACATGACCTGCTTGTTTCTGCTTCATGCAGCAGTGAATACCAGTCCAGCTGAATCCTGACACCATTAATAAAATCAGGTCTGTGCCGGTAACCAGTGGTTGATAGCAGGAGAAACGTCCCATGTTATTGAAGTATGACACACGATCAGTCAAGTCACAGAGTCTTACAACTCGTTGCTAATGTTAGTCAGCCCTTATACAAGCCTTATTAGACATTGGGGACCTATTCTGACCTGAAAAGCACAATCAATGTAACATCTCAATGGTAAGAAGATGGTAGGCAATTTGGGCAATGACTGTCATTTTGAAATGCATGTTTCCTGATATTCCAAATGGAGTTGAATGTAAATTAGGATAGTGATTTTGTGATTCACAGCTGCTGCCATTTATCAGTAAAAATGGAAGTGATTACTGTTTGTTTGTTTGTTTGTTGTTTAACGCTGCACTCAGCACTATTCCAGCTATATGATGGCTGTCTGTAAATGATCGAGTCTGGACCAGACAATCCAGTGATTGACATCATGGACATCAATGCATGCAATTGGGATACGATGATATGCATCAACCAAGTCAGCGAGCCTGAGAACCCGATCCCGTTAGATTACTGATGATGATGATGATGATGATTGTGACTTTTCATGAGCATGATCTGTTTCAGATAGCCAATGTTTCAACCTAGATGTGATAACACACCATACCTAACCTAGTCGTTCATCAAAGTGTAACGTAAGTGAATTAATCTAATATTCTCTGAAAAGATTCCCTCTTTAACAGCAACAGAAGAGGATAGGCAAGAGATAATTAGTTGGTTCCATCTTGATTTATCTAACTTGTGTTTTCACAGACACAATACAGTGAGTACAGTTTCACTATACTTTATGTTCCCAGGGAGAATGGAGCCGGTGACAAATGTGTCGTGTGTGGTGGACAACTGGGCAACCATGACATGCAGCTGGCCATGGGACGTCAGTTCGCAATCAGACTCAAATAATATTCATCTAGCTCGACTTAATTGGGGCATAAAGTGAGTAACACATGCAACTGTCATACATGTACTATTAATGACAATAAGAAGACTACAGATGAACAACTTCTTTCTTACAGTTATTTCACATCTGTATTAGTACAATGTGTTTGTGTAGTTTCTTCTACCACGGGCAAGCATGACTGGCTTGGCTCCTGTTATCATAATCACCAAGGTACTGATTGATTAGACTGAAACATACAGCTGAGTCATGAAACAGACATTTTGTGTAAGCTGTTTTCTGTTATATTTTCATACTTTTGTTTTTGTAACATGTTTCTGGTGGATGTCATGACCTGGTCACAGGGCACTGACAGTGTAATGGTGTTGACAGAATCATGTGTTTACTCACATAGCTGTGGAAGACTGCAGTGGAAATCCGGCTTATCATAAAACTATGTGTCTAATTAAAAGAATGATTCTTGTGGAAGGTGCCACTTTAACGAATCATCCAAAATCTGTTTCAGAGTTCTTAGTCCAACATAAAGTTTGTTTGTTGTTTAATGCTGATCACACGTTGACATCAAAGACGTTTGCAACGTGACATTGTGTTGACCCAGTTTCAAGCATGCCTTTGCATCTATCGAATTCTTCGGTCCCCAAACAACATCTTTGATGCTGAGGATGCAAATGTTGTTGTGCTATCTGATAATGATGTGCAACAATTCTATCACGATAGATCCACACACAGGTTTTCAAGCACCTCATGCACTGCATGCCTCTGTCCATCCATCATGAAATTGAGGTCCTGGAGGGGTTACCCAATCATTGTGTCCCAGGATATTTCAATCTTTACTGTTGGATGATTTGGTAATATCATCAAAAAATGATCCTCAGCAAACTTTGACTGGTATATAATAGTAGCAGGACAAAGTATTACCTATTTTCACAAAATGATAAAATCTATCATGCCTGACATATCATTCCAGTGATGTTCCCAACCAGGTTTGTGTTGACGACTCTGTACCTGGATCCTGTCACTGGCCAGCAGATAGCTTCAGCATGGGAAGCCTCTACACAATAGTTGTCACTGTCATGACTCTCACCAGTGTGGGAACAGTCAGTGAACAGAAAGTGTCTGAACGTTTTAAGTATGACACAAATAACATTGGTAAATATACATTCTTGAATATTGTTATCATCTTTTACTTTTCTTTTCATATTTGATACTGTTGTCATTTTAGGGTGTGTGAGTGAGTAAGGTTTAAAGCTGCTTTTAGCAATATTCCAGCAATATCATGGTGGGGGACACCAGAAATGGGCTTCACACATTGTACCCATGTCAGGAATCGAACCCGAGTCTTCGGCGTGACAAGCTAACGCTTTAAACATTAGGCTACACCACTGCCCCTGTTAGAATAGAAACTGAATCTTTAAAGTGACTTTTATTCAGCAAAATTTCACCCTGATCTGCTGCAACACCGATAACAAGATGTATATTGTAATAATTTCCCTGTTTATTCTTTTTACAGTAAGACCACCCGCTGTGACTGATATCAACACCATCAATCTCAACAAAACCTGTGCCTCGTTGTCATGGCAACAAGTGGATACTCATACACTAAAGTGTCGAATGTTGTACAATTGCTCCGATTGGCAAGAGTATTGTGAGGTGGGTTTAAGTCACAGGAACTCGTTATTGGTCAGTAAATCGTTATTGGTCAGTAAATAAAAATATATACCCCCTATATGTAAGTAGAGAACATATAAGGGGTATATATTTTTATTTACTGACCAATAACGAGTTCCTGTGGTTTAAGTTGGGGTGGTGCACTTAGCACACAACATGCAAGAGGAATGTAAATAATTAGCAAAACAACTTGTGTTTGGTATCCATGATAGTTTTGTGTAACATATCACCAATGGTTTATCACATGTCTTTTATAGGTTTAGGTGTTTAGTATTCTTCACAAAGAAGGCACTCAACCCCTCTGGATCTGTGTTTGCTTAAACCAATCTAAATTCATTGCATATGTAATCTGTTTCAACAGATATTTGCCACTAATTATTCTCTAGGGCTGATGTTTTGATTCATGAACTTGCAATACAGCAACGAAGCTTATAACAAACTGACGAATATAACAAACTGTTTTTTGGTCCCGTCAATTTGCTGTATATATGCTGTAAATATGTTTATAACGAATTATGGTTATAACGAACTAACATTAGTGGTCCCTTTGGCTTTGTAATAACTGTAGTTTTCTGTACATCTTATTTTGTTTGCTGTTGAATGCTGCAGTCAGCAATATTCCAAGTATTACACAACAGCTTGTAGATAATCTACAAACAAGATGTTTTATGAACAATGTCTCCTGTGGCCAGGGTACGATGACACACAATAAATCATTGTGTCTGACTACCGATCTATTTAGTAACTCCCTACAACAAGCATAGGTTGCTGGGGACACAATCAAATGGGAATCCCAAGGAAGACCATGCAATACAATTTTGACATCTGAACCACAGTGTTTAAGAAGCTGAAGACTTATTTTGTCCCATACATTGAGTTCATAGATGTTGAAGATTTATTATCCTAATTTGCATGATTAAAGATTATCTATAACCCAGCAAGTACTCCACAACATTTAGGTGAGCTTGATGAGCTACAGCCTCATACCTTAATCATTCTTCTGACACTTTTTTCATACTGTGGGCACTAACTTAAGGAGTTCATGTAATTACTAAAAGAACATGTGTTTAGATATACAGTCTTCTTGCTGAGCACCAAGGACAAGATTATGTTAAATGGGGATGATTCTGATTATTTATTATACACACCTTTCCTGCTTTCATCATGTTCAGAATGCTTTGGAATAGTATGCCTGCATAACCCTACTGACTAAACTCTTCAGGCCCTCATTTAAAAAAAACCTGCAGCTTATTTTTTCTGACAGATAAATCGTGTCATAAATTTACTGCAGGCCATAAGGAACACTACAAATTTTGAAACTACAGACCCGATACAAAATCTACCTGCCACAGGCCTATAGGCAGGCACTAATTTCAAACACTGGACTGACATGAACACTGATCTATGCATTTGGGATGCAATGACTAGCAATAGAAAAAGGCACAGCGCCTGACACCAGTCCACTGGGGACCTGTATTCTTACCCGAAAACCCCACAGGCTCATTTCTTGAAATAGAGCCTCAGTAAAATAGGGAATGGATTAATGAGGTATCACAATGAATAAATGGGAATTATATTAAAAATATAGATTATATACAGGATATGAGTATGTATTATCCTTTGTTTCCTGTGGACTTTCAGCCCGTGGACAATGTGTCTGATGGGTCTGCCTCTGTGTGTGGCCTCCTGTCCGGGACCGTGTATCAGTGGAATGTGTCATGTCTGCCTGAAGGAGGGGGATTCTGGAGCAATGTCACCACAGTCCTCCACACCACACAGACTGATGGTAGGCGGCTTGTTACTGAGTTGTCATCGGGCGCAGATATCACAACTATTGTCATTCTCTTTTATAAATATATTCATTACTACATGTATATCAACACTCCACTCCAGGTATGACCTGACATAAACATATTAAATGGACAAAACCAGTTAATGAATTTTCCTTGCATCTTGAGATATTTTGTCTTAATCGAATGGACTATTTTGTAGTTCCTGCATCTCAGCCAGAAGTGCATCCTGGGAGTTTTCTAGAAGTTGACTGTGACCAAGACAACTGCAGAGGGATCCTGCTGTTTTGGAAGGTATGATCACAGCCATTGGCTTCAAGAATTACATGATTTGATGGAAGTCATTTGTATTTTCACATCATGCTGAAGATATGGATTCCATTGGAAGCATATTTTTGTTCCACCCAAATGTAATTCTGACCTGGAAAAAATATCAGGATCAAATACACAAAACTGAAGTGAAAATGTTCTACCTGTGTAGTGAAAAGTTCCCGTTGACAGGAACAAATGTTTGGGTGTGATTATGAGCAATGTTCCTGTATATTATTAATGTGCAACATGAAAAACAGGAAAATTAAGACATATACAAATTAACATAATCTAAAAGAAAACAAAAGAATATGATGAAAAAGGAAAGCATGAAATAAATCCCAATAGTTAATTAACGTTAAAGGCAAATGTGAAATATGTTATTTTGACAGAGAAGGATAGAATGCTGAGCCCAAAATGCAACCGAATCAGAAGTACTGCTGCACGAGAATCCCATGAAATGATTATCAAGGTCTACCTTGTCATTATCAACATCTACCTTGTCATTATCAAGGTTATCTTGTCATTATTGACATCTACCTTGTCATTATTGAGGTCTACCTTGTCATTATTGAGGTCTACCTTGTCATTATCAACATCTACATTGTCATTATCAACATCTACATTGTCATTATCAACATCTACCTTGTCATTATCAACATCTACATTGTCATTATTGACATCTACCTTGTCATTATTGAGGTCTACCTTGTCATTATTGAGGTCTACCTTGTCATTATCAACATCTACATTGTCATTATCAACATCTACATTGTCATTATCAACATCTACCTTGTCATTATCAACATCTACATTGTCATTATTGACATCTACCTTGTCATTATTGAGGTCTACCTTGTCATTATTGACATCTACCTTGTCATTATTGAGGTCTACCTTGTCATTATTGACATCTACCTTGTCATTATTGAGGTCTACCTTGTCATTATCAACATCTACATTGTTATTATCAACATCTACCTTGTCATTATCAACATCTACATTGTCATTATCAACATCTACATTGTCATTATTGACATCTACCTTGTCATTATTGAGGTCTACCTTGTCATTATTGACATCTACCTTGTCATTATTGAGGTCTACCTTGTCATTATTGACATCTACCTTGTCATTATTGAGGTCTACCTTGTCATTATTGAGTTCTACCTTGTCATTATCAGGGTCTACCTTGTCATTATCAACATCTACCTTGTCATTATTGAGGTTATCTTGTCATTATTCAGGTGTACCTTGTCATTATTGAGCTCTACCTTGTCATTATTGAGGTTACCTTGTCATTATTGAGGTCTACCTTGTCATTATTGAGGTTACCTTGTCATTATTGAGGTTACCTTGACATTATTGAGGTCTCCCTTGTCATTATTGAGGTTACCTTGTCATTATTGACATCTACCTTGTCATTATTGAGGTTACCTTGACATTATTGAGGTCTACCTTGTCATTATTGAGGTCTACCTTGTCATTATTGAGGTCTACCTTGTCATTATCAACATCTACATTGTCATTATCAACATCTACATTGTCATTATCAACATCTACCTTGTCATTATCAACATCTACATTGTCATTATTGACATCTACCTTGTCATTATTGAGGTCTACCTTGTCATTATTGACATCTACCTTGTCATTATTGAGGTCTACCTTGTCATTATTGACATCTACCTTGTCATTATTGAGGTCTACCTTGTCATTATCAACATCTACATTGTCATTATCAACATCTACCTTGTCATTATCAACATCTACATTGTCATTATCAACATCTACATTGTCATTATTGACATCTACCTTGTCATTATTGAGGTCTACCTTGTCATTATTGACATCTACCTTGTCATTATTGAGGTC
Organism: Haliotis rufescens; assembly: GCF_023055435.1. Lineage (NCBI taxonomy): Eukaryota > Metazoa > Mollusca > Gastropoda > Lepetellida > Haliotidae > Haliotis > Haliotis rufescens. The sequence continues at coordinate 39,258,767 of NW_025963890.1, forward strand.
TACCTTGTCATTATTGACATCTACCTTGTCATTATTGAGGTCTACCTTGTCATTATTGAGTTCTACCTTGTCATTATCAGGGTCTACCTTGTCATTATCAACATCTACCTTGTCATTATTGAGGTTATCTTGTCATTATTCAGGTGTACCTTGTCATTATTGAGCTCTACCTTGTCATTATTGAGGTTACCTTGTCATTATTGAGGTCTACCTTGTCATTATTGAGGTTACCTTGTCATTATTGAGGTTACCTTGACATTATTGAGGTCTCCCTTGTCATTATTGAGGTTACCTTGTCATTATTGACATCTACCTTGTCATTATTGAGGTTACCTTGACATTATTGAGGTCTACCTTGTCATTATTGAGTTCTACCTTGTCATTATCAGGGTCTACCTTGTCATTATCGACGTCTACCTTGTCGGTATCGATGTCTAACTTGTAATTATCGAGTTCTACCTTGTCATTATCGAGTTCTACCTTGTCATTATTGAGGTTACCTTGACATTATTGAGGTCTACCTTGTCATTATCAACATCTACCTTGTCATTATTGAGGTTACCTTGTCATTATTGACATCTACCTTGTCATTATTGAGTTCTACCTTGTCATTATCAACATCTACCTTGTCATTATCGACGTTACCTTGTCATTATCGAGGTTATCTTGTCATTATTGAGGTGGACCTTGTCATTATCGAAGTCTACCTTGTAATTATCAACGTCTACCTTGTCATTATCGACGTTACCTTGTCATCTATCATCTTCCAGGCTGTTCCTGCCCACCTTCGTAATGGTCTGATCACAGCATATCACATCTTTGTGCAAGACACTGCCACTGGAAATGAGACTGACATCACAGTGACAGACATGGCACAGATGTCACTAGAACTCCACCTGGAGCCCAACACTACCTACCAGATACAGACCTCGGCCTGTACGGAGAGCGGCTGCTCCAATAGGTCCAAACTCATCACCATCGCACCACAGGGAAAAGGTACACTTCATGGCATATTTTCTCAAATCCTTTGTCACCTTGCACATACATTCACAATGGCTTCAAAAGGTAAAATTACTGCTATCAAATCTACATTGTAACACATTGTTACACATGTTAACACACAACACAGCTACGAAAGGTCATGTCCATGATAATGACTTTTTGAGGCCAGAATCTGCCGAATTTCTGAAAACTGGCTGTACACTGAAGTATCTGTGTTGTATGACCAAATCAAGGCATATTTACTTGCATAAAACTACGTCCATCCAATGTATACATAAAAAAATCTTTGCTAAATAGAAGGGGTTTTCATGATATAGTTCTGATTTTGATTTTGACTTTGATTCTGTTAAATGTTGTACTACTTGCTGTTGCTAGTGTAGGTATAGAGATTATCCCAAATGGCATTAAATGTTGTTGAAATAACCCTACTGAGGCTCCTGTGTCTCATTCTTGTCAACATGTCAAGCTTCAAATACATCCGACAGCTGAGAAAGGTTATGCATATATTCATTAATGTTAATGTTCTGACAGATAATGGCATCAAGCACTGTTATGGAAAGAAAAATTAAGTGTGAAGGGTTATGTATACAATGTTGTTCATAAAATGAAGAAATAGGGTAACACGTGACAAATTTCTTTCTGACATTTTAATATCATAGTAAAGTACTGTCCTGACCTGAAATATTAATGATCAACAATTTTAAAATAAGTGTAAGCGAGTGCGTAATGTGAGCAATATTCTAGCTACAACATGGTGGCCAGCAAATAGTCATGTCTGGGCTGGCAAACCAGTGACTGAAAGCATGAGCACCAATAACATGATCAGTGTCATGAAGTCCTCTGTGTGACATGACAGCCTGCTAATCAGACATGGTGGCTCAGGGCGATGGGATCTACATAATTACTTTGTAGTCAATTACTGCGATGTGATCAGGCTGAGTACCACATCAGACAGAAGTATCACATTGTGGTAGTTAGGCCTCCCCTGGGGCTTTAACACACTTCCTGGTCAATATCAATTATTGATATGCTTCCTTGCTCCGACCAGTCATTCATGTAATTGCTTCCCTTACTTTTTTAGTAACATCATTGTTACATATTCTGTAGCTCCCATGTCTTGTTGTTATTTTCAGCCATGTCTAGACTGACAGTTACAGTCTACAGCAATCTATGAATAACCTTAGTATTTATTTGACACACCTTTAATCACCTTTCAATGATCGGCCAACTGATCTGTGACGACTAACACATTTGTACATTAACTTGAACATTAACAACTCCTGAAATCTCTCCCATCCTTTTTATCGTGTCGGCCATTTTGATGCCTTGTACTTGATGTGTATGTATTACAACGCGCTGTCATTGTGACTGACTTACTGTGCTAGTTCTTAACAAACCTTTCTCATCTAATGATGATATTTTTTTAATACACTTCTTTTAAACAAACAACAGGTGTTCCTGTAAAGCATGTTGAGCACACATACACTCATGCCACCTCTCCTTTTAGTGGAACTATTTTATTCCGCGATACAGTCATCATGGTTGTTGTATGGCTGTCAGTGTCAACATGAAGTCCTACGTACAGATCTAGCACTAAATCCCTCGAGGTATAAAATAGTGATATGAAAAATTAAAAAGAGCTGACTTTCATGTTGTGTGAGTTCAGTGGAGTAGGAACCTTCATTGAGTGAGGAGCTTGCAATGACGTTTTTACAATGTTTGGCCCTCACTCTATGAAGGTTCATACCCCAATGAACTCACACAAAGTGAAAGTCAGTTCTTAAATATACAAATGATTTTAACAAATCCATTATCTTGAACAGTTGTAATGTTGAATCTTGATAATCATGGAAGGTTTTATTTCCATTTCAAGGAAAACTGATTCACTAAAAATAATCTGATGACAATTAACAGTGGTTAACTGATATTTTCTCCATCAGATTATTGTTATTTGTTCAAATGACAGAATTTCAATAAGACTTTTTGTTTATTTTACATTAGCTATATATTTAGGCAAATAGAGCATTGTTAATTCATTAAAATCAGGTCTTAGTTCTCTCTACCACTAAAGAAAGTTCTGAGGACATCCCATTATATGTCCTTTCGCAAACTTTGATTGACAAATGAAATGACTAACAAGAAGTCAACATAATTTTTAAGCCAATCAGAAAGCAGCTTTTTCAAGCTTTATGACACTTGCTTCACACTAGCAAATTCCAATCCAGACTATGCTTTGAGAAATATTTGGACAAAGCTCTTGATTCAAAATTTGAAAACATAACCAAAGAAAATTCTGGAATGTCTGTTAGATGGCTGAGATTATATGAGAACTACGAGAAGTCGCTTCCCTTTCAAATGTTATCCCATTGAAACGAGTCATAATACCCATAACTGTCATTTGGAATACACTGTGTTAAACTTTTCAAGGTTGCATACCGTTTTCCACGTAATAAGTGCCCGGGGCGCTCTCAAAATTAGAAATAGGGGGCTCTTATTAGAATATTATTTTGGTGAAAAAAAACATAGTTGAAAGATAAATTTCGTTGTTTATGCTGACAGCCTGAAATGTTTATGTACGACAGATATATTTTTCCAGATCTTAATTGCCCATAAATAAGGGTGCATATAACACACATGTGCTTATTATACCGAATAAATAAGTCTTGTGTACATTGATCAATCGGAAGGGATGCAAATTGGGCTTGTTCACTAGCCAATATATTAGCAAATATCGCCGTGGGCGTTTATTAGAGCGGGGCGCTTATTACGTCGAATGCGGTAATTAGAAAACAATTTCTTGATCTGAAATTTTGCAGAATTTAATTTTGTCATGAACTTTTTTTGTGTATGCTCTTATTTGTTGCATGAAGCCACACTCAGCAATATTTTAGCTATGTGACAGGCCTGTAACTGGAGCAGTCTGGGCCAGACAAGGAATTAATCGAAGAGACTGATATTATAAGCAACATTCCACACTGTCAGGTACAGCAACAGTGACATCCACCAACTCACGGAGTCGGACTACCTGATCAGTGGCAAGCATGGGTTAGTGGGAACCTGTACTAAACAGAGAGGTCTTTGTATGTTACTATCTAAGATTAGTTAGGTTCACATGGTCAACTCTAGACCCCTCACGGTATTGATTCCCTGCAGGTGCGTCACCACCACAGGACTTCACAGTTGAGTTCATGGCTGACGAGGACCCCACCAACTTCAACATCAACTGGCAACCACTCCACAGCCGAGTCGTGTCCTACACCACGTACTGGTGCATGAAGGAAGACAACTCAACCAACTGCACAGTAAGCCCCTAGTGCATCGTAGTAGTAGCAGTGGCAGTGGCAAAGAGTGAATGAATGTTGTTTTATGTAAAACTGCACAGCAAGTGTATACTACTGGTGGTGTTGGTGAAACAGAACATTGGCAAATGTAACAAAACAGTTTACATTGTACACAAGACATGATTGCTACATTGGCATTATCTAAAAAAAATGTAATATTTATCTTACATGTATTCTACATGTAATTGTATCAACATCTTTCAGGTTTCAGAGGAGCATCATGACTTTACACGTTACATTATGAACCAGCCCACATTCATTGTAAATGCAGGCAATACTTGACATGTATTTTTGACCACAGACCCCCTTGGACTGGAAGAGTGTGTTCCCCAACACCACAGAGTACAATCTGACCCTCCCAGGACTTAGTGAGAACACCACACAAGACTACATGGTGGGGATCTCTGCCGAGGCCATCATGACCTCACAGAGGTCAGGGAGGTCACGGAGGGACACAGGTCTGGTGACCAGCAGTGGCATCTCATGGAGTCAATGCCTTCACATCAGTGGGAATAGTGAGTGACAAGTTTAACAATGAATGTTTCTTCTGTTGCCATGCATTAGGTTTTCGCACCCCTGGGAAATCTGCATTGCCTCTACACCTTAAAGATTTTGCCAAAATAATCTGAGATTCCTATCCCCAAGTCACATTAAAAGATGAATTGAATATTTGTTTGGCAACAAGTTTCCAAAATTTTGAAAATATCAAGGTATGTTTTTATTTTCCCAGCTCCCACCACAGCGCCTGAGGTCCTGCACATGTCCAGCCACCCCACGACTGCCAGCATAGACTTGGAGTGGCAGAAGCTGAGTTGCTTGCAGACACCAAGTGTACTGACTGGTGTACTCGTGGTGTACTGTGTAGTGGATGGAGATACTTGTTCAGGTAACTATATATAATGATTGAGAATGAAAACAATCTGACCACAATCTGGTAGCGATCGACTTCTTCCCATTTTCTGTTAAGACATTCACTGTAAGTAGAACAGTGATCTTAGGTGATGCTTCTCACTGTCAAGGGATCCATCCCTTGACCATGCAGGAATCGCTTGTCATAGGTTAAAATCACGGATTGTCCAATTCTACTTTGAATTCTATTTACAAGCACTTAGTATTCTAGTATTCTCATGAAGAGATATTTCCAGGCACATCCATCGCGTTTGTTAGCTTTGCATTGTTTTCTTCGTTTATAGGTCTGTGTCTCTTTCTTGAAATGCAAAAATGTTTCCCCAATTGGTTATAATGACTACAGAATGAATAGCAACTTTGTTCTGAAATTGACTATTCGTGTGTATGTCCATATGTTTTTATCTTGACATCTGGCTGGAAAACAACCTTAGTTGGTGGGTTGCCTTGTGGGTTGTGGGTTTCTTCCTCATGCAGAAGATCCAGTGTTTGAATTCTAGGAAATAACATTTGTAATGGATGATGACAAGGAAACAACGTTTGTTTCAAGGACCAGAACAGAGTCAGATGGCTGTAGGTCAAGGGGTCAGCTACACCTTGAAGAACTTGGACACTGGAAACACGTACCTCATCAAAGTGTGTGGTGTGTCAGCAGCGGGGAATGGACCATTCAGTCCACCGGTCAAAGTAGAGCTGGCAGCAGGTCAGTGATGCATACACCTCGAGCTTGTGTCCGGATTTGTGTTTTATGATCTGATTTAACTGCTCTTAAGATGGAATATGAAACAGATGACTTGATGGGTAGAGTCATACTCGAAGAGTAACACATTACTGGAATGGATTAAACATCCTATCAGTGTCAGGATTTGAGTTTTATATTAAAGTCATTTGACAATTGGCTAATTGGTTAATCAAGTATTTGAGAAGTGAATTTGAGAAGTGAATCTGAGACAGTATGTCAATGAATAGACAAAATGATGAAATGTGAGTACAATGGCGGAGGGAACGTCATTATCCCAAGTAGCCCGAATGTTTGGCAAATATAAAAGTGTAATTTCTTGACTGTGGGACAAGTTCCATCCAACGGGTGGGGTTGCATTGAGACAAGGCGTCCTGAAGCATGGCATCCTGTGAAGGGTGTGACCCTGACAGCTTACCACAGGCAGCAAAGATTGGGGTGGGCTAGGCAACACCAGGGACGGGCTGTGCGCCAGTGGCTTCACACCAAGGTTTTGCATCTGATTCACAAATGGCAGAAAACATTGTTGTCGATGTAGCCTCGAGCGGTATACCAGAGCAACAATGCTGGACCATGATCGATATGGGGGTGGTATTGTCATGGTGTGGGGCAGTATCATACATGACAGGTAAACTAATTTTGTTATCGTGAATGGACATTTGACTGACCAGTGATATGTTGACGAAATCTTGCGAAGAGCCGTCGAAACAACTGTCAGCAGAAATGTTGAACTGCAAGATGACCATATCATGGCAAGGTCATCACCGATTATCTCTGACGAGAAGGCACACAGACATAGGACTAGCCCACTGCATCCCCTGACATGTCCCCAATAGAGCATCTGTGGGTTGTTCTCAGGCAGTGAGTGTATGCCAGAGACCAAGCTTGGGTAGCTCTTCGGGAGGAAGGGCAGGCAATGCCAAGGGCAACAATACGCAGGTTAATCACCAGTCAGCCACGCATGTATCGCCCCACATGGTGGATCCACACACCTGATATTGATGTACAAGCCGAAATAAATTGTACAGACGTTCGTTCTTATTACGCCTTCACTATAATTTCATCAGTTTGTATAATAAACATGATAAACATTCATAGTTTTGAAAAAAAGGATGTTGCAGAAGAATATGGCTGTTGCCAAGGACAATTAATACACTATGTACAATGCAGATAATTATCTAAGCAACAAAATACCAGTACTTTCAGCTCACCTGCCTAGTTTTGGCATATCCACACTGCTTTTAATAACACAGGAAGAAACTCTTCTTACAGTAGATAGAACAAGGGAGGAAACTCTTGTCTTCAGTGCTCAGTTTTTCATAAGTATCAAGCAGTCTTTGCGAGTTGCTGAATATGTTTAGCTCCCTCCCACCTAACACCTGGTCAGGTTCACTAGTTCAATTGGGTACAATATATGTAAACCACAGATTTCTCTAGCATTCATCAGGCTAATTGGGAAGAAAATCGTGATAATTTTTAATGTTCAAAATTGGATTATTTTACTGTTCTTATTTTCATAAATTCTGAGATTTAGGGACATTTGAAATTCAAATTTGGAATGCTTACTGTCATTTCCTGCAGAATGGTGCCAAATATTGGCCTGTGAGCAGGTCTTTACAGTCATTTCCTGCAGACTTGGGGCCAAATATCGGCCTAAATCCTTGTACTCAGTCCTATTTTAACCACTAGTCTTAAGCCCAAGTCTGGTAAAATTTCATTTGGTCCAGTAAAATCGGCTTATTCTAGTCCAAATACTAAGACTAAAATCTATTGAAAATAATGCCCAGATGACAAAAAGCATTCAGTACACACTGTATCATATAATTGCTCTCTCAGTCAATAATTTCATTAAATCAATATGATTGATTATCTGATAATAACATACGTTGGAACCAATATGACCAAAGTCTTCTAATTTTAGTAACTCTTAAATCTACTATTGTCATCTTCATATTATTGTCCAAGAAATATATAAAAATACCCCAAATCAAAGAGACTTGCTCCAGTATTTGTACTTGTGAGGACACAGACATTGATGACAAGGGTCAGTCCTCACTGAGATGTTATGGTGTGTTTCAGACCTTGCTCTCATCTACACAGCAGTCATTGTGGCCAGTGTGCTGCTTCTCCTGTTGTTCATCTTCTTCTGTGTCATATGGGGATGTTGGTGAGTATCCTCAATCTGTTGTTGATGCTCCATGTCAGAATTACGAATAACTGTTGACGCTCCATGTCATAATTACGAATAACTGTTGTCGCTCCATGTCAGAATTACGAATAACTGTTGACGCTCCATGTCATAATTACGAATATCTGTTGACGCTCCATGTCATAATTACGAATAACTGTTGACGCTCTATGTCAGAATTACGAATATCTGTTGACGCTCCATATAAGAATTTGAATGATCTAGCAAATAATGTTGATTGCAAGCAGAGATCAGCAGCCTACTCCAATTTAAGACCATTAGGAATATCAGTAAATCTTTGGGTCAATAATTAATATTTTCAAAATGATATTAGCAATCGTGGGCATGATTAGAGTGATTGACTGTATTCTCTTGTCATCACCAGAACTTCTAATAATCTGTAGTCTATGTGATAATATAAGGGTAACGCTGTTTTTCAGGGCATTATCATTTGCAGAAGCTTGAGGTCTTCAATTAACCATGGCCCGTTGAAAAGACCAAGGGCTTCTGAAAATTAGTGTCAACATTATTGCTAAAATGGATGAAATTTGTTATCAAATAAAAAGAAACAACAATATCGGTTTTGAAACATATGCTGCAATCAACACGAATGTCACTGACACACTTTTTCAAATATGGAAACGTCATAGAACAAACCAGATGACGTCACTATTGAACGTGACGTTACCTATCCCTATCCCTATCCCTATCACGTCACCTAACAGTGGGCGTGATAATGGCACGTCATTAAGCAATATGAGGGCATTATCAAGTTACAGTGGCCCGCTCATTTCTGATAACATGCCGGCAGTTTAATGATAATTCTATCCATTTTAGCTGTAATGCATGTTATTATTTTCTTAATTCATGCACTACAGAGGAAAAAATGCTTTTGCTTACACATAGTCCTATCAATATACTGGGTTTTTTTGTCAAACATGCTTCCTACATTTGCCACTGTCAAGGGGGTAGTGAAACCCCAGGTAGTGAAATATAGAACCAGTCAAACTCAGTGACATGTTTTTTCTCAAAATCATAATGTATTTCCCTGTAGCAGTTGATTTTGGAGCAAAATACCGTAATGATTCTACCCAAACATAATTGTTGGCATCTCTGTTAGATGAATGATACGAATGTTTGACTGAACGTTAATACCCTCTTTTTCCCCAGTGCCATACAAGGTCTCCCAGTATGAAACTTGCCACACTGTTGCCAGTACTAGGTTCATGAATGTAAATGAAACTGACAGCAAACTTAGTTATCTGTTATCTAATATGACATGATTTATTATCTTATCCTGCATTACTCCTTATTGCATTTACTGCTGTTCTCTCTGAGTGACAGCAGTAATGTGATGATACGGGACGTCATCACTTCCGTGGTCATGTGGGAGCTGTGTGATGGGATTAGCCATACGACCAGTCGGAACAACTTATTTTTCAGCAAGACCTCACACAGCTGTTCTTTCTGTCAAGAACAATAGAACAAGTAGTAAATGCATTAAGGAGTAATCCAGGAAAAGTACACAAATATAAAAAAATATCTAGATTTTACTAGAATTTTGTCAAAAGTGGGTTTGAATAAGCCTTCGTATTTTCAGATGGATTCAATCAAGTTTCAGTTTAGTTTACAAGAGCGGGAAGACTATGAGAGTCACTTGTAAACAAAATGACGACAGATGTTCTTGAAAGTGAGATCTGCGTTAGAAACTGGCACTTATAACAGATACACCTATAGTCTATTGTACATTGTTAATCAACTGAATTCTGTTTGTGGTTTCAGCAAAGGGCGCAAGAGTGCCAAGTTGGAAATATCTGTTCAAGATGACAAGTTACTGCCGCAAGAGCGTGAGGTGAGTTCAGGTGTACTTGAGAGTAAAATTGCTCATATTTTAATGTACATCAAACAGTAATTTAAATAAAATATATTTTTAGAAGCTCCTAATCATTACTCAGTTCCCTTGAAATGCTGAAATGCCAATTAACCAGTCCTCCATGGGGCTGTAATGATATCTAATTACAGTTGATAGACCATCATGTCTATTTTCAGTATGTTGATATGCCTACTACACGTCCTGAAAGCAGTACATCAGCCAAAAATGGAACCTACAGGAAAAGTGGAACAGACAAAGATCGAGAGGTAGACAAGGAACTAGAAGACACCAAACTTTTACCTTCAGAATCCTACAAAGAAAATGCAACTCCAAGATGGAGTGAATCATTGGGCCCCAAAAGAACCGACACTTGTTATATGGCCTCATCAGCTAAGAAGAACTCCCGACTTTTGGAACTTAAGGCTGAAAACAACAATAGAAAAAAGGCTGGTTGGACCGAACTCGAAGATGCATCTGACCTGCCTTATGCCGTAGTGGACCTAGACGTTGAAGGTATTCCTCGGGAAAGGATTTCATCCTTTAAAAGTCGTCTCCCAATGAGAGATTATGGCTTTGCTGTGAAGGACGATCCTGAGTATGAGGACTATGTAAATTCTCTACGGGAAAGGAATAGTGCAACTAGTCCCCTTATTACAGATCCTAAAGAAGATAGAAAGAGTGGATCACATGAATCAAAACAGAAGCCACAAAAAGATAAGAAAAACAAGCAAAAGAGAGGCAGTACTGGATCATTTCATCTTCAACCTGATTTTGTGTTGCCAGCCCCTCCACCTGATCCCAGTGAGAATGATCGCTCACCACCCCCTTTTTTCCCTCCACCTCCGGCCAATCTTGAAAATTTTACATTTCCTCCTGAGCCACAAGATACACCTGGTGTACCCCAAAAACAATATAGCCCTCCACCCCCAAGTCAGAATCATCCACCACCACCTCGGGTTCTCTATGCTCAGCCTCCTGTTCCTGTACCTGATAACACAGCCACAACAATGAGAAGTCCTCCTTCACCACAAAATTTGAAGAAGATCCCTCCTCCCCCCAAAGTGCGTTATTCTTCAACTTCTGCCCCTTTGCAAAATAACAGAACAAGCACACATTCTCAAGAACCTCCTCCACCTCCAAATCTGGATAGTCTTCCAAGGCCTGCAAGTGTTCGTAATTCTGGTACATTCCCCACTGTTCAAACTGGAGTTCAAACAAGCAAAGCAACTACAAATGAACAAAATCATCCTCCACCTCCAAATCTTCAAAATCTTCCTCGTCCTGCAAGTGTAAGTAATCCAGTACCTGCAGAACCCGTACAAAATAAAGAAACTATTGATCCAAAACATCCTCCTCCAAATCTTCAAAATGAACCCCTTCCTCGTGACAAAAATAGTCCAATAACTGCTGTCCCCATTCGGAATAACAAGGAACAGAAACAAGAGAAAGATATTCCACATCCGCTGACTATTATTACACCTGTGCAAATCCCCAAGCCTCGCACCAGTCTGCAAAGTCCAAAACCTTTCAAACCTGTTCCTCCAGAACCAGTGGCTCAGAACACTGGAAGAGACACAACAGATGGCAGAATCAAGAATGAACCTGAACAGAAAAAGGAGCCCGAGCCCATGAGAACAAATGTTACACCAGGAAGTAATGAACCTGATAATAAGTCTACCAATGAGAAAAAGCCCTCGCAACTGTCAAGTGAAATTCCAAGAAACAGAGGATCTGTAGACAAATCCACACAGGAGAACCTTCCTCCCCTGCCGAGTTATTCATCCAGACCTCCCTCTGCCAAATCTAGACCAAGCAGTAAGACAGATGAAGACAATAATGTTCTTGATATTTCCATCCTTGTGGGAGAGCTACTGGGAGAAGGTTTGACGACTAAAAAAGATGAAGATGGTCCAGAAGTTACCATGAGGCCTAAAAAACCAAGAGAGTCCACATCTGCACCAGATGCTCGAGACTCTAAGGTGAAGTCCAATCCACCCAAAGTGGCACCAAAGCCAATGTTTGTGACCACGAGAGACAGCAACTATGGCCGTGTTGAGGCTAGTCCCACAGCAGTCTCACCTCCTCCAACAGTCCTGTCCAGAACATCTACAGGGAGTTCTAACTATGAGCAGCATATGTAGAGATTTAGGTGCACCTCCACACATGTTTGAACATGATCCATAGTTTAACTTGCTGAGTCATGGGCCATGTGCCACACCAATGCTGACTCAAATAAAATGTGAGTGAGACTTTCCAGTCAGAACAGAATCGTCTTTTTAAACAATCTCAGAGTGAAATATTTATAGGATTGTGTTATTTGATCAATTTTGAAAGGATCTATACAATCAGTAGTGGAGTGGTGATTCCATACACTGTATGTGCTGATAATAGGAGTCTGCCCTTATCTTTGAAGAGAATCTCATTCATCTCATAGTGAAATAGTCACCTGGTAGAAACATTCAGTCATTTATTTCTATAGTCAAGCAGCTTATTGAATATTTAGCTTGGAATGACATTGATGAATAGATCTGAGAATGAGTAATAAGCTTATGGCTTATTGCAATCCAAACAAAATTGTTATGATAGTAACTGAGCAATTGGAGTTATGTCTGGGACTGCCTGGAATTCATGTGCCTCTTCATCGATTTAAATAGCTAGTTTTCATTTTTACTGCTTCATTTATTAGGAAGATGGGGAAAAGGTCAACTTCTGTTTACTCAAATTCCTGCACATGATACTAATCAGGAACTGGGAAGGAGGGCCACAGACAGTTCAACACAAAAACCTCTTTGCTGAAAGGAAGTCGAGTGTCCTGCATAATAACACATGAACATGATGACGACATAAACATCATCTGACACTGCACTGAGAATGATCTGGTTGAGTGTATTGCTTAGGTCACTGACTGTGGACTATCAGGAACTCTTCATTGAAAGGGAGTTCAAGTTTGTGGGATCTTGTGTCATGGACAAGCAATGTGAAAAATGTGTACATAACATCATTGGTGAAACAAGAGAGTTTTGAATACGATTATATGTGCAAATCTCTGTAAAATGACAAAAACTAACTTTCTTCAAATGGTGCAACAATATGTTAAAGATCATTCTGGTGCTTCATGCAACATCCAGTGGAGATATATACCCTGTGTTCTATTTTCTGCAATTGCAGTCACCGCAGATCTGTCATTGTGCATCTGATCTAAGACCTTGAACATTTGCATGATATTACTTGTGATATTTGAATAGACTGATCTAGATATGTGTCGGTACTACATGCCGTGAAGGGCTATAGTTGGGACAGTCACTTTCACTAATTCCTTTCAGCCCTGATTGTCTCCTTTGTTGTTGTGCTGTGTTTGTGATTTCCATAAAAAGTTAAGGATTTGGTGGAGTACTCAAGATGTGGAATGGACAGGCTTTCATGGGTACATTGGATAGAGAATTAAAGTATTTTCTGACATTGTGAAAACCCAGGTTTCATATTTCTATGGCAATACATCTAAAAACACAGACTGTACTCCTGAACCCAGGATTTAGAGGCATGTTGTAAACTTGGATTAGAAAATGGTATGATTTGAAGACATATGACCATTGGCATTCAAGGCATATCATTCACATCCATAAGTTGAAACACTATGCTTTTGTTTTATGTATACCAGTCCTAAGTAGTGCCTCAGATTGCCAGAGGGTCCATATCATTACTGGTAACCTTAAAGAAAAGAGCCACATGCCGAATATATTTCTGATACCTGGTGAATGGGTCGTCATCCTGAAGTTTGATGCCATGAAAGAACTGAAATACTGGTTAGTGTTACCCCCAATTTACTCTCTCACTCAGAAAGTGCGGCCTTAAAGCATATGTGTCTTCATATCTGTAACATGTCATTTGGTTAGTTGCATTCAGGTTTTGTCGGTTCCTCATGCGCAAGTGGTATTTTGATACAGAAAAGCGTAATGTTGTATATTTAAGTTTCTGCCTGTTTTCTAACCATACACATTATCAGTCATGAACAAATAACAGTCATTTCATTTAGCAAGGGTTAAAATGTGTCCTTTGATAGTTATATTGTGCATTATTTGAAATGTTTCTGATTTTAGTGTTCATTGAATGTACATCAACCACATGCAAGTCTTGACTGATTCAGGATATCAGCCTGCATCTGGAACCGTCATACTAACTGGCTCTTGATAAAATTCTAACAATTCAAGCTAGACTGTCCAGTAAAATGTTGTTTGGTCTAGTAGACTAATATAGTCCACCATATATTACTTCAAAATCCACTGAAAATGATGCCAAGAGACAGTTTTGAGCAAGTAGACTTTCAAAGCATTTGAGACAGGCTGTGTTAAATTTATAAACCATATTCAACGTATTAAGCGCCCATGGTGCTCTCAAAATAAGAAATAGGGGGCTCTCTTTAGAATAAAATTTTGGTGAAAAAAATAGAGTTGAAAGATCGTAAAATGTCGTGGTTTATGCTGACAGCCTGAAATGATACAAAAGAAAAGTCTGTGTGTATTATACACGACAGATATATTTTTCCAGAATTTAATTGCCCATTATTAAGGGTGCATATAACACAAGAGTGCATATTATACATGAATAAATAAGTCTTGTGTACATTGATCAATCTGAAGGAATTGGGATTGTTCACTAGCCAATATATTAGCAAATATCGCCGTGGGCGCTTATTACGTCAAATACGGTATTGCAATTTTTCTATTACTGCATAGAAGGCAAAGTCTGTGGTGTTGTTAATGGGTTACCCCGGCATATGATGGTGCGTAACATTGTGTTTGATCTTAACTGAATGAATTAGAGAACTTGATGATTGCTGAGTGCAGTCCTAGATGACCATGTCTTTCCAGATAACTTTGCAACGAGATAACATTTTACTATAAACTTTACATATTTAAATTATCAGTTGATTTTTCGAGACAGAGACACTTTCATACAGGGTAGTGAACACGTCAGATTTCTGTAGTCATTTCATCGGTGCTTGCTTTTTAGTCAGTTGCTTAATTTGTAGCCTTGCCTCTTGCCAAATGTTTTAGTTCAAATATTCATCATAGATGACTTCTTGTGATATGCTATTTTATTGCTATGAGGCATAGGTATGTATTTATGGATCAATTTTAGCACACTGTCCGTGAATAAAAGAATGGTATGGCATTGCTCATGAACAATTTTTGTGGCATTATTTTTCTCCATGCTTGATTTTCTGGTAAAACCCTTTTTGTTTTAATGGATTTGACAATACTAACATATGAAGGGTATTGAGAATTGTAAATGCCCTGTAGGTGGTAAATGAATGAGTAAGTGTACAGTACTGGCTGGTGAGCTGACCAGAGTATGTCTTCAGGAGAGTATTTATTTGGATGATTAGCTCTGATCTCGACCTGGTTCTACTTGCTAGATCAAATAGATTGAAGAAGAAAGTTAACAAAGCTTGGAATGTAGATCTGTGGTCATCAGTGAATATGAGCTGAGACTGACATGCCTGCATCATGCAATCAGCAGCACAGAGCGTGTCTAGAACATGGATCTGTGGCACCATGTGTGCCCTGCCAGGACAGAGTGTGTCTTGAACATGGATCTGTGGCACCATGTGTGCCCCAACAGCAACAGGGAGCATGTCCTGAACATGGATCTGTGGCACGATGTGTGCCCTGCCAGGACAGAGCATGTCCTGAACATGGATCTGTGGCACCATGTGTGCCCTGCCAGGACAGAGCGTGTCTTGAACATGGATCTGTGGCACCATGTGTGCCCTGCCAGCACAGAGTGTGTCTTGAACATGGATCTGTGACACGATGTGTGCCCTGCCAGGACAGTGTGTCTGGAACATGGATCTGTGACACGATGTGTGCCCTGCCAGGACAGTGTGTCTGGAACATGGATCTGTGACACGATGTGTGCCCTGCCAGGACAGAGCGTGTCCTGAACATGGATCTGTGGCACCATGTGTGCCCCAACAGCAACAGGGAGCATGTCCTGAACATGGATCTGTGGCACCATGTGTGCCCTGCCAGGACAGAGCGTGTCCTGAACATGGATCTGTGGCACATGTGTGCCCTGCCAGGACAGAGCATGTCCTGAACATGGATCTGTGACACGATGTGTGCCCTGCCAGGACAGAGTGTGTCTGGAACATGGATCTGTGGCACGATGTGTGTCCTGAACATGGATCTGTGACACGATGTGTACTCAGATCTGCCAGGTTTGTTTCTACATGAGACAGGTTTCAGTGTTTTCAGTTCTTGTTTCAGGCTTGGATCAATCATGATGAAGCAAATTTTCCTTCTGAATATAGCAATATAAGGACCTCCTCTAAGAATCAAATAATACTTTCTGGTTCATAAAGTGATATCTTCTCTAAATCCTTAAACAAACAAACTGATCTCTTATCAATGCCTATATCTTTCTATGGATAAGTGTCGCTTTCTGCAATAGTTTCTAAGTGCCAAATCTGTTGTCTGTTATTTTCCTGTATAAATGCTCGTTTAACTACTACTTTCCTGTACATAGTATGCTCAATGTTAGATTTTAGTGATGATGTAGTGCATATATACATGTGTGTTCATTAGATTGTGGGACCATACAAAAGATGTGTATTTGAATTTGTCAGACCTGCTTTGTTTGTATGTCTATTCAATAGGTTATGCATATAAATATATTGCTGGGTGGGTTCATAGTAAATTAGAAATGTCTTTCCACGTTTGATGCTATCAGACATTTAAAAACACATTTTTTAAGATGCCTTTTACATGACAAATTCAGAAAGCCACTTATAATACTGAATCTGAATTGTTATTTGACCCCCTGGGTAGACCATCCTTCATGTGATGAGATGACATCAAAGTCCAGGCAGGTCTACCCAACCACACTATATGATGAAAGTTGACAGTATATCACAGTGTATAGTTGACATATAAGATGGCTTACAGCACAGGTTGTATTCAATCTTAACCAATAAGGTTTATAAGCATGCATTCCTCTTGTGTAAATTTTCTTGGATGGCATATAGAAGAAAGGTGATGCATCAGTAGTAAGCTTTTTAAGGATCTGGACAGGTAAAAAACATGCATAATTAAAAAGTAAATGAATTTGGATGAGTGAGAGAACTTATTTCGGCACATTATATCCTATATATATATATACATCAGTAGAAATCTTGCTTTGAATGATTAAGTGTTGTTGGTATGTGTTTTTCATGCTGATATAATTGCAATCTCATTAAAATCAAATCTTATTTCTCGCTATCACTAAACAAAGATCTGAGGACATCCCAGTAAGGGTCATGTCAGAGCGTCGCTTACCAGATTATGAAAGTGACAGTCGGAATGTGATTTCTAATCATGCATCCTCAAAAACTTTAACACGAGGTATTCTGAACGATAGTTTAACGACTGAATCCATACAATCTAGACCATCTATTAGCGATTCCTGAATGTTCTTTTGTTCAGGTTTCAAATTTTTAATCGAGAATTTGTCAAAATATGTTTCCAAGCGTAGTCGCCAATTTGAAATTAATGCTGTACAGCACGAGAAAGCTGCCTTCTGATTGGTCATTCCATTGGTCGGTCCCGTAATGGGATGTCCTCAGATCATTGTTTAGCAGCAGCGAGAACTTAGATCTGATTTTAATGAGATTGAAATAATTGTTGCCTCATATAAGGTTTTTGTAGTTAAAATCAATTGCTGATATTTGTTCACTTCACATTGCCTTACAATGAAGATTTAGTGTGCTCTAAAAACAACCATAAAACAACTATATTTACAAATACTTTATAATATGTTTTTGTGAACAAAGGGATATCAAACTTTATCAAATTTTCTTGGTTTGAAAGTGTTTCCTAAAAAAGATTATGATTACTGGTTAAAATTATTTTCTTTGTACTCTTGCAACTATACTTTTGTTAAATAAATAAAGTCACTGTACCAATTTAGAATGAAGTGCCCCCTGTCCAGATTTCATAGTGTCAACTGTCCAGCCTAACGCCCACTGTAGGGTATTATCTATGCATAAATGGGTCATTGGTCAATTTACATGTATGCAGAACTTTGTAGCTGTTTTGGGATATGTATTTTTGATACTACTTGTAATACATATACACACACATATATATATATATATATATATACTGCATTTAGGATGTTTTCTTATATAGCAGCTGATCTCTGCTGACAGTAGGTCATTAGACGAAACACTGCCAGTTCACTTAATTCACAAGCATTTCATTGATGATGATATATCGTTAATTTGTAGCAAAAAATAAGTGATTTGTTTATGTTGTAAAACAAATATATTTATCTGCTTGTTAAATGTACAGTTTCTTTTATGAAATAATACAAATAAAATATGCTGTCTTAAAGCACATGTTGTCATTTATCTGGCTATTTTCCCTGACCTGTTAAAAGAATTGCCACAATTAATTTCGATACATACAGAGTAGGGCTGGGACGAGTCCAAATTTACTACCCTGGTACCCACCCACCCTATTACCCGACCCCACCTGGGTACCCGCTGTAGGTCTCAAGTGTTGGGTAAATAGTGTCCGATTGGGAATAGTGTGACCAGAGCCCTGGCAAAAACTATTTACATGCACATGTTCAACGATCAGGTCATGCTTACACTGAAGTTTACTGAAGTTTTATCTTTATTCAAATATATAAAATTCAGAAGGAATAGGTGTATAGTCAGAAAGAAATGCGAACATTAGTGACTTGTAGTGTAACCACATAGAATTCTATATAATTTTATGTCATTAAACAATATATCTCATGACTAACCATGGGTCCGGGTAGTCCTGTGGGTACCTGGATCCTACTCAGTACCAATCTGACCTGAGTACCCGAGTACCCGTCCAAGCCCTAATACAGAGATTATTATATGAATGTGAGTATCACTGTGATGTACAGAGATGAAATAGTTTCGACATCTCTTCTCGTTCCACCATTCATTCAAGGTCTTTGCAATACACAGGAGAGCAAATTTTCCATCTTCAATATTGTATCAAGGATATGAGCTCGCTTTGAAATGGAAAACTGTTCAGCCGATGGGCAAAGTTTGAGCCATATGGCATATCTTTGTTATCAGTGTGTTTTCTGTTTGTTACATTGTTTAACGCCGCACTCAGCAATATTCCAGCTATATGATGGTGTCTGTAAATAATCCAGTCTGGACCAGAAAATCTAGTAACTGACATCATGAACATTGATCCACACAACTGGAATACGATGACATGCATCAACAAAGTCAGTGAGCCTGACAACACAGTCCCCTTAGTCTCCTCTTACGACAAGTATAGTCGGCCTTTGGTATCTGGCCTACAATCTGCTGATGACATATTGAGAAACATGTAGCGTTTGGGCAACACTTTTCTGACGCATGCCCACCTGCAACATGCCTATGGCACGTAAACGTTCAACATGTTGCAAAAGTTGCATGGTCAGTGATTGGGTTTGGTTTCAAGAAAACAATATCTGTCAGCTCACAACCGAGTGGCAGTGGTAAATCAGGCATACCACTCCTTGCATGTGCCGTTTGAGTGTCACAATGCCACATATAATCACTTTCATTGCCAGACATTGGTGTATTCTCCTGTAGTTTCACCACAAAACAATATATGCCCTACTTATTTGCATAGTTAATCAAAAAGCATCAGTTCACGACTAGACCTATAGAAATATTTTTTTACATCTGGATCCAGAAACGAGCACTACTGCCATTTTCAGTCTTAATCAAAGTTGTTGCCATGGAAAGTTCAAAACTCAAAAATATTTGTTGAAAAAAATCAAAAAAAATCAAAAGGCACCACTTCACTTCTAGACCTATCTCTGTGCCAAGCTTGGTGAAGAAATATTGAAGGGTTATTGAGATCTCAAAACGAGCACTCTTCAGCCATTTTCAGACAAAGTCAAAGTAAGTTGTTGCCATGGAAACTCGAAAAGTATATTTGTTATAATATCAAAAGGCACCACTTCACCACAAGACCTTTCTAGTTTGGTGAAGACATATTGTTCGTTTTTCGAGATCTGGGAGCCGTTGTTCAAAATAACCTTTGCGCTACGACTGTCGTAAGTCTATGATAAGGTATGGGAGTTACGATCACCTTAGCGCTAAGAAAGGCACCCTGCTCCGGAATGGACACCTTGCACGGACGCACGGACGGACGGTGTCCATCTTAACACCACCCACAAGACGCTTTGCGAGAATAAAATGCATCACTTACCTTGCCAGTCTTATCTCTGCATTTGTGGTCTATCTGCTTCTCCCAAAGACCGTAAGGCCGTTCGCAAAGGATATGGCGTTTCTCTTTCCTCAGATGCCTTTGCGTTAGACTGGGCTCCTGTCTATCTAAACTAGATCGCGTACCAACAGTGGAACCAGTTTACTTTCGCGTGTCGTCTGCTAGTCAACCTGGCGATCTCCATTTTAGAGTTGATCAAGGGGTATGTATGAATAGATCGGTAGATAGATATAACTGGAAATAGACAACCGAACTTTAGTCTCGATACAAATGTAGATGTATGTGTCATATGTCATTTTAATAACAACTTTTAAGATAAATATAGGCATGTTTATATTAATAATAGGGTTGCATGATACTTTGCAAAAGCAAACTGATGAGGTATATTTATTCCAATTTGAATTCGTATCAAAGTTGTCTCAAAAGATACCCATTTCTGGCAGTGATCAGTCCAACATTCTTAAAACCACAACGTTAGGACCCACACGTTTTCATTGGTGGAAAGACCCGTGAAGATCCGGGGTAAAATAGGTCTTCAGCAACCAATGCTTGCCGTAAAATGTGACTATGCTTGTGGTAAGAGGCGGCTAACGGGGTCGGGTGGTCAGGCTCGCCGACTTGGTTGATACATGTCATCGTATCCCAATTGCGTGGATCGATGCTCATGATGTCAATCACTGGATTGTCTGGTCCAGACTCGATTATTTACAGACCGACGTCATGTAGCTGGATTATTGCAACAAACTAACAAACATTGGTTAAAAGTTTAGTCAACTAACTGTAACAAAGTAGCTAGTTGTATTTATAACGCATAGAGTTGGACATTAAACCTGTAACACGTAGTCTGCGTTTGTGTATTAGCGTGTACTTATCCACAAGTATGTTTGTTGTTTAACGCCGCACTCAGCAATATTCCAGCCATATGACGGCGATCTTGCTTTTGTGTGTGTTTGTGACGTCTACCATCTGTGGGGCAGGATACGCTCACCTTTTCGCGAACACCTAGTATCATTACTATTTGCAGAGATCTATTATATGGTCTCTGCTATTTGATAGTGATTCATAAACACATGCTCGTGATATAGTCGGAATCGTACAATCGACTCTGCTTTATGCAGAGATTTCTATTGGATATGGAAAAGATTTTGTCGCTTTATTGTTTTACACAGTGCACACCGGCTTGTACGTATATACTTCTATATAAGATAGCTAGGCGATAAATCGCAAAGAACAATGAAGAACGAAGCGTGCACGTGGTTCATTTCACAATAAATCATTGTTCTATCATGACGTCATTTCTGGAGATTCGAATATGCACTCGCAACTTGATGACGTCATATATTAGACGACATTATTTTTGAGAGGGAAGAGTCTTGTGAGTTGTTCCTCATAGATGTAACTGGGCTACGCAGATATATATATATATATATATATATACACACAGTGGCCGAACGATCGCAGACATGTGGGAGAGATATGACAATCGGTATTAGGAGATATTTTCCGACATTTCCGAGGTTGGATTCTATTCAGGGAGTTATCATTATTAAAATTTGGGTAAATATTTTTAAAGCTTGTACATTTCATCAACATGTGTACATGTTGTTGATATCTTATATAAGAACAAAAAACGGCTCGTGGTCGTTGTTTATCGCACAATGAAAACCCTCATGGTTATTCTCCCAACTGTGTTTTATTGTACGATAAACAACTCTAATTTCTCGTATACTTATTACGTAAACAATTAATTTTACGTAAACAATACCTTTATTCGTAACATTTGACTATTATTGCCTACTTTTGTCCTTTATTTCAACTTTGTACTTTTGACCGGATGGCCGCCCGTAGGTGGAGAATGAATAAGTCTAATATGGCGCAAAATGACTTAGAGAACATGTGAAAAGTGACTCGGGCTCAACATGATAATTGAGGATGAATAAAGGCACTTTGTGAGTGATCAGCTGCCAAAATTCGTTAAAAATGTGCTACTTGCTGTTACCCTGCTTGACGCTTGACAGTAAGAGAATAAAGCAGGGACTGTTTATTGTGACTACTGCTAATCCGGAACATTTGTCACCACGCGCATGTTTCCGTAACCGACAACAAGGTTTGTCCTGGAATGGGACGAGTTGGTCACGAATGAGTCCGGAGGTTAGGCTGGCTTGATTGGCGTCTTCATACCCCGATGACGTGGATCGTTGTCACATCGTTGACTGGACAGTTCAGACTTTATTGTTTACAGGCCGCAGTTTTATGACTAGAATATTGTTGGTCCTTTAAGCAGATCCTCTAAGGTGCTGTTACTCGGTGTGCAGAGTTGCATCTATTAGCCATCCAAGAAACCTATGGTCGTGGGTTCTAATCCTGGTCGCCCTGGTTATGTTTCTAGGTCTGACAGCATCATACCCGTGGTAAAGATGGAAGGCCTGCATCACTTGACTTTTCAGCAAAGCCAGTGCAGGACATTGCCCTACAATAGAGAGGTTCAACAGGAACCCACCAGAGACAAGGTGAAGATCAAGACGTAGATCTCTATTCCAGGACGAGAGTGCACTCTCCACCACGGGATGTGGACGTAGGTCTCTATCATGGGATGATGATGCCCGCATCACTTCGGGCTTTCCTCCCACATTAAGCTGACACGCCGCGATATAACTGGAGTCTATTAAAAGCAGCGTTAAACCCAACTCACTCACTCACTCATGCGGTGTTGACGTAGGCCTCAACTACAGGGCGAGGACGTAAATCTCCAGCACACTGGAGAGGACTTAACTCTTCATAATGAGATGTAAGTCTCATCGTATGAGGATGTTACATGTATTCTGTATCACAGGATGAAGATGTAACAAATTCAATTAATCAAGCCTTATGACAAAAGTACACCATCTAGGAACTTTCTTCAACTACATATACTCATAAATTTTTTTTCTCCAGATGATCGTTGTTATTTCTTCCGTGCCTTTCAGTCTAACAAATGTATGTGTATGTGTTGTCATATTAACAGGACTAACAGTAGTTATATATGTATACATATAGTGTTCATGAAAAACATGTGGTGATGATCTTGGTCAAATCAAGAAGACATACACCTTCAAACTCAAATGTTTTCATCCTGCCGATGCTGTTACATGTGAAGCGCTTATGTTTGTCTGTACAGCTCATGAGTCCCCAGAAGATTCCAGGTTAGAATTGGTCCTCATGCTTGTTGTAAGAGGCAACTAACAGGATCAGCTGGTCAGGCTCGCTGACTTGGTTTATACATGTCATAGATCAATGCTCATGATGTCAATCACTGGATTGTCCATTCCAGACTCAGTTATTTACAGACCGCCGTCATATAGCTGGAATATTGCTGAGTACAATGTTAAACAACAAACAAACAAACTGTACAGCTAATGAAAAGGGTAACTTCACAATGGAACACACATAACAAACATGTAAGATTTTTTGTACACCTCTGACTGTGATCCTGGTAGAATAGGTCTTCAGCAACCCATGCTTGCCACAAAAAGCGACTATGCTTGTCGTAAGAGGTGACTGATGGTATCGGGTGGTCGGGCTCGCTGACTTGGTTTATACATATCATCGAATCCCAATTGCATGGATCGATGCTCATGATGTCGATCACTGGATTCCAGACTCGATTATTTACAGACCGCCGTCATATAGATTGAATATTGCTGAGCGCAGCATTAACAAACAAACGACAATCAGTTCTACACCTCTTCCTTCAAACTTCGTCAGTGAAGACAGTCAACATCCTATGTTCATTGAGCCTTAAACACAGCCTTGGTAAAGAACAAACAAAAACGGTTTTCAGTTCAAACTTTAATACCATAGACATACTCCATTTTGTTCTTTCTCCAGAATTACAAACTCCAAGGAATATGAAAATGTCAAATACCATCAAGTCACTGCCAAACCTTTGTAATAAGGCAAATATTGTTGGCCTAATATGACATGGATGGTACACGAGACAACATGGTCACGAGATATTCATAGATGGCAAATTATAAACTATGAATTAAATATAATTCAGCACTTAATCTGAGATCAACCAACCATGTTTGCAAGTTGATTCTGAGTGTAATTGTAAGGTGGAAACATGTTCAAAATGTCCTTCGAGAGTGCCTAAGATAGGAACTATGCAGGACCAAACTGCAGCACCAGAGGTGGCTGTAGATGGATAACAGGGAAGGCAGTTGTAAAACAAGCCAGGGCTGAAATCCAGGACCCACTTTTACAAAGCAGTCTTAGCGCCAGGTGAGTGAGTGAGTGTGGTTTTACTCCGTTTTTAGCAATATTCCAGCAATATCACAACAGGGGACACCAGAAATGGGCTTCACACAGAATCGAACCGTCTTCTGCGTGACGTGTGAACGCTTTTACCACTAGGCTAACGTCCATTTTGCGCCAGGACTATTTAAGAACTGTTTAACTGGCGTTAGTACTTTGGTCACTTTGTGTCAGTGGGTCCTGAAGTCTATCTCTATTTTGTGTTGATAACCAAATATTATTTTAGTCCAACACTATAACATCTTGCATCCAAGTTCAACATCAATTCATGGTTGAAGTTGCTTTAAGCCTAGGGTACATGTCACAGAACCTGACTTGCTCCTGCTTTTCATCAGAATATATGTTGTCCATTTAGGCCCAGCGCCCCGTTACACAAAAGCATTCTTAGCGTTAAGGTGACTGTAACTACCATACATTAGTAACAGGCGACTATGCTTGCCATAAAAGGCGACTATGCTTGTCGTAAGAGGCGACTAACGGGATCGTGTGGTCAGGCTAGCTGAGTTGGTTGATGCATGTCATCGTATCCCAATTGGTTAGATCAATGCTCATGATATTAATCACTGGATTGTTTGGTCCATACTTGATTATTTACAGACTGCCATCATATAGCTGGAATATTGCTGAGTGTGACATTAAACAACAAAGAAACAAGCAAACCATACATTAATACAGACTTAAGACAATCCTTGCGCTAAGATCACTTTGTAGAATGGGGTCAGGAAACAGGCATGCCTTACTCATTTAGCCAAATGCACTACACAGATACAAACTGAACTCTCATGACTTGCAAACTGAAGCAATACATGCACACAAATGACAGAACAACATACCTTATATATATTTTGTGTGCAAGAAAGCCCCAAAGTTTGATAACTTGCCCGATGTGAGACAAGCTTACCATCTTGTACAATGTGAGACAAGCTTACCATCTTGTACAATGTGAGACAAGCTTACCATCTTGTACAATGTGAGACAAGCTTACCATCTTGTACAATGTGACACAAGCTTACCATCTTGTACAATATGATACATGTCAGTACAGCACATGTAATAATATAGATACATATAAGTCTTTGTACAAAACAGATATCAAGAGGTAATCCCGAGAATTGAAATATAGATATACACAAATATACAATATAAAACAGAAACCCTAATACAATTTAAAATTATTGATCTTTTTCTTTTTTAAAAACAGTATTATTTTTTGCAGCTTGATTTCCATAGTCACAATACCAATGTTTAGTAAAATGATTATGTGTTGTCAGCTACCAGTACACTATATTGTACAGCATTATCCATATTAGGGATTTTTATAGCACATTAGCCAATCAAACCACTTGTTGCATGTCTTTCCAGCATGTATTCCCAACCACCAATCATTCCCATGTTTCTTAAGTTGGATATATATAAGGACTTGAGTAAAACTCAAAACAAATGATTTCCTTAAACATTAAAATAGTCCAATAGTGTATAAAAGTTGTTATTGGATATACATGTTTATACTAACCTTAATACATGTACTTATGAAATAAATAAGAAATGAATGATAAATAATACATATGAAATGTTTTTGATTTGGCTCAAGGTGGAATCAATAAATGCAAAATCCCTGTTAATACTCTGAAAAAAATATAACTTGATCTTCAAAAAAATTAAAAGTCTGTTTCATGATGAAAATGACATGCTCCTCTCTCTGTAGAATCACAGCAGTCTTCATTGAAGCTTGAAGGATGACTAGACTAGTTGGAGTGTCTGTATACGTACATGCATACAACAGAGCAATGCAGGGCAGAGCTTTTGGGTGGAATCAGTCCATTTTTGAAAAATAATATTAAAAAAAACAAGAAAGAAATATTTCTTCATCACAGGCATGATCCAAATACACAAAAAACTATTGAAACAGAGACTATGAATTTTTGAAGCAATGTTCAAAATTATCATCTTGTAGTTTATTACATTAATATTTTAAGTGGAGACTTCTCCAGACTAAGCAGAGCTTCTGTTTGAAATTAATACTTATATGTCAAATGATCAATTTCTATGATATTGATGTGCCCAGCTTCAGAAGTATGCGGCCATGACCTACATGTATAGTTCAGAAATGAAGAGTAATTTGTTTTTTTTATTCATCCAGACTCAGGAAATCTACACCACTGAAGGATTATCATGTTTCAGTGATTATTCTCATTGCCCATTCAAGTTTTAAAGTTTGGTCTGATGGTTTGTCAAAGTAATAACAGTAACAAATTTGGCTTTTTTTAATCAACCACCAAATGTTCCTCCAAATTAAGAATTGACGATGGTTTGGGTTCCATTAATAATTTTCTAAAAACATTTTCTTCTCTTTTCAGTCGATAAGAAAATTATAAATGTGTGTGAGATGTGAAACATGAAAATAAGAAAATGTGCCCCCATACCCTGACCCTGAAAGACCATTATTCATAGAATAAAGGTTACCAAGCTCAAAACACCTTTTGAATTAGAGCATCAACTTTATGGATAACCACTGGTTTACTGCATATAGCGACATTCCGATGTAGATTCTTACACCGTTATTAAGCTGGAGTGATAACACTACTTCCAGCTTGATAACGGTGTAAGAATCTACATCGGAATGTCACTATATGCAATAAACCAGTGGTTATCCATAAAGTTGTACGTTTTCTTACTTACTCACCAACTTCTAGAAAACCAATAAAACAGTTAGCTCTTGAAGGTTCAAGGGGTACCAGCTCTGCCCATCTCCAAGATAATGTTCAAAACACATAAACAGTTCCATGTACTTTTGTACACAATCAAGAGAAAGCTTTGGTGAAGGTCATTGAATGAGACAGAACAAAACAGTACATTGTATTTTGAGTTCGCAACTGTTAGTAGCTCTAAAACTCTTCATCATGTAAATATATATACTTCAGTTCAGCTTAGCTGGAAGAACTAAATATTATTATTACACATCAGAGATCTGTGATATTTGGCATCATTTGGCTTACTTCAGAAATGATGGAGCAACTGTTCAACGTATGTAAAGAGCCGTGTAGATGGAGCCTCGGTCAGGTCGAGATCAAGATATTAACATGTACAAGCAGCTCTAGGACTCCAAGCTAAGTCCCCTTGGCAGACAAATTGGTAAACAACAGGTATCTTGTATTTAGTTAAAAATGTGAGATGTTTTTATAAGCTCTTATTTTCAATTAATTTCAGAGGTAAAACTAAGACTCTTCCTCTTTATCACTCTTGTTTTCAGTGACATCCAAGTCACCGCAACCCAACTATAACATTACTGGGAACGTTCACTTGGCTTCTGAGCAGGACTAAATAAGTCCCTGGAAAAAGACAGTTTCTGTATTTCAATTACGTAATCCCTGTTCTCAAGGAGCTTATACTGTTAACTATCTTCTTGTTTATTTATAGATTGTCTTTAACCTATTTACAAAGGATAGCTGTCCCCAGGCTGACAAGTATTAGGTTAAAATAATAACAGTCTTGGTTCTCAGGCACTGCCCGCATCATCATAAAGTCCGCTGCACATTTCGTTTTTATTTCCATTCTCCAAATCTTTTTTTAATAATTCTTATACTTTAAAACAATACAATCCAATATAGCATGCAGTTACTTCCCTTTACATGTGCACTGCTTTACTGCGCATCTCGTTATGGTCATGGCAGCAATAGGAGTTTGTATGCTTGTTTATGTAGAGAATCCTTTTCCCAGGTTGATGGTACAAACTAGTTTGAGCATTTTCATCATGATGCTGACACAGCATCTGCAGCCATTCAGCATTAGAAGGACCATCTTTCATATACAGTCATGCATATCGTTATGTAGTGTCAGAAACAAGGGCACCTGTTCAGAGTGATGACCATTTTGATAGTTTCAACATGGATAGGATGAGTCGTAACACATGAGTTTCACAGATGCCCACAAGCATGGACAATGTATTTGGAACAAGGGAGGCTCAGTCTTGATAAGGTCAGCATATTGTCAACAGAAGCATTGACCTACACAGAAACCTGTTCAGCACCTTTCTATGGGGAGAAAAGCATCAAAATATTCATCTGTTCTGACAACTTGGGGCAGATTCAGCACAAAGCATCAAGGCACACTTCTCAGCATCACAAATTCATGCTTAACAAATCTTTACCCAGCATCACCCCTTGAAGGCACTGTTCATAATCTCAGCATCCTCATCTCAGTGTGGAGTGTTCAGTAGTAACTTCTAATTCCTCATCAGGCAACGTTCAGTGTCCAGGGCCCCTTTTCACGACTGTCATAAGCCTATGTTTAAGATTAGGAGTTAACGATCATCTTAGCGCTACGATCACTTTGGGACGGGGCCGTGCTCAGTAGGGTCATTACACACCTTGTTTCCTTGTGGTGGCCACAGGCCTCCTCAGTACACTACAATGTGTTGTCTGGTTGAAGTTGGATTTGTCTGATATGTGAGATGACTTTCTTATTGAACCATAAGGAAAAGTCCAGCTTCAACATTCTGTGTTTGATGATAACCTGTGAAAGTAGCCATTTTGTATTTAAGCACATATGAGCATTTACATTAGGCCCATGTTTTGTAGCAGGTAGGATGACCATTAACATTTGACCAGGAGAGATGACCATAAACACAGGTCCAGGTGAGATGACCGTTAACACAGGACCAGTTGAGATGACCGTTAACACAGGACCAGTTGAGATGACCGTTAACACAGGACCAGATGAGAAAACCGTTAACACAGGTCCAGGTGAGATGACCGTTAACACAGGACCAGGTGAGATGACTGTTAATCTGGGATGAGATAACCGTTAGTCTGGGGTGAGATGACATTAGTCTGGGGTGACATTAGCCTAGGATGACATTAGCCTGGGATGACATTAGCCTGGGATGACATTAGCCTGCAGTGACATCAGTACAGGACCGTGCTCTCTTCCTCCCTAAGACTTGATGGTAGGTAGATGCCCTTCCCCAGCCCCGAACTCCACGTCCATAGTCACATGTGTGATGAGGACCCCTGCATGTAGGAGTTCCGCCGGAAGTTCTCCACTGTGTGGGTGAGGTCTCGCTGGAACGTGTTGTGTGGAGGGCGGCGTCTGTACTTGCTGTCACTGGAGTCGGAAAGCCGTTGGGGCATGTGAGCACGGGGGATATGGAGGGATGGGAAGTCAGTGAATCGGGAATGGTATTTGTCCTATAAAGAAAATAGCACACATCATATTCTATTAGGTAGCAATTTTTATTGAAGTGATTTTTAAAAAAATACAGTAAACTACGGTTGTAACGAAGACACAGGGACCACTAATTTTAGTTTGTTATAACTGTAGTTCATTATATGCATATATACAGCAAATGGACGGGATCAAAACGCATTTTGTTATATCCGTCAGTTCGTTATAAGCGTGTTCGTTAAAAACGTAGTTTACTGTACATTGTATAACATTCCATTGTTAGCTGTTCTTTAGAGAAAAAATTAAATGTCATCCCGAAAAAGAGGTTAAGTTTTAACTTATCCTCATGCTTTAAAATAAAATCGTCCACTGGACATGCTAGATGGTCTAAAATATATTCTGTTGTAGGTAAAAACACAATTGTATCCTTGCTGATTTCAGAGAAAATATTTACATGTTTTGAAGCCATGACTGAACACAATATTCCGCCTCAAACAAAACCCTAGGACCCCTTCAAATATTAGGTTGTCATCCCCTATGAGAACGAGTAAGGGCATATGGTCTTACATCACTGTTGCAATAAGACTTGAACCATATCACAGTGGGGACAGTAGGATGTATCCATGTGGGGAATCAAACCCTCAAATGCACAACAAGCTAACAGTTGAACCACTAGGCCACCCCATCACCCATTCCTAGTGTTCCAACCTGTCTCTATAGTTGGACTGCCTCTGTGGTCTAGTGAAAGAGTGCCTGCTCAGAGAGCGGCAGATCCCATGATCCCCAGCCGCGTCATACCAAATGACGTTAAAAGATGGTACTTGTTGTTACCCTGCCTGGCGCTCGGCATTTAGGGACTAAAACAAAGACTGGTCGGCTCGGATTCAGGATACTGTGTCTGAGTGGGGCATTGGCTTTAGTCCAGACTAGTACAAGTGGTCACACACACACGTGCATGCATGTTGCTTGACCGTGACGTTTAACCCCATTTCACCCCACCTCACCCATATTCCTTGAAGATTGATACACTTGTACCAACTAGAGATATCTCAATCATTCTTAGCATCCATGCATTGTTATATTTAGGGGTCATGTATTAAATCAATTATTTAAAGATTTTATGGTTAAAATTTGTAGTTATTTTTAAATATTTCTAATCCATCAAAGTTTAAGCAGTCAGGCAAACAAAAATAAAAGCAAACAATTTATATTCTTTTTTCAAGTTGCAGATTTTGTCTCTGGTCATTCAAGCATGTAAACCGAAAAATTCACAAAGTGTTCCTAAGTGAGGTAGGTAAGTAATTCTCAAAATTTAAATAGTGAAGTGAATTCAAAAGAAGTAACAGCATTTTGAATTGGCAGTGACCAAGACTTTGAAAAACATCCACCTCCACACAAACCTGTCATCTCAAAAATTCATGTGTTATATTTCAAGCTCAACTCACATCTAATGAATAGTAGTTGTCTGACAGGTACGAGTTGAAGATGTGCATCAGCCTCAGGTGGGACAAGTTCTCCTGGAAATGGTTCAATACAGCAACACCCTGGAAGTAAGAGAGCACTCGGGGGTCAGTACAAATCAAATATATATTTTTTATCTTTTCTGTACCTACAGGAGACATTAACCCCAGAATGACATAAATTATAAATGAACAAAACTCTAACCCCAGCTCCTGAAACTATACAATTCAATGTTTGGTATTGCCTTGTACAGTTGGTAGTGCACATGTTCTAGAACCACATAGATATTGACAATTTTATAAAGTGTTTGCATCACCATGCTTGGGGTTTTGTATACTTAAGAAAAATTTGTACATGTAGTTTACTCTCTAATCACATGAACTACTGAAAAACATCTCAATCACTTATAAAAGACAACTTTTTCTAAAATACAAGCAGTCATCTGAGTATTTACAATGTCTGTGTGATGCTACACCCCCAATATAGCGCAATAAATGTGGCCGTCCATGAACATATGACGTCCGAAAACCTAATATCCGACAATATATTTTAAAGGGATGTCAAAATTTAATAAATTAAACTTAACATTTGGACCAAGGCATTCTGTGAATCATAAAAACTAGTAATTGCTGCTTGTGTACACTTTGAATTGTTCTGATAATTATCAAAACATCAAGTTACGAACAACTTTTCTTCTAAACACCTTCATAATGCACAACAATTTTTCTCTAAATTTGTAATATTCAAGTATCAAATACTTCTTCAACTAGTTGATTCTTTTAAATTCGAATGTTTGAGGTCATGATGATAACATCATCCATTAGTCCTCGTCAGGAACAGCCACAAGACAACCTTCTTCAACAATGAACTATCAGCAGCAGCAACAACATGAGTATTTGTACATTAAACAAGGACCTGTGAAGATCCGGGGTAGAATAGGTCATCAGCAACCCATGTTTGCCGTAAAAGGCGACTATGCTTGTTGTAAGAGGCGACTAACAGGATCGAGTGGTCAAAGACTTGCTGACTTGGTTGATGCATGTCATCGTAACTCAATTGCATGGATCGATGCTCATGATGTCAATCACTGGATTGTCTGGTCCAGACTTGATTACTTACAGGCCGCCATCATGTAGCTGGAATATTGCTGAGTGCGACGTTAAACAATAAACAAACAAATGAAACAATAAACAAGACTGGGCTTAGGACTTCACCCTGTGGGACGCCTGCTTTAAAAACCTTCTTTTGACAAGGCCTTCTACCAAAGTTGTTATATCATGCTACTAAATCAATTCGTCAAAACAAGATGACATTAAGCCAAACCTTTTTCATGTAGCCATTCCCAGTTCCCATTGAAACATATGCAGCTGTTGTGCAGGCTTAATTGATCAGTGTGAAAGATAAATTGATAACAAACTGCCAAACCTAATGTTGTGTATCTGACAATGATAAAAACCTGACTTCAATCATTATTTTTATTTAAATTTTTTAATTTAGACAACTTTTCCAGAAACCAATACATAGGTATATATGTGTCTGGATTAACAGGGTTTGACTATACTAAGTCACCCTGATTTGTGTGGTCATTATTTGTGTTCCATGACATGTTTTCACTGAGGCTGGTTCTCATGCACACTGAATACTGTCACTCCTGGCAAATAGAGACCAAGGGAGACAACTTTGCAGGGACAAACCTTTTATCTCATAGTCATAACATATCTGATTTTGGAAATATTACCCATATGGAAAGAACAAGTGTTTATCTATAAGGAGAGCAAGAGCAAGTCGCAACAGCAGCGGAACCACAATTTGTCGAATGATGTTTCAGCTATATGACGTCGTTTCTTATGTGAAGTCATTCGTCACAATAAGATTTAAATTACGTTAACAATAGCGTCTAGATGATGGAAACAATACACTGTTGTCTTGTGACCTGATATGACCCTAGGGCACATATGATTTTTATGAATCCGATATGTTTGCCCTCGTAAGAAATAAAATTCAATATTTGCACATGTGCATTTTAATGAATATCAGTGCTTACTAGTTGCAACAATATTAAGTCCTTCATATAACGTCACAAACGGATGAAAGTATATCATCAGAACAATAGTTTACTTTCTTAGCAGGTTGGCCATTTCATACACTCTTCTTTGTTTTCTTTCTTTTTTAAGGCTAAAAAA
This sequence comes from Haliotis rufescens, assembly GCF_023055435.1. NCBI lineage: Eukaryota > Metazoa > Mollusca > Gastropoda > Lepetellida > Haliotidae > Haliotis > Haliotis rufescens. The sequence goes on from NW_025963890.1 coordinate 39,292,172, forward strand.
ATTAATATTCTTGGTTCTCAGACACTGCTCCCATCATCTAAAGTCTGCCACAAGTTTCGTTTTTATTTCCTTTTAAATGTTGTTTTTTTTTTTTCCTTATACTTAAAATCAATGCAATCCAATATAGCACACAGTTATTTCCCTTTACATGCACACTGCTCTACTGTGGATCTCATGTTATGATCATGGCAGCAACAGGAGTTTGTATGCTTGTTGATGTAGGGGGCCTTTCGGAGGTTGATGGAACATAGCTGTTTATTTGGTTACATACTAGTTTAAACAAGCTAGAAAAAAAAACACCGCCCACACTTTTCAAAAGTCATTTCCTGAGAACCAATTCTTTTATTTTTTAAAGCCTAAATGACAATCGCTTATAATAGAATAACCCATCAAAATTCAGAATAATGAATAATCTGTTCCTTGTGACTCATTTCTTCCCTGAAGTTTCATTCGCATAGAAACTCTATAATACCAGATGCAAATTGATATTTTACATCCAACTAATCAGAGACAATCCCAGAGTTTCGTTTTGTTGGAGTTTGTTGTCAGCACTCAAAGTCTGCGACAACTGTCAAGAATCACTGAGTATACTCACTATATACAGAGCCAGGACAAGCCCCATGGCGAAGCCCGTGGCGACATCGGTCCAGTGGCTGCGACAGAGGACGTACTCCGTGAGGCCACACAGAAGAGACAGCATTATAAAGATGAGAGACAGGAACGGACGCAGGATACGCACTGTGTGTGCCCGCATGGCGCCATGTATGTAGATCTGATCGCAGACAATGCAGGACATAAGACACAGCAATTCTTGCATTAGGCTGACTTATTTTTCTCTTGTTTTTTAGCCAATGATTCAAATTTCCAAAAGTTCAAAACTGAAGCTAATATTAGAATCATTGTTGGATTGAAAAAAATGCTTTTCTTCAAAAATTTTTTATTATTGTTCCTTAGAATGCTTTAATGATGTTTAAGACATTAATCTGGAAATATGCCCTGGCAACAGTTTTCCATGAAAATCCTGAAGAAAAAGACATTGAATTGGTCTTAGCTTAATGTCATTTACAATGAAACAATAAAACAGTGTTGTCATTATCCCCGCCATGGGGCACATTAGATCTTTGGTTTGTTCATAGAGTAGTGAATATACAAGGAGAAAGTGAGGGGAACTCCAGCAAAATAAATTCAGGCATACATTTTTAAACTCAGCCTTGACAAGTTGACTGAAACTTTGAATGGCCTATCTGCAAGTACTAAGATAAATTAAACCCTACTGCGAAAGAGTAGGCTGGTTCGCTTGCCTCTTGTAAATTATGTTTTGTGGGTTTTTCAATATTCACCATAAATTTATAATTAAATGTTCTCAGACAACCTTGCAAAGATCTTTTTGTAGAAAATCCAAAGTAGCATGACAATTTCAGTACTCTGTCAACATTGGTATAAAGTCCTTGGATAATGTATTTATTAAACTATGGATATATGATTCAGAAATGAACACTAAAACCCATCTGGTTTTTAATTTACACTCTGGCAATAAAAGCATCCTGCATTTGAGTTAAGTCCAACTTGTTGCCAAGGAAACAGCAAAAGGCACCAGTTCAGCACGTATTTGATACATATGTAAAGTTTCATTATTAAATATTTAATGGATTCCGAGTTATGCTCCAGAAAAGAATGCTATGTGCATTTGAGTCTAAGTCCAGTTCAATGTCAAGGAAACACATTTTTTTTTTAATAAATACCAAAACATCAAAAGGCACCAGTTCAGCATGTGTTATAAATATGCAAAGTTTTGTAATAAAATATGATTTATGCTCAGGGAAAAGTAATTTGAGTCTAAGTCCAGTCTGTTGCCATTGAAACACCAAACATATTTTTTTAGAAATATGAAAATACCATAAGGTACCAGTTCAGCATGTGTTTGATACATATGCAAAGTTTTCTAATAAAATATTAAACGATTTCCGATTTATGCTCCAGAAACAAAACGTGATGAATTGAGGGACAAACAAACAGATGCAAGGACAAACAGACAGCACTGTATTATATCCTAGGTTTATATCCATATAACATGTATAACACAGCATTTCTTAGACTAAGAGACCACCTCCGTTGAGTAGTGTTAGAGCATCTCAAGAGCGGAAGGTCCGGGGTTCGATCCCCGGCCGCATCATACCAAAAGACGTTAAAAGATTATACTTGTTGTTACCATGTCTGTCGCTTGGCATTAAGGGGCTAAAACAAGTACTGGTCAGCTCAGAGTCAGTATACTTTGTCTGAGTGGGGTATTCATGTTAAAAACTGTGGCATGGTATCTCAGTGAACTAGCACTAAAAATTCGGCATCAGTCCAGACTAGTACACATACACACGTACATGCACATCGCTATATAAGTGCAATAATCTTGGATGCGGTGTTAAACCCCATTTCACCTCACCTTACACACCAGCGACATGAGTCTGGGTTGAATGACAAGGCCAAAACAAATAAGATAATACAATGACACTGTTTTTTCATGCCTTAAACACACAGCGATATCATCAGAAGTACTCAACTACTGTCAAATATAGCTGAAACAACGCCCCTCCCCTCCCCTGTACTCAAGTGTTGCTGTTTCCGGCTTAGCTTACGAGAAAATACACAGGGTAATCTTAATCCCTGCATGTAAACAATGCCTAGCAGAACAAAAAATACAATTTAAACTGTAAATCAACATGTCCGGTGTTTTTTTATTACAAATTTCAAATATGTACTGGCCAAGTTTCTTATCTCCTGTTTGTTTACAGGAATTCGCTGAAGGGGTACGGTGTAATTTTTTTCTGCTCATAATATTCGATTGTTTTTTCTCAAAAATACTGAATCCCCTGGAGGGGGGTGCGCATTATACTTGGGTGCACACTATACTCAAGAAAATACGGTAAGCATCTTTTCCAGCTATGAATTCTTTTAAAACAACAGTCTTTTGATTCAATTAAATATATCAAGGAATTTCTCTCAAGAGAATGTAATTTTGAAAGTAGATTTACGCTGAACTCGTGTTCAGAAGAGGCATTTTGATGGTTGTTGATTTCAAAGTCAGGAGTGAGAGAAATGCTTGTTAAGTTTGGGATAAGAGAGATGGAGCTGGTCACGTCACTTCCTACAAGAAGCTGTGGTTGCGAATGGGTCCAGGGTATTTCTCACAATAAGATGGAGATACCCTGGGTAATTGAGGATACGGTGCAATGTATTAAGCTCATGCTTGGTCCTCATTGTCACAATATTGATGAAATGTTGCAAACAGTGGCATAAAACACATTTGCTGGTGACTCACTGCTATAAAGATGGCGGAGTAGGACGTCAGAGAGGCGTTGAGGGATGGAAATGAAGTCCTGGAACAGTGAGATTTTCACACATGAAACAACATGTCAGTGTGGGAGAGACAGATGAAGATGTTGATTTGACAGTTTGTTTGTTGTTTAAAGCCGCACTCAGCAATATTACAGCTATATGATGGCGGTCTGTAAATAATCAAGTCTGGACCAGATTAAACAGTGATTGACATCATGAGCATCAATGGAAGCAATTGGGATACGATGACATGCATCAATCAAGTCAGTGTGCCTGACCACCTGATTCTGTGTTGGAATGACAGACAAAGATGTTAATGTGAGTGACAGATGAAGATGTTAATGTGAGAGTGACAAATGAAGATGTTAATGTGAGAGTGACAGACAAAGATGTTAATGTGAGACTGACAGATGAAGATGTTAATGTGAGAGTGACAGATGAAGGTGTTAATGTGAGAGTGACAGATGAAGATGTTAATGTGAGATTGACAGATGAAGATGTTAATGTGAGAGTGACAGATGAAGATGTTAATGTGAGAGTGACAGATGAAGATGTTAATGTGAGAGTGACAGATGAAGGTGTTAATGTGAGAGTGACAGATGAAGGTGTTAATGTGAGAGTGACAGATGAAGGTGTTAATGTGAGAGTGACAGACAAAGATGTTAATGTGAGAGTGACAGATGAAAATGTTAATGTGAGAGTGACAGATGAAGATGTTAATGTGAGAGTAACAAAGATGTTAATGTGAGAGTGACAGATGAAGATGTTAATGTGAGAGTGACAGATGAAGATGTTAATGTGAGAGTGACAACGATGTTAATGTGAGAGTGACAAAGATGTTAATGTGAGAGTGACTAAGATGTTAATGTGAGAGTGACAGATGAAGATGCTGAGTTTACTTGTGGATCACAACCACCAGCATACACAATTATTAATTTGATGTTTTGGAAGTTAAAGAAGATATCTTTTTTACATTTTTCTTTCATGGCATTTCCATCTGACTTCATTGTTCTAAATACGACCAAACCAAAACCTGTCAAATAACATACAAATTTCAGACTTTAACATAAGAAATATAGGCTATTTTAATTAGTTTTCCAGAGATATCCAAATCCTGATATCCAAATTCATACATAAGAAACTTTCCATCAATTTCCTTGGACTGCTATAATAATTCCTACATTATGTAACTAATGGGGGAAAAAAAGAAGAAAAAAAGTGCAACTTGAGAACAATGAGGGAGTGATAAACTCACCTGGCCTCTCTGAGGTCAAACTTGTCGGTGTTGAGACACATCTCATCCCCACCGGTCGTGACGCAGCGGGTGTGGTTCAGTTGACACACCTCGAGGAAGTCGGGGCGCAGTCGGCCCACAATCACCTTGATGATGTCCACAAAGACCATCAGAGCGAAGGCTCCAAACAGAAACACTCCTGGGAGTGGGAAATAGATAACAACTAAGTAACTATAGAAACAGCAAACAATAAGAAACTTTAATCATTTGAACTATAATAAAACAGCTATGTCAATGTTGAGTGAACAGTCATTATGAGGCCAATCGTGTTAGTAGCAGCGAACTTTAAAGACGACTTTGTTTTTTACATACCGGTATTCTAATAGAGAAATATTTCCTCCACATTGGTATTATTTTTGTATTTAATCCCGGTAATCACATTTGGCCCAAAGAATGACAGATGCATGCCAGTTCTTCAATAGCCCTGTGTAACAAATGTATGAGGTACTGCATGTCAGATTGTATACTGCCCAGGGAGCTGAGAATGATTCTTGTGTGCGCATTGATCCAGTGACCAGGGTAATAATAGCACTCTGAGTGGTGAGGAAATATATGCAATATGAATAGCCTATTATTATTATTATTATTACGTAATGAAGTCTTAATTCTAACAGACTGGTTCTTGGTAGTGTTTGCCCTGCGTCTTATTTACAATGTGTTAAAGAGAGAGAGTATTTTCCTTGTGCAATAAGTGCTATATTTAGTTATATGCTTGCTCATGTCCAACAGAACCGTAAACAATTAATAAAAAAAAAGTCACTGGTACAGAATTTATAATAATGCAAACATATGCTTCACAAGACATCTTAAGAACATGATAACACATTCAAATTTCTTTAATCACAATACAGAAAATTAAAAAGCAAAACCAGAAAAATCTCTTGCAAAACTTAAAGGGAAAAGGCACTCCAAGTTTGAAAGTATTGAAATATGGATCGGCTTTTTCTTTGCAGATTTAAACTTTGTTTATAATGGACTATAATTTCAACTGGATTGAGTTGTGTTCGGCGCTATTCTCACTGTGCTGTCCAAAGCGACACCTATCGGAGGATGGAAGAATGAGAAGCTGTAAATCATAACAAAGGTATACAATAAAGAGCTGCAGCCAAACTGACATGGGTTTTGTTGTTGATTAATGCATGTACGACTTGAAAGGGTGAAGCTGTCGGTCAATATCATATCATGCACAAAACAAACCTACAAAGTATCCCTTCAGAGAATTCTGATTAATGAACAGGAGATAAAAAAAATATCCCTTTTCATTGTAATCCCTTTCACAGAATGTACTCATGTCTATAGTTGTTACATATGATTACTGTCTAATTGATTCCTTTCATGAACTGAACTACCATATTTGACGTAAAAAGCGCCCCGCTCTAATAAGCGCCCACGGCAATATCTGCTAATATATTGGCTAGTGGACAATCCCAATTAGCACCCCTTCCGATTGATCAATGTACACAAGACTTATTTATTCATGTTTAATAGGCACTCGTGTGTTGTATGCACCCTTAATTATGGGCAATTAAATTCTTGAAAATATATCTATCATGTATAATACACACAGACTTTTCTTTTGTATAATTTCAGGCTGTCAGCATGAACCACAAAGTTTACGATCTTTCCACTCTGTTTTTGTTTTTCACCCAAATCATATTCTAATAACAGCCCCCTATTTCTAATTTTGAGAGCTCCCTGGGTGCTTATTACGTCGAATACGGTACTTGCACAAAACTATCTATCAAAGCACAGTGATCAAAATGTCACTGTCATAATATGGAATATTTCCGATTAGTTTGTGAAGGACACTCTAGTTGTGGGTTCATGTCCCAGATTGAACCCTATTGATCCTTGGTTCAGCAGAACCATGCTTTTGAGCCTGGGTTTCACCGAAGTGGTATACTTCCTTAGCAGCCTTCCCCCACAATAAGCTGACATGCAGTGCTGTAACTGCAGTACTGTACAATGAGTGAGTGAGTGAGTATGGTTTTACGCCACATTTAGCTATATTCCAGCAATATCAAGGCGGGGGATACCAGAAATGGGCTTCACACATTGTACCCATGTCAGGAATCGAACCCGTGTCTTCGGTGTGACGTGCAAAGCTTTAACCACTAGGCTACCCGACTGCCCCGCAATACTGCACAAACCCAACTCGCTCACTTATAATTAGTAATTGCTCTTTGAGCACGAGGGCCGCTACTCTAAACCCTATTCCAATTTAAACTCTTACTTCTTCACTGTGGTACTAAATCCTAAACACTGTCTCTCCACCAAAACCACAACACAGTTGTCTCCCTTGTCCTCCAGCCTCAAACCCACTCCCACTCTTGTCTTACTCTGAAGGAATCCAGACAATCTCAGGTGCGACCAGTTCACTCTCCGCCCTGCCTCCAAACTAACCCACCCTTAGTACGCTTTATACCTAAATAAATTGCACCCTCATGTTTCTTTGTAATGTAAAATTTGTTCTCATCTTTTAATTATTGTGAGGTGATGTTATATACTTACACTCCAATCCTACTACTCATATCCCCAACCTACCCACCCTCAGTACCAACCCCCCCTAAAAAAAACCCCAACCTTTTGTTTTTGATTGTTGTTTAATGCCACACTCTGCAATATTCCAGCCATATATGATGGCGGTCTGTTAACAATCGAGTCTGGACCAGATATTCCAGTGATGGACATTATTAGCATCGACCCATGCAATTGGGATCGATGACATGCATCAACCAAGTCAGCAAGCCTGACTACCCGATCCTGTTACGGCAAGTATGGGTTGCTGAAGACATATTCCACCCCAGATCTTCACGGGTCTCCCACAACCTACCCACCCTCAGTACTCGCATCCCCAACCTACCCACCCTCAGTAGACATGTCCCCCGACCTACCATTCAGTACTCCATGCACCCCAAGCAGCCCCACCCACAGACCTTTCCTCTTCACATATACTCTACCCCACCTCTCTTGTGACCTTTTCCTTTCATCCCAATCCTCTCCCACCGCGTGTTTAGCCTTTACCCTTCACCTTCACCCTGCCTCCAAGTCCAGGTGTCATGGCTGTATTACCTATAAACCGCAGCAGACGGCGACAGACCTGCGGCATGGAACAGTGTTTGCTGAGGAGTCTTACTGGCTTCTGTGGCTCGGAACTGAAGGTGTACATCCCAATTTCCCCGATTAACACCTGCAAAAGAGGATAAATAGCCAATATTTGAAACCTGCTGGCCGTCAACATCAGTGTTTGGCAATCACGCAAATCACAACAGACTGAATCGCATGGCGGCTCGCCAGCTGTACTTTGATTGTCCCAGGGCCATTCTCTGCCCTGAACCTCATCTCCCTGTGAGTCAGTGTTTGTCAGTCTCCTCGGAACTCGGTTTCCTAACATGCCAACATCATCTGAGTCAGGTACACGTAACAATGTAGATTAGGGTGGATGGCCGCGACTGGTATCGGTTGACAAAAATGTGGCACCCATCTTGTCATGAACTGCTGCACATCTGCGTCCCCCTCCCCCTCAACCTCCTTCCCCCCTCCCCCCAGCAATGTGACTACCTCCACCTGTGTACGAGACCACTGTGTCTTATGTCAGCAACCACTGTGACGGGTCTCTCTGTCATCCCGTTGTATTTATGTATCAACATTTTAAGGAGCGAAATTGTTTCAATATTTATTATATCTTCACTGTTAAATGTTGTAAGGCAACAAATAACAAATAAATGAAAGAACACAGAACAATTAATTTGCTCCTTAGCTATTTGCTTTTCAATATTGTATGCTTGAATTTTTCATACTGTGGTTGGTCAAAAGGGGATGAATTAAGAAAAATACAGGATTTTCCTCAGGATGAGGAACCACATAAATGCTGGTAAAGATACATAGTGCAATCCATGTGTGTGTGTGCATATCCTAGCTGCACATCCCCAAAACACCAACACAACACAACTCAAAATACCAAAAATTAATTCATATCGTATCCAAAGCATATTAAAACTAACAAAAATACTTAACTAAGTCTTTTGTGACATATTTTTAACATGAACAAAACTTTACCCTCTTTTTCCTAAAAGATGTATCCTTGCTGAAAATAGGAATAGAAGGAATGGACAACCTGCTCATTGGAGGACAGACATACGTGGATAGACATGGCCAGTAGTCTGCAAGTTGAGGCCAAGTGTATTACACTTGAAGGAATACCTGTTTCTTCCTTACATCCAGTTGGTGCATAAATTGCTAGTCCGACTGTGGATGTAACATGGCTGTCTACTCTCTTTTGTCCAAACTGAATATGATTTCAACTGCTTGTTTGTTTGTTTGTTTGTTTGTTTAACATCGCACTCAGCAATATTCCAGCCATATGATGGCGTTATGTAAATAATCGAGTCTGGACCAGACAATCCAGTGATTAATAACATGAGCATCGATCCACGCAATTGGGATGTGATGACATGCATCAACCAAGTCAGCAAGCCTGACCACCCAATCCTATTAGTCGCCTCTTTCAACAAGCATAGTCACCTCTTATGACAAGCATGGGTTGCTGAAGACCTATTCTACCCCGGATCTTCCCTGGTTTCAACTCTATGTGACTTATGACAGCCAGTAGTTATATCTTGTTCCTACATCATGTGTTGCACAACCAATGTGGCTGAAGCTGATGTTATTGTGGAAATTGCACTTGATCTAACCCTTTCCTTGAAATGCTTTCATCAAGTGGACTTACTTGACCCTGATGTTAGGGTCTAGAGCCCTAGGTCCCTAGTTATCCGTTCTTGTGTACAGGTGATTAATGGATAGAGTGGTCAGACTCGAAGATTTGGTAGATTTTGCGTCTGTGTAGTCCGATGGCATGGGATTTTACACAGGATATCAATCACTGGTTTATCTGGTCCGGGCCTAACATATTTATGACATTTAACATGTACATTTTCTTAATATTTATGATATTAAATGTGCAAAATCACATAATAAAATGTGTGAACCCAAAATGACATTTAGAAAGAGGTCAAATGTCCGACAACTGGCAGTCTAGAAAGCAGTCAAAGTATGTGATCTAGACTACCAGTTGTTCGACTTTCATTTTTGTGGAAGCCTCGGTGGCTGAGTGGGTTAGATCGCTGACTTTGTGTGCTGGTGATTAGGTGCCTCACACTGGCAGTGTGGGTTCAAATCCCGGATGGGACTCAACCCCAAAAAGTACTAGAATCTGTACTTTACTAAGAAAGTGTTATCCCAAATATAGCATTTGTGATAAAATGTGGATTAAAATGTGAATGAATCAAGGCTCTCTTTTCTCTCACAATTATGACAAAACCATTTTAATACAGGAAACAGTTCAGGGATTATCTGTGCACTCAGCCATGACTGATGGGACGTCTGACTAATGGGTCTTCAGGTCACCAATTCATAAACTCCTTCACGACTGTGCTAGTTGCATAGATTTTAACCTTATCATGTTGGATACCTTCATCTGCCTTAAAGTTTGTTGATACCTTCCCTGCATTATATACCAATCAGTGAACTGTTGTTGGTTCTACTATTTTATTGCCTTTGAACTTCCTTAATGCCAGTCAACAGAATAAACATATCAACTGTGTGTTGTTTTTAGGAAAACACTGTTTATTGTTTTGACAGAAGTGCTCTACTCAGTTCTAATGAGCGATGGTATTTGTGTTAAATTGGATTGAGGTAAGGTGGGATTAAGGTATGTAGCATTCAACATGGGCTGGGGCTGGGGCTGGGGCTGGGGCTGGGGGTGGGGGTGGGGGTGAACTGTGTTGATACTGAGTGGCGTTTTTGGCAAGCGGTCAGCAGTCACATTAATTTGGAGAGGCATTAATTTCAAGATTTACAGTACACAAATAATCTTCTACACCATCATGAACACCCCATGCAGGTGTTCAGCATTCCGACAGTTTAAACTAAACCCTGTTGTTAAACTCCATGTTTTCATGTCGACCTCCACTCGTAGCTGCTAATGACTCGTGCCACCATGTTCTTTCTTCTCAAAGATCCCCTGAATCCTGGCGCCTCATCTGACCCAGCTCATAATCTCTTCACAGCACGGCTGCCAATTAAAAACTTCATCCAGTAGTGAGAGGACATTGTAAGCCCTTTCATCCCCAGGGGTAAGATGTGTTAAACCTGATGCAGTGGGACCAAACATGTCTCCGTACCCTGCTAGCTGATGCTGATGTCATGCTGACTGCTGCTTTAGTGAAGGTGTCCTTCAAGACAGAAGAGGCTAACCCTGCTACAGACACAGGGAGTGTGTGTGAGTGAGTTGGGTTAAACACCACTTTTAACAGTATTCCAGTTACATCACGGTGTGTCAGCTTAGGAAAGCCCGAAGTGATGCAGGTCTCAGACGTTTACCACTTCGGTGAAACCCACGAGCACGGGTATGGTGCTGACAAACCTAGAAACATAATCAAGGTGAACCAGGATTCGAACCCACAATCATAGGTTTCTGGCATGCCCAAGGGACGCAACTCTGCACAGTGAATTACGGCACCTTAGACGACTGGGCCACCCGTGCCCCCCGAAGCCATATGATGTCACAGTGCTTCATTGTTGAGAAACATACAATGTGATGTCATCTATTGTTCACGATGTCACAAACTGATTACATTTTGTCGTGTGAACAATAGACTGCCTTCAGTGAAGTTTCTTTACATTCCTTCTTCATTTTCTCTCTGACTTTGACTCAGCATTCATAGACATACCATAATATAAATGTTGCAGTTTCCCGAGGCAAGAGAGTTAACTGACTATAAAAGTCTCCTTTGGACTAATCAGATTCCACCTCTCATATCACTTGCATTGTCTTCAAAGAAAATGGCTTGCCTTGGCAAGATGATCTGATTAACACCAGTAATCAAGATCTATAGTGTGATAAAACAGGTTTTACATTGCGAAGTGCATCAAATCACGTGAGCACCTTGATTAACAAAACGAAAAGATTTGGAAAATATCTGAAGTTGGAATACCATGACAGACTTCAATGAAGTGTAGAGTTCAACTTCACTTTTCAAATTGAACTAAGGGCACATAACTGTCAAAAGGTCAAAATGCTTCATTACATGTTATAAACTGTATTGTTAACTAAAAAATAGTGCAACAGCAATGTAGCTCACCTAAACACTTACACTAAAATCTCATGATGCGACGAAATATGATGTCATAATAAGGAGAAACAGACATGTCGATGTTCAGCTACCTCTGTCTGGCAATTTCAGTAGAGAAGAAGTTTACACAGCCATATATTCCATTTGAGAGAACATCGTTAAAAAAACATCAAAATTTAAAATACTGCAAAAAAACAAAACAGTGACAAATATCTTGAATCACACAAAAGCCAAATTTCAAACAAACAAACATGGCGGCATAAGACCATAAGAAGTTTCATAGCGGAAATCAGATTTGCACCTCTTCAACAAATTAAGGTATCATCATTAGTGGTTACAAGCATGTGAAGTTTCAGCTTCAGCTCTTTCACAGGAGATGAAATTTACATTGCAAAGAAATGAATTTTGGAGCACAATCAAAGTGCAAAAGTTAAAGACAGGTATAAGGAATTCATTCTCCAGCTCAAAAATTTATTTCCCTTCCAGGTGGGATACATAGTATTTTATCACCAATCAGATCCCATCATTCTGACATGGAGGTATGGTTATCTAGTTTATCTGGGACAAGCGTAATATTTAATCGATCCTGATGCTCCATGGGGTTTCTTGTGATCACTGGATTTGACCCTCAACCCTTTACGCCTGACCCTTGATGACAAGAACCATGCAAGGAGTAAGTGAGTGAGTGAGTATGGTTTTACGCCGCTTTTAGCAATATTCCAGCAATATCATGGCGGGGGACACCAGAAATGGGCTTCACACATTGTACCCATGTCAGGAATCGAACTCGGGTCTTCGGCGTGACGAGCGAACACTTTCACCACTAGGCTACCCGACAGCCCTACCATGCAAGGAAAAGTAGTTAAAAGATAATTTTGATCTCAAAGTAAGACCATACCTAGCTGATGCTAACTGACTGATGATTGGTCAATTGTAGTAAAACAGTTACTTAATCTGAAGATTTAACCCCCATCCTAACACTAAATAATTATCAAAATAATCAGATGAACTGTTGAAAGCCCAGCAAATCACTTGTACACCATACTGGCACACTAAAGGACATACTGTGGGCACAAATACTTACAACAAAAGGCGGTACACAGAAGCTGAGAGCATACACTGCCTCGTTGGGAACCTGGGCGTTGAAGGCAAAGTCAGCCATTAGGGCTCGGGCTTCCTTTGAGCAAGAGATCTCAGGATCTGTACAGGAAAAGTTCTGTCTGCGGAGCGGGAAGATGTCCGTCCATCTGCAACAACAAAATTACATATTACACACAAGTAAGTGAACAGAATTACAAGTGTTATAAAATCTTTTGCATTAATCCATAAAAACTGAAAAGTTGGCATGAAAGTAAAAGCTTTTTGGTAGTAGATATTGATTAACACAGGATATTAAGCACATTTTGGGAGGAAAATGGACAAAAAATGGTGATAAAATTGTTTTCCAAAAAATGTGATTAGGAAATAGTTGTCTCCCTTTAATTAATTCCGACCCCTGACAACAGCACTTTAACCATGCGACTCTCCACTCAGGAGGAGTCTGTGTCAGAGGATGTCTAATCTCATTAAAATCAGATCTTAGTTCTCGCTACCGCTAAAAAAAGATCTGAGGACATCCCATTAGGGGTCACGTCAGAACGACCTTTCAACCGACCAATCAGAGCGTCGCTTACCAGATCATGAAAGTGACAGTCCGAATGTGATTTCTAATCTTGCAACCCTGACAACTTTAACGTGGGGTATTCCGAACGATAGTTACGGGCTTAACGATTGAATCCATACAATTTAGACCATCTATTAGCCATTCCAGAATGTTTTTTTGTTCAGGTTTCAAATTTTTTATCGAAAATTTGTCAAAATATAATTTGAAATTAGTGCCGTAAAGCACGAGAAAGCTGCCTTCTGATTGGCTAATAAGGACTTCTTGTCAATCATTTCATTGGTCGGTCAAAATTCGCTCAAGGTCAGTCTGACGTGCCCCGTAATGGGATGTCCTCAGATCTTTGTTTAGCGGTAGCTAGTCTGATTTTAATGAGATTGGAGGATGTCCCAAGTTCCCCACGGTTCACTTTGTTGGATCAGGAGATCAGCTTTGCCCGGTTGTGCGCCATCCAACCCCAGTATTGTGGATTGTTGCTCATTGTTTCAGCCACACGATTTGCCTGGGTCAGATGATTGACAGGCCGACTGCTTTATACAACATTCCCTCACTCACTCACAGCCATGGTCTACACAATGGATATTTTGCATGTGTATTCCACACGTCGTACAGTAAGTATCCATCCGCAACTGACATCAGGAACATCCCGCTTTGCAGCAGCAACGTCATAAGTCCAATGGAAAGAAACCAAACACAGGTCCCTCTCCTTCAGGACAAAGTGACTTGTGACAAGTTTCCCATACAGCTCTTTAAAAGTGGACACCGAATAGAGCAGTACCATAAATGAGAAAAAATGCTGACTTTGCAATTTGCACAAAATAGCATCTATCCTCTAAATTGCTGGATATTGCAAATGTTTGTGTTTGCTTGATCTATGTAAATAACCATAAATGAGAAAAAATGCTGACTTTGCAATTTGCACAAAATAGCATCTATCCTCTAAATTGCTGGATATTGCAAATGTTTGTGTTTGCTTGATCTATGTAAATATCCCCAACTATGGATTAAACTCATAACATACATGTATTCATTGTCAAGATCATCCTTGTCTTATTTTTTTAATGAAAAGCTATTATTATGGGAAGTAGCACAGGCATGGTATGCTAACATCCCTTTCATTCAAAAACTTTAAACGTCACTGCCTTAAAAAATATAACTCAAAATATGATTTTGTCAATTGAAAGGAAATCCCGGGATAACCGGCTTTCCTTGGCAAATTGGACGAAATAACAAAACATGTGAAAGATGTCACCTCTAAAGAAGATCTATTCCAACTTCTCTAGACATAAACCTTTGTTTATCATACATGGCCAACATACAATCTGGAACCTGAAGAAAAAGGATCTGGTTTGTGGCCTTGTGAAAGAAACGTGTTTAAATAAGTGTAGATTGGGGAGGTTTATGAGTCTGTTGTGTGAACACAGCACATTTCAGACAATGTGTGACTCTTCCCACTGTTAGCAGTCAACTGGCAATCCCCATGTCAACAGAAACACAATGTTCGCGTGTTTCTATTCTCTCAATATTAACATGCCACGTTCCATGTGTCGTCTTTTTGATGACCTTCTCCCGTCACCGACTTCAAGCAAACAGTGGGGGATATCCTTTTTATATATCCTTTATTGAAAGGATATTTATTTCAAATAGTATATAAACGGGAAATGCTTCAGGCAAATAATTTGAAACAGCTTGCCTATAAATGGTTGAACAAAGGCATCTTGTCCAGGTCACACATCACCATGTGCTTAGTGCTGAATGTGTATGGGAGTTTTCCTCGCCATCATCACAATCCCCACTTCCTCATCATCACCAAGACCTTTAAGTTTTCACACATCCCCACTCACTGTTTTTTTAAAAATGAAAATTGTTTGCGTAACACGTGATACCAGTCGGAAAAAGACACTGATTTTCAGTGATCCATTCATAAAATAGTCATCATTGTTTTACGTTCTATGATATTTGAGACTGACCATTCCATCATAATAATTTCCCTATAAAATTGATTTGTTATGATTATATATGATTATATATATATATATATACACACACACACAAAAATGAGGTAAATGTTCACTCGGTGTACATGTAATATATAATAAAATAATAAAGTCCACGTTAGTCCATCATCTTCTTTATATCAGTTTCAGACATTGTCCTTTCGCTGTCTCATGACAGCTCTTCAGTGTAACTGACAATGACATATAATATGACGTCATACTTATGATGACGTCATAAATTACAACTGTGACGTCATAATGTATTTACACACTCCAGTGACGACACCAAGTAATTTAACAATTGCAGGGAGACATTTGAATTAAAATATACAGTATTTGTATATATATGGTTGGATTAGTGGTAGTGTGGTTTTCCGTGTTGAATCTGTGATCTGTGTACAGTTTTTGTTCCTGATTGGATCTTCTGGACCATGTGGACCATGTCCAGCATCATCTTCATCCTGCGTGTATATTCCTTCATTACATGTGGGACCTTCCGATATATGACTAATACATGTGGATCTGTTTGATCACATATTGAGGATGATGAAACTTAAATAGGAAACATCATCTGACATCATCTGGATACAGTTCAGGACATTTCTTCATTACATGTGGGAGTTTCACACAGTTGCCAAAACGTGACATTTTCATGTATGATTATTAAATGTGTATCTTTTTTAACAAATATTGAGGACAAAGTGATTTAATTATGAAACATCATCTGACATAATCTGGATACAGTTCGGGACATTTCTCCATTACATTGGTGGAGTTTTACAACTGTTGTCAATTCGTGACAAAGCTGATCTGTGAGCATGAAATAAGGCAGATTAATGTTTCCATAGTATTGTCACACTAGGGTTTCCAATACATCACCGTGCAGTGGCAGTATTATTTTGTGATATGTGTCTATGATGGAAGGTTCTAGATGGTTCTTTCACCATCACCTTTACACAACAATGAACCCTAGATTGCTAAAGGAACAGAAGATTGAGGCACAAGACTAACAAGCTGACATGATGTTATGATCGTGTATCTGACAAAAGGCAGTTTTTCATCTTCCCGAGGCAAGAGAGTTAACTGACTTTAAAAGTCCAGTTTCCACCCTTGCCGAACTAGGCTGGAATTCCTGGGCTCGATCGTAGTACCACCAGTGGCTGTTACGAGTTATGTCCCTTCTATGCCTCTCCTAAGAAACAATCAGATTCCACCTCTCGTATCGTTGCATTTGATTCAAACAAAATGGCGGCGCCCTGTCAAGGCGATCTGATCGACAATCAGGATCTATAGTGTGAGAAAACGGGTCTTACATCGCTAAGTGCATCAAATCACGTGAGCACCTTGATTAAAAACTTGAAAAGATTTGGAAAATATCTGTAGACAACGTATTGGCCGTGCATATGCTGTGCAAATCTGCAATCAATCGAAATCTGCATGACAGTTTACGAACCTGATTTCGATTTCAGTGCGCGATTTTGATTGGACTATGCATAGACTCGTTAGTCCAGCCAAATTGTAACTCCATAATACCAGCCTAGTTCGCCAAGGGTGGAAACTGGACTTTTATAGTCAGTTAACTCCCTTGCCTCGGGAAGATGGCAGTTTTTCTGCCATGACAGTCTGTCACAGATTATTGTCTGCCATAGACCGAGGTCAAATGATCTTCACCACTCAAACTGTCACGCTTTCCTATATGTGCATAGCTGGGATGAAACCATATTTGATTAGCTCAGGCATACAGCTATAGGAGAGAATGTTAATTTATACTGCCTGTCCTAATGTTTAGAAAATACAAATAGCTTGCCAGTTTTAATTGACAGAAATGTGAAATTCTCAGTATCATATGAAGGGTGATGACTGCTTTGCTGCATCAGAACGTGTACACACCCGAGACACTATTTCAATCCTGCCAGATTTGTGTTGGATCTGAACTCGTATCACACCTTACTTTCCTTGCAACCTTGAAGTCATGTTTGAAACTCAGCCTAAACATGCCATCAATGCCATCAATGTGTAGTTCAATAGGAGGCTGAAAGTGTAACAGTCTATACAAAGTGCTTATATTGGCAGAGGCGGTAGTCTGACCTGAGGGAACACATGACACAAGGCAAGGTCTAAGCCTCACAGTAATCTTCTATTGCATCATCATGATAATGTTGCTACAAAACACAACACAATGGGTGGCTGGGAGAAAATACGATTTGTTGAACAGAATGGAGAACGATAATTTCGCCTCAGGTTTTGCCTAAAAAATAATATTGTACACTGGACATGGTGGTTGTCATGACGAAGATGTTGTTTGTTGGGGTGGGACTGGTAACTCAGGAACTGAGGTTAGATGGGTCCTCAATAGGACCCAGGTACCCACAGGACTACCCAGACCCGTGGTTAGACATGTGATATATTGTTTAATGATAAAAATTACTTTAACTCCATGGTTACAAAACAAGTAATTCATACATGTATATAAATACTTTTTGGTCAGAAACAATTTCCAATCTGACATTCTGTACCCTCCTCTTGAGACCTAAAGCATGTACCCGGGTAGGGTCGGGTAAGAGGGGGTCAGGTTCCCGGGTAGGGTCGAGTAACAGGGGGTCAGGTACCCAGGTAGGGTCAGGTAATAGGGAGTCAGGTACCCAGGTAGGGTCGGGTAATAGGGAGTCAGGTACCCAGGTAGGGTCAGGTAATAGGGAGTCAGGTACCCAGGTAGGGTCAGGTAATAGGGAGTCAGGTACCCAGGTAGGGTCGGGTAATAGGGAGTCAGGTACCCAGGTAGGGTTGGGTAATAGGGAGTCAGGTACCCAGGTAGGGTCAGGTAATAGGGAGTCAGGTACCCAGGTAGGGTCAGGTAATAGGGAGTCAGGTACTCAGGTAGGGTCAGGTAATAGGGAGTCAGGTACCCAGGTAGGGTCAGGTAATAGGGGGTCAGGTACCCAGGTAGGGTCGGGTAGCAGGGGTTCAGGTAAGTGGGTAGGGTCGGGTAATAGGGAGTCAGGAACCTGGGTAGGGTCAGGTAATAGGGGGTCAGGTACCCAGGTAGGGTCGGGTAGCAGGGGTTCAGGTAAGTGGGTAGGGTCGGGTAATAGGGAGTCAGGAACCTGGGTAGGGTCAGGTAATAGGGAGTCAGGTACCCAGGTAGGGTCAGGTAATAGGGAGTCAGGTACCCAGGTAGGGTCAGGTAATAGGGAGTCAGGTACCCAGGTAGGGTCAGGTAATAGGGAGTCAGGTACTCAGGTAGGGTCAGGTAATAGGGAGTCGGGTACCCAGGTAGGGTCAGGTAATAGGGAGTC
Organism: Haliotis rufescens; assembly: GCF_023055435.1. Taxonomy (NCBI): domain Eukaryota; kingdom Metazoa; phylum Mollusca; class Gastropoda; order Lepetellida; family Haliotidae; genus Haliotis; species Haliotis rufescens. Next base: position 39,310,882 of record NW_025963890.1, read on the forward strand.
AGGTACTCAGGTAGGGTCAGGTAATAGGGGGTCAGTTACCCAGGTAGGGTCGGGTAACAGGGGTTCAGGTAAGTGGGTAGGGTCGGGTAATAGGGAGTCAGGTACCTGGGTAGGGTCAGGTAACAGGGAGTCAGGTACCCGGGTAGGGTCGGGTAACAGGGAGTCAGGTACCCAGGTAGGGTCAGGTAACAGGGGGTCAGGTACCCGGGTAGAGTCAGGTAACAGGGAGTCAGGTACCCGGGTAGGGTCAGCTAATAGGGGGTCAGATACCTGGGTAGTTTATTTGACTCTGCCGACATGTCCCTCCTTTCCCTGAAAATACTGAATGGTTGGTTCCTTTTAGGCGGGGTTCAGAGGAGACATTTCCTCGGCTTAATACGGACGGATGCTTAAGTCCCCAAACATTGCAAGAAAAGCCACAGCTTAATTTTCTAAGCACTCATTGTGAAAGTGTGACTGACCTTAGGAAGTACTCCAACACGATGACAAAGGTGAGAATGAGAAGTTCAAGGACAAAGGTGGCACACAGGAGAATGTTGCGGTACCCATCTTGTCGCACAACATAGTCCGAGTTTCTTTCGGAATTCATATATGGTCTTCCATGGATATCTGTGTAGTCTTGAGAGTCCATCCGCTCAAAATGGTCATCGGCCATTCTTCCATGCCCTCACCTGTAACAGAGAACAATGTGTCAATGATTCCTCCGCGACCTTGTAACCATAGCTTCACAAGAGTGACATCGCCATCTCCAACTGTTAGATTTGGTCAGACAACTATTTTCACACTCCAGATTTGTCCTCTTCCCTTTTTCCATATTTTTGAAACATTTTAAAAAAATATATGAAACATTGTCTTTAGTGATAAGACCTGAAAATCTAGTAACATATATCATGACCCTCCATTATGCCATTCATATTCACCCAACATTGCCCGGCTGATTACTGGTTTTTGTCAATCTCTGTTTCTTTTCAGGTGAGGTGAGGTGAGGTGAGGTGAGGTGAGGTGAGGTGAGGTGAGGTGAGGTGAGGTGAGGTGAAATGGGGTATGACATCACATCAAGGATTATTGCACTTATATAGCGACGTGCATGCGCATGTGTGTGGCTGCTTGTACTAGTCCGGACTGATGCCGATTTATAGTGCTAGCTCACCAAGATACCATGCCGCAGTTTAACATGAATACCCCACTCAGACACAGTATACTGACTCCAAGCCGTACAGCTCTTGTTTGAGCACCTTAATGCCATGTGCCTGACAGGGTAACAACAAGTATCATCTTTTAACGTCTTTAGGTATGACGCGGCCGGGGATCGAACCCTGGACCTTCAGCTCTCTGGGGAGATACAAGTATGAATATCTATACAAATTAAGAAAGAGCATACATTCTGGAATATAGGCTAAATGTAATGTTATCGATGTTTGTCGTTTAACTAATTAAATAAATCAAAACCAAAGGGTTACATTTATCATTCTTGGTTGGTCGAAATAAGGACATATCAAAATGTCAAAAACATTATTTTTTCAGTAATGTCTTGAAATTGTTGTTTTTGGCATGTGTAATGAAAAGTTACCCCACTGGGTACTATCAATATTTTCATTACTGAAATAGGTCTACGGACTTGAAGAAAAAAATATCACAGAATTGGTATTTTTTTATTCATAGATGCATCTGATAATGAAGCACACTATTCACTGCTACGTATTGCTACACACCGAACCTAACTGGTAATGAAAGATCGCAGTGGACAAACACATTTCATTCCAATAGTTAGAAAACTCAATACCGTTTTGACATAATAAGCGCCAGGCTCTAATAAGCACCCATGGCGATATTTGCTAATATATTGGCTAGTGAACAATCCCATTTAGCACCCCTTCCGATTGATCAATGTACACAAGACTTATTTATTTGCGTATCATATGCACTCGTGTGTTATATGCACCCTTAATTATGGGCAATTAAATTCTGGAAAAATATATCTGTCGTATATAAACATTTCAGGCTGTCAGCATAAACCATGAAATTTATCTTTCAACTCAAATAAGAGCCCCCTATTTCTAATTTTGAGAGCGCCCTGGGCGCTTATTACATCGAACATGGTATTCTGTTTATAAGCATGCTATTTCTGATGCAAAACAAATCATTTAATAAACATCTAAGGCAACTCGTACATTGATGTCTTTTTGCTCCCATTTATTGATCATACATGTTATGTAGCTCAACATTCAGATCCCCTGCAAAATTACTTTATAAAAACATTAATTCTGCACGACACACTATACTTCAAAGCAGCTAAACTATTGATAGGATCTCATATTTACTTTGCCAATCAACTCCTGTACAAAGAGTGTTTGACATAACTCGAAGTGCTGAATATGAAACATGTTCACGAATGTTTATACACCTCCAATTCATTGTCCTGATAATGGAGACACCATACCAGGTAAAATCATTTTTATTTTGCGTGATGATCAGATATTTTCTAGAATTTGTGATGTTTGCTCAGTGTGAAACTCATCTCAGCTGAGGATTGCTACATTTGTTCTTCCAGCTGCCTTTTAAAATACTGTATAGAACCTGCTTATACAGATTATTTCAATTAAATGAATCGAAACCGAAACAATGAAACCACTCAAATTCGCTTGAAAAGGTATTAAGAAAAAAAATGTATTTTGAATGTGTAGCAGGGCATGGATTCATCCCACAGATGACATCCTTACCTTGTCAGCTTGCTGACGGGGTTAACCTCTTTGGTCATGTGGACAGACATCCAACCTCTGATCAGAAGGTCCGTTGTCCCATCACGGGACTCAGAAATTGTATGGACGCTACATTGGCACCCAACGTGGGGCTGAGCACGTTCATATTAAATTTGAGCAAAGTAAGCCTCAGTACCCTACTATGCGTTGACGAGGGAGTATGTAGCAGGGCGTGTATTCATCCCACAGATGACATCCTCACCTTGTCAGCTTGCAGACGGGGTTAACCTCTTTGGTCATGTGGACAAGGCGATCTCTGATCAGAAGGTCAGTGGTTCGAATCCCATCACAGGACTCGGAAATTTTATGGCCGCTACAAATGCATTATAATATTTATTGTCCTTGTAAGATTGTTATTCTGGGGTGGAGTTTAGGCTGAAAGAGTCTAAACAGGCCCATCAGGAATAGTCATCTGTTCAGCCAGGGAATCATTATTTCAACACGTGCATCTCTTCTGCCAGGATGGACAGGTTCTATTTCATGAAGCTATTCATGTTAGTGCCTAAACCCATTAACGGGACAATTATATGCCCATATAAAACTTTTGTTTCCGAAATATATCAACCCTTTCTCAGAAATGAAATGGTTCTTGAATTATCAGCTTGCATGGACTCCAGATTTGCCCTCTTCCCCTTTTCCATTTCTTTTGCAATTATTTCAAAAAGTGAAAGAAAAATTTCTGTGTTTAGTGTGAGGCCTGAAAGTCTAGCTACATGATTTCATGACCCTCCTTCATGTCATTTATATTACCCCCCAACCAATGCCCAGCTGATTACTGAGATTTGTCAACAACAACCATATTTGTTTTCAAAAGAAGATGGCAAAGAACTACAAGACCTACATCACGATCACTTCTAAACCTTCCGGTCAATAACACTAAAGTTTTATTCAATTTTTGTTCAGATAGTCAAAGATACTGAAATTCTAAAGGTAGGTAGGATAAGTTCCCTTGTTTGACCAACTTGATATGCCCAAATTGTAAAGTCGCAGAAAACTTTGACATTCACATTCAGATTCAACACAGGCGACTATGCTTGTCGTAAGAGGCGACTAACGGGATTGGGTGGTCAGGCTCGCTGACTTAGTTGATGCATTTCACCTTCACTCTAATTGCATGGATCGATGCTCATGATGTCAATCACTGGATTGTCTGGTCCAGACATGATTATTTACAGACCGCCGTCATATAGCTGAATATTGCTGAGTGCGGCGTTAAAAAAACAACAAACACATTCAAGTTTTGGACTCCTGACATGAATGTCCCGGAGTACAGATGAATTCATGGTTAACTTTATAGTGAAAACCCAGATATTTCATACTCTGAGAGAGAACCTTACAATGACCAAAACACACAGACTTTCATCTAAAAATATGAATCAAATCTGGAAAAATGTGAAACATTTGTTGATGCCAACATTGCAAATGGATGATGGACAAACTTGCCACCCAATGGCCCTCAAATAATAAACAATGTAATAAATAATTCTATGCGACACAAATTTTCATATTGTCAGCCATAACTGTTCACATGAAAAACAAGTATATATGATGTCATTAGACCTTTGTCGACAATCCACCGGGATTAACCTACAACAGGCAACCTTCAGCATGCCCATGCAAAGCCTAGGAGCAACAAAGGAACTGATGTTTAACGAAGACTTGCTATTTGAAAATAACCTACGAGTAACCTGAGTTCCAGGGTCCAGTCCAGTCCAGTGTGTTTAATCAGTGGCTGAACCAAACTTTGGCCACGGCTTATGCCAGATTTAGGCTGACCAACTGACACCAGGGGGTGCTTTACAAACATCAGATAGGGGGACGGTAATTTCAATATTGACCGTCGTGGGTACAACACTGACCATTGAGCATGTGGGGAATTTCAAAACTCAAATAGTCAAAATAGCTACGAGAAAAGACACCAAACTACAAAATGAGCATGAATATTGGGAAACAGTAGCCTCAAACAGAATCCTGGTACGAAGGAACACTTTGAAAGATGGGAACATCAACATGGAATTATTTATAAGAGTTACATTTAATTGGTCTTATTGATAAATGGAAGTGTGATAAAAGCAATCCTGAAAAGATTTTTAAAAGTTAACACCAGCTTTGGTTTGAAATGAAGGTGCTGAATATATAATGCTAACATCATTTCAATAGATAAACACAATTTCATTAAATAATAATCTACTGAAAATCAGCTAAAGCATGTGAAGTAAAGGAACTGTGAGCTAAGTGTTAGCATAGTTAAAATACATACCATATTCGACGTAATAAGTGCCCTGCTCTAATAAGCGCCCGCTGCGATATTTGCTGATATACTGGCTAGTGCACAATCCCAATTAGCAGGGGCAGTCGGGTAGCCTAGTGGTTAAAGCGTTCGCTCATCACGCCGAAGACCCGGGTTCGAATCCCGACATGGGTACAATATGTGAAGCCCCTGCCGTGATATTGCTGGAATATTGCTAAAAGCGGCGTAAAACCAAACTCACTCTCACTCCCAATTAGCATGATTAGCACCTCTTCCGATAATGCGCACTTGTGTCTTATATGCACCCTTAATCATAGGCAGTTAAATTCTGGAAAAATATATCTGTCGTATGTAAACATTTCAGGCTGTCAGCACAAACCACGAAATTTACGATCTTTCAACTCACCATTTTTTTCACCAAAATAATATTCTAATAAGAGCCCCTATTTCTAATTTTGAGAGTGCCCTGGACACTTATTATGTTGAATACAGTAAGATGAAAATATTAATAGCTTTTTTACAAAGTGGTTATTGATTAAAGTTGATACATTAACAAACAAATACCACTGCCTTGTTTTGAGGCAGTACAAGTTACAATTAATTGAATGAAGTCAATGCTGTATTACAAAAGAAGAAACTAAAATATATCAAAAGACAAGTTCTATATGTTTTCCAACAAAAGTCCAATAATTCCCATTGTATTCCTATAAACCCTTTCATGTTTGCATTTTTCAAATTTGGCAAAATGTTAAATCAAGTTACATTCCTTGACACAATCATTTAACTTTGATACAATAAATGTTCTTGGCAAACTGATAAAATGACAACGTTCTTCAAAACTGATCACATCAAACCTTCCATTGCTTAAAGGATGAAGGAGGCTTGAAATGTTCAAAGCAGCATTGATGCTGGATGGTGACGAAGAGGTCATGATGCCAAAGGGTTCAGTGGCTTTGTTTACAGGTGATGCTGAGGTGACAATCAGACTTGCAACTGACCACTACATCGCAGAAAGCAAAATCTCTGAGTATAGGATGAAACTCAAGTAAGAAAGATAATCTACAGCGACTATCCCTGTTGCCTTGTCTCAAAGAGATGGGTTTTCCCACAACTACTCAAGGTCGTTGGTTGACCTTCAATGTCTGTGACAGGAATGTTGCTAATCTCAAGGAAATCATCTAATCTTAAAGATCTCAATATTTGATATTTTCCTTCTTAAAGGATTTTAATATTTTTACATTTCCTCACATTTTGGCTTCTGGGTGGATCTAGGAGCATTATTCATGATAGAATGTATGGTAAATATTTGAACCCTTCTGTCCCTGAAGTAAAGTGTTTGATTTAGATGCCTTATGTTTCTTGATAATGTAATTGTTTGAACAGAATCATTTTATCTTATCTTCTGCTGACAATGCAGTCCTTAGTCAATAGTCAGGGGAATTAAGAAACTAAATACAATGAAACACAGGAAGTGTTGGATTTAGGATCCATTGTAATCTATTCTAATTTCAAAGCAAGTGTTGATAATCCTTTTGGACAGACTAGGGCTGGCAAAAAAAGATCGATAATTGGAATTATCATCGATGGGAAGAAATATTAACCATTATCAATATGAAAATTGTGTCATCGATAATACCTTACATAAACTATTGTGATGAAATATAGTTTACATTTACCCAAAACAGACTTGTTATTGTCAATAATGTTAATTGCTGAAGATGGAAAGTAACTGTTTTTGTTACATCTCAAATGTCCACAAAGTAATCCCTGAATAAATGTGCCACTACTCACCAGTGGCATGATTTCTTTAGGATTTTTTGTTGCGTATTTGCTCAAAGATACTCCTCCGATATTTATCGATAATTGATCGATATTTAGTTAACAATTATCGATCTATATGATATGTATCGATAGCCAGCCCTAGACCATACTAATCCCATCTACAGTAAAATACGTTTATAACAAACACGCTTATAACGAACTGACAGATATTACGAACTAAATTTTTGGTCCTGGACATTTGCTGTATAGATGCATCTTCCCGAGGCAAGGGAGTTAACTGACTATAAAAGTCCAGTTTCCACCCTTGCCGAACTAGGCTGGTATTATGGAGTCACATTTTGGCTGGACTAATGAGTCTATGCATAGTCCAATCAAAATCGTGCACCGAAATCGAAATCCGGTTCTTAAACTGTCGTGCAGATTTTGATCGATTGCAGTATTTGCAAAGCATGTGTTTAATCAAGGTGCTCACGTGATTTGATGCATTTCGCGATGTAAGTCCCGTTTTATCACAATATAAATCTTGATTATCAATCACATCGTCCTGACTTGGCGCCACCATTTTGTGTGAAGCAAGCGCATGTGATACGAGAGGTGGAATCTGATTTGTCCATAGGAGAGGCTCAGAAGGGACATAACTGGTAATAACCACTGGTGGTGCTACGATCGAGCCCAGTAATTCCAGCTTAGTTCGGCAAGGGTGGAAATTGGACTTTTAAAGTCAGTTAACTCTCTTGCCTCAGGAAGATGGTATAAATGTTGTATATATGTGTATAACGAACTATGGTTATTATGAACTAAAATTAGTGGTCCATTTGAGTTCGTTATATAAACTAGGGCTGGGACGGGCAACTCGGGTACTCAGGTCGGGTGGTTCCTGAGTAGGACCCGGGTACCCAAAGGGCTACCTGAAACCCATGGTTAGTCACATGATATTTTGTTTAATGACAAAAACTCACTATAGCTCAGTGGTTACACTACAAGTCGCTAATGTTTGCATTTCTTTCTGACGATGCACACATTCCTTTTGACTTGTGAATGTCTGAGTAAAGATAAAGCTTCAGTCAACTTCAGCGTAAGCATGATCTGATCGTTTGATACATGTATCTAAATAGAATGGGCCAGGGCTGCGGAAAAACAATTCCTGATCAGACATTTTTTCCCAACTCTTGAGACTTGCAGTGGGTAGGGTCGGGTAATAGGGGATCGGGTACCCGGGTAGTAAATTTGGACTCGTCCCATCCCTAATATAACCATAGTTTACTGAATTTAAAAACATTACAATTTTTTTTTTATTTTTAAATTGCTGTTTTTGATTGAAAATATTCTTTTTAACAACTTTGTGTCTTATGGTAACTCTTGTTTCAAGAGCTTTTTGTCAGTAAATTAACTTCAAATCAATATCGTGAGAATCTGTTTTTAATCTATTTTGACTGCAGGTCTCTGTGGCATGTTTTACACTACATCCCTATCACATACAGCACACATGTACATTAGATAACAACCTGCTCGGGTTGTAAAACAACATGACTTTCAAGATAGCTCAGTGGGCAGCTGTTTGGTACATAACATTTCCATCAGGCCATAAAACACATAATGTATCTTGGGAAATTTTACAGAGCTGATTAAATCTTCAAAAAACATGTCTTAATATGAACCAAATGTCAGGTTAGCTTGACACTGGAAGAGATTCAAGACACAAAGTCAAATATCTGCATCCTGTCTCAACTCATATCACATGGGACTCGGTCTTGAAACTTTGATCTCATAACTGTGAGAAAGAACAAACGTTACATGACATTACATGACATTATCTGTATTAGCTCAAGGATTTTCAAACTCTTGAAGAAAGGATCTTGAAGAGAAATGCAAATCCTTAATCAAATTACAGACAATCAGTCAGCATTTCCCATCATCTCTACATTACGACATAGAAGGGCTACAACAAATTAACCTATTTTCTTCTTTGATGGACAAGCTTCTCTAAAGTTTGCAAATTTGAAAATCAGATGATGTTAAAGTCTGTATCTATTGAAAATATATCTGAAACATCTTGCTGTTTTTTTACTTCTTAATTTTTTTATTTCAAAGCTGTTTTCAGAGACTTTGCTAAAAAAAATCCTGACAATTATTGAAAAATTATTGACCAAAAAGTCCATAGAAGTTGCAAAAACTTAATCTAGAATACTGAGACATCACACATATAAGATACATGTAATAGATTTACTGTTATATGTAAGAAAAATAAACAGCATCTGACCTCTTATAATTCTTGGAATCTGCCTTTGACAAACTATTAACCAGTAAAAAACTAAAGTTAATCAGACTTCTAAAGTCAAACACAAAAAGTACTACAACTCTCAATACCCTCTCACAAGAACAATGGGCGCTTTATAAACGTACCTTCATGTCAAAGATTAAAAAATGTGTTAAAACCCCACAAAACTGCAGAAAAACAAAACATGTAAAAAAACATTCAATACTCCAGTGTTTTAAGATGTGAAAAAATATTCTTAAGAACAAAAACGTTTTTAAACCCCAATACTCACAGAGCAACTCCCTGTTGGTCACACCTGCTCGTCACACATGCTCCCTGTGACAGTGTGTGTGTACATGTGTGTTTTATGCAGCATCAACCCAGAGTTTCCACGACAAGCACTCACTGTCTCACTGTATTGAGTGTTTGTGCAGAGTCGGCCAGCCACCTCTCCCTTCCTTCCCCTCTCCCAAGCTCACACAACAGACGACTAATTAGAATGGAATTTTATCTTTCACTTTTACCACATGAAACTTGAGTGGATGTTCCAGTTCTCCAATATACATAAGCTTCCGCTTCAGACTCCAAAATCCTTTAAAAATCTAATTAATAAGTCTAATAAAATGTCCGTCTTGTGAGCTCAGGCTGTATCGACAGCCCATATATTATCACTTAAATCTGCTGAAAATTATGCCAAATGACAAGTTTTGGAAGGAAGGAATTTGTTGGAGTGATTAATGTCTGCCTCTGTTGAGTAGAAGAACATAGAAACCTAGAACTGTGGAGGGAGAGAGATATGTTGACTACGGCTATTTAGTGTCTGTAGGCTAATGGTCATTTATTTAAGGGCGGGGAGGCCAATGACATTAAGGAAGGAGGGAGGGAGGGAGGTCATGTAAATTTTGCACAGCAAAAGAGGGGGGGGGGGGGGGGATGTCAAAGAAAATTTATCACTACTGCATTAGGGAGGATGGGATGAAAAAATGGCAAAGTTTATATATATATATATATATATACACACACACACATACAGTGAGTGAGTTTGGTTTAACGCCGCTTTTAACAGTTTTCCAGTTATATCATGACGTGTCAGCTTAATGTGGGAGGTTAGCCCGAAGTGGTGCAGGTCTCAGACGTTTACCACTTCGGTGAAACCCACAAGCACACGTATGGTGCTGACAAACCTAGAAACATAATCGGGGGGAACCTGGATTCGAACCCACAATCATAGGTTTCTGGCGTGTCCAGGGGACGCAACTCTGCACAGCGAATCGCGGCGCCTTAGACAACTGGGCCACCCGTGCCCCCCATATATAGATATACATAATTATATGGGCACTGGTAATTTAATATAGTAATATTGGAGTTGGTGTGTGTGTGTGTGTGTGTGTGTGTGTGTGTGTGTGTGTGTGTGTGTGTGTGGAAATATTGGAGTTGGTGTGCGTGAGTGCATGCGTGCGTGATATGAAATAATGTAACTTGTATATTTGTTTGTGGGCGAGGGGGAGGGAGCATAAATATGTTACACAAAAAGGGGGGGAGGGGACGAAATGTCATACAGTCCTAAGACCAATCTCACTCCCCTATAATTAACGACCAGTCCGAGGTAACAAGACTATATTTACAGCTGAGCCAGTCCTGCAGGTAAGGGGGCTTTTACTGATCTACATTGTGCCAGTTCTAACTCCATCAGCAGTACAAGCATATCTTAGAGGGGAGGTGGGGTAGCCTAGTGGTTAAAGCGTTCGCTCGTCATGCCAAAGACGCGGGTTCGATTCCCACATGGGTACAATGCGTGAAGCTTTTTCTTGTGTCCCCTGTTATGATATTGATCCCATCAAGGAAAGAGTGTGTTTGTACCTGCCACAACAAGTTTCCCTGTCATTACAATAACATTGCCAGAGGTCCTACTCACTCAAATGAACCGTGAAGATCTGGGGTAGAATAGGTCTTCAGCAACCCATGCTTGCCGTAAAAGGCGACTGTGCTTGTCGTAATTGGCGACTAACGGGATTTGGTGGTCAGGCTTGCTGACTTGGTTGATGCATGACATCGTATCCCAATTGCGTGGATCGATGCTTATGATGTCAATCACTAGATTGTCTGGTCCAGACTTGATTTATTTACCGCCGTCATATAGCTGGAATATTGCTGAGTGCGGCATTTAACAACAAACAAACAAACAAAAACTCATAATATATCCGTGAAAAACACATGAACATGTCCTGGTCGTTAAATAACCATTAATTTAAAAAGAAAAATCTTAAAATATAACTGTTTATTAAATGACCCTAATGCAACTATTCATCATACAGGTATGTCTGCATTTTATTTAGTTTCAGCCAAAACGAAATCCCTATATCTGTCAATGTTTTACTGACGCAGGCATTCTAACAGCGAGTGCAAGGCATGACTATTTGGTATAAATCCCAACACGCTTCTCTACTCTGTCAAGATTGTGTACTAGAATAATGATACCTTACCATACTCTCCCCTCCAAGACGACCCATAATTCCTTGTGAACGCCACTTCCACCATCTACACTGACTGAAATGATCGACTGAGATTTGCCCAAATTTACCTCATAAGGGTCAGTTTGCCAGAGGTATCTTGATGTAGAACAATTATATCAATAAGAGAACAAAACAAAACCCGAGGACCTATTGAAGTACACACAATACAACTAGGGTTCAAAAATAGGATTAATTGTCCAACATTTTCACTCATGCCGGTTACTCAAACGATGCATGCAATCTTACGAAGAAAGGTTTAATCTAATTGAGTAGGATATCTTGATGAAATGTTAGGCTACGATATTGAAGGAAAAGTAGTTGCCATAGACTCCCGGAGTGCACTATTACAATGGCTGTTCCAACAAGGCTATTATTGACCTTTTATAATTACGCTGTATTGGAAAGTCAGTTAAATGTGAAGGAATCAATGGTTAGTAAACACAAGGCAGGTAATCCCAGCATGCCGGGCGTCCCACGAGCGAACCAGGATTAGGTTAAACAGTGCACTTATGCAAATACTTGGATGGCTTGTTGGCTAAGATTTGTTTAAACAAAACTTGGATGAAACTTTTTTGTAAACAAAGAATATAAACAAGGTTCTTAAATGGACAGTTTGATGAACTGTTGATGCAGATTTAACAAACTCCAAGGAACCATTTTTATGATCGGCCCAAACAAGTAACAAACAGCAATTTCACGGATAGTTTGATGGTGTGATGGAGGCTAGGTTTGAGAATTCTAGTTTGATGGTGTGATGGAGGCTAGGTTTGAGAATTCAGTATTAATCAATACTGCTTAGATGAACACTAACATTACCTTTAATACATAATTTGAATATTTATTGGCAAATTTGAACTCTTTAACTTTTGAAAAACCTTTTCTCTAACATTAACCAAACAGCTACAGCCATGAACAGCATAAACATTCTATATATGATAATGTTTTGGTGATAGAAACAATTATTACACACCTACTCTCTTATGTCAAAGAATAGTTAAAATGAATATCATTACATTGATTGTTTGTTATTTTTTGCCTTATGGACACATTTTTTGGGGTTATAAGTTCAAAAGAAGCATGTGCGATTCGCTGTGCAGAGTTGCATCCCTTGAGCACACCCAAAACCTATGATTGTGGGTTGAATCCCCGTTCGCACCTGATTATGTTTCTAGGTTTGTCAGCACCAAACCTGTGCTTATGGGTTTCACCAAAGTGGTAAACGTCTGTGACCTGCATCACTTCAGGCTTTCCTCCCACATTAAGCTGACACGCCATGACATAACTGGAATACTGTTAAAAGCGGCGTTAAACCCAACTCACTCACGTAACTCTGCACAGCGAATCGCGGCGCCTCAGACGCCTGGACCGTGCCCCCCAGTCCTTGATGAATAAATAGCACAAAATACAACAAAGTCCAACTAAACATTACTGATTCATATTTGATATGTAATCATAATCAGACATCTTTATTAGTAAAATGTTTGGGCTTGGATCAGGTCCTATAATTTCTGGCAGCACTACGGAAATACCGGCGCTATCCCAGACCATTTCTCCACATGAGCACACTTCCTGATATCCAAACATACATTAGTATTTATAGTTTTGAATCCATATTTTTTATGACAGCCAGATGCAGTCAATATACACTTCAATGCTCTGATGTTACACACACATGGCCCTGAGACTGAGTCTTGAACAGCGCCACCTATACACAGAACTGGTCTTCCAGCTCCGCCCCATATATCAATAAAAAGAATTTATCTTAGGTATTTACAAAACATATACATCATCGGCAAAACACTTATGTCAGGGTCAGTGGAAAGTGTGAATACTTCTTGCGCTGGAGTCGTATTTACATGGACATAACAGGAATAGTTACTTAATATTGATCGGATATAAAACCTGGATCAGTGTGGGGAACGGACAGGGAGTGCTATAAGGCTGACTGGATTTTTTCTGAGTTTCCCATCTCCCACCTGCCCTGAATTTTCAATCCAACGTGAAATAATGAAAAGTTTCCATATCTCAACTTTCCCTGCTGCTGTTGAAAATTATGATCCAATGTGATTAAAAAAAGTACCACTACCAGGTCAACTTGATCTTTTTTCAGCTACATTTATTAAAAATTTCTTTCCAAAGCAAAGTGATTCGATCTACCTCATACATCAAAGACTGGAACCAAGTGTTTAAAACTTTAAAATATTATAAAAAAATTACATATTTGGTGAAAAACAGTTATTTTTAATCTATTTTTTTTATTATGCCCACCTGCCCCCTTGTTGGTTGAGGATGGAGATAGGAAATGTAAGAAAAAATATAGAAGGCCTAATGGGGGAACGTCTGGGTCCTGTACAACCATAATCCAATGACAATATTTCCAACTTGTGCCTCAGAGAATGGGGGCAAAGGTGCAGCCTTGTGTCTTAGGTTTGAATCCCAAAATATATTGTCTGATGCTCCACACAGTGATATTGGGGGCATGGATGTGGCCCAGTCATCTAAGGCACTGCAATTAACTGTGCACAGTTGTGTCCCTTGGGCACGCCAGAAACCTATGATTGAACTGCATCACTTCAGGCTTTCCTTCCACATTAAGCTGACACGCCGTGATATAACTTGAATACTGTTAAAAGCGGCGTTAAACCTATCTTCCCGAGGCAAGGGAGTCAACTGACTTTAAAAGTTCAGAAAAGTTACTGTCAGGAATGTCTAGATTGATGAGGTTCCACTGTAAATAACATTTATTGTGTTATTAGGTCAAGTGGTTTCACATGCCACAATGGGCAATTATGTGATGAGGGTCCTCGACACACTTCCGCCCCCACCACTGACAGGTGCCCCACCCCTGGCCAGCTGGTGTGACCGGTAGTGCCAGTCCATGCATTGCTTGCACACATGTAATTAAGTCCTGTGTCTGTGAAGACATTTCTTTTTCACAACATCTGCATCCTCCCACAGAGAGAAGATAAAAACATTGAAAGGAAAGAACCATTGAACTGTTGGCTTATTAGTGAGTTGCTTTTTACGCCCCTTTGAACAGTATTTCAGTTATACCATGGCATGTTAATTTAATGAGGTGGGTGAGTGAGTGAGTTGGGTTTAACACCTCTTTTAACAGTATTCCAGTTATATCAAGGCGTGTCAGCTTAATTTGGGAGGAAAGCCCTAAGTGATGCAGGTCTTAGATGTTTACCACTTTGGTGAAACCCATGAGCACGGGTATGGTGCTGACAAACCTAGAAACATAATCGGCGTGAACCAGGATTCTGGTGTGCCCCAGGGACGCAATTCTGCACAGCGAATTGCAGCGCCTTAGACGACTGGGCCACCCGTGCCCCCTAATTTAGTGAGGAAGGAGAGCCCTAAATTGACACTGCAAGTTGTCAATCTTTACTACTTAGGGGAAACTAGCAAGTGTTGGTAAAAGGCTGACAGATTACACAGCATAATCAGAGCAAATGTGGGATTCCAACTCATGATCAGCATATTCTGACATTGCAAAGGGAAGCAACTCTGCACAACAAATTAGACATGTTTTTAGTATACTTGATGTACAATATACAAACATATTGTATCACTACATATATATTTTTGAAAAGAATTACTAAGGAATCACGTGGAGAGAAGTGAGTTAGAGAGAATTGCTATTGTCAGATTGATATTGAAGGATATTCCAAACTGCTAGCTGTTTTCCACTCTGATGATACCCATGGGAATATGGGAATTGAGCTGATAATTTATTTGGATCCAAAACAGGACGAATCTCCTGAACCAAATACCTGCGGATCCTTGCATGGCCAAGGGACTTAACTCTGGACAGAGAATAGAGGCGCCTTAAACCACTGGATGAAAGATGAAGGATGATAGGTCAAGGTCACTGTTCACCCAATCCATTTACTTTGAATTCAACAGCAACAGATACATAAATTTTATCAATATTTGTGTCAAATCTAGGACATTATCAGGAACTTTTGTTCAAGAAGTATTTCGATATGCCCTCACGCCACAAAACCCTGAACACTTCCACACAGAAATGGAACTATTTATTGGCGTGGCACTGGCGGTGTCGCTGACACACCTGAATAAAAACAGAGGTGTCAAATTACCTTAACGAGAACAGGTTATCAAATATTGAAGTACCTGGCCAGGTAGGAAAATCAATGCATGATGGTTGAAGCTTGTTCCCAGAATATATTTATATCACACAGAAATGACCTTGTTTCTCATCCTTATTGACTAAAGACACTACTGTTCATGTTATTATCATACTGTCTGATATTTATGAAGTAAAAAAAGAATCAATATTAAACAAGAGTTTCTCCCGCCCCTGTTGCACAATTTATGACATAATTAAATCTAAACAAACCCTAACCTTTTTTAACCGAGGTGGAACTTGTCATGGAAATTTTAAAAAAAGGTTTTTATAACCCTAGTCAATCTTGCTGCCATGAAAACGTAAAAAAATAAAAATTTCTAAAATTTCTAAATAGCAAAAGGCACCAGTTCAGCATGTACCTGACAGACCTGCAAAGTTTGATGAAAAAGTATTGAACGGTTTATGAGTTATGCCCCGGAAACGAACCCTACCCTCACAGAACCTAAGTCCATCTTGTTGCCATGGAAACGTAAAAAATAAAAATTTCTAAAATTTCTAAATAGCAAAAGGCACCAGTTCAGCATGTACCTGACAGACCTGAAAAGTTTGATGAAAAAAATTTGAACGGTTTATGAGTTATGCTCCGGAAACGAACCCTACCCTCACAGAACCTAAGTCCATCTTGTTGCCATAGGAACGTAAAAAATAAAAATGTCTAAAATTTCTAAATAGCAAAAGGCACCAGTTCAGCATGTACCTGACAGACCTGCAAAGTTTGATGAAAAAATATTGAACGGTTTATGAGTTATGCTCCGGAAATGAAACCTGACAGATGGACAGACGGAGGGAGGGACGGAGCCCGTTTCTATATCCCCCGCCAACTTTGTTGGGTGGGCGATAAAAACATCAGCATTGATCATAAGGAAATGCTTTAAAAAAAAGGTAGAATCAAACGCTGCACTATCTTAGTAAAATACACATTCACAGGTAGAGAGGGGCGGTCAGGTAGCCTAGTGGTCAAAGTGTTCGCTCGTCATGCCGAAGACACGGGTTCGAATCCCAGCGTGGGTACAATGTTTCGTGAAGCCCATTTCCGGTGTCCCCTGCCGTGGTATTGCTGGAATATTGCTAAAAGCAGCATAAAACCAAACTCACTCACTCACTCACTCACTCAAAGGTAGAGAGGTGGACCTGGCTAGCTGGTGGATGATAGGGCAAGTGGGAAATGCCTGCAGATCTAAGAGCCTGTCAATTATCATGAAGGGAAAGGCCAGTAAGGTTCCATCTGTGGGGAGGTGTGACAACAACCCACTCTGTCATCCGCATCATATACTTATCTTGGTTTGATGACCCACCCTGTGACAAGTCGCCATGACACACAAATCTTGACAGTATTTATACAGTAAATTAACTGTTCCCCTTTGCCTTAACCTTAACTCCCCCAAACGTGTGTGTGTGTGTGTGTGTGTGTGTGTGTGTGTGTGTGTGTGTGTCTGTGTGTCTGTCTGTCTGTCTGTCTGTCTGTCAATGTCAATTTCGTTACACGAATTTGATTGGACTATGCATAGACTTCTTAGTCCAGCCAAAATATAACTCCATAATACCAGCCTAGTTCGGCAAGGTGGAAACTGGACTTTCACAGTCAGTTAACTCTCTTGCCTCGGGAAGATGACAGTGGTTGGAAGCACGGCTCTATCATACCCACAATAATATAAGTCACGTTGAGATCTGTTATCCCACATCAAAGAAACCAGATAATTATTTTTAAATATCATCTTCCATATATATAATTTTCTTTGACATACAAACCAGACCTCTTACCTTTAGCATGAACCAGCAACGACTGACCAAGATGATGTAAAAGAACCAAGGTACTTCTGTTTTCTTCGCTCAACTAACAGATTAAAAAATATGCTGACTTGTGAAGTACGATGACATTTTATATAATCATACACTCAGGAATAGCAAGTGACTGTTGGCCCAAGCCTGTGGTATCTGACCTGTCATTAATCAAATCGGATGTTAATCATGAGAAGAGGTTAAGGTGGGACGTCAAATACCCGTATCGAGATGACGACTTGGGGCACCACCCAGCTGCTATGGAGTGCGAGCCTTACTGTGTTTACACGTCAAATACCTTAAAGACAAACTCGCGATTCTGTTGGTTTTCAGTCTCAAACATCGTTGTCACACGCAGATAATGAGAACAAACACGCCGTAAAATGATGCTCGGGCTAATCTGTGGGAGGATTAAAGCTTTAAGTTTCACATGGCGACGTGGTCCCATTTGTGGATTAAAGTATTAAGAATCATGGGTAGAATATTTCCTTGTACTTGTCTGTAGGTTTGACGAACTACATTTCCTGTGTGAGAAAGTACTGGGGTGAAAACTAACTGTGTAAAGGAGGTGAAGTGTTCTGTTCTGTTTTACCTCAAGCTATGCTGGTACACTAACAAATGATTGTAGTATTACTTTGTGTGAATGAGTTCATGTACTAAACACTTGGCAGTTGTGTTCATGGATAGAAGAGTATCACTGACTTAATTAACAGATGTCTTGTTAATTATTGGAAACGAACATTTCTAGTATAAATTATACACAAAAACACAGACAATAAGAAGTTTCTGTTTCCTAAACTTATACCCCCATAACCTATTGATATTAATGGCAATATTTTACACATTGTGCCTAGGTGAGGAATCAAACCCAGGCCTTCAGTATGACAAGAAACTGCTTTAACCACTAAGCTACCCCACCGCCCCTCCTGGGACCTAAGATCAATGACTGCCCCTCCTGGGACCTAAGATCAATGACTGCCCCTTCTGGGACCTAAGATCAATGACTGCCCCTTCTGGGACCTAAGATCAATGACTGCCCCTCCTGGGACCTAAGATCAATGACCGCCCCTCCTGGGACCTAAGATCAATGACTGCCCTTCCTGGGACCTAAGATCAATGACCGCCCCTCCTGGGACCTAAGATCAATGACCTATCTATAGACACTTGTAAATGCTTATGTAGGAGTGAGTGAGTGGGTAAGTGAGTATGGTTTTACGCTGCTTTTAGCAATATTCCAGCAATATCACAGTAGGGGACACCAGAAATGGGCTTCACACATTGTACCCATGTCAGGAATTGAACCCGGGTCTTCAGCCTTACGAGCGAACGCTTTGACCACTAGGCTACCCATCCGCCCTGCTTATGAAGGATCTAGTCACCTGTTATCAATGTGTTCACAGATTACATTACATTTCAAACAATAACCTTACACTTGCCCTCAACAAAAAGTCATCCATGCAAGATAAATAAAAGTGGCAAAAACCATTTCCATAATCATACAAAACTCCATTGTACGATTCATACTATATCCTGAGCAAATGTATGAAGAAAATCTATGCTATTCTGTTTAGAATAAGGCTAGTAAAATATAACTTCATACAGACAGGTCAAATGTTGGAGGATACTATCCCAGTTATCTCACTGTATATTAATTTCTTCAAACAACTTGACAATAACTCTATTTCATTGAAAAACAACTATCTTACACTACCATTCATGAATACGATATAGATACCTTCTCCTATAGCCTCCATTCATGTAATACATTTATTAAAGAATATAAAAATATGTGGTAAAACAATTGACTAGGTAAACTAATTGTTATGACACTAAAATATGTATTAGATACATGAAAAATGATGAGGAATAATCTTCTGAAAGTGTTATTCATAAGTAGATATCAGATAAACTGATGGAGAGAAAAAAAGATTTTGACTGCTGTTTTGTTTTTGTCTGAGTCAACACCCAACTCGGTAATACTCCAGCGATATATATATAATTGAGTCTGGACCAGATAATCCAGTGATTGACATCATGAGCATCGATCCACGCAATTGGGATAACCATGCATGCAATTTATCAAGACACTTGACTGCTTGATCCACTTCGCCACCTCTCTTGACAAGTATAGGTTGCTGAGGACCTTTTCTAACCCGGGATCTCCACGTCATGAAGGTGACACCTGCTAGGTTGAATGGTGTTGTCCCAAATACCTGTTGACATTGGCAATAGGGTGGCTCTGTACCTAGTGTGTTTACTTGACTTACACAGCTGGGCTGGGTTTAAATCTACACAATGTAAACTTTGTGATTCTAGTTTTGGGGTTAACATAAGGGAGTTCATAATTAAGTTTGTTCCTGCTGATGAATTTTTGCTTAGCATGACATCTCTATGAAAGCCTTTTTTTTCTTCTTTTTTTCCCCCTTGAAATATCAAGATAGTAAGTTGAAATTTCGAGATACTTACTAAATTGCAACTTCAAGATAATGATCTTGAAATTTCAAGAAAATAAATTTAAACTTTAAGATTTTAATTTGAAATTTCGACCTATTATCTTGAAATTTTAAGATACTATGTTGAAATTTTAAGATTCTATGTTGAAATTTCAAGATACATAAGTCAAAATTTTAAGATACTAAGTTGAAAGATTAAGTATCTTGAAATTTAAAAAAACAACACAATTGGCCCTAAAAAGTTATCCGTACATCTCTGTCTCCATACATTCTGAACAATTCGTCAAAAATGAAAGCAAATGCCATCTGAAATTTACTGAGTGAGTGAGTGAGAGATTTTACGCCACTTTCAGCAATATCATGGCAGGGGACTCCCCAAATGGGTTTGCTACATTTACCCATGTGGGGAATAGAACCAAGCATGATGATATTACACTCCAACCTCCCTGCTACCCCACCACCCCTAAACAATGCAAATGTGAACCTGTAAACCTGGCTGACAAAAAGAGCCTGTTAGCTCTGCTCCTAAAGTTTTTTCCAGGAATCATACCATCCTGAATGTCTTAGTCCTGCTGCCCTACAAATTGATGGAAAAAATGCATTCCTAAATAACCTAATCTAACACAAAAGCCTGCCCCGGATAATTGACCCGAGCATTTTCATATCAGGTGATTTATTAAAGATTCTAAACTCGTCCACATGAGCCTTTTTCATGTAACTAATATTGAACTTGATCTCATTTTTCCCCGAAGGATTCTAAAGACTCCTATAATTGCTGTCACCTAGCGGCGGACTGTCAATATGTGGGTGTGTTGATGTGTTGCTCAATCCGTGCATCGGGCAGGAGGGGGGGGGGGGGAATCAATGTCTCCCGCATCAGGGACAGGATGTCATTACTTGGAGTGGAAATCGAAATCACAAGAACATTTGAATTGCTGAGATTTGAAAAACCATCCATGATATATAGATTGTTGGTTATTGAACTTAAAACATTATTTCCAAAGCTGATTCTTGCAGACGATAACGTCGTTTGATTTGCTAATCTATTTCAACATTTTAGTCAAAGTTTTGAGAGGATATCGCAAGTTTATAACCTTGATTCATCGGATAGATCTACATCTCAAATATATTCAGTAATATGAAAAGCCCTTGCTTCCACTGTTATTTCTACATAGTTAATTCAGAGCTCGAGATGAAAAATGCAGACAAATCAAATCCTAGCGTATCAAATACACAACAAAATCTCTAAATACGCTATTGATACAAATTTATGCATCTATTACAACTACAGTAGAACACGGATATATCGAACTACTAGGGACCAGAGAAATCAGTTCGTTATATCCGTTGTTCGTTATACACGTTTTCGCTCGGAAACGTCCGCCATCTTGGATAAGACAAAACACAATACACACGTAACTGCAGCATTGATTTGTATTAGCAGTGATCATTTAACTGATATCAATTTACAACATTCATTTAATAACATTAAATTCATAACATTTTCTGAAGATTGTTATCAAATACATGTACAAAATTTAAACATATTTATCATTTTTCGATTTACATACGAAATGTGTAGTCTGTGATTTTACTTTGGCCTCGTTTCGCTGACTGCATTCTTGAAACGGCATCGTTCAGATCCGCCAAACTGTCAAAAACTGTTTGTTTTACAGACAAGATTACATGTACAGGTAAAATTAACACAATGCAAATTTAACAAGGTTGATCCGTCACCACTGATTGTATTGATTCGCCGCCATTGTTTTGATTCGCCGCTGATTGCATACAGCCAATTGTCAGTGACACTTAACACTGAGTGAGATTTCTCAGTTCGCTATACACGTCGCTAATAAGTGATAAATGGGCTTGTCGTTGATCAGGTATCAGTTCGCTGTATCCGTTAGTTCGCTATAGAGAGTTCGTTATATACGTAAATTTTATATGATATTATATAGGAGATAAATCGGGGATTTTTTAACAGTTTGTTGTATCCGTTTGTTCGCTATATCCGTGTTCGTTATATCCGTGTTCTACTGTATTAGAAAAAAGGATTGTGTATATCACAACTGTTAGATAAAATGATTGTTTCAGCCGATCACCAAATTCACTTACCAACAGTTACATTCGGAAAAGCTTCTGCAACAAACATACTGATAGATGCCAATTGAATCTTAATACGTCGCTGATTGGTAATTAAAACAATATCGCCTTTCTTACAATGCTAGGTTTTGGAAACAAAAAATGGCTTCCCGGAGAGGGAGCCGCAAGCAGACGCAGACGAGTATACTACTATTCATATAGTTTAAAATGATTTATAGGGGTTGCTAAGCAACAGGTTTTTAGTTAAATATCAAATGTCAAGAAACAGGTGGGTAAAAAAAATTTAAAAAACCTTCTAAGACCTGTGGAGACCCAATCAAAATTAAACCCCGGGTAAAATATCCAGATAACCAAAAGCTTATCTATAGCTCCGTAGTTCCCAGCATTCATAGACACAGACCCCATGTTTCACATGGTCACCCAAACATCCATCTCGTATCTCGTATCCACATTCACCTATATAGAGAATTAATTTCAGGTGGTACCTTATTTCTATGAAACTTTCTATTTTCTTTCTAGGCCAATATGTGAAGTTCATATCTTCCCCTCAAAGAAATTTGATTCTTTTATCAAATAATTACACACTATTCTAAATGATTCTTTACATTTCTTGAAAAAACAGCTTTTTTCAAAAAACTAATTAACATTAATTTAATGTTTCTCAGTGATTAATTATGTGAAAAATGTTTCTTTAATCTGTCATACAAAATATGTATGTAATAAATAGTATAGAGGAATAATTTTAGTAGAAGTGTGGGGTTATAATCGGTGCCCATTAATCAGTGCCTGTCATACGAGGCGGCTATAGGCATACAGTGGTCAGGTGTCAAATTACAGTAACAGCATGCTTCATTGTTCAGGATATCAATGACTGGTTTGTCTGGTCCAGACGTGATGATTTACAGGTCAATGTCATATACCTGGAGTTTGGCATTACAACAATCAACAATGATTAACAAATCTTATATACTATTTTTTCTCTGACAAAGTTTGTAAAATACTGTATACAAGAGATCCAAGCCATGCCAATTGTCTTCCTTTCTTGGTTTTTAAACAATGTTTTTGTGAAGTTTTGAAAGGGCTTATACCTTGGCTACATGCCAATGTCACAGCCAGTGGTGCTTGACTTGCCAAATACGTTTTATGTTATAAAATTCTTCAAAACATCAGTAGAGATTGAGTAATTTTTACTCACCAGATGCCCAAAGTGTTGACTGTGGGTAAGTTATTAATCCTTCGGTGCATATCCACAACAGGTATTAAGAGTGTCAGTTTAAAAAAGTTTAAAATGTCCCATCAAAGAGGTGCCAGGATGATGCTAGGCATTGGTCATCTTACCACTATCACAATGTCAATGATACTTCCACAATGTTAGAGCTGAATCCAATATTTATATTCTAAAATCAAATGACCATTTCCAACTGCTGCTACCAAAAGCACTATCTCATCATTGCAGGTATGTTATTATTATTATTATCATCAGTAACACCATTCACCAGCTCCGACCTTGATCACAATTCAACAGCTTCAACCACTGCTTTCAATTCAACAGCTTCAACCACTGCTTTCAATTCAACAGCTTCAACCACTGCTTTCAATTCAACAGTTTCAACCACTGGCCACAATTCAACAGTTTCAACCACTGGTCATAATTCAACAGCTTCAACCACTGGTCACAATTCAACAGCTTCAACCACTGGTCACAATTCAACAGCTTCCACCTCTAATCCACTGTTGCAAGTACTGTCCCTGCAAGTATTTCAGTGCTGCCACTTATTTCAACACTGCTGCACAAAGATCGTCCCAGCACTGCCCCAGGCGACCACCATCTGCCTCTTCCAGCGAGCGAGTGAATGAGGAGATGTAAGACCCAGCATCCCGAGCAGGATGAAGCTGTCTGCACGGCCAGGCCTATTTGCCCATGCTGGGAATGACATAGAAAGTCTTGTGTCAACACGTTAAAATGCTGCACGTTAGGACTATTTACTCCCTAATCTGGCTCCCGTAACAGACCTATGTTTGAGGAGGTATACTCGTGCACGGTGCAGCGATGTCGCGGACGCTGTCCTACTGGACAAATATGTCCCCTAGACTTCTTTCAATCCTGGTCTCTACACACTCTTTGTCCTCATTAGCTCTAAACAAAACACATCATCGCAAAATAACGTCAGACCGACCCAGTAATGGTTATTTTAAGTCATCAATTAGCTCTGTAAGCAATTATTTTGAGAAGCAAGAAACTGTCACCATCAGGGTTTCCATGTAACAATGTGTGTCTTGGAGTAGAATTTGTCTCATTTACTGTACTTCACAAACATCAGCATCAATATGACCTGGTCCGTGTATCATGACTTTTAAATGTAGAATTCAGAAAAACATAAAAGTGGATCTTTATCTTAACTTGTCCCTTCAGGTACATCTAGGCTGCCCAGAATGGAGACATCATGGACAATTGCTACAGGTGTACATGTTTAAGAGCTACTTGTCTGTTGTCAGAGCCGACGAGTGAGAGAGTGAGTACGGTTTTACGACGCTTTTAGCAATATTCCAGCAATATCATGGTGGGGGACACCAGAAATGGGCTTCACACATTGTACCCATGTCGGGAATCGAACCCGGGTCTTCGTCGTGACGAGCAAACACTTTAACCACTAGGCTACCCGACCACCCCATGAGCCGATGAGAAGGGGCTTGTCACAGTGTCACTGGTGTTCATGTCATTAACTACCGGTATCTGGCAAAAAACACTCACTCACTCACCCAATGGGTTTCGAACCATGTTAATCATCAGGACATCATCAAGCTATGTATTCTAAGTATCTGCTGTTCAATTTGTTGTCTTATTTATAATCAATTGTCTTCCAATTTGTTTTATTTTGTTTGAAGTTATGTTTTCAATTGGTTTTGACTTATAATTTACTTAAGTTTTGGTTTGAAGTTTGTAAGACTTTTAGAGAATTTCTTAAAGGAATTTAACATCTAAATATTTCCAATTCTTTACTTCTTATTTTGCCTCTCTAAGGATGGAATGTCATCAAAGGCTATAAAAAAACAAGGAAATACAATTGGTCCAGACAAAATGAAAACCAGTCAGTATGTTTACAAAAGTTACAAAATCTATTCAAATCAATAACTGAACCAAAATTATTATGAAAGTGAGGACCATTTGATATTCTAGGTGTGGGGGACTCGGATTTTGTATGGAGACTATTTTTCAGCTACCAAATATTTTCTTAATCAAAACTATGGGCATAAATATTATTTTCTGAAAATAAACTTGCAACAATGTAAATTTCTTTGATCCCCACCAATATGACACATAATTTTTTTCAAGCATTTTCAGAGACAAAGTATTTTGTTCTACAACATCTCAGCTCCTCCCAGAATATCAAATGGTTGGCCACTAATGCATTACATAGAAGAATGCACACATCCAAGAATATCCCACATCACAAGCATATCATACAGACATGTCTCCCTGATAGACACGTGCACCATCTCCATCTATTACATCCATTAAATAGAGTACCAGTGTCCTTTGAAGCACGGTTTGTTCTGTGACGTGAGAATGACGAGAACACCATACAACACAACATTAAAAACATAATGTTGGCAGGAGTGTGAGTCCACCGTGACATTGGCATGTGTCCATATTTCAAAGCTTTTCAAAGCTACATGGAAGCGAGAAGAGTTGGAAGAAATTATTCAAACAGTTTTGTCATGCAGTATTTTCTGTCAAGTTCAGAAAACTAAAGGTGCAAAAACAATGTGTTAATCAATATGTATGACATTTCATCAGGGTAGAAGTTAAGCAGAATAGTGATAACACATAGCAACACCCCCAAAAATGTTTGAAACTCTACTAGCCCTTAGTAACCTTAACATTATCAAGACAGGTCTGGGCTAGCCATCTCCCGAGGCAAGTGTGTCCACTAGCCTACCTAATCGACGTAATAAGCGCCCACGGCGATATTTGCCAATATATTGGCAAGTGAATAATCCCAATTAGCACCCCTTCCGATTGATCAATGTACACAAGACTTATTTATTCGTGTATAATACGCACTCGTGTGTTATATGCACCCTTAATTATGGTCAATTAAATTCAGGAAAATATATCTGTTGTATATAAACAGTCAGACCGTCAGCATAAACCACAAAATTTATCTTTCAACTCTGTTTTTTCCACTAAAATAATATTCTAATAAGAGACCCCTATTTCTAATTTTGAGAGCACCCTGGGCGCTTATTATGTCGAATACGGTATATCAAAGCCTAGTTTCTACCCTTGCCACATCAAGGCCACATTTCTGGCTCGACCCTGGAGGGTAGAAACAACAGCTTTTTCAAACATTAAATATAAAAATGAACAGATGGAAAATAAATTGAATTAATTTAGATTATTAAGGCCAGACTAATTTTTCTCCCCTTGCATAGGGACCCGCCGATCTGATTTCTCCCTGATATTTGAAAAAGTAAATAATGAAATAAACTATGTATTTTAAAGAAACAATTACAGTCATGACTACACTATAATATCGATTGATTTCCCAATGGCAGGGAAAATCTCTTCTGCAATTGTCACTTGCGATCAGCAGAATGCAAATAACTTTCACTGGACGTCTGTTCTGTGAGAGCTAAAAATGAACAGATGGAAAATTTTAATTATTAAGGCCATACTAAAAGTGGTTTGATCTGATGTCTGACTAACGCTCCCTGCAGTACTTATTCCATGCTGCACTCACTCAGAGCTCCCAGCACATCCCAGCATATCCCAGCATATCCAGCATATCTAGCACATTCCAGCATACTCCAGCACATTCCAGCATACTCCAGGATATTCCAGCATATCTAGCACATTCCAGCATACCCCAGCACATTCCAGCATATCTAGCACATTCCAGCATACTCCAGGATATTCCAGCATATCTAGCACATTCCAGCATACCCCAGCACATTCCAGCATATCTAGCACATTCCAGCATACTCCAGGATATTCCAGCATTTCTAGCACATTCCAGCATACCCCAGGATATTCCAGCATATCTAGCACATTTCAGCATATCTAGCACATTC
Source organism: Haliotis rufescens (assembly GCF_023055435.1). Lineage (NCBI taxonomy): Eukaryota > Metazoa > Mollusca > Gastropoda > Lepetellida > Haliotidae > Haliotis > Haliotis rufescens. Next base: position 39,338,011 of record NW_025963890.1, read on the forward strand.
TAGCATATCTAGCACATTCCAGCATACACCAGCACATTCCAGTATACCCCAGCATATTCCAGCACATCTAGCACATTCCAGCATATCAAGCACATTCCAGCATTCCCCAGGATATTCTTGATTCAAGCATATCTAGCACATTTCAGCATATTCCAGCATATCTTGCACATTCCCGCATACCCCAGCACATTCCAGCATATCTAGCATATTCCAGCATATCTAGCACATTCCAGCATATCTAGCACATTCCAGCATATTCCAGCACATCCCTACATATCTAGCACATTCAAGCATACCCCAGCACATTCCAGCATATCTAGCATATTCCAGCATACCCCAGCACATTGCATCTGGACATGATCCATAGGATAACCTGGTGCTCTAAAAAAACCTCAACACAGCCAAACTAAGGGAGATAACCACGTGGCGGGTCCGGTCATTGCCCATCACGACCCTTGTACACCGGTTGTACAGCAAAAACAGGTGAACATTTATTCCAACTATACAGGGTGGTCGGGTAGCCTAGTGGTTAAAGCGTTCGCTCATCACGCCGAAGACCCGGGTTCGATTCCCGACATGGGTACAATGTATGAAGCCCATTTCTGGTATCCCCTGCCGTGATATTGCTGGAATATTGCTAAAAGCGGCGTAAAACCATACTCACTCACTCACTCACTCACTCCAACTATACAAACATGTCCGTACCAATGACCAATGTTTGAAACAAAACACAACCACATTGCGAAAATATTTAATCACACTGTTCCAACAATTAATATCGTAAATTTCACAATTTTTAAACCAAACACAAATACGTTTGTTTGTCAACATAACCTGACCACAAAATCCTGTTTTCTGGTTATCATTTAATACTTTAAGCATTAGACTTCCGATTTTGAAAAAAACAACCTTCATATAGAGCCAAGTCCCCACACAGCTGCGACTGGATCAACTCCAGGAGACAGGGCACTGTTGTAATCTGGGCCAGGAGGAGTCCAGACATGGTGTGTTTTGTGTTTCGAGTAAATGTAGCTAACAGGTCGTTAGTATCAAGCCTCTGTAAAAATGTCCGCGATGTTAATGGAAGGCATTGTGCTGCAATGGCTCTTTCAGAAACCTCTATCCCTCTATTTAATTTCCACATTGATATGTGGTCGCGGTGTGCACCAGCTGTTTTTCAAGGCATGAGAACTTGGAGCATTTTAAAGAGATGTCCCAACACGAACATGTGTTCAACATGCACGAGTATCAGACTTGAGATGGGATTAAAGATTCGGCAGCTTGGAGCAGGAATTTTATCAAGAACAGCTGACGGCAACACACACTCACGTCTAGGTAATGAAGTGCAGACATGGAGAGCACATATTCCTGGAACTAATGGGTTCTGAAACTGTTACTTGGGAGGTATTGCAAGAAAACATGTGACTGATAGTGCACTCTTTCTTCCATTTGTCATTTCCTACTGACAATCTGTGGAATTTTGAAAATGTCTTAAGTCATAATGTTGGATAATGTTTCCTTACGTGTCCTGCCATCAAGGACCCATGCATGCTGGGAAAGTGGGACGACAAATCAGAAGACAACCCAATGAAAAAGAGTAAATAAATCTCTTAATGCTCAAATGCGAAATGTTTTTTACCCACAAACCAGTTTGAAGAAATTGAGGTTTAAACATGCACATGTTTGTTTCTGTCAACTTACATCATCACTGTCACCGAAAAAACATGTATCTCCACAACAAACATTTCACTGTTTGTAGAATGTTTAACAGTGTGTCTACCATCAATGACACCTGTGTGCATCTTCCCGATGCAAGGGAGTTAACTGACTATGAAAGTCCAGTATCCACCCTTGCTAAACTAGGCTGGTATTTCTGGCCTCGATCGTCAGGCCACCAGTGGCTATTGCCGATTATGTCCCTTCTATTTCCCTCCTATTGACCAATCAGATTCCACCTCTCATATCACTTGCATTTGCTTCAAATAAAATGGTGTCGCCAAGTGAAGACGATCTGATTGATAATCAAGATCTATTTTGTAATAAAACGGGTCTTACATAACAAGTGCATCAAATCATGTGAACACTGTGATCAAAAACATGAAAAGATTTGGAAAGTATCTGTTGACACCGATTTGGTGGTGCACATGCTTTGCAAATACTGTAAATGACCGAAATCTGCACAGCATTTTACGAACCGGATGTCTAGTTTGTATGTGATTTTGATTGGACAATGCAGACTCCTTAGTCCAACCAAAATGTAACTCCATAATTTCGGCCTGGTTCGGCAAGGGTAGAAACTGGACTTTAATAGTCAGTTAACTCTCTTGCCTCGGGAAGATGACCTGAGTAGTGACACACAGACTTACGTCTGCTGATCACATGACACTCAGGCAGCAAAGGTCATTACTGGCCTTTAAAATCTACACAAACAATCTCTTCATTCTCCGTCCATCACCAGCTTTTATCTGAACAGTCTCATATATTGTTTCCTAGGGTTTTTAAGAAAATAACAACTTTTATTATTCAAGTAGAGTAAACTACGTTTATAACGAACACACTTATAACAAACTATTTTTTTTAGTCCTGGACATTTGCTTTATATATGCTGTATACATATGCTGATAACGAACTACAGTTATAACAAACCAAAATTAGTGGTCCCTGAGTTCGTTATAATCGTAGTTAACTGTATGTCAGCATCTCGCGTTTAGGCACTAGGTTGTTTCCCAAATTCAACTAGTGCTCTGAATAATATTTAAAATCCTTTTTTTGTTAGTAAATTTGATCATGCAATAAATTTATTACATTACACATTTTAAAGGACTGGGGTTTGACATCTGCTCCTGAGTGATGTGGCTTTGGATAAGTTCCGGCCCTGACTGAGATGACCTGTGCAGCCCAACAACATCAACAAATGAAAGACAGCTGTTTAGTCAACATCTTTTTGTCATTTGTACTGACATAATATTAAATATGAACATACCATATTCGATGTAATAAGCGCCCAGGGTGCTTTCAAAATTAGAAATAGGTTGAGCTTATTAGAATATAATTTTGGTAAGAAAAAAGACAGAGTTGAAAGATCATAAATTTCGTGGATTACACTGACAGCCTAAAATGATACAAAAGAAAATTCTGCGCATATCATACACGAGAGATAAATTTTTCAAGAATTTAATTGCCAATAATTAAGTGTGCGCATAACACATGAGTGCATATTGTACATGAATAAATAAGTCTTGTGTACATTGATCAATTTAGAAGGGGAGCTTATTGGGATTGTTCACTTGCCAATATATTAGCAAATATCGCTGTGTGCCCTTTTTAGAGCGGGGCTCTTATTACGTCGAATACGGTATTAGTGTTCATTTTCGTCAACAAATTCAATATCATTAATGTATGGGAGCCATGGGGTAGCCTTGTGGTAAAAGTGTTCGCTTGTCACACCAAAGGCCTGGGGTCGATACCCCACATGGGTACAATATATGAAGCCCATTTCTGTTATCCCACGCTGTCATATTGCTGGAATATTGCTAAAAGGGGCGTAAAACAATACTCACTAACTAATGTATGATTGTTCAGGGTGTTCAGATATCATTACTGACCAAGAATTAAAACATTTGCTCCAGTCCTACATGTACATTCCTAGACTGACACAGCCATCAACGCTGGTATAGTGTCGTGTCATGTCTGGGGCAAGCACAATAGCGGTGGACATCTTGTGAGCTTCAAGCTATTGGTGTCATGGCACACAAAGCGAGTCAAGTTGCCCCTTGGATCAGAACTGGTAGGAGTGAGTGAGTATGGTTTTACTCCGCTTTTACCAATATTCCTGCAAGATCAAAGTGGGGCACACCAGAAATGGGCTTCATGCATTGTACCCATGTTGGGAATCGAACTCAGGCCTTCGGCGTGACAAGCAAACACTTTAACCACTAGGCTACCCCACAACTCCCATGCATTAATGATTTTGATATTTGTTTACGAAAATGAAAACACTTCTATATTCATATTTTCATATTTAATATAATGTCAGTATAATTGACCATAAGATGATGACGAAGCAGCTTTCTTTCATTTGGCAGATGGCGTTGTTGGGCTGCTTATGTCATCTCAGTCAGGGCCTGAACTTATCCATGGTCACATCACTAAGGACTGAGTCTGGTTGGCCTGGGGATCAGAGCTGTTAGGTGAGTGAGTGAGTGAGTGAGTTGGGTTTAACGCCGCTTTTAACAGTATTCCAGTTATATTGCGGCGTGTCAGCTTAATGTGGGAGGAAAGCCCGAAGTGATGCAGGTCTCAGAGGTTTACCACTTCGGTGAAACCCACGAGCAGGGGTATGGTGCTGACAAACCTCGAAACATAATTGGGGCGAACCGGGATTCGAACCCACAATCATAGGTTTCTGGCGTGCCCAAGGGATGCAACTCTGCACAGCGAATCGCGGCGCCTAGGCGACTGGGCCACCCGTGCCCCTGTTAGGAGTGAGTGAGTATGGTTTTATATCGCTTTTAGCAATTTTCCAACAAGATCAAAGTGGGACACACCAGAAACGGGCTTCACGCACAAACCCAGGCCTTCGTCATGATAAGTGAAAGCAAGAACAGATCCAGCATTTTTAAAAGGGAGGATCCAGCAGGGAGGGGTCCAAAATATCAAAATCCTCCCTCAGAAAATGTTACTGCCTATAACGTACATTTGTTTTTCCAAAGATGGGTGGGGAACCCCTGGAACCCCTGGAACCCCCTGGAACCCCCTGAAACCCCCCTCTAGATCCGCCTGTGGAAAGAACTGCTAGGAAAGCTTTGTGACCATCACCGTTCCATGTTCATCTCGGAGTGAGTACCATTTCTACCCTAATACTGAGTGAGTGGATTAACATCAGCTACTCTGTATTGACTGTAAGGTGAGGAAACCAGGGGTTGATAGTGGGAGCAACAAATAATGACATCTACAATGTCACCAATTAGCTAGGACATATCTGGAGGAGAGTCTATCTGTCACCCACCCTGCATTGAACTATGCAGCCATTTTGACCACTACAGGTGAAGATCCGGGGTAGAATAGGTCTTCAACAAACCATGCTTGCCATAAAAGGCGACTTTGCTTGTCGTAAGAGGCGACTAAAGGGATTGGGTGGTCAGGCTCGCAGACTTGGTTCATGCATGTCATTGTATCCCAATTGCGTGGATCAATGCTCATGATGTCAATCACTGGATTGTCTGGCCCAGACTCGATTATTTACAGATGGCTGGAATATTGCTGAGTGAGGCGTGAAACAACAAACAAACACTCACTAACTCACTCCAAATGTTATCAAGCATACATCAGGGTCTTGTTCCAGATGGAGAATTCCAGAAGAGATAATGCTGCTTGCAGATGCATGAGTCTGACAGAGATGACTAACCACTTTCATGAATCATTTAGAAAGTTCAAACAGATATATTGCACATGATGTTAAATCTAGTGATGTTGTCATGGGAACAAGAATACATTATCTGCAAGAATTTCATTTTTTTCATAAACTGAAATTGAGAAAGTTTAATCATTTTCATTTTAAGCTAAATGTGGACATATTTATGAGACTTCAGATGAACAAACTGACTTATTAAATGTCTTGATAATGACGCTAAACATTATACACTAAGCTAAATGTGGACATATATATGAGACTTCAGATGAACAAACTGACATTAAATGTCTTGATAATGATGCTAAACATTACACACTAAGCTAATGTGGACATATCTATGAGACTTCAGATGAACAAACTGACTTAGTAAATGTCTTGATAATGATGCTAAACATTACACACAAAGATCAGTAACAACAGTCATGACACACTAAGTGGGCACTATTTACAATGGGACATGGCTGAAAATTCATGAACATTATCACAAAAAAATAAAATAGAAAATTTAATAAAATATTTAAAATATCACAAATTCTGTTAAACACATCTTAACAAAAGTGACAAAACCCTTTCCATTCAATGATAAGAAACCTCCATTGTCCATTGTATGATTCTGACTGAGTATATCATGAGCATGTGTTCATGAATCACTATCAAGTAGTGATGATATCAAGTGTTTGCAAAAAGGTGAGTGTAACCTGTCCCACATGTGACACCTGTCACAAACACATGCAAGGGCAAGTCAACTGTTCACCTAAAATAACATGAGAACATATATCGTACAGGCAGACAGTGATGAGACCCAATTGGATGTTTTGCATATGATATTTCTTGATTGTCAAAAGCAAAATTTTTGGAGCCAACACAATACCACGATGAGCAAAATACAAAATGAAAGTAAATAAATGTAACTTGGGCTTCAGATCCATGAAATAACATAGAGTGAGTTAGTTTCAACACAACTTTGTATTTCAGTTATATCATAAGGTGTCAACTTACTGTGGGGAGGTGGGCTTGAGGTGGCCCAGTCCTCTAAGTGCTGTACAGAGTTGCCTCCCTTAAACACGCCAGGCACCTATGATCTGTTAGCCCGGATCAGTTTTCCAGTACTATGTTCCCAGGTTTGTCAGCACCATACCCGTGCTTGTGGGTTTCATGAAAAGGGTAAACATCTAAAACCTGCATCACTTTGGGCTTTCCTACCCATCAAGCAGACACTCTGGAATACTGTTAAAAGTGGTGTTAAACTCACTCACTCACTCACTACTGTGAGAGGAAATCCTGAGAGATGCGAGCCTTAGATGTTTTGTAAATCGGTGGCATGGTTTTGGTGCTGACAAAACATCATAATTCATTACCACAATGCAACCAGCATGCACACAGTACAAAGCTATCTTCCACATGACAACTGCCATTAGTAGAACAATAAAATTGACCAATCACGTCTCCAGATGAGTGGGCAATAACTACATCTGTAGAACATACTTAATCAATGACTCTGATTCCAAACACACATCAATAACATGCCATGGAATAGTTGCATTTGTGTTGTTGATTATCACCCAAGCACACAAACAGTGTGTATTCTGATCAATACTATCTTCTGTGCGCCAGACAGGAGCTTGCATTATCAGCTCAATAAACATGCAAGAGGTGTATCTTAAAATCAGTAAAAAATAATTTAGACTAAAAATAATCTATTTCCATAAAATAACAATCCATAAAAGCAAGTTGATAAATAATTACACGGGCAATGAAAACTCTGGGCATGTTGCTTTTTTATGTTAATTTTTATTAAGTGATTCTATTTAAAACTTCTCTCTTTATTTAGTGAATATTTAAAGTGCTAAAATTTAATTGGACTGAATATGGACCATGTAGATGTTTTAGAGCTATTTAATTTAAAAATTAAAATTTCAACAAATTTCAAACTAAATTCTGACTTTATTTTTTTGTGTTCTTTGGATAAGCAATTGTGAAATTTCTGTAAATTTTCATTGCCCATTAAGGCTAATTACAGTTTGAAAAGGAAAGAAAATTCTGAGACCTTTTCACTTTACTGTATTATTCATTGACATCAAGCCACTTTGACAAAGTAGTTACTGGCATAGAAGACTGTACAATCTGGCAAACCACATCGTCCATATGACATAAATGTTATCAATTTTCAATTATCAATAATTTTATATGCACAGATAGTTTGGCCATTGAGGACATATTCCCAAACGTCCTGCGTGAGCCTGCACTCAACAATGCCACCTCCTCAAGTCCCAGGGAAGCCTTTTGTCCATTGTTGTTGGTTTGTTGTTTAACACAGCACTCAGCAATATTCCAGCTATATGACAGTGGTCTGTAAATTATTTAATGTGGACAAGACAATCCGGTGATTGAGATCATGAGCATCGATCCACGCAATTTGGATCAATGACATGCATTAACCAAGTCAGCGAGCCTGACCACCTGATCCCGTTAGTTGCCTCTTATGAAAAGCATAGTCATCTTTTCATATAATTGGGTACTATACTCTGACTAAACTCAAATTGAGTTTGACTGAAGTAGTTGAAACACAGACTGTCCCAACTCAAATGTTATCATGTAAAACAAAACGCTGTGATCATAATAAAATCATCACGTTAGGACTTGTCAGAAGTACAGAACTTAAAATAACTTGATTGAAAACTGTGAGATGAGGATTTTAAGTTTTTCTAAATTTTGGATTAAACAAATTTAAAATTCCATGTGTGTACTTTAAACATGCTTTAGAGAAATGTTTGGTTATTTCCATTACCCTTAGGAGATTTACCACTGTTTGAAAGCGTTAGACAATTTGAAATGTGACTTTAATTGGACCGCAGCACTGTCGTGCAGATTTCGATCGATTGCAGGATTTGCAAAGCATGTGCACGGCCAACTCGTTGTCAGCAGATATTTTCCAAATCTTGTCATGTTTTTAATCAAGGTGCTCACGTGATTTATGCATTTTGCGATGTAGATCACAATATAGACCTTGATTATCCATCAGATCGTCTTGACTGGGCGCCACTGTTTTGTTTGAAGCAAATGCAAGCATTACAAGATCTGATTGGTCTAAAGGAGAGGCTTAAAAGGGACATAACTGGTAATAGCCACTGGTGGCGCTACTGTAGAGCCCAGGAATTCCAGCCTGGTTCAGCAAGGGTGGGAACTGGACTTTTAAAGTCCGTGAACTCTCTTGCCTCGGAAAGATGAATTACAGAGGCCAATGTCTACTTCTCACAAGACCCTAGTGTCCACACGAACGAAGCACGAACGACAGTGGAGTTTTTAAGATTATGTTTCCAAGTCCAATACAATAAAATGGACTATATTATTAGTTTAAAACAAGTGTCATGTATGTTAAAATTATTTTCATAGTCATTTTTCTAAAAAAATATTATTTGTTCACAAAATACAAAATACCTGATGAAGGAGTAAGCATTATACTTCAAAGTGATATGTTCCTCATAATAAAGAAGTTGACATCCATATATTGTCTTCCTTATGGGAGTCACTTCTAAATGCCTTTCAAAGACAAAATACAAATTGACAACAATAATCTTGCCTCCGACTTTTTCACTGCAAACCCTGACAAAAGTTGTGTTGTGGATCCCCCAAAGTTTGTCTCAGAGGAAAAATAATTGTTGGTCATAAAGAAGTGAAAGAAATAATCAACTGAGTTACAATAACAGAAGAAAGGGTAGAAGAAATTATCTGTGTCTCCAACAACAATCTGAGGAAGAAGTTTTAGCATAGGGAGGAAAGCTTGGTTAAGAAATAACAGTCTGGTTGAGAAATAACAGGTTGGTTGAGGAATAACAGTGTGGCTAAGGAATAATAGTTTGGTTGAGGAACAACAGGAAGTTGAAGAAGAACACGTTGATTGATGAACACATTGATTCAGGAAGAACGAATTGGTTGAGGAAGAACACATTGAGGAAGAACATTGGTTGAGGAAAAAAACATTGGTTGAGGAAGAACACATTGAAGAACACATTGATTGAGGAAGAACACATTGATTGATGAACACATTGGTTGAGGAAAAACACATTGGTTAAGGAAGAACACATTGAGGAAGAACATTGGTTGGGGAATAACACATTGATGAACACATTGGTTAAGGAAGAACACATTGATTGTTAAACACATTGGTTCAGGATAAACACATTGGCTGAAGAACACATTGGTTAAGGAAGAACATATTGAAGAACACATTGAGGAAGAACATTGGTCGGGGAATAACACATTGATGAACACATTGGTTCGGGATAAACACATTAGTTGAAGAACACATTGGTTAAGGAAGAACATATTGAAGAACACATTGATGAACAAAGTGGTTGAGGAAGAACACATTGATTGATAAACACATTGGTTGAGGAAGAATACATTGATTGAGGAAGAACATATTGATGGAGGAAGAACACATTGATTGATAAACACATTGGTTGAGGAAAAACGCATTGGATAAGGAAGAACACATTGAGGAAAAACATTGGTTTGGGAATAACACATTGATGAACACATTGGTTTGGGATAAACACATTGGTTGAAGAACACATTGGTTAAGGAAGAATATATTGAAGAACACATTGAGGAAGAACATTGGTTGACAAAGAACACATTGATTGATAAACACATTGGTTGAGGAAGAACACATTGATTGAGGAAGCACCCATTGGTGGAGGAAGAACACATTGATTGATGAACACATTGGTTCGGGATAAACACATTCGTTGAAGAACACATTGGTTAAGGAAGAACATATTGAAGAACACATTGAGGAAGAACATTGGTTGGGGAATAACACATTGATGAACACATTGGTTCGGGATAAACACATTGGTTGAAGAACACATTGGTTAAGGAAGAACATATTGATTGATAAACACATTGGTTGAGGAAGAACACATTGATTGAGGAAGAACACATTGATTGAGGAAGAACATATTGGTTGAGGAAGAACATATTGGTTGAGGAAGAACATATTGATGGAGGGAGAACACATTGATTGATAAACACATTGGTTGAGGAAAAAACATTGGTTAAGGAAGAACACATTGAGGAAGAACACTGGTTTGGGAATAACACATTGATAAACACATTGGTTCGGGATAAATATATTGGTTGAAGAACACATTGGTTAAGGAAGAATATATTGAAGAACACACTGAGGAAGAACACATTGATGAACACAGTGGTTGAGGAAGAACACATTGATTAATAAACACATTGGTTAAGGAGGAACACATTGATTGAGGAAGAACACATTGGTGGAGGAAGAATACACTGGTTGAGGAAGAATACATTGGTGGAGGAAGAATACATTAGTGGAGGAAGAATACATTGATTGAGGAAGAACACATTGATTGAGGAAGAACACACTGGTGGAGAAAGAACACATTGATTGAGGAAGAACACACTGGTGGAGAAAGAACACATTGATTGAGGAAGAACACATTGTGGAGGAAGGACACATTGTTGGAGGAAGAACACATTGATTGAGGAAAAACACATTGATTGTTGAAGAACACATTGGTGGAGGAAGAACACATTTTTGGAGGAAGAACACAGTGGTGGAGAAAGAATACATTGGTTAAGGGAGAACACATTGGTTAAGGGAGAACACATTGATTGAGGAAAAACACATTGATTGAGGAAAAACACATTGGTTAAGGGAGAACACATTGGTTAAGGAAGAACACATGGGTTAAGGGAGAACACATTGGTTAAGGAAGAACACATGGGTTAAGGGAGAACACATTGGTTAAGGAAGAACATTTTGGTTAAGGAAGAACACATTGGTAAAGGAAGAACACATTGGTTTAGGAAGAACACATTGGTTAAGGAAGAACACAATGGTTAAGGAAGAACACATTGATTGAGGAAGAACACATTGATTGAGGAAAAACACATTGGTTAAGGGAGAACACATTGGTTAAGGAAGAACACATTGAATGAGGAAGAACACATTGGTTAAGGAAGAACACATTGATTGAGGAAGAACACATTGGTTAAGGGAGAACACATTGGTTAAGGAAGAACACATTGGTTAAGGGAGAACACTTTGGTTAAGGAAGAACACATTGGTTAAGGGAGAACACATTGGTTAAGGAAGAACACATTGATTAAGGGAGAACATATTGGTAAAGGAAGAACACATTGGTTAAGGGAGAACACATTGGTTAAGGAAGAACACATTGATTAAGGGAGAACACATTGGTTAAGGAGGAACACATTGGTTAAGGGAGAACACATTGGTTAAGGAAGAACACATTGGTTAAGGGAGGACACATTGGTTAAGGAAGAACACATTGGTTAAGGAAGAACACATTGGTTAAGGGAGAACACATTGGTTAAGGAAGAACACATTGATTGAGGAAGAACACATTGGTTAAGGGAGAACACATTGGTTAAGGAAGAACACATTGATTGAGGAAGAACACATTGGTTAAGGGAGAACACATTGGTTAAGGAAGAACACATTGGTTAAGGGAGAACACTTTGGTTAAGGAAGAACACATTGGTTAAGGGAGAACACATTGGTTAAGGAAGAACACATTGATTAAGGGAGAACACATTGGTTAAGGAAGAACACATTGGTTAAGGGAGAACACATTGGTTAAGGAAGAACACATTGATTAAGGGAGAACACATTGGTTAAGGAAGAACACTTTGGTTAAGGAAGAACACATTGGTTAAGGGAGAACACATTGGTTAAGGAAGAACACATTGGTTAAGGAAGAACACATTGGTTAAGGAAGAACACATTGGTTAAGGGAGAACACATTGGTTAAGGAAGAACACATTGATTGAGGAAGAACACATTGATTGAGGAAGAACACATTGGTTAAGGAAGAACACATTGGTTAAGGAAGAACACATTGGTTAAGGGAGAACACATTGGTTAAGGAAAAACACATTGATTGAGGAAGAACACATTGTTAAGGGAGAACACATTGGTTAAGGAAGAACACATTGGTTAAAGAAGAACATTTTGGTTAAGGAAGAACACATTGGTTAAGGAAGAACACATTGATTAAGGAAGGATATATTGGTGGAGGAAGAACACATTGATTGAGGAAGAACACATTGGTTAAGGAAGAACACATTGGTTTAGGAGGAACACATTGATTGAGGAAAAACACATTGATTGAGGAAGAACACATTGGTTAAGGGAGAACACATTGATTAAGGAAGAACACATTGGTGAAGGAAGAACACTTTGAAGAACACACTGATTGAGGAAGAACATTGGTTGAAGAAGAACACATTGATAGAGGAAAAAAGTGAATCTAGAGCCATTGGCTGATATCACCAGCAACTGGGTGCCTAGCCAGTCTACCAATGGTAAGCACCTGGTTCCCATGTACGTTCACTAATACTACAAGCAGGAAATACTGAGGACCATTCCTGTCAAGGCAGAAAAAAGCTGGACTGAGAAAGAATATACATGTTACAAACTCACACCATGTCCCGGCCCTAGAGTCAACTATATACTAACAGTACATCAGGAACATTGAACTTACAGTATATACACTGGTTTCCATTATTAGCTCAAGGAACCCAGTCACAACCTGTCCAACTCCTTTGTGCATATGATAATTAAATGACCATATGTTGTCACTAGGATTAAAATGATTTCAACTCACCTACCAACCAGCAGCTGTAGCAGGTCCTATCCTTATGAGAGAGTGATGGTATTCTGCCTCTCTCCCTCTCTCCTCCCTGTCTACATCTCTGCCACAGGATCAATACCTACCTGGCTGAGACGCGCAGACCTGCTGCAGTGATAACGAGTAGGGCTTTGATTGCAGGTAGCGCGCAGCTGAAGAAAGGTAAATATATGATACTATTGACATTTGGAGCAGGATCACATTTAGCAATATATTGACAAAATAACAGCAGCAACGAGGAAGCTGAATAGAGGGCTGACACTGGCTGCAGCTGAAGGAAATGGGGATGCTTGTGACATTGTGGTTGTGTGGTTCTCATTGCTTGGGATCAGCAGTAATGTGTTGGGTGTCGGGATGGGTGGGCTTGATAATTGGAGGGGCTGGAGGTCAGGGTGGGCAGTGGTGGGTGGTGGGTGGATCTTTTCTAATTTATTGGAGGCAGGGTTCTGCTTCCAAACAAAATGTTCTTATAAATTGCAAAGATGTATGTTTTCAGAATGTGATTTGGTCTCTTATTTTATAGATCAATGCATAAAGTTAATTCTTAACCTAACAATCTGAAAACATACATCATTGTCCAAGACCTCTCGCTGTATAATGGCTTTTACGTGTTGATACCTTTTAAAGTTATTTTTCTGATTTTGATAATCAAAATATTGACGCACATAGAACGAATTTCGAGCATATGTTATGAGATCAACATGATTTCAGTGGAATATAAGCATTACCAACGCACGATCAACTGGTAGAAGGTACTGCAATTTATCCTGGACAGTTGCCTCTGCGCTAATCCTTGGTTTGGTTCCCAGATTCGCCCGATGCTTGGTCCTTCAGCACAATACCCGTACTCGTGGGTTTCACCAAAATGGTAAACGAAAACGACCCGTGTCACCTTAAGTCTTCATCCCACGTCAAGCTGACACAACTTGGTAAAACTGCAATACAACTTGCTCTCAAATATGATGGAGCCGAAGGAAACGAGTCAAATTATTCTGCTCATTGTCAAACCATGCAGGAGCATGTGCGTAGATTTTACTGGTGCTTCATTTATACGAATCACGAGAATATAAAAAACAACGCGGAACTTGTGCATTGCTCATATTCTTGCTATCATTTGAGTGGGCAAAATTTCTTTTCAGACATTATATACCCCGTAGTTTGTGAAATCGTTTGCCAGACAGGTAATTAGTACGGCGGTAAAGCGTTGCCATGGAAACCAGTCATTTATTTGACAAGTGCATGGACGTTAACACGATATACCAAGCTTAACAATACACATACCGTATTCGCGTTATTAATCGCCATGCTCTAATAAGCAATACACATACCGTATTCGCGTTATTAATCGCCATGCTCTAATAAGCAATACACATACCTTATTCGCCTTATTATTCGCCATGCTCTAATAAGCAATACACATACCGTATTCGCGTTATTAATCGCCATGCTCTAATGAGCAATACACATACCTTATTCGCGTTATTAATCGCCATACTCTAATGAGCAATACACATACCGTATTCGCGTTATTAATCGCCATGCTCTAATGAGCACCCGTGACTAACTTCTAGACAAATCCGAAAGTAATCTTTATACAAGATCTTCACTACAAAGACCGAAATTGACATGACAGTCCATATTTTCTTGTGCATGTTACAGTTTTTCTGTTTCATAAAACAGCATAAGTGACATATAATCGCCTTTAGCTATTTAGTTTTATCGGCATTTGGACGAAGTGTCGTCACTACCGCTTGATCCCTGAAAACAAATTTAACTCGCCTTGTATGGTTTCAATAAGAATCCCCTTGTTAATTTTCTAAGTGATTACGGCGAATAAGGTACTGCCTAAAATCTCTTAGATACGATAAAAGAGTGATTTTTAAAATGTAGGTTAATTTACTACGTATGAATATATTTGGCAGCCATTTGAAGTTTTGTTTGTTCATTTTTGTTGTTTAACGCCAATATTCAAGCTATATGAAGGCGGTCTGTAAATAAATCGAGTCTGGGCCAGACAATCCAGTGACTGACATCATGGGCATCGATCCACGCAACTGGGATACGATGTCCATGCATCAACCAAGTCAGCGAGCCTGACCACCCGTTAGTCGCTTCTTACTACAAGCATATGCATAGTCGCCTTTTACGGCAAACATGGGTTGCTGAAGACCTATTCTAAACCGGATCTTCATGGGTCCGGGAATTGTTAAATACGACAGGGGCGTGATATATGAACCACTTTTTCATATTACCCAAGGCTTTCATCTTCAGATCAATTGAAGAAAATTATGGTTGTACGACTAGAGATACCTTTTCGTGTGTCCTGTCCAAAGCAGAAAATCGACATCAAACCAAGATCTTGTGATTTAGATAATGACTCCAAGTAATAGGTGATGTTACCAGACCAGACCGAGATCCTGACCCACACCTTGACTGGGTCAAATGAAAGCAGTGCAGCAAACGGACGTATCGATCTAACGCAACGTCGCGCACGTGGACCCTGACTATCAGGAACGCTTCCTGTAGTGTTAGTCCTGTACGTCTTGTTCTACTCGTCTTCCCAAGGCAAGGGAGTTAACTGACTATGGAAGTGCAGTTTCCACCCTTACCGTTCTAGGCTGGACTTCCGGGGTTACATTTTGGCAGGACTAACGAGTCTTTGCATAATCCAAACAAAATTGCGTAACGAACTAGGCATCCGGTTCGTTAACATCATGGATTTCACGTGCAGATTTCGGTCGACTAAAGGATTTGCAAAGCATGTATACCGCCAAGTGGGCGTTGATAGATACTTTGCAAATCATTTCATGTTTCTAATCAAGGTGCTCAAGTGATTTGATGGACTTGGCGAGGTGAGGCCCGTTTTATTACCATACAGATTTTGATTATTGATCAAATCGTCTTGACTGGGTGCTGCCATTTTGTTTGAAGCAATTGCAAGTGATATGAGAGGTGGAATCTGATTGGTCTATAGGAGGGACATAACTCGTAATTGCCACTGGTGGCGCTACGATCGAGCCCGGAAATTCAAGTCTAGTACAGCAATGATGGAAACTACATTTTTATCGTCAGTTAACGCCCTTGCCTTGGAAAGATGGGTACTACTGATCGATGGGCGAACTGTAAAACTTGTGGAAACACAGCGTTGTTAACTTGGTTCCTGGTTCTTATCCACATCGCCAGCAACGTGCCAGGTCTGTTTATGCAGGGCCTGGATGCGTATAGATGGCACGTGGTAAACAAGGCATGTTGCTTTATCTTAATGCCCATCGTGTTGGGCTCTTAACGTTATGTTCCCCAGCTCTGAAAAATCCCCCGAAGTGGTAAACGTCTGAGACCTGCATCACTACGGGCTTTCCTCCCACATTAAGCTGACACGCCTTGATGTAACTGGAATACTGTTTAAAGCGGCGTTAAACCCAACTCACTCACTCACTCACTGAAAAATCCCTGGATGTGAACGACGACCCTGTACTACAGTTATATGCTCATAAATGTCATGCTGGAAAATTAGACGTTGGTGTCACTACATTTGAGGTTTTAGCAATACACAATCTCCAAGTATATAGTTTTACTCATACCATTGGAAACAGACAAATCCGTATAAATGACACCATTTTTGTCACTGGTGCGTCACATTTTTGCCTCCGCATGTCTACTTTTTGGAAGTTCTTTTTGGCGGCGTTAGGCAATAAATACTTACTTATCTATGCAAATTGAGTGAATGGCGATGCAAGTGGTACGACAGGACATGCTTACCCTTTTCGCGAACACCCGACGTCATTACTGATTTTCAGGCGACCATTCATTAAATTTCACTGCTGTTTTGCCCTTTACGCCAAATGGAATCTGTAACGTGGGACAATCTAGACTGGTTATTCTCTTGCATTGACAACTTATATTTACTAATGGTTGGATGTTTTCAGATTTGCAGGTGTTATTGAGTAAATGTCAAGACATGTTAGCAGTCAATGAAACCTACGGAGAGTTGGTGTTTAATGCCGCAATATTCCAGCTATATGACGGCGGTCTGTAAATAATCAAGTCTGGACCAGACCATCCAGTGATTGACATCATGAGTATCGTTCCATGCAATTGAGATACGATGACATGCATCAACCAAGTCAGCTAGCCTGGCCACCCGATCCCGTTAGTCGCCTCTTACGTCAAGCAGAGTCGCCTTTCACGACAAGCATGGTTGATGAAGACCTATATTACCCCGGATCTTCACTCCTCATTCTATTTTGGTGATTTTGTCCACATGTGAGACATTTCTTCTAGTTTCATTGTTTCCTTTGTCAGATAATTGAAGCACCAGATCGTTAGACATGTCGCATCTGCAGTAAGCTCCAGGTGTAGAGGTGGCAGCATGGTCATTCAGTTACAACTCAAGTCTAATCTCGTTAATAACGAACTACGTGTATGTCGCATGATCTAAGTAACTGCCTTAATTGCGAAAATAATGTTCATGTATATAGAGTTGCTCAAGTTTAAAAAATGATCAGCGTGTGTGTGTGTGTGTTTGTGTCTGTGTGTGTGAGTGTGTGTGTTTGTGTCTGTGTGTGAGTGTGTGTTTGTGTCTGTGTGTGTGTGTGTTTGTGTCTGTGTCTGTGTGTGTGAGTGTGTGTTTCTCTTTCTCTCTCCTTCTCTCCCTCTTTTCTCTCCTCTCTTTTCTCACTCACTCCCTCTTTTGTCTCTCTCGGTGTGCGTGTGTGTGTGTGTGTGTGTGTGTGTGTGTGTGTGTGTGTGTGTGTGTGTGTGATGAAAGATGCAAAAGACATATTCGTGTCAACAAAGACATGATGTAGCAGTAAGTCACTTGATACGAATATGTACCAGTCGCGGATGTCGATTTTGTGAAACGTTCTCTGATTGGACTATCGATATATGAAATAGTCCAATCATATATAGCACAGGAAACTGGGCTTGATGTGGCAAGGGTGGAAACAAGACTTTGATCATAAGGCTAGTGGATGCTAATGCCTCGGGAAGATGAGGAGGAACATAAGACGGATTTTATATACATGCAAGTGTTGCGTGTACCTCTACTGGTGGAGAAACAATAACTTTCCTGCTACAGCCGCTTAATAACAGGGAGGAGGAGTGATGTGCAGATTGACAGACACATTCTTGTCAACACAGACTCGTTGAACAGATACGGCCTTTGAAAGCAGCACGATGCTCACTTCCACAGTTTCCACTTTCAGAAAAAACCAGCGTCACGATGTTCACCCGTATTGTCACCGTTACACCTTGTGCATACAGAGACGAAATGTGGCCGTACGTTGGCAATTAACACCCTATACATGGGGGAACAATTAACTGGAGTGACTGAAAATATATGTTGACGCGTTCAGGAATCTGGGGTGTAGCAGTAAAACAGTCTTCACCCTTCCCTCACACTACCCTATAGCATGACTGAACTTTTCACTTTTGCTTCACCTCACCGTCACCGTCAACGATATATATTGTTCACTATATAATCTTTCGTTCAGAAACTATCCCTGGTATCCATGTCAGCAGTTGGTTATTTAGATCATAGTCTCACCCATTTGATCGACAAACGCGATTAGCTGTGCAGAGTTGCCTCCCTTGGGCACGCCAGGAACCTATGATTGTGGGTTCGAATCCCGGTTCGCCCCGATTATGTTTCTAGGTTTGTCAGCACCATACCCGTGCTCGTTGGTTTCACCGAAGTGGTAAACGTCTGAAACCTGCATCACTTCGGGCTTTCCTCCTTCATTAAGCTGACACGACGTGATATAACTGGAATACTGTTAAAAGCGGCGTTAAACCCAACTCACTCACTCGTTACATCGTCTGCCAACGACTTAAGGCACAGCCTATTGTTAACTAGTGAATATGTCACCTAATCTTTCAGCGAGATATCATACAAGGTAGATGTTTCTTAAAATGTATTTAAGAAACCGTCACTTCGGCGACAACTAACAGGAAACTCGACCACAGTATACTGAGATGAGGTGAGGTGAAATAGGATATAACGTCGCGTTCACTATTATTGCACTTATATAGCGATGTTCATGTACGTGTGTGTCTAGTGGCTTGTTTTCGGACCCAGGGCGCTTATCCACTGAGGTACTATGTTGAAGTTTAACATGGATACAACACTCACACTCCTTGTTTTATCCCCTTAATACCGAACACCTGAAGCATGGGAAGGAAGAATCCATGAAACGTCTTCACACAAAATATAGAAACTGTATCACGTTCTTGCTCTTCCCACTTCTAAGACTTGGTATTGCTGTTTTCATTAAGTATGGAGCACTCAGCCACCACCTTGGACAGAGCGATAACCCCGTCAAGTTGAGAGTGAGTGAGTTGGGTTTAACGCCGCTTTTAACAGTATTCCAGTTATATCGCGGCGTGTCAGCTTAATGTGGGAGGAAAGTCCGAAGTGATGCAGGTCTCAGACGTTTACCACTTCGGTGAAACCCACGAGCACGGGTATGGTACTGACAAACCTAGAAACATAATTGGGGTGAACCGGGATTCGAACCCACAATCATCGGTTTCTGGCGTGCCCAATGGCCGCAACCCATGCCCCCGTCAAGTTGAGAGAAAAAAGGTGTTGGTAGGGATTAAACTTCTCTTTTGGGATTAATCTGATGCTGAATTAGGACTGGTTCCAGGTCGAAGCTGACGCCTGGTTTATAGGTGTGTAACATGGAGATATTGGACTCTTGACAGATACAGTTTATCAAGGGAATCATGCTATTCTGTTTCAGGTAGAGTTAAATACATTAGGTTAACTCTTGGTTCCGTGACCCTATCAATAACCACACGATCCACAATGTCAAGGTCCGTCTGGCGACCAGGTCTTCATGGTGACCTCAGCGAGCAATGATAAACCTGACTTCAGTATTTGCATCCAGACAGTGGTGGTTGTCACACACACTATAGGCAAGACATATGTGAATTCACCTCTTTATGATCGCAGTCATGCAATGGAGATTTCTTAAAATCTTGCGATTGATTTCTGTCGCTTTTATTTACACCTGACATGAAAAAAACATCCAGTCTAAACATATATTTTATTTTAGAAAGCTTATATAAATTGTCATGAAGCGAAATATATGTGAACATATTTTTTATAAAGTGATGGTTTCAGACAATCATGAACAGTCACTATTTAGCTGGAAACCATAAGATTACTGAGATTTACGTTATACATATATTCTTATCATAATTCTCATTTAGACAAGTGACAAACAATATTGAAACAAAAATTATTTCAGAATATATTACAGAATAAAATATATTAAAAAATACTGGGAAATGGTAATTTATGCTTAGATTTACAAAAGTGGATGTTACACTATTCGATTCCCTCTTTCACAGAAGTAAAAAGAGTATTTTGAAACGGTGAAAAATTCCTCCATCCAGAAAAGTAGGTTTCTAAGCGGTAGCAGCTTCCCCAAATAGACTGAGGCATTTTGTCTTGGAGCTCAGCCTTGGAGATATACTTCGTGTTGGAGAGTGGAGTTAGTGTCATTAATGCCCTTCATACAACATTATCCCGTTTGAATGCTTCTTTTCGAATCCAGGTTTACTCATCTTCTTCTGTGAGGTATCTGATACAGACACGTATTCATCATCAGCAGCTGAAACTTTCTTCTGATCCACAGGTGGTGGAGGTGGCTGAAGTTTGTCAAGAGGAATGTATGGACTGTCAGATGAGTTACTTTCACTTTGAGGTTTGGTGTTTGTGTTGTGTCCCCGGGGGCTTGTAGAGTCGTTATGAAGCTGAAGTTTGTCAAGAGGAATGTATGGACTGTCAGATGAATTACTTTCACTTTGAGGTTTGGTGTTTGTGTTGTGTCCCCGGGGGTTTGTAGAGTCGTTATGAAGCTGAAGTTTGTCAAGAGGAATTTGAGGACTGTCAGATGAATTACTTTCACTTTGAGGTTTGGTGTTTGTGTTTTGTGCCCGGAGGCTTGTAGAGTCGTTATGAAGCTGAAGTTTGTCAAGAGGAATTTGAGGACTGTCAGATGAATTACTTTCACTTTGAGGTTTGGTGTTTGTGTTTTGTGCCCGGAGGCTTGTAGAGTCGTTATGAAGCTGAAGTTTGTCAAGAGGAATGTGGGGACTGTCAGATGAATTACTTTCACTTTGAGGTTTGGTGTTTGTGTTGTGTCCCCGGAGGCTTGTAGAGTCGTTATGAAGCTGAAGTTTGTCAAGAGGAATGTGAGGACTGTCAGATGAATTACTTTCACTTTGAGGTTTGGTGTTTGTGTTGTGTCCCCGGAGGCTTGTAGAGTCGTTATGAAGCTGAAGTTTGTCAAGAGGAATGTGAGGACTGTCAGATGAATTACTTTCACTTTGAGGTTTGGTGTTTGTGTTGTGTCCCCGGAGGCTTGTAGAGTCGTTATGAAGCTGAACGCTGCCAAGAGGAAGGTATGGACTTGTCCCGGAATGAGTGTTCGTGGTCATCTCCTGTCCTGTTATGGAGTCTTCCTGACGCTGAGATCGGACATAGAGGGCGTCACTGACCGACAAATGGAGCTCCAGATAACTATCCTTAAAACTGATAGATGCTTCAGTTCCATCAGTAATGGACTCATCAGTCTTCTCACGCTCCTCTCCTGAACATGAGAGGTCAACAGGCTTACCTGGTTTAAGGTCTATTTCCATCTGTTGAAAAGTTTCTAGATCTGGGTCGGGTCCTTCAGTTGTTTCATGCACAGTATCATGGGCGTTCATTTTACCTACAGGTGTGAGTTGGAGTGTATTGTCTGTATTGGTCTTCTTGTCTGATACTGGCGTTTCTTCTTTCGGGTGACTGAATGTGGCGTATTGTAGTGAAGGTGTTTCTTCTCTGTCATCGTTATTTTTTCTTTCTTTAGTTAAGTCCTCAACCTGTAGAACAAAGACGTGATGTTAAATGTTGGTCAAAAGGATACACTACAACTAATAAACACATATTTTAGCAGTAAATTACTTTGCACTATGTATGTATATGCAGGTAAAGATTGTTGTGTCGTATCTGTTGTTTTAAATTCTGATTGTCGAATGGTGGCACATTTTACAATGCATTTACTCTCCTTAGGCGCCCCACATCCCAATATATATTGGTTCGAATCCATAGGTTTGTTAGCACCATACCGTGCTCATGGGTTTTACAAAAGTGTAAACATCTAAGATCTGCGTCACTCCGGCCTTTCCTCTTACAATCAAGCCGACACACTGTGATATGACTGAAATACTATTCAAAGCGATGTTAAACAGTAGCCACTTAAATCTAGTGACATATCAGGTTTCCCAATACAATTTCACTGCACTATAACACTTATGGCTATCGGTGTCCGAAACTTACCCGAACTAATTGCGGCAGTGTGATGTCCAAAG
Organism: Haliotis rufescens; assembly: GCF_023055435.1. Classification (NCBI taxonomy): domain Eukaryota; kingdom Metazoa; phylum Mollusca; class Gastropoda; order Lepetellida; family Haliotidae; genus Haliotis; species Haliotis rufescens. The sequence goes on from NW_025963890.1 coordinate 39,360,481, forward strand.
ACATACTCTTGTATTTACTATGGATGTACCTGGAAAGACAATACAGTAGTCTAGTAGAATAGTCCTCAGCAACCCATGCTTGCCGTAAAAGGCGACTATGCTTGTCGTAAGAGGCGACTAACGGGATCGGGTGGTCAGGCTCGCTGACTTGGTTGATGCATGTCATTGATCCCCATTGCGTGGATGGATGCTCATGATGTCTGGTCCAAACTCGATTATTAACAGACCGCCGTCATATAGCTGGAATATTGCTGAGTGCGGCGTTAAACAACAAACAAACAAGACAATAGTCTGTATTGTCAACATGCACTGGGCATGACTGGAATATTTCGATGCGGACATATATACTCACCGCCAAAAGAGACGCGACCCATAGAAACATGGAGAAGCATGTACGTTAAGAACACGTCTCCAATGTGTACCACTTAATGAAAAAACTAACAATCAGGCTAGTGTTACCACAGTGTCTTTATTCTTATCATGATATGCTGCACGTTATTTCCAAACTTTACACGCTAATGCTGCACAAGACAAATGGTGCATCTCGAACCATGGATCTATGACGTCACATGTGATGCGTTCACGAGCGTTGGTTCACACAACATGACAGTATGTTCGTTCGTGCATCGAATCTAATACCTCTTGAATATGAGTAATTCTTCATGTATTAACAAACATGTTTGGTATTCGCGTATCTCAGCGATATGCACCTGTGCATGTATCAGACATGGTGGTTGTGCGAGCCTCGGGAACATGGACATATAACAGGACAATGACTTGAAACAGTACATTTTGGATAGACACATTGTACAAAATATTCTAATCTAAATCTGATCATCCATGAATACTTTGTTGCATAATGGATCTTGCTTTTTCATATGATCTCCGTTATCTGTCTTCAAGATTGACTACCACCAACCCTCTCTGCTTAAGGACCAGGGCCCCGTTCCGCAAAGCGATCTTAGCGCCACGATTGTCGTAAGTCAGTGTTAAAGAATGGGAGTTACGAGCGACTTAGCGCTAAGATCGCTTTGTGGAACGGGGCCCTGCACAGAGTCTGTAGGGGCGGTCGGGTAGCCTAGTGGTTAAAGCGTTCGCTCGTCAACCGCGAAGACCCGGGTTCGATTCCCGACATTGGTACAATGTGTGAAGCCCATTTCTGGTGTCCCCCGCCTTGATATTGCATGAATATTGCTAAAAGCGGCGTAAAATCAAACTCACTCACTCACTCACAGAGTCTGTAAATGTAATGTAATATGTGAGTTGAGGTGAAATGGGGTTTAACGTCGCATCCAAGATTATTGCATATATACCGACGTGCATGCATGCGGACTGATGCCGATTTATAGTGTTAGTCCACTGAGATACCACGCCACAGTTTAACATGAATATCCCAAAGTATACTGAATAAAGGCCAACTAGTCCTTGTTTTAGCCCCTTGATGACGAGCGCCAGACAGGAGACGCGAGCGCCAGACAGGGGACGCGACCGGGGATCGAACCCCGGACCTTCCGCTGTAAATTTGTGACTTGAAACTCCACAGTCTCTGCTCAGATCCGAGCAAATTCTGACCACTGGACAATATATACTGAACAACAAAAGTTCCTGTGACACTGAATAAGATTTAATGAGGCCGGGCGTTGTCGTGTTGAAAGGTAATGCCTGGGCCATGACGACGCAAAAACGGTAGAACAACAGGGCCGATGATCTCGTCGCGGTAGCTTATTCCATTGCGATAACCCTCTACCACTATCAAACGGGTCCTCTGTCTTGCTGTAATCCCACCCCATACCATAACGCTGCTGCCCCCGAACAGATCTTCTTCCATGACACAATGATTGACGTAACGTTCACCTCGACGTCGGTACACTCGAATCCGTCCATCGCTGTGGCTGGGGCGAAAACGAGACTTGTCAGTGAATAGAACTTGTCCCCACTGTATGGCCGACCAGCGTAGACGCTGTCTGCACCACTGTAGACGTGCTTGACTGTGGTTTCCTGTCAAAATGGGACGGCTGGCAGGTCTTCTGGCGACAATACATGCACATCTGAGGCGGCGACGTACGATTTGTGAAGATATTCGTGGAAGGCCAGGGATGCTTCTTGCAGTCACTGTTGCTGGCTGGAATCGATTCCGTACATGTAGTACAATATTGAAAACCAAACCTTACTTGTTTGAAAAATACACTAATATATTGCTGTAACAGGAACTTTTGTTGTTGAGTACAGTAGAAGAACAATCCAAAGTATTGCCATTGGGGCATGGATATATGGAACATTGTGGTTCTGGAAAAGTACCCTGAGTGAGTGAGTGGTTGAGTGAGTGAGTGGTTGAGTGAGTGAGTGAGTGAGTGGTTGAGTGAGTGGTTGAGTGAGTGAGTGAGTGAGTGAGTGAGTGGTTGAGTGTTTGAGTGAGTGAGTGAGTGAGTGAGTGTGGTTTTATGCCACTTTTTTACCAATATTATTATGGCGGGAGATACCGAGAGACACCAAAAAAATGTGTTTCACACATTGTACCCATATCGGTATTCAAACACGGGTCGGCGCGACGAGCTAACCCTCAAGCTACCCGACCGCCCCTGAGGGAGTGAGGATTATTTCAGGTCGTACGCTAATTTCAACACTTGCCGTACGCAGTAGGTCAGTACACCAAGTAACACACAGACGCCAACCAATCCACCTACTATAATCCCAGCAATTTGTACATCAGTTAAATCTGTAAAACGAAAAGAAATAGAGCTGGTATATTGCCGAGTGCGGCGTTAAAACAACAAACAACACCAACAACTTACTCACAGAGGAATTCCAATCAAACTATATTCCTAAACAATATTTACATATTTATGGCGTCAATCTCTGGCCCCTCCCTGACCTCGACACAGCTCGGAGTGAGGTGTCACTCTCTGGTCAAATAAAGCAAAGGTAAGTATGTAACCCTTACCACTATTAACAACAACTCTGGTGATGGCTTCACTCTCTGGCCCCTCCCCTGACCTGGACACAGCTCGGAGTGTCACCCTGTACTTCACTCCTGCTGACAGACCCTGGATGACCTGACTTTTCTTTGTGGTGGACACATTGACCTGCACCGACGGACCTGAAGACATTAGAAACCATGTCCATATAGTAAATATAACACACATATGAACAGTTATGAGATAGCCCTGTAGAAGGCATGGAAATCACGTCAATTAATTAAATCCGCTTTAAACAGAGCTGTTTAATATGGAAAGAAAGCCCCGACGGCATAGACGTAAGCCTGTACATTAAGACCTGGGCCCACTTGCACAAAGCGATCTTAGCAACTTAACACTATCTTAGCACTCTAACAACTACTTAAGTTAGTCGTAACGCTAAGATCGCTTTGTGCAAGTGGGCTCGGTGTTCTTTACCAGAGCCTTCAACCAGACTGATCGCGGTATAATGAGGCATCATGCAGTGAGGCGTGCACGGGCTCCTTGAAACAGTAAATATATTATGGTTGTTGGCGGTATAGTGAGACATGGTGATGCACGGTTTAATATGACGGGCACCTACCTGCACATCCACCATGGTTGTTGGCGGTATAGTTAGACAGGGTGATGTAGGGTTAAGCTTGAAACGGGCACCTACCTGCACATCCGCCATGGTTGTTGGCGGTATAGTTAGACAGGGTGATGTAGGGTTTAGCTTGAAACGGGCACCTACCTGCACATCCACCATGGTTGTTGGCGGTAGAGTTAGACATGGTGATGTAGGGTTTAGCTTGAAACGGGCACCTACCTGCACATCCACCATGGTTGTTGGCGGTATAGTTAGACAGGGTGATGTAGGGTTTAGCTTGAAACGGGCACCTACCTGCACATCCACCATGGTTGTTGGCGGTATAGTTAGACATGGTGATGTAGGGTTTAACTTGAAACGGGCACCTACCTGCACATCCACCATGGTTGTTGGCGGTATAGTTAGACAGGGTGATGTAGGGTTTAGCTTGAAACGGGCTCCTACCTGCACATCCGCCATGGTTGTTGGCGGTATAGTTAGACAGGGTGATGTAGGGTTTAGCTTGAAACGGGCACCTACCTGCACATCCACCATGGTTGTTGGCGGTATAGTTAGACATGGTGATGTAGGGTTTAACTTGAAACGGGCACCTACCTGCACATCTGTCATTGTTGTTGGCGGTATAGTGAGACATGGCGATGCACAGTTTAGCTTGAAACGGGCACCTACCTGCACATCTGCCATGGTTGTTGGCAGTATAGTGAGACATGGTGACGCACGGTTTAACTTGAAACGGGCACCTACCTGCACATCCGCCATGGTTGTTGGCGATACAGTGAGACACCACATAATAGCTGACATAGATGGGAGTCTCGGCACAGACAAACTTGGTCCACTCCACGCTCAAGGCGTTGTCCGGCTGGTGGCTGGAGAAGACGACTCCACGTGGCGATGGTGGTACTTTGAACAGAGGGTATTTCGGGTCATTATATCATTATTGTTAGCTGAACAAAATAGGGAGTGAGTGAGTATGGTTTTACGCCGCCTTTAGCAATATTCCAGCAATATCACGGCGGGGGACACCATAAATGGGCTTCACACATTGTACCCAAGTGGGAAATCGAACCTGGGTCTTCGGCGTGACGAGCGAACGCTTTAATCTCAAAGCTACCCCACCTCTGTCCTGAACGAAATAGATGGTATTGTTTAGAGTGACTCCACTATCACAATATATTGTCTATGTGGTGTAGACGTCGGGATCATCCATAAGATCATCTTCCCGAGGCAAGTGAGTTCACTGACTATAAAAGTCCAGTTTCCACCCTTGCCGAACTAGGCTTGTATTATGGAGTTACAACTTGGCTGGACTAACGAGTCTATGCATAGTCCAATCAAAATCGCGCATCGAAATCGAAATCCGGTTCGTAAACTGTCATGTAGATTTCGGTCGATTGCAGGATTTGCAAAGCATGTCCACTGCCAACTCGTTGTCAACAGATATTTTCAAAATCTTTTCATGTTGTTAATCAAGGTGCTTACGTGATTTGATGCATTTCGCGATGTAAGACCCGTTTTATAACAATATAGATCTTGATTATCGAGCAGATCGTCCTGACGTGGCGCCGCCATTTTGTTTGAAGCAAATGCAAGTGATACGAGAGGTGGAATTTGATTGGTCCATAGGAGAGGCTTAGAAGGGACATAAGTGGTAATAGCCACTGGTGGCGCTACGATCGGGCCAAGGAATTCCAGCCTAGTTCGGCAAGGGTGGAAACTGGACTTTTAAAGTGAGTTAACTCTCTTGCCTCGAGAAGATGCCATAAGATAGTCTCTGTAACAAAAAACCCAGGCTTCCCCATCCCCAACACACGGAATTAAACGGGTTGTAGTCTTACAGGTATTTATATGTGAGCCCTTCCGTGATGTGTTCAAATGTGTGCATTTGCTTAAGGAATCTGTAGATTTTCAAATTAGTTAAATCAATTTACTGGATCACATAACATATTTCCTTATATCATAACATATATGACTTTAACATGTGCGTTTTGGAAACTACCCGTTTTCTAACGGGTCTAGATAGCGCTCATATTGTTCCAAAATATATAATTTATTTTATGCATATCGGGTTATCATTTACACTATATTTATTGTCAGCCACGTATGTCATTTTACAAGACAGCTGGTTTGTTGTCCAGACATATCTTATTTCCTCAATTGTCATTGAACTTGTGTCATTCCAGTCCCAAATGTATTTTGTAGATGTTAAGAAAACAGTCTGTTAGTTTCTGGCACATGGTTTCCAATTTCCAGATATATTTGTACGTGACACATATGAAAACCAGTATGTCACGTCCTGCCTACTCCAAGTGTTATGGACAATGACACTAGTGACATGATTATTGACCCAATAACGAATCTAATCTTGGCGAACTTGGGATTCGAACCCGTGGATCCTAGCTCGGTAAAGGGAAACAACTCCAACAAAACGTTGAGGTGCCTAAGATCACTGATCATCCCTTGGTCAATTGTACATACAAAGACGATATGTAACTCGAGTTCAGCCATGAAACATAGGTATCAAATAGCAATAACCACCTCTGATTAACACCCAACATTAATTTGTATGGTATTCAGGATTATACTTACTACCCGTCCTCTGGTGCACACAGAGACACCACTGGATGCCACTGCTTACATTCTGACTGGCGATCTCCCTCAGCGCTGACACGCCTATCAGCTGGTTGTCAAGGTTACCCGGCATCACCAATTCATCCTCCATTACATCAGGTGCAAAGTGGCGCCACTGTATGGCTTCCTGGAAATAAGGAATGTCAAATCCATTCCATTTCAAATTATATCTGAGATTTCGTCAAATCATCATAGTCAATTTACACTGTTCGAACGCCACACAGAGAAAAAGGGTAAAAACTCAGATCAATGTAACGGGATCGGGTGCTGAGGCTCGTTCCCTTTGTTGATGCATGTCATCGTATCCAAATTGCGTGGATCGATGCTCATGGTGTCAATCACTGGATTGTCTGGTCCAGACTCGATTATTTACAGACCGCCGTCGTACAGCTGGAATACTGCTGAGAGCGGCGTTAAACAACAAACAAACAAACAAACATTTGTATTAAGGACCGACCATTCGAAATTCTTGGGTGGGGGCATGAGGAAACTGCTTTTTTTCACAAAAACTTATTGCAGCAAAATATTTTTTAGCCAACATTTTCATTTTTTTTCAAGAGTCTGAAGCATAATTTCTGCGCCCTCCCCCCCCCCCCCCCCCCCCCCCCCCCCAACACACACACCCCACCCCTCCCGTCCGAATGTCAAATGGTTCGTCCCTTAGTCTTGTCCTATACCACAACATTAACTGTCTTACTTCACATTTCGAGGTGATCTTGGACCCATTGCAGTAGTACAGGGTGTAGCCTGTGACCCTTCCCTGGTGGGGGTCCTGTGCCCCTGGCGGGACCCCCCAGGTGATGTACAGGGTGGAGCTGTCTGCCTCCACCACGATGTCTGAGGGGTAGGGCACTTCTACAATAGAAAACACCATTTCGTTATCAGTATTATAAGGCTGAAATTGAAGGATGGACTTATCACTAAGTCATGGACCTAGCAATATTACGTGACTCTTATACACTAACAGGTAACTACTATATGATTAATAGAGTATTTATACGATATCTGAATGTTGATACACGAATTCGAACACTATATTCTTTAAATCAGTAGGATACACAATACGCTCTTCACTATCTCTTTATCATCCTTACTATATAATTATCTATAGCGAGGAAGTAGTATGCTCTTATTATAATCCGCCTCGAGAGTGAGTGAGTGAGTGAGTGAGTGAGTTGTGTTTAAAGCCGCTTTTAACAGTATTCCAGGTATATCACGGCGTGTCAGCTTAATGTGAGAGGAAAGCCCGAAGTGATGCAGGTCTCAGACGTTTACCACTTCGGTGAAACCCACGAGCACGGGTATGGTGCTGACAAACCTAGAATCGTAATCGGGTCGAACCGGGATTCGAACCCACAATCACAGCAAATCGGGGCGCCTTAGACGACCCCCCCCCCCCACCCCCCACCCCCCCACCCCCACCCCCACCCCCCCCACCCCCACCCCCACACACGAGAGAGCTTAACATGGCGTCAACAATGCCACCGAGTGACGTCCTCTGGAACACCCCCACAGCTCCGCTGTCTCTGTTACAGTCAACAGTTACACAGTTGCATTCTTATTAACTTATTTATATTTGTCTTTGAGATATTGCTTTTTCAGCCAGCACTTCATTTTTTTCTCTGAAAGGTGACACAGCGATTTTATGTGGACCCACAACACAATATTTTCACAGATATCTATGACACTGGGAAGCCTTCTGTCACTATGAATGTAATTTGTAAAGCGTTATTGTCAGATTGAGCTGTGTGTAAATCTCAAATGGTGATGCATTGTCTGGGTAGCGGAAATGATGAAGTAGTGCCTGGTGGAGGCAAAGCTACATTTCATCTTCTGAAGGAGAGTGCGTGGAAAGATTTGCAGCGCTCTGATCAAAGGTAATCTGGTAATTCAGAGGTATACACTGGTGAGGTCTGTTACAGCCCATTGTATTCACCCTGATAGTTGGGAATCAAAACTCATTGACAACCAATGCTTGAGAGCTTACGTTTGTAAGGTGGGATCACAATAGGCTTTGACTCTCCTGACATGCCGACCTGTGTTCCTGCTCTCAAAGTAATGCTATACTCCCGGTCTTTCCTGACAATCAGGTCATAGGACGTTGCTGATCCTGCCACCTCCATCATCTCGCTTGTTCCGTGCCGCGTGTCTTCCTTCTTTATTCTGTATAGAGTTATCTCCCCATTGGACTCTTTCAGAGGTACTGGCTTTGGACAATAACAGAAACTGGTTAGACGAGGTAAAAGAAAAATAGTTTACTGAGCCTTGTTCAGAGGGCAGGCAGTTCACATATCTAATGTCATTGATACACTGAATCTGAAGTTAAAGGTCTTAGCTAAATTCGCTTGTTTTGATTTTGCCAATTTGAGCAGGAATTCCGATTCTTATGTAAAAAGAAACAAGAGTTTGCCACTAACGTAGCTATATCACCCGCCCCTATTGCAGAATTTATGACATAAGTAAATATAAACAAACCCTAACCTTTTTTAACCGAGGTGAAACTTGTCATGGAAATTGTAAAAAAAGAAGAGTTTGGAACCTAAGTCCATCTTGTTGCCATGGAAACGTAAAAATACAATTTTCTAAAATTTCTAAATAGCAAAAGGCACAAGTTCAGCATGTACCTGAGAGGCCTGCAAAGTTTGATGAAAAGATATTGAACGGTTTATGAGTTATGCTCCGGAAACGAACCCTACCCTCACAGAACCTAGGTCCGTCTTGTTGCAATGGAAACGTAAAAAATAAACATTTCTAAAATGTCTAAATAGCAAAAGGCACCAGTGCAGCATGTACTTGACAGACCTGCAAAGTTTCATGAAAAAATATTGAACGGTTTCTGAGTTATGCTCCGGAAACGAAACGTGACGGACGGACGGAGCCCGTTTCTATATCCTCCACCAACTTTGTTGGGTGGGGGATAACAGGCAAGGGGGAAGCACATTGGGGACCATTGGGATGCCGACTTTTTGCCCAAATGTCCTTTCCTCAAATTTCACTTATTGCTTCCTTAGTCAACTTCTGATGACGTTTGCTTTCAAATTGTCATGAACATGAACATAGTGATGTAACTATATTTATATTCACTACCTTTAGTGCCAAATGACCCATGGGGCATGGAATAAATTTCCCCATATGTTTCTCGTCTGGGGTAGTGGTTATAGATTAAATGTTCGGACAGAGATTCTGAGATTACAAAAAAAAAACCCGGGCAAATCCTTTGAGCTTTTGAAAATCCAAATGATATTAATTCCTCTTGTCTTAAACTATTTCTGAGAACATAAAAGAAAGCCGTTCCTTGATTGTGATAAGGATTAAGGTTAATCTTTGAGACGGGCATTTGATGGTACATTTGCTGTACGCTGCAATGTATCTCTTTTCGTATGGATTTTTATGGAGGTTTGGATTCAAGTACATAAGAGGAATGGGCATCTCGTGATGTTGTAGTCAAGTCAAAAGTTGATAGCACTGATGCATGGTTTTGACATATTCATTCCTCAGTTGGCATAACGGATTTATTTGTGGCATTATTTTCCTTGTCACTTACACCAAGTTCAATTAATGTAGTGATGCTTACATATAATGGTCACGTTGTTTTAGACCTTGTCAGTGGGAACGACTACAAATGTCTCATGCTGAACGGCTATACTTGAGATGGCAGCTGACTGATAACGAAAACGTTTTTTTCCAAATCTGTGTCCTCTTTTTCAGTTTGTGCATTCGACAAATGACAACACCAAACATTGAGTTAACCGACTCCTGACCAGGTTTCTCTTCCATGCCGGGCCATTCTGGGCCATTCCGGGCCATATTTAAATAACAGAAGAAGGTCGCTGTTTCATCCTGTGGTTAAGTGACCAACAGGTTAATAGCAGTTGCTATTTATGAGTCTTGGCAACCATAAGTAGCAGATTTGTGATGCATGATCTGCCAAGTCTGCAACAGTTCCTACAATTGAACAACTAAACAGACCTACCAGTAGACAGTCACATTATGATATATAGATATACGCACCTGAAAGAGTCCCATTATAATACACATTGTCAGTAGATAGTCCCGTAACGATACGCACCAGCCAGTAGATAGTCCCATTACAATACACATTGTCAGTAGATAGTCCCGTAACGATACGCACCTGCCAGTAGATAGTCCCATTACAATACACATTGTTAGTAGATAGTCCCGTAACGATACGCACCAGCCAGTAGATAGTCCCATTTCAATACACATTGTTAGTAGATAGTCCCGTAACGATACGCACCTGCCAGTAGATAGTCCCATTACAATACACATTGTCAGTAGATAGTCCCGTAACGATACGCACCAGCCAGTAGATAGTCCCATTTCAATACACATTGTTAGTAGATAGTCCCGTAACGATACGCACCTGCCAGTAGATAGTCCCATTACAATACACATTGTCAGTAGATAGTCCCGTAACACTACGCACCTGCCAGTAGATTGTCCCATTACATTACGCACCTGCCAGTAGATAGTCCCATTACAATACGCACCTGCCAGTAGATAGTCCCATTACAATACGCACCTGCCAGTAGAAAGTCCCGTAACAATACGCACCTGCCAGTAGATAGTCCCATTACAATACGCACCTTCCAGTAGATAGTCACACCGCAGGTATCTAACTGGTTACAGTCATTGTAAACAAAGCTCCCACGCTGCACACCCGGAACGCCACTCGGTACTGCAACACGGGCCATGTTCATAAGAGTGAGTGAGTGAGTGAGTGAGTTGGGTTTAACGCCGTTTTTAACCGTATTCCGGTCATATCGCGGCGTGTCAGCTTAATGTGGGAGGAAAGCCCCAAGTGATGCAGGTCTCAGACGTTTACCACTTTGGTGAAACCCACGAGCACGGGTATGATGCTGACAAACCTAGAAACAAAATCGGGGCGAATCGGGATTCGAACCCACAATCATAGGTTTCTGGCGAGCCAAAGGGACGCAACTCTGCCTTAGACTGGGCCACCCGTGCCCCCATGTTCATAAGAGCGGAATACAGCTTTACCTTGTCGACCTTCATTTAACACGTACCTAATGGCAGCCGGTGTTGGGAACATAAGCATGTTGACAAGGTGTAGATGTCAAAAAGATCACACAATCGTCATATGGAGATATATTACACCAAAGGCCTGGGCCAAAGTAATCAATGAACGAGCATTGCAACAATTTGTGATGCTCACCTTCCCTCAAACTATCCTTAGGGGGCACGGGTGGCTCAGGGTTCTAAGGCGCCGCGATTCGCTGCGCAGAGTTGCGTCCCTTGGGAACTCCAGAAACCTATGATTGTGGGTTCGAATCCCGGTTCGCCCCGATTATGTTTCTAGTTTTGTCAGCATCATACCCGTACTCGTGGGTTTCACCGAAGTGGTAAACGTTTGAGACCTGCATCACTTCAGGCTTTCCTCCCACATTAAGCTGACACGCCGTGATATAACTGTAATACTGTTAAAAGCGGCGTTGAACCCAACTCACTCACTCACTCACTCAAACTATCCTTTAACCATTCATTCACAATTGCAATAAAAGCGCAAACCCTTCTCTGCCCAAATCAGAGTCGATTCTACTATATCATAAGTAAATTCATCATAAGTGATTCTTAAACATTAACCTGAAAATACAATTCCTTTTTAAAAGTACCAGTTCGTTACGATATTGCTGAAATACTGCCGATGTGTCGTTAAATTATAAGTTACTCAGTCACTAGAAGTACCAATAAAAAGTAAACTTTTGAACTCATACCATCTTCCAGTGTGTCCACGTTTAGGGTGGTCCAGTCACTGTAAAAACCTTCAGTTTTGTTAGATTTATATCTCAGTGGGATGCACGACACTCGCAATTTGTATGTCCTGGCCGGATGAAGGTCACACAGAGTTACCTCCCTTTCACTTGTGTTAAACTGAAAACATAACAGAGACTCTCTTGCACGAATTACATTATACCATAATTTGTTTCGTATGGTATACGTATTAACCACACTTCCTATCTCTATCAAATTTGGAGTAGTAAATTCCAGGTGAAGCAAACAAGTGTTTCTGTGGGACCTCTACTGACGGATATCGATGTCCGTGTTATGGCTGACGTGTAACGCCGGAGTCAACGCAGGTGAAATTGGGTTTAACGTCGCGTCCAAGATTATTGCACTTATATAGCGACGTGCATGCACGTGTATGTGTGTGGCTGCTTGTACTAGTCCGGACTGATGCCGATTTATAGTGCTAGCACACTGAGATACCATGCCGCAGTTTAACATGAATACCTCACTCAGAAACAGTATACTGACTCCTAGCCGACCAGTCCTTATTTTAGCCCCTTAATGCCGAGCGCCAGACAGGGTAACAACAAGTACCATCTTTTAACGTCTTTTGGTATGACGCGGCCGGGGATCGAACCCCGGACCTTCCGCTCTCCGGGCGGACGCTCTACCTCTAGACCACGGAGGCGGAGTATGAACCAGCATGTCAGTGATGTTACGCCGTCTGGGTACGATGTCATGTTATCATCCCAATCATGGAGCCTGACCCCCTGGTACTTTTAGTCACCTCTTACGGTGTCCACCGCCGTTATATTGCTGGAATATTGCTAAAAGCGGCGTAAAATCAAACTCACTCAGTCAGTCAGTCACCTCTCACGACAAGCGTAGGTTGCTTGGGATCAGTTCTAACACTGAATCACCACACTATATCCCTATGAAATGTGGGGTAGTGTATTACAGGTGGGTCAGTAGGTTTACCTTTAAGACAGAACCCTGTTCCTGCAGGACGTGCACTGTGTACTTCATGAACCTACTGGAGCTAATGGATATCCCTGTCAAATGTGGGGTAGTGTGTTACAGGTAAGTCAGCAGGTTTACCTTTAAGACAGAACCCTGTTCCTGCAGGACGTGCACTGTGTACTTCATGACCCTACTGGAGCTAATGGATATCCCTGTCAAATGTGGAGTAGTGTATTACAGGTGGGTCACCAGGTTTACTTTTAAGACAGAACCCCGTTCCTGCAGGACGTGCACTATGTACTTCATGACCCTACTGGAGCTAATGGATATCCCTGTCAAATGTGGAGTAGTGTATTACAGGTGGGTCAGCAGCTTTACCTTTAAGACAGAGCTCTGTTCCTGCAGGACGTGCACTGTGTACTTCATGACCCTACTGGAGCTAATGGATATCCCTGTCAAATGTGGAGTAGTGTATTACAGGTGTGACAGCAGGTTTACTTTTAAGACAGAACCCCGTTCCTGCAGGACGTGCACTGTGTACGTCATGACCCTACTGGAGCTAATGGATATCCCTGTCAAATGTGGAGTAGTGTATTACAGGTGGGTCAGCAGGTTTACCTTTAGACAGAGCTCTGTTCCTGCAGGACGTGCACTGTGTACTTCATGACCCTACTGGAGCTAATGGATATCCCTGTCAAATGTGGAGTATTGTATTACAGGTGTGACAGCAGGTTTACCTTTGAGACAGTACCCCGTTCACTCTGCACTGTGTACATCATAACCCTACTAGAGCTAATGGATATCCCTGTCAAATGTAGGGTAGTGTATTACAGGTGTGACAGCAGGTTTACGTTTAAGACAGAACCCCGTTCCTGCAGGACGTGCACTGTGTACTTCATGACCCTACTGGAGCTAATGGATATCCCTGTCGAATGTGGAGTAGTGTATTACAGGTGGGTCAGCAGGTTTACCTTTAAGATAGAGTCCTGTTCCTGCCGGGCGCGCACTGTGTACATCATGACCCTACTGGAGCTAATGGACATCACCCTGTCGAATGTGGAGTAGTGCATTACAGGTGGGTCAGCAGGTTTACCTTTAAGATAGAGTCCTGTTCCTGCAGGACGTGCACTGTGTACGTCATGACCCTACTGGAGCTAATGGATATCCCTGTCAAATGTGGAGTAGTGTGTTACAGGTGGGTCAGCAGGTTTACCTTTAAGATAGAGTCCTGTTCCTGCAGGACGTGCACTGTGTACTTCATGACCCTACTGGAGCTAATGGATATCCCTGTCAAATGTTGAGTAGTGTGTTACAGGTTCAGCAGGTTTACCTTTAAGATGTAGTCCTGTTCCTGCAGGACGTGCACTGTGTACTTCATGAACCTACTGGAGCTAATGGATATCCCTGTCGAATGTGGAGTAGTGTGTTACAGGTAAGTCAGGAGGTTTACCTTTAAGATAGAGTCCTGTTCCTGCAGGGCGCGCACTGTGTACATCATGACCCTACTGGAGCTAATGGATATCCCTGTCGAATGTGGAGTAGTGTATTACAGGTGGGTCAGCAGGTTTACCTTTAAGATGTAGTCCTGTTCCTGCAGGACGTGCACTGTGTACATAATATTCCTTTCGTACTCTGTATGGTTCCACTCGAGATACAAACACCTGCTAGTCCTGTTCGCTACAGTCAATGAATGCACAGGAGCTGGTTCCACTGTAAACATAGAGCTTTAGTAAATGTTTGCCTCTGTAAGGGGTTTATTTATGTTTTTATTTCTTGTGAATACACAATTCTGAAGATGTCTTTCTTCAGGGAGAGAATATAGAAAGGGGTAGTTTTTAACCCCAACACATGTAATATGTGACAGAACGGTAATATTTTCCAGTAAGGATTTTCGTATGTTTAAATAAAAAATGGGACAAATACATTTGCTTCTTCACAGTTGTTGTACTTTCAACATGCGTGACCTTTCTAACAATATTTCATACAACTCTTGCCCAGAAGTTGTTTGATCAAGGTAACAACATTCAATGCCTCAGTAAAGCTTTCAAAAGTTGGAGACAAATTTTACAATTGGGAGACAATTCCTTATTTCGACTTGTACCATACGTCCCCGTGTTTATTCAGGTGAACAATTGACTTGCCTTTGCTTGTGTTTGTAACGGGTGCCAGTGTTGGGGCAAGATACGATCACCTTTTCACGAACTTTTTGCCATCCCTATTTGATGGGGATTCATATACACATGATCATGATAAAGTCAGTCCTACAATCGACTCTGTTTTTGCCAGAGAATTCTTATGAATATGGAAAGTGTTTTACCACTGAACAAGTACTGAAATGTAAAGTCATACTCATTATATAAACATTTATCTCACCTAGTGTCAGTCCTGTCACAGCCACCCAGTCAGATGTAGCAGCTGTTCCATTGCTAGCCTTGACACACCTGACAGTGACAAGCATCTGGTACCGAACTGAAACCTTGAAAGAATTTCGGCCATCGTTTTCTTTCCAGCTGCAGGAAGTCTTGCCCTGGTGGGGACAGGCGCTCGGCCGAAAACGACTACGAAAAGAAGGGATCCATTAATGGAAAACTGGTTTCTGTGGGTCAATTGGCGAAAGCTTGGAGCGATATTTGGGTTGATACATGGTGTGGTTCAAGGATGGATATATGATGTGGTTTAAGGGTGCTGTTCAAGGATGGATATATGCTGTTGTTCCAGGATGGATATATAATGTGGTTTAAGGGTTGACATATGATTGTGGTTTAAGTGTGGATATAGGGTCTTGTTCACGGATGGATATATGGCGTGATTTAAGGGTGGGTATATGGTGTGGTTTAAGTGTGGATATATGGTGTGGTTTAAGTGTGGTTATATGGTGTGGTTTAAGTGTAGATATATGGTGCGGTTTAAGTGTGGATATATGGTGTGGTTTACGTGTGGATATATGGCGTGGTTTAAGTGTAGATATATGGTGTGGTTTAAGTGTGGATATATGTTGTGGTTTAAGTGTAGATATATGGCGTGATTTAAGGGTGGGTATATGGTGTGGTTTAAGTGTAGATATATGGTGTGGTTTAAGTGTGGATATATGGTGTGGTTCAAGGGTGGATATAAGTTGTGTTTTAAGGGAGGATATACAGCGTGGTTTACACATTAATGCATGGTGTGATTTATGGATGGATATATGGTGTGGTTCAAGGGTGGATGTTTGGTTCAAGGGTGGATATAGTGTGTAGTTTAAGGTTGGATATATGGTGTGGTTTAAGGGTGGTTATGTCGTGACGAGCAATTCTTTCTTGTCTCCACTATTCAGCATACCAATGGTTCGTTAGACGTGGCATTTTAATTGACTGGAGCTCTACAAAGGCATGGTGTCCTTTCGGCAGATAATCGATGTTATGACGTGGACGTTTTATATTAAATTTTATAGGGCTTGAATACACGTAAAGCACGTGCAGAATGTTTCCTAACCACTGTTGTCATTTCCTTGAACATTTTCCCAAACAAACAACCATCACAGACATGCATGTTATATTACTTACAAGTGGCTCACTGTTTGCGTTCAAACACAGGCAGGGGCGGTCGGGTAGCCTAGTGGTTAAAGCGTTCGCTCGTCACGCCGAAGACCCGGGTTCGATTCCCGACATGGGTACAATGTGTGAAGCCCATTTCTGGTGTCCCCCGCCGTGATATTGCTGGAATATTGCTAAAAGCGGCGTAAAACCATATTCACTCACACACTCACTCACTCAAACACAGGCAGCACTCTATGTAAATCGCATTATGCTTCATGGGAAATAGTCTGCTTCGCTCCCGTCACTTAAGAGAATAACCAGTCTCGGTTATCCGCCGAAACGGATCCCATTGGGCGTAAAGGGCAAACTAGTGGTGAGAACGATATGAATGGAATCGCTGGTAACACCAGGTGTTCGCGTAAGGGTAAGCCATTCGTCACAACTCGCCCCTTTCCGTAACCCGCAAGAAGACTGGTCCCCCTATCGATGACTGTTTGTGCGAAAATACGACAAACCAATCAGAATGGGCGTATGATTTCGAGTTCTTTGTCAAATAATCCCTCATAAATAGTTTTAGATTTTACATGTGTCTTGCATCTTAAAATATACCCGAGACACACTTAAATGTGTTCAATCATACTGTATAATTCCGCACGTCCCGATTTGCTTTAAATTGCATCTGAAATATATATAATATATGGGGAAATATATTTGAACCATTACGCAACGAGTTGACAATTGTTTTAGGTATGCCCGTTTGCGCTAAGACGGAACCCAGTCGCAAAAATGTTCATGAGAAGGGCACGAGTCGCTATCCGGCTTGTCCCGGAATAACACGAGTTAGTCACGAATGAAGGGTAAGCCTGACCTGCCCTACCGGTAACACCCGACACTCACACAATTTGCATAAAACGCTTGACGCCATCCAAGCAGCAGGAAGAGAAATTTAAAAAATCGGACAACTGTTTGTTCTTATACCGAGGCAGATTGGAAGATATTTTTTATTCATTTTGCATCGGGGATTAAGCCAGACCCAACGACACAACTGTTTTTTTCCAGATGAATCCGGTCCCCAATTTCACAAAAATGATCAGGAAGTCACCATTTGATATATTTCGAATTACAGTAAACTACGTTTATAACGAACACGCTTATAACGAACTGACGGATATAACGAACATACTTTTTTGTCCCGACTATTTGCTGTAGTTATGCTGTATATATGCTTATAACGAACTACGGTTATAACGAACTAAAATTAGTGGTCCCGTTGAGTTCGTTATAACCGTAGTTAACTGTATGTGTATTTGTTGTAACTTTCCAGATCCATTTAGGACGGTTATAGTTTTGTTTCTACACACAAAAAAACATTAATGCTGATCGAATGAAGATTTTATTTTGAGTTTTTTTAATGGAGATTGATAAATTGTTGGTAGAGAGATCATTACTTAATACTTTTAATAATTTTAACTTCAATGTTCAAAGTATCCAGTTTTGTACTAAAGGTCCCAGTTATTGTATTGTATAGTGTATTGTTCGTGATATTGTCGACCATGCATAAGAAACGCTACATAATTATTACCCTATTATCCAAATCAGTTCGGATTTCACCATGTCCTTGTGTATAAAGTCCACTCCCAGGTCCCACGTGCAGGTCATGTTCCTCCAGTCAAACACACGGCAGTCGATCTTCTCAACCTTCTTGGGACGATCTGGGACAAATAGGAATGAAGATCTTATTTTTCTCAAGCAATGTTTTCTCAAAATTATTAAAAGCTTATCTTGATTTTATAGCAGAAATAAAACCTGTTTCTCTTGGTGATGGTGATTCAGAATCAACTTTAATCGGTTCATGTTTGAAGACAATCTCTGATATATATAATCTGGTATACACGTAAAATACTAAGGGCAGCGAAGTTTTCATATTTTTTTTCATGACAATGCTTCAAAGCAAAACGGTAGCAAAGTATTACCTGGGCCCACTTGCACAAAGCGATCTTAGCGCTATGACTATTGTAAGCCTATGTTAAAGTATGGGAGTAACGATCATCTTGGCGCTAAGATCGCTTTGTGCAAGTTGGTCCTGGTATTTACTGGGTATAGTGTTCATGCATGCGTTATGACATAGTGTCATTATGTATGTATAAGAATAAACGTTATATCCTGATATTAAAAATATCTACAGGTAACAGATACATGACAGGGAATTTTATATAACCAGATCAACGGTGATGAGCCTGAGACAGAAACTGAAAAGCTTTGTGAAATGGGGTTTAACGCCGCGTCCAAGATTATTGCACTTATATAGCGACGTGTATGCAAGTGTGTGTGGTGTGGTGTGGTGTGGTGTGGTGCGGTGCGGTGCGGTGCGGTGCGGTGCGGTGTGGTGTAGTGCGTGCGTGTGCTTTAGTCCGTTAGTCCGGACTGATTCCGATTTATTGTGTTAGCACATTGAGATACCATGCCACAGTTTAACATGAATACCCCACTCAGACACAGTATACTGACTCCGAGCCGACCAGTCCTTGTTTTAGCCCTTAATGCCGAGCACCAGACAGGGAATGTTACTGAGACAGACTTAAAATACTTTCTCACTCTGTAATTCTCAATGTGTAACCTGGGGCTATGGCCTATATTATTTCTGTGAATAAACTTCTACTAAGGATAATAGACACAAAAGTGAAACGGCAGTCTCCGAAACGAAAATATCAGTGTACAGTTACAGTGATGACAATATGTTCGAAGGTAAGCTTACACGTTCTAGGGGTCAAGGTCACTAAAGACGGCTTCCCATGCTTTGACACTCCAAGAAATGGGAAAGTTTTCTTACTGAGAAAACCGTAAATTACTTACAATCCACGCTGACGTTTTGACTACCTATGATGACACTGCTTCCATCCGTCTTGTTCAGTTTACAGACGTAGCCCCCCTGATGAATGCGTGACGTGATGGGGAAGTCGAGCTGGATGGCTCGGTCACCTAGAGGGGTGATGTATTGCATGGGAAGAACCTTCTCCACATCTTCAAAATCTTTAACGAAGAACAGTGATCCAGAAAAGTTGCCAGGGATACTGTCTGAGGTCACGGTACAGTTCAAGGTCAAGGTCTCATTGATAAATCTAAATGGATTACTGGGGAGCACTTCTGAAAAGATACAAAAACACCACATTGCAAACAGAAATGACAGAAAAAAACACAAAAGTACCTAAACAGAGGTCATTAAATTTTGAACTGAAAACTTCAACAACATACTGATTGATCCGACCGTTCGCTGGCACCAAATTTTATGATTCATTGGGATGTCGACAAGGAACATCATAAGAACCTAAACGGCACAGGGTGTGTTCTGTGTTCGGTCTTTCCAGTGATAAAACATTGATCGCAGCATACAATAAACCACACAAACATTTAAGCACTATTGATATGCCCTATTTAAAAAAAACACTCCATATGCAGCCTTGCTTGACAATGGTATAAGGATCTATACCGGAACGTCGCCTTTACAGTAAATGAAAAAGTTGTTATCCATAAATTGCCTCTACTCTGTCCATATGCTATACGTTACACATGTATGTGTACCACTTTTGTGATCACAGACTAGCCAACCTATTTTTCATGGCTACGATAATTCTTTTTGTTTAATGGCAATAAAGCTCAATATAACTGGCTGTCAACACACTGCCAAACTCTGGATTCAACTCTTTCTGTCTCAGATACGTAAATATACCACAAAGTTTACCCCGAAAGCAGACATATTCAACCTATTTGATTATAAATACTGTTTGTTTGATTGTTGTTTAAAGCCGCACTCAGCAGTATTCTAGGTATATGACGGCGGTCTGTAAATTATCTAGTCTGGACCAGACAATCCAGTGTTTGACATCATGAGTATCGATCCACGCAATTTGAAAATAATGACATGCATCATCAACCAAGAGAGCGAGCCTGACCGCCCGATCCCGTTAGTCACCTCTTACAAGCATAGTCGCCTTTTACGGCAAGCATGGGTTGCTGAAGACCTATTCTACCCCGGATCTTCACGGGTCACATTGACCTGGAAATAGTTCAACTCAGTTTAACTATGACACAGTTCCCGCTGTTGGGATGACCAGTAACTTCTAATTCTTTAAGACTTTTCAAACATATGTTATTTATGGAATTGATTGAGATAAAGACAGGTCGATCACCGTAAAAAAGTAATACAAATCATTCATCTGTAAATGTTCATGAATAATAGCTTCAAAGGGTCCATGGCTTAGAACTGTGTCTTCCTCAAGTTCAGCAATGGTAATACGTGCATGTGAAAGTATACGTTTTTCTCCATCATTGAATCTTAATTGATGGACATAGGGTCATCATCAAGGCTTGTTCTCCCAGCCTTAAACATAGCTGCCCAACGTTTAACAGTGGAACACACTTGTGACATGCGGCCATGAATTTCTTGGGGAGTACTTTTCTCTGGAGTCAAAACCTCGATGACTGCTCGGTACTCGTTCTTTTTCATTTCTGTGTCCATTTGGACCCCTATCACGTTCAACTGGCTGTCAGTAATATACAAACGGCCCCAACAAACCAAATACACTTGCAATGAACTACTCAAACAATGTAGTACATTGACTAGTCACTTTGTTATGGCCCATAGTTGAAAGTTAGACAGGCTTAGAACGTTTTGACCTGCCCTCGTATAGCTGGAATATTGCTGAGCATACCCCCATGCTGTGTGTCTTGCAAGGTGTGGGAGAGGGACAAGACAAGGAGGACAGCCCCGGATATCCCGCGTCGTCTTGTGAGGCCTGTCATGATGGTTGCATCCTACTCCAACTGCTGACCCCCTAGTGAAAGAAAAAGAGAACTTTTGTGAGGTATGTTCTTCACCAGAAGAATTAAATAAAAGAAACAAAACCCTTTTCATAATCAGAAGAACCATTCTGCTCCACAGGCGCTTATCGAAAAATTGGATTCGTGATATCAATAACTCACTTGGACCATGAAAAATAAAGGAAGGAAGGAAGGAAGGGAGGAAGGGAGGGAGGAATGAAGGACGGACGGACGGACGGACGGACGAACGAACGAACGAACGAACGAACACTCGAAAGAACGAACATACGAAAGAACGAACGACCTTAAGGTCATACCACAAAAAATAGGCTCCTCGTCAACAAAATTGGCTGTCAGGTCTAAAACGTGTTTAACCTAATGGATATATGTTGGTGTTTTATGTGAATTATTACTTATGACTTTCAATATATTTTGCCATTTAATAGATTAAACATAAGATCCCACTAATAAAATATTACTCCATACTCATAATGACACGGAACAGTTAATGTTAAAAGAAGAATTAAAGCTAAAGCACATTATATTTATTAATATCTAAAATCCAGCATAAGTTTAAGATATCACAAAAGAAATAACATTAACTCATCAATAAGAGTACAAGAAGTCATAAAATCAAGTATTGATGTAAAACAAGAATTACAAATGCACATACATACGTCATCAAATTAGGAGTTAAATCTTATATATATATATATATATATATATATATATATATATATATATATATATATATATATATATATTGCGGAAACGGGAAATTTACCATTTTTCCGTTTTATAAATTGTTTACAAGTAACAAGCAGCTGAGACTGGAAAAAGAACAAATGTTTATCATTTAACTTAAGCATTTATCCATGACATAAGCTTATGACATAAAAACATGTATGTCATACCCCAATGACATAAGTATGCAAATTAAATATGCAAATTAGATAACCGGAAGAGCGAGCGGTTTGATTTGAAACTATATATTATAAGTGAAGTTACACAAGAGATATAATCAGATTACACAGAATCGTTGTTGTTACCGTTATTAAAGTTTCAATTATTCTGCAAAAGTCTGTTCAAGTATTTTGTTTAAAATAATCCGAGGAACTTTTTTTCTCAGCGAATTGTTTATTTTGGTTTACATGGCTATGGAAAACATGTATCACTACGCACGATCTATACGTAAGATTTCGACAAGTTGCTGATGTTAATGTTTAATGCAATTATTCCTTAATTTGGAAGCAAAAATGTGAAAATGATAAATAGAATTCATCACGAGTGTTTTTTAATATGGGAAATATCAACCTCGTCCCGTTAATCGGTATTTGCCTCGCCAAAGGCTCGGCAAATACCGATTAACTAAGACTCGGTTGATATTTCCCATATTAAAAAAACACTCGTGATGAATCCTCTATTTATCCAATTGATGAAACACAAATTGAACCCTAGAATGTATTAACAGATTTCTCATTTCAATCGTAAATGTTACACTGTTACTTTACAATTACTGTGTATTTTAATTCAAATGTCTCCCTACAAAAATTATTGTTAAATTACTTGGTGTCGTCGCTGGAGTGTATAAATACATTATGACGTCACAGTTGTAATTTATGACGTCATCATAAGTATGACGTCATATTATATGTCATTGTCAGTTACACTGAAGAGCTGTCATGAGACAGCGAAAGTACTATGTCTGAAACTGATATAAAGAAGATGATGGACTAACGTGGACTTTATTATTTTATTATCTCTCTCTCTCTCTCTCTCTCTCTCTCTCTATATATATATATATATATATATATATAAATTATATATATATATATATATGTATTGGTCTATGTATCGGTTTGCTGTAAGATTGCCCTGGACAACCACTAACTGTGATCTACCCGTGTATGATATGGCTCCCCACACCATGATACTCCCTCCACCAAATCGGTCCACCTGTCGAACGCACTTCGGCGCAAAACGTTCATGTCGACGTCGGTATACACGTTATCTTCCATCCCGTCGTTGAAGAAGAAAACGCTGAACCAAACGCGTCGCCAGTTCCTGAGATCCCATGCCTGTACTCTGTTGCACCACCGGACACGTCGTTGACGGTGTAGACGTCGCAAGACAGGTCCAACTTTTGGTCGTCTCGCTCGAATTCCCACTTCCCTCAGACGATTTCTGATGGTTTGGTCGGAAATTCTTCGCATACCAGGCACTAGTCCTACAGTGTCCGTTGTTGTAGCAAATCGATTCCGAAGGTGATGCATCCGGATGTACCGATCCTGAGCAGTGGTGGTCACTCTTGGTCTTCCACTTCTGGGATGATCTTGATTCGAATTAGTGCGGGTATATCGATCCAATAGTCGAGATATGGTGCTTTGGTGAACGTTGAAGTGTCTTGCAACGGCAGACTGGGACTCCCCTGCTTCCAAACGTCCAATGGCGATATTTGGGTCAGCTGCAGTTAATCTTGGCATTTTTCGATCTCCGTTCACGTCGAAAATTCGTAAGGAACGGTTGCACGTGCATTGTGCTGAAAACTTTTTCTGAAAGCAATTTCCGTGCATCCTTTGCATTTTTGCTGATAAACGTTTACAAAAAAAACCATTTTGAGATGTGTTTGCGCGCAATGGACAACAAACATGACATGATTATCCGGAATCAAACATAAGAATTGTCTTTATGACGATTGATGGAAAACAAATCTAACACCTATGCGTTTCTTTTTTTGAAGAGTGTATATGTGTATGTAATAAGAATATTTGGGGATCAAATTTACATTTTGAGAATCGTCAAATATTTATTATCCATTTTATTATGTTCATGTATATAAAAAAAAATACAAGCCTACAACAAGTCTAAACTTATTCCTTGTTTGTTGTTGAACCCGTGAAGATCCAGGTTAGAATAGGTCTTCAGCAACCCATGCTTGCCGTAAAAGGTGACTATGCTTGTCGTATAAGACGACTAACGGGATCGGGTGGTCAGGCTCGTTGACTTGGTTGATGCATGTCATCGTATCACAATTACGTAGATCGATGCTCATGATGTCAATCACTGGCTTGTCTGATCCAGATTATGTACAGACCGCCGTCATATAGCTAGAATATTGCTGAGTGCGCTAAACAACAAACCAACCAACCAACCTTATTTGTTGACAATGGCTTTGCATGGATCAGTTCATAACGGTATAGGGACGGAGGTTTTACTATTGTGTGCCTTGAACCATGAAGTTGGTTTGGTAACACTGTAGGTAAGGTGCACTGTAGGCAATAAGAGAAGACAACCTTAGTTCAAGCAGGACTATGCAAGAAATGTTATGTATTAAACTGCCTGGTGGTTATCAGTCCTGCTTCCTCAGGTGAATACTGTAAATAGCTACCACATACATCTGTAGCATTATGAATACAGGTAAATATCTATTGCTACTATCATTTTTACCTAGTATTTGTGATGGCATTGATAGGGTCGTGCATTATCAATCAGTTGATGGAGGTAAGAATGGAAACAGTTGTAATCTGTATGACTCTGCATAGATTAATCATAACAGCCAATCCTAATATACTACAGTAAACTACGGTTATAACGAACTCAAAGGGACCACTAATTTTAGTTCGTAATAACCGTAGTTCGTTATAAGCATATATACAGCCTAAATACAACAAATGGTCGGGACTAAAAAATAGGTTCGTTATATCGGTTAGTTCGTTATAAGCGTGTTTGTTATAAACGTAGTTTACTGTACAGTAAACTACGGTTATAACGAACTCAACTTGACCTGTAATTTTAGTTCGTTATAACCGTAGTTCGTTATAAGCATATGTACAGCATTACTACAACAAATAGTCGGGACAAAGGTAAGTTCGTTATATCCGTCGGTTCGTTATAAGCGTGTTCGTTTTAAACGTAGTTTACTGTACATGAGTAACAGTGCTTCTTAAAGACATTAAAAACAGTTATCGTAATGAGCTGAAAACTTTACAGTCCTACGTATAACCCAGTCTCCTCAGCATTTTGCCCCGATAAGCTATCACTTGTATTTGTTGTAAAGTGTCAAAATAAATTCAGCCAACAGGCCTTAACATACGACCTTTCTTGACCCCATTCCTTGACTTTTCTCATTAGCGCTACGACCTTGCTTCCAGATGTGTCATTTGAAGAATTCTTTACTATTCTGTGTAGCCTGTGTTTTCAGCAAGTTGAATGAAAAGTTGAATGTATTTATTATTACATGGTTGATTAATTAATGAGTATAATGTTGAACTGATGGTTTATGTTGAATTGGAGTGATTTACAGTTACACTAAAATTTGCAACTATTCAATAATATTTTATACATTAGAAGAAGATTTATTGTACAAAAATACCCACAGGGAGCAGGGTGTATACTTCTACTTATAACGGAAAGTTGACATACACCATTGAATACAAATATTAAAAAGGCCTAGAGAGGAGATGCAAATTTTCTTTGCATGAACATTTTGTAATGTAAATGAAATAGGGGAGAACCTAAAGTGCGTCCTCCAGGCAAAGAGTAGGGTTTGTTCTTTCAATAAATATGTATTGAATAGCAAACATCAAATGAATTTAAAACAGAACGCACACAGCTGAGCATGAACTTCCGAGTACAGTAGAACATGGATAAAACGAACTACAAGGGACCAGAGAAATCAGTTCATTATATCCGTTGTTCGTTGTATATGTTTGTGTTTATATCCGCTATCTTGGATAAAACAAATGACAATACACGTATTTACAGCATTGATTTGTATTAGCAGTGATCACTTCATAGCATTCAACTGATAACATTTCATAAGATTCATTTAATAACATCAAATTCATAACATTTTCAGAACATTGTTATCAAATACATGTAAATATACTTAGCAAATTTACGATTTGCATGCGGGGAATCAGTGACTTTGCTCTGGCATGTATTTTCTGAAAGTTATTCAGCATCAAATAGTATTGTATGAAAACTATGCTAAACTAATTGTAAACAGATTCGGTTAACTATTTACATATACTTACTTATATACACATCGTTGTGAATTATGATTTTGGAAAAGAAAAAAATTATAAGGCACTTCATACAGTCAATGAAAGAATCCATTTGGATCATGGATTGATATGATGTGTCAATTATGTTTTGTTTGTTTGTTGTTTAACGCCGCACTCAGCAATATTCCAGCTATATGACGGTGGTCTGTGAATAATCAAGTCCGGATCAGACAATCCAGTGATTGACATCATGAGCATCGATCCACGCAATTGGGATGACATGCATCAACCAAGTCAGCGAGCCTGACCACCCGACCCCGTTAGTCGCCTTTTACGGCAAGCATGGGTTGCTGTACACCGGATCTTCCCGAGCCGTGAATAATGTAGTGCACATTGATGCACTATGACATACATGTGTCTGCCGTTTTCAATCATCGACAAAAATGGCATGTTCATGTACTGTTACAGCGTTAAGTGTTCATAAAATAAGTACATAAAATAATGGTAATTCACACGACTGTGTGGTGGTACAAAGTGTTCATGACAGTATCATCTGTATCACTTTCCACAACATAGTGAAAACATGTCCATGTACTGCCTGTTGTCTGGCCATAACATATGCTGATTTAAATGTCTGTACATTGCTGTGTACAAACACAAACTGATAGTATGATTTTGATGAACATGTTCTACTTTATACAAATTGGTCATGAGAAGATACATATCTATCCATATTGTAGATGTTACAAATACAAGGCACAAATATCTACAAAATACTGACTATTGAAATACACTGTGAGAATATGAGCATAAAATGTCTTTTCATTTTCACTATCCACAAGAAATTAACTGTCATGTCCTGATTGTGTGATAGAAACTGTTTGTGAAATGTGTTGAATTCTTCTTTGAAGGAAGCAGTACTAACAAAATGCTGAATTATGTTGTTCACATTGTCAACTTTGGTATGTATAACATCTTCCTCAAAATATTTATCAACATTGTCTGAAGTCTGATGATGTCAATTAAGGTACTGACTATATTTTCAAGGTTTCTTTCTGGGTGTGGATGTAAGTTGTCTCTTCCTCCTTTGTCCTTTCTGTGGTGTATCTTCTTGTTTTCTCTTGCCATCTTTAATTTTAGTTTGGATGTCTTGTACATTCAAATGGACCTCCGGTCCAAAGTCATATTCGACCTCTCCTGTTTTTGTTATTTTGAGGCATGAGGAAGCCATGAAATCCGGCAGATCAGCATCGTGGTATCCTGCTGTCTCCAGGTACTCTACCTGGAGTTGGATCAGGTCAGCTAGGCGATGGAGTGCACTGGTTGGTGGCATCCATGTTTCGGCATTTCTGAGCTCAAGCTGGGAGATAAAGCTGTCATCGGATTTCTTTTTCAGTTTCATGCTCACCGTTCTTACTTCTTCTACGGTAACAGAATTTGGAGATACATTTTTTGGACAGTAGAGATGTTTTACGAAATCTTCATAAATATCTTTGTCAATTGAGGGTTGTGTTCCTTTCAAAATCTGGAAAAGATTTTGCCTAAAGTGACTGCTGGAGAGGTATGTCTTCAAAATTTGGGTATGTGAGATACCTTTGAATTTGGGGATGAAGTCATTCCCTCCAATGCAGAGACCCAATGCCAGCTTCACTCCTATGTCTGGATCTTGGTATTTATCCTCAAAAAGTTGAATGATGGCTGTGATGTTGTAGATATCATGAAGCATATGTGGCTTCTGCAGAACCACAAAAACTTCATTTATAAAAGAGCCATTGTCATGACGAGGCCAGTGCTTGGATATGGCATAGAGATGAATGCAGACAGCATCAATGTCACCTGATGTAATCAAACTGACAACTCTTTCGCCTGCTTTGAGATCAGATCTGCTGGCTATTAGCCAGTCTACCTGTGACATTTCTGCTTCACCTTTACGTTGTTGAACATCCACCAGAGCTGTAATGGTTGGTTTTTGACTTTCTTTGTCAAATGTACAACGGATTGGCGTTGCATAATGTTTGCATGTGCAAGCTCCATCACACGTACAGGTGTGCATTTCAAGTTCACTGTCTATGTCAAGTGTAATGCCTGGTGGCAATAGCAGGTCTTTAGCGTTAGCTGCAACATACTTGCTAATGAGAGATTTCCCAAATGTTGTTCCAGTTATGACATCTCGTTGAAATCGCTGCTGTGTAATGGCATCATCAGCTGGTTTCAGATGGGTAATAGAAGATACACTGCAGGCCTTTTTTCTCTGTTGCCTTGTGCCTGCCTTAAACTGATCGGGAGTGAAGGAATACTTCTCTTCACACAGCACTATTCTCTCCAAATTTGGCATTTTTGACGGTAGGGGACGCAATATAGCATTTTGTACATAGTGCAGATATTGCTTTCCTGTGATAACTTTACTTTTAAATTTCACTCCAGCAAATTCAAGGGTAACTAACTTTACATTACTTGTCAACCATATTGGCAAGGGTCCTTTAACAGACTCAATGACACCATGCCTGTTTCCTGCCTGACAATCTTCAATGCATTTCATGAGAGCATTCTTCATAGAAGTTGATTTCTGGATCTTAGGTTTGCTGCAGTCTGGTTTCACTAGTGCTTGGCACATGTTCATTTCCGAGGAAAGGCAATCCGTTTGCTTAACTTCCCGTCTGATGGCCTTGGATCGTTTTTGTTCTTTCTCATCTCGTTCAGACTGTTGGACGTGTCTAGTGGCTTTGATTGTTCTCTTGATGGTAACACCTTTGGATCTCTTCACTCTGCTGAGCAGTGGTTTAGGACCTTCCACTGTCATAAGGCTTGGAACATCAGCAGAGGATAAACCAAACAGTTGGTCATGACAAATGAACTTTTGTATCAGATATTCGCCAATTGCTCTGGTGTCATCATCAAGAATTTCTCTGGACAGTAAAGACCTCTTTTCAGAATACATATTGAATGGAGTGGTACAGGCCTCCAAAGACAAAGAATTCTGGCGTAAAATGACTTCCACTACCCTGAAAATGTGCTCAGCATCTATGTTTGAAAATAACCACTGTACTCCGTCCTTTTCTTTGGTCTTCTCCTTGGTGGAATGGATATCATTGAATGCATCAATAAGCGACATCCTTCTTGAAGCAGATTCAAGAGATGAGCCCGATCTAAATCCCTTCAGTGCATCTTTGTGGTCCATCTCCCTCTTGGTATCACAAGCAAAATTTACCGTACTGTTCCCAATAGGTGTTGAGTACAGTGTCTCCTTTAGCTTCTGGTGGAAGATGCCTGCTGTATAGTGATGAGCCAGTAGCCTTGCACAATACGGAGCATACGAGGTAGCACCATTCAAGAAAGAAAACTTCAATGATGACTTTACAGTTCCCAATAGGAGACTGTATCCTTTGGAGCCCCCGAGCCGTTCTGAGACTGAAATAGCAACTACTTCATTGCAGTGTGTCATCATGTCATAATGGAGGGCAAAAGTAGCATTCATTTGCCTTCCTTTATCCATGAATTGCATCATTCGTTCATCCCATGTCTCAGAGGCAGTAGTTGACTTTCCTGTGATCAAGTGCCATGTGATTATCTTCGCATCATCATCACCCAAAGACTGTATAAATTTCAGTAAGAATGCCATTTGCAGTGCCTGAGCAATTCTTCTAACATGTCTTGTTGCTGTGTCGATGTGATCAGCTGTTAGTAGCTTTGACCATTCTGTGACATCTTGATCTCTCATAACCATGAGCAGCTCCACAAGGCCAGCATGTTTGTATGCACTAAACAAAGTATTCACCTTTGACTTTCTCAGATGTAAGAGGGGGAACTCTGGCAAAAACTTTGCATACTTTTTGTTTTCCTTAATCAAGGACAACAAATTCATACCAATTTTGTTGTCTGGTCCTAAAAGTATCCTGTCAAGGCAAACATCGTATCCAAGATTATCATCCAGCTCAGTCTTGATCAGAATATCATCCAAGATCTCCCTAAGCTTGTTTATGTCATCATCTCTGCCAGAAGCTGGAGGTGGATGTCTGGTAAGCAAAGGAGGGGGTGAATACTTCTGGAAGCCAAATGCAGTCATGATGTTTTCATCTCTTGGTGTGTCATCATCTAAAGTCAACTGATCTATTGAGGTTTCTAGCAGGGAGTCATCTAAACCTGTGGCAATCCCATCCATGGTTGTGTCTGCACTGTTGGCATCACCAGCTACTTCTTTTTCTAGGACATCAACAGCTGTCATTATATCAATAAGGTAGTCCTCTTCCTCACTATCAGACTGGCCTTCAATGCATTCTGGTAGGTCACATGGGGCAATCTAAAGGAGAAAAACATTTTTGAATTATGACCACACTTTTTGGGTGTTAGTTGCGTTTTTCATATATAATTGTTTTAACATACATACATACATACATACATACATACATACATACATACATACATACATACATACACGCACACTCACACACACACACACTCACATTCACACACACACACATTCACACACGCGCGCACACACAGATTCACACACGCGCACACACTCACACGCACGCACACTCACATGCACATACACTCACGCACACACACACACACTCACACACACTCGCACACGCACTCACACACACACTCACATGCATGCACACACACACTCACATGCACATACACTCGCACACTCACACTCACCCCCCCCCCCCCCCCCCCCCCACACACACACACACACACTCACATTCACACGCACTCACACACACACACACATTCTCGCACACACACACGCGCATACTCACACACACTCGCACACACACACACACACTCACACTCACACGCACCTGCAATGGAGATTCCACATCATACATGGTGACATCTGCAGCAACAGAATCACCAACATCTATTTGGTCCTGGGTCTGTACATCACAGCCTTCCTGAAGATCTTCATTTTTTTCAGGTGTCATTTCCTTGAAATATGTCCGTAGCCATGCTGTTTTCGTACACAAGCCATCTGAAACGTGTAACAATCTTCATTTAATTCTGTGGATGTAACATTATTAACTTTGAATAGAACTATGAAGGTAACTGTATATAGGCAAATGAATTTGGTTTTCTGCTCATCACAGAGTATAGGTTTTTCAAGTATTTATGTAAAATGGGAAAGACTTATTACAAGTACAAAAGTAACTATGCTTACCATCTAGTAGTCTCCACAATCGGGTACTTCCCCATCGGCAAATCTTGTGAAATATTCCAATACTGGTTGTTTCTTGTGTGGAAGGATTCAGAATGACATCAAAAGCTTCAGGTTTTGACAGTGATATTTGTCGTTTGCATTGGCATGCAAGTGTCCCGTCGCATATGTTTGCATCATGCCAAGATTCTGTTTCAACTGAATCCTTTGGCATGCCTTGCAGTGTTATTGGCAACATGCAGAGCTGTTTCGAACGATGTTCTCCTGGGCTTGGGTCACTGTGATACTTCAGGCGGACAAGATTGTCAAGCATCAGCACTATGTGGCATCCTCTCATGCTCACCATGCCCTTCACTTCACCTGCTAAGGTATTATATGTGAGAGGATGTTCCTTGATATAGGTTGCAAAGTACAAGGTGTCATCAATGGATTTGCTTGTTAAATTTCTTTCAGCAAGAGACAAAGATGTTGTTATTCCAGAAGCACTTGTTATTGAGAAGACATTGCTTATGCTATGGTAGTTCATTAGAAGCTCATCAGTTGTTGCCTGCTGCAGAACTCCGATAAAATTCTTGTTGTAAGTATTCAATAGCAGGTCATAAGCTGTATAGAGTCGTTCCAATTTCTTCTTCATGGTCTTTTGGGTGTTATTAGATTGCTGAATGGTATCTTTGTTGATGAATGTATCCAAGACGATTTGCACAACCAGTGGTACATCCAAAGTCCATTCCTTAAGGATTTCAAAGTTAGAGACAGAGAGTGGTTTCGGTAGATTTGCTGTGAAACAAGATCGACATTTTTCACGGGAATCGAGGGAAATCTCTGTAACTTCATTTTGTGAAAGAGCATTGAGCTGCAGAAAGTTTTCACTTTGAAGTTTCTTCATGCGAAAGTCATCATGAAGACTTAACCTTGCAATTTGGCCATTCTTTTGGTAATATGGTTCAAGTGATCCAAGTGGAAACAACACAATAAGATGACATTGTAAGCAGTGCTCTTGATTCAGTCTACTGGTAATGATCCTTTGTAGAAGTTCAGCATTTCTTTCCTCAATTGCTGGGTTACATTCCACAAACACCTCCACAAGATCTTGATGATTTTTGGTTGAAACACAATGGCAACTCACGCAGGTGACTGATAGTATTTCTCCAGGGAAAATGTTAGTTAGATCATTTAATATTTGATTTTCTACAATATGAGGGCGATGACGAAATGTTGCGTATATCTCAATGCCTTCTGCTTCAATGTGCGAACTATATCTGTCTAGTCGTCTTGTGATTGTGGATTTTGCAGTTTTCAGTATAGCACTGCTAAGATGTTTTGCACTGGCAACTGTTCCAAAATATTCCCATTTTTTGTCAGTGGTATTATCACGCTCATTCGCTACAATGTCATTTGCAAAGTGCAACTCAAACAAACAAATGTTAGACCACTCCTTCTCTGTGAAATGCTTCTTGTATAATATTTCCAAGTTCGGAACATCTGATTCAATGGCAGTGCAATCAATAAGGTCATTGATATCATGTGTAAATTGTGATGTTGCAATCTGTTTATATAAGTCAAATAATGTTCTTGAGTTTGTTTTCTGTTGGCCTCCAAATATACTGCTGTGAATGCTCTGTGTTATCTTTGAGCATATTCTAAAGTCATCACTGTGGTGACATATGTATTTTACAATTGCAACTGTATTGAGAAAAATTGCATTTCCGTCTGTCTTGATATAATTATTGCGATAGGAAGCAACTTCTCTTCGGATATTTTCTTTTTTTATCTTTATTCTGTCTTCTTCATGGTGTTCAGTCCTCAAAAATTTACAGAAGTCCTCAATGTTGATCCATTTGTTCTCCTTATCAACTAAAACCGGTATTGTGCTCAGCCCAAACATCCTTGTTAAGCAAGCCTAAAAGAAAAAGTTTGCTTGCTGGTATTATGCTGTTTTTTCATACCCAAATTAAGTTTCAATATGGTTTCAAAGAGTGTATACATTATCAAGGAATTAGTTTATCAAATATACAATTAATTATAATTAGGTTAGATAATTCTGTTTGGATTTACGTTTCAACTGTTTTTCTCGAAAGTAAATGGTAACTGGTGTGTATGTTATCATTTCTCAATACACATACATCTCTAAATAAATATATATTTACAGAAGTCACTAGGAATAACTTAAAACATTACTCACCCAACTTCATGATGTATCCAGGCTCATAAATGTAGCACTTTGTGTGATGAATATATTAACTTCACTGATAAAATGTATTCTCTCACAAGATATTTCTATGTCCACGTGTGTACACAGCTTGTTGAGGAGAGTAAAACAAATCGAAGTGGGAGAACCATGGAATATTAACTGTAGCTAAAATTAGATTGTTTATCTTTATTCAAGTTAGCAAGAAATCCTAAACCATCCAGATGCTGGAGAATTTCTCCCGCACCTCACCCCAACCCCCCAGTGTGTTAATTAATTGTCCACCAGAAAATTGGTGTTGACAGCAACAGAGATCTTAGATGTGCTCAGATCGAGCACTGCTAAGGGGGTTGTACGTAGGACTGTTTAATAAGCATGTGAATAAGAGAACGTAATCTCTATTAATCAACGCTGTCACGCAACTGCCAATACTTTTTATCGAAAAAACCCACCCCAAGTGAATAGTATGCTTCCGGGTGTAAATGCGCTTTATACCTCCTTGTTCCTCAGTGTTCGTGTTCATACTCTTCACATAAGTGGAAGCTGTGTGCTAAACGCAAGTCTGCAAAGACCGCCTCCGTGGTCTAGTGGTAGAGCGTCCGCCCGGAGAGCGGAAGGTCCGGGGTTCGACCCCCGGCCGCGTCATACCAAACGACGTTAAAAGATGGTACTTGTTGTTACCCTGTCTGGCGCTCGGCATTAAGGGACTGGTCGGCTCGGAGTCAGTCAATCTCGTTAAAGTCAGATCTAAGTACTCGCTGCCGCTAAACACAGATCTGAGGACATCCCATTACGGGTCACGTCAGAACGATCTTTCGCGAACTTGGACCGTACACTGAAATGACTAACAAGAAGTCGACATCAATTAGAAAGCAGCTTTCTCTAGCATTACGGCACTCGTTCCGACATGGCGACATCTATTTCAGACAACGCTTGAAAAATATGTTGACACAGTTTTCGAGTAAAATTTTGAAAACTGAACAAACGCACATTCCGGAATGTCTAATATATGGCTGAGATTGTATGGCAGTGCTTCCCACGTACTGTGCAAGGCTTCCTCCGTTCAAATGTTTATCCCACAGAAGCGAGCAATAGATTATAATTTTGACGGAATAAGTCGTACGGGCCGTAACTGTCGTTCGGAATACCCAGTGTTAACGTTTTCGAGGTTGCATGATTAGCAAACACATTTCGACTGTCACTTTCATGATCTGGTAAGCGAAGCTTTGATTGGTCGGATGAAAGGTCGTTCTGACGTGACCCGTAATGGCATGTCCTCAGATCTTTGTTGGGCGACAGCGAGAACAAAGATCTGATTTTAATGAGGT
The DNA here is from genome assembly GCF_023055435.1 of Haliotis rufescens. Classification (NCBI taxonomy): domain Eukaryota; kingdom Metazoa; phylum Mollusca; class Gastropoda; order Lepetellida; family Haliotidae; genus Haliotis; species Haliotis rufescens. The sequence continues at coordinate 39,395,394 of NW_025963890.1, forward strand.
TTGGAGTCAGTATACTGTGTCTGAGTAGGGTATTCGTGTGAAACTGCGGCATGGTATCTCAGTGAGCTAGCACTATAAATCGGCATCATTCCGGCTAAGTACAAGCAGCCACACACACACACACACACACACACACGTACATGCACGTCGCTATATATATGTGCAATAATCTTGGACGCGACGTTAAACCGAATTTCACCTCACCTCACCTCACTCTGCAACAAGTAAGTTAGCGTCCGATTCCGACTATATCATTAGCATTGTACATGAAGTCCACAGTTGATAGGCATAGTTCATATGCCACCACGTGACCCTAGTATCAAGTGAACACAGTTTATCCTGGTTTCAAATGCAGTTAAATCCTGTCCAGAATTGTGCATACTGAAACAATCCTTTGTGGTTTATTATATTTTTTTTAAATCCTTTGTCGTTATTTTACTTCTGGGTCGTCTAGATATTTGAACGCACTCACGATAAAGCTCATAGCAGAATAAGGAAAGCGAATTTGCAGACATCTTAAAGACTGACCGCATAGGGTGTGTGAGGTGAAATGGGGTTTAACGTCGCTTTCAAGATCATTGCACTTATATAGCGTGTGTGTGGCTGCTTGTACTCGTCCGGAGTGATGCCGATTTATAGTGCTAGCACACTGAGAGACCAAGCTACAGCGCAACATGAATACCACACTTAGAAACAGTACACTGACACCGAGCCGACCAGTCCGTGTTTTAGCTCCTTGATGCCGAGCGCCAGGCAGGGAAACAACAAGTACCATCTTTTAAGACGCAGTCGGGGGTCGAACTCTCCGGGCAGACGCTTTACCACTAGACCACGGAGGCGGTCCCGACCAGAAAGAGAGAGAAACAACACATCAGGGTCCACTTGCACAAAGCGATCTTAGCGCTAAGATGATCGTAAATCCCATTCTTCTGCGTTGGCTTGCGATAGTCGTAGCGCTAAGATCACTTTGTGGAAGTATACCATATACTGGTTATTATTTGACTAGTAGTGGGCACCCTTAATTAACACTTGCCAGGTGTGTTTGTTTGTTTGTTGTTTAACACCGCACTCAGCAATATTCCAGCTATATGACGGTGGTCTGTGCATTATCGAGTCTGCACCAGAAATCCAGTGATTGACATCATGAGCATCATCCACGCAATTTGTATCGATGACATGCATCAACCAAGTCAGCGAGCCTGACCACCCGATCCCGTTAGTCGCCTCTTACGACAAGCATAGGGTGCTGAAGACCTATTCTACCCCGGATCTCCACGGGCACTTGTCACGTGGACTAATCCTATTATATAATCGTTAGCTGTTTCTATATCATAAATCAAAAGTTGGACCAGTGTAGCTAAACCTCATGTAGCACATTATCAATGTTTGCAGCCGAGAGGATGTGCAAGGTGCATTTACAAACAAACACTCACTTCCTCCTTAAAACGATTACGAAAGCGTCCATGAAGTCAGGCTGTCGATAACATTGAGTGGTTGGAATACCACGTGCTCGTACACCGTGAAATCGTGTTAAACTCACACAGTAGACCTACACACGTTTAGTGGTCACGATCCTCATGCGTTCATGTAAATTTAGGTTAACATGACATACTCAGGTTAGGAGTTCATTTTATAGTGTGAATAAAAAGTGCTCATTGTTCTTAGAAATCCACATGACACACCTCGCATGCATGCCTCACACATCTTATTCCATTGACAGTGACACCTGTTGAGACACAGGACATGAGAAATCACATACCACAACATATCAACTGTTCTGAGGTGTAACCTACCTGGATTTTCCCTTCCCGCGATGTGTCTATCACTACCCAAGGGGGATGGATGCACAACCCTGCCTCGCCATGACTTTCCCTGACAACGAGGAAATAAGTCGAATGGGTTTCCTGTTTGAAATAGCGCGACGGGTTGGTTGGTTGGTTGGTTGTTTAACGCCGCACTGAGCAATATTCCAGCTATATGATGGCGGTCTGTAAATAATCGAGTCTGGACCAGACAATCCAGTGATTAATATCATGAGCATCGATCCACGCAATTGGGATCGATGACATGTATCAGCCAAGTCAGCGAGCCTGACCACCCGATCCCGTTAGTCGCCTTTTACGACAAGCAAAGTCGCTTTTTACGGCAAGCATGGCGCGACGGGAGAGAAGCCTATCCAAACGAACATTTATCCGTTATAGTCACACTGTAGATATATGCACCTTTCAAATCAAGCCGTCAGGGAAACGGTACATAGATGACGTCAGTCCTGTATCATCACAGATCTTTATAACGTTATACAAGTCCGTGATGCCATCATAAAGAAAATACCGTATTTGCTCTATTAGACGCAGGATTTCTAATAGACGCCGGGAATCTAATAGACGCCGGCCTCTAATAGAAGCCGGGTCAATTGTTCAGTGCAAATATAGAAGCCGGGCCTCTAATTGATGCAATTAATGATCCCTTTTTGGGACCTAAATTACATAATGAGGACTCCCTTTCTCTTCCGGTAACTCCACGTGTGCCTGAAAACGGTCGATATGTCGGGACATTCGTGGTCATAGTGAAATGGGGGTATTAATAGAAGTCGGGCATCCAATAGACGCCGGGCCTCTAATTGACGCCGGGTCAAAGGCTTGTCCGAAATAAATAGAAGCCCGGGCGTCTAATAGAGGAAATACGGTAGTCAGCACATCCAGGTCACTTAGTCCTGATAAGATGACAAGGGGTCATTTGTTTCCTCTGTGACACTTCCTAAATTGTTGTCTCACGTCACTGTAGAGCAAACATATTTTCCTCATAGACAGGAAGTTTATGTGTTCCCACTATATTTCCTTTAATTCATTTTCATTAATCTCTACGTGTCACATTGTATTGCGAAGAATTGGAAAATGTTCATGGCGATCTCTGGCAATGATGGAAGTTCCTGCATCAGACGTAAGTTGTTACACTTCCACTTCTGTCGGGACCTGGAAGATCCGGGGTAGAATAGGTCTTCAGCAACCCATGCTTGCCGTAAAAGGCGACTATGCTTGTCGTAAGAGGCGACTAACGGGATCGGGAGGTCAGGCTCGCTGACTTGGTTGATGCATGTCATCGATCAACGCAATTGGGATTGATGTCAATTACTGGATTGTCTGATCCAGACTCTATCATTTACAGACCGCCGTCATATAGCTGGATTTTGCTGAGTGCGGCGTTAACAACAAACCAAGCAACCAATCAAAGGTGAGATATTTCAGCCATGGTGTATTGACCAATCAAAGGTGAGATGTATTAGTCATGGTGTATTGACCAATCAAAGTTGAGATGTGTCAGTCAAGGTGTATTTGCCAATCAAAGGTGACATATATTCCATCCATTTTGTACTAATGGATCAAAGGTGAATCAATACACTATCAAGGGTATATTTGTGTTCTGTGTGGGTCTTCTTTTCTAAGATCAAAGTTTCTCTATTCAGATGGTAACGAAATAAAGTCGAATCATTTTAGAAAGTGGACATCTGTTTGTCCCAAGATCCCATATATCCTTATTTAGAATGGCCGATCAAAGTTTGCTCAGGGTTCACCTGGCTTGGCCTCCAATAATTGTGTGCTCAGATCTTCATGTCGAGAGGCATCACATCAGAGAAAAAGATCGGATTTTAACCAGATTGGTTTGAAAAGATCTTCTTTCACCGGTCAGCTTAAAGGGCAACAATAATCCAAGTTTGAAAGTATTGAAATATGCAGGCTTTTTCTTTGCAAATTCACAATTTTCTTATTATGGACTATAATCTCGACTGGTTTGACTTGTGTTCAGGGCTCATTGGCATCTGGTGATTACACAGAGTATTTAAAGCGACACCAGCAAGACAATTGAGAGTTGAGTCGTGTTGACCTTTAATGTGGGAGGAAAGCCCGAAGTAATGCATGCTTTGTGAAACCTGCCATCAAGTAAATGACATACAGATAGGTTGTGTAAATACTGATACAAAACACCAGCAATGTTTTAAATTTTTTATTTTAGAAAAACTTCTGACAAACCATAAAATATACTGTATATGAGTTTTTTATATATAAAATAATATTTATAGCGAGATTTATATTGTGACCACGAATGTGGAATATTCTTCATATTACACATTCTAATTTTACGACATATCCATAAAGGAAGAACAGACATTCAACAAGATGATATTTGTACTCACAGACAAATAATTCCTGACATTGCTATGCTTGGTGTTCATGGACTTCAGCATAAACATACTGACAACATCAAGGTAGTAGCTTTACTACGTCCTTCAATGTCAACCTGAGCTCCAACAGACACAGCAACACAACAAAGAAAACAACTGATGTCCGATACAATCATAGCAATTTATTACAGTCCTCAAACATAGTGTCTGTTCATTTACCATAGGGTCGGAAATAATCGAATTCATAACATGGTTTGTTCTCCTTGCGGTGATTTACTGAATGATAAACACCCACTCTGGGAACCTTCGTCAGGTATTCGGAGTGGTGCTACCACTCATTTTACCTGTAATAAATTCATTAACTGAGCATCAAGTGAATGACGACAAATACACAAGTGTAGTGTAGGGTTGTACCAGAAAACGTGGATGACAACAAGGGAGTAGTAATCGTATTATCGACGCAATCCGAAATCTGAAAATGCTTTCACTGCATGGATACCTTTTTTAAACTATAACCATCTGGGGTATTTCCAAATGACGACATCTTATATGAGATATCAACATAATGTGCTGCCTCTTCAAGGATGTTGATAAAATGTACAAGCTTTCAGAATATCTACCCAAATTTTAATAATAATAACTCCCTGTATAGAATCCGACCTCGGAAATGTTGGACAAGTCCATTTTACAAAAAGGTGGGTTATGTTTGGTATTTCCCGCTTATTCTCACAATCCTCATGTCGCTTATCTGTATCTGTTCTCCCAACAGCGATTGTCATGTCTCTCACTCTTTTGGATGCGATTGTTCAGCCACTGCGTTTATCAACATTGCCCAGCTTCATCTATGGGGAACAACTCACTAGACACTCCCCTCTAACTAAAACATAACGTCATCCAATATATGACGTCAAATTAGAACTACATGTAAGTTGGCGGGGGATATAGAAACGGGCTCCGTCCGTCCGTCCGTCACGTTTCGTTTCCGGAGCATAACTCAGAAACCGTTCAATATTTTTTCATGAAACTTTGCAGGTCTGTACATGCTGAACTGGTGCCTTTTGCTATTTAGAAATTTTAGAATTTTTTATTTTTTACGTTTCCATGGCAACAAGATGGACTTAGGTTCCAAACTCTTCTTTTTTTACACTTTCCATGACAAGTTCCACCTCGGTTAAAAAAGGTTAGGGTTTGTTTAGATTTAATTATGTCATAAATTCTGCAACAGGGTTGGGGGATATAGCCACCTTAGTGGCAAACTCTTGTTGTAACATAAAGCCTGAGTGACGTCATAGCTGAAGATTGTGGACCTCATTTGACAATTGTGGTTTTCTATGATAGTGTCATGATCAGTGCATACAAGAAGCCCAAAAGCAAAAGAAAAAAAAGGGCAATAAAGAAATTATTACTCGTATCTGTGTCATACTGATTTCACGAAACTTGAGTAAGAATTTGTGTATTACCCTCGCTCTCTCTCGCTCAGTAAATAAACGAAATCCGACATTTGTTTCGTAAAATTTAGTATGACACACATGCTGGTATAATACTCTCTATTTAACAAACAGGAAATCCCGACATGCCTGTTAACTACTACACATTCTGCCGAGTGGAAAGCATAATGGAATATCTCACTAAACAAAGGTAACACAGAATAAATACAGCCAAATCAAGTCTACCCGTCTCTGATCATGAGTGAGTGAGTGAGTTTGATTTTACGCCACTTTTAGCAATATATTCCAGGAATATCACGGTGGGGGACACCAGAAATGGGCTTCAACCATTGTGCCCATGACGGGAATCGAACCCGGGTCTTCGGCATGATGAGCAAACGCTTTAACAACTAGGCTACCCAACCACCCCCTATGGTCATGGCTACATGTAATGATTTCATCTTATTGGTGAGATCGCTGAGCTTTGATCCATCAACGTGCACACACAATGGAATGATAAAACTCACTTATCAGAATATGCAGTAAACACAAATAACAGTAAATCTCATCTTACAACTTGGCATGTGATGGCCGGAAAACAGTAGACACATAATGGCACCATCACTGTAGAGGACAATATGCTGGACGAAAGGTATCAGTGTATGGCGTTTTATATTCATTACTTCCTCCACAGAGAGACTAAGTTTTAAAGCTTTTTTATTTACAGCTGTTCCTGAATAGCACTCTTATGAAGAACCTGAATAGCACTCTTATGAAGAAAACAATCGCAAATTGTTTCCCTGTCCGACAGTGTTACAACTGATGCAGGAGATGAAACCATTTCATCCCTTCCTGCTGCTCGAGGCAGGATGTTTTTCACTCATCTAAACTTTTTATCAATCCTGATATATTTCACTACAATTGTATTGTTATCTTTTTGTCAAGAACCTGCCAAAGATTTTGAGAAAATAAATCCTGAAACCAACTTATTAAAAAGAAAGGCATTAATGTATTATCACATGGATATAAATGTTTTATCACATGGATATAAACGTTTATCACATGGATAAAAATGTATTCTCACATGGATAAAAATGTATTCTCACATGGATAGAAATGTATTATCACATGGGTATGCACTATAGAACGTCTTATATGAATCAAGATGGACAGTGTTATTAAATCCTATAGCTCAATACAACAAAATGCTGTTTCCTGGCCAAAACCATACAAATGCTTGTATACCTGTGAAAGGAAGAAATTAGAAAGACATTTAGGTTCATTCTGTACATGGACGTTTCTGTGAAGAGGTATATAAGAATATAAGGGCAAGTTAGTAATTTAAAAAAAAGAAGTTGTTATTGTTTTTGCTTCACTCTTGAATAAGAAATATTTTTACAATATGTTTAAAAGTCATACATGGAACACAAAATTGTCAAAGTGAACATGTATTGGAATAACAATACATTACATAACTGTACTTTTGACATTCAACATAGATATAATATATTTACATATTGGATTGTATTCCCATCTGAGTGTCCTTCATCACAAAATAAGTGTATACATATCAAAACATATTATTAAAAAAATGTTCTTTAAATCATTTCCCTGATTGTAGTATGGAGATTGACTTCAGCAGTCCCACTCATTCGCTTCTTATTCCAACCTGTTGGACATTGTTACCGTGGTAACTCTTCCATGCTTTATCTTCAGGGTTATCACAAAAATGTTTAAATCCATTTATACTAAGTTTGTGTCTAAAATACCAAAAACATTTTATTTGTAAAGTCTACTCCATCAACAAAGTATATTGATAATGTATTTACAAAAACAAAACAATATCAATAACTGACAAATAATCCAATAGTTTCATATCAGTACACCGGACCCATCAGATTTTTTATAATACTCCAAATTTTACAAAAGAGATAAACAAAGAAACATGTAAGCATGTCATTCTTATGATCCACATCTTATGATCCACATCTTATGATCCAAGATTTGCAAGAGTGGGGGTCCCTATAAAACCCAAGTCACGAGAGTGCAGTTAAAGTGTAAAGTATCTAAAAAAAGAACATCGCTTCACCCCAAATCCTGTTGATCCGCCAGTTAGGCTCCATGATTTTGTTCAAAATGCCAAAAATTGCAGATATGTGACACTAAAAGTATGTTTGAAATGAAACAAAACCATAACAGTATCTGTTAATTATGTGAACCAAATGTCATGTTATATGAACAAAACAATATCACATAAAGGTAAAATCCTTAAATTCAAGAGACACACTAACAAATCAGGGCCTTGTTTCAAAAGACAGACAAAATAAAAACCAACATGTTTAATGTCCCTTACTGAAAACATCCTCAACAAATTTCCTACATTCCGCCATGGTGTTTCAACAGAAGTTGGTTCATGTTGGTTTATTGGGGAATACAAAATTATTTTCCTTATGACATATTGGTACCCTGCATTCTGGTTGTGTATCTAAATCATGTTTAAAATTGGATTTAATTTATAATGTTAAAGTCAGTTATTATTTGAAAACATTTTTCCTAAACCCAACATTAGGCAATTATCACACTTGTATTACCTGATCAGCATACATATGGTGATATTTCCAAGATGCAATTTTTTTATTATTACATGGCCTAGAAAAGTTTTGCTCATTTTTTAAGTGGGCCCAAAAGGGCCCTTACCCTACCCTGTCTTCTGTCCCACTTAAAAAATGAGCAAAACTTTTCTAGACCATGACAGTTATCATATGTCAACATATGAATGAGAGTTAGACTGTTGATTTCAATAATTGCACGTTTGAGGCTTATAACATTAATAATTGCATAGGTAAAGCTAAAAATGTGTCAAAAAATGTCCTTTTCTAATATTTCACATGAGCAAGACTGTAGCCCAAGCTGACTTTTGCAATGTTTATGTATTTCATCATTTCAGAAGTAAAAATCTAAAAATTGTAAGAAAGAAAAAAAAAGGAACATATCTACCATATTTTAAAGTTTTGAGAATAAACTTTTAAATGAAACATTCCAGTGAGCCGAAAAGAACCCATTGAACCCATTTTTGTGATATTTAAGCATTTGGTGAAAATTTTAAGTTCAAAAGGTGAAAACATTTTTATTTTATTGGTTTTAAGCTCTGCTGATCCTAAATGAATTAAGAGATGAACAAATAATATGTGTCATTTTTTCGACAGCTGTTTCCTTGATCATGTTGACATATGTAATGTCAATTCATGTCATTGACATGCATGTGGAAGAGTTCTTGTGTAACCATCTAGAAACAAGTGACACAAAATACCTTTTCTCCAATGAAATAGTTTTTAGCGTTGTACAAGCAGGACCATCTAAAATTATCACATGGATAAGACATTTCATAGAGTGGTCAGGACCAGTCAGCCATCAGTGTAATATCAAGCTGGCTCCATCCTTCTCCCATTAACTCAGATCTATGCATCAAAACACAGACACAGAGCATGGCCTTATGTACAATTCAATAACATGAAGTGAAACCCCTTTAATCCAAACGATTGCATGACCACTCACATAATCCCTTAGTGGACCCTATCCATCATGTCATCGGGTCTATCGAGAAACATTTAGCAAATGAGACTTGGCATCGCACTTGGAGGCTGACATGGAGACTGATCTGGAATGAACGCAGGTGTCTGTCCAGATGATTGGATGAATGCAGGTGTCTGTCCAGATGATTGGATGAAAGTAGGTGTCTGTCCAGATGATTGGATGAAAGTAGGTGTCTGTCCAGATGATTGGATGAAAGTAGGTGTCTGTCCAGATGATTGGATGAAAGTAGGTGTCTGTCCAGATGATTGGATGAAAGTAGGTGTCTGTCCAGATGATTGGATGAATGCAGGTGTCTGTCCAGATGATTGGATGAAAGTAGGTGTCTGTCCAGATGATTGGATGAATGCAGGTGTCTGTCCAGATGATTGAATCAAAGCAGGTAACTGTCCAGATGATTGAATCAAAGTAGGTGTCTGTCCAGATGATTGAATCAAAGTAGGTGTCTGTCCAGATGATTGAATCAAAGTAGGTAACTGTCCAGATGATTGAATCAAAGTAGGTAACTGTCCAGATGATTGAATCAAAGTAGGTAACTGTCCAGATGATTGAATCAAAGTAGGTGTCTGTCCAGATGATTGAATCAGAGTAGGTAACTGTCCAGATGATTGAATCAAAGTAGGTGTCTGTCCAGATGATTGAATCAAAGTAGGTATCTGTCCAGATGATTGAATCAAAGTAGGTGTCTGTCCAGATGATTGAATCAAAGTAGGTAACTGTCCAGATGATTGAATCAAAGTAGGTAACTGTCCAGATGATGCATGGACTGAAGGTTGAAGATGACGTGGGAAAGTTCCAATGACAAAGAAATTACAACAACATCAATCATGTGGACGTTTCTGTGTAAATGTTCAGGCAAAATCCTCGAGTAACATCAATTTATTAACCATGGTCCCAGTGTTCCTGAATAAAAAATCACAAATGTAAAATAGTTGAGGCCAAGATGGTTAAAACAGTCCCTTCCAAACTCTGCTGCCATATATTGGAATACCAGCACTCCTTACAGGGTGGTAGTCATCTCCTGCACTGTGCTGGAATTACTGGACAGTGCAGTCTGGTTCACAAGATCAGTCTGGGAGATATAGTCACTGTTGGAAAGTTGGCTCAAACTGCCATTGATACCAATTTTACAATAGTTTCCTGATTCTGCTGTTGGGCAAAAATCTTTTGGTTTTTCTGATCCCGGTTTGTTCATCATCATCTGCGAGGCATCTGACACAGACACATATCCATCAGCAGGAGGTGAAACGGTCTTCTGTTCCTCAGGTGGTGGAGGTGGTGGAACTTTGTCCAAAGGGATGTATGGACTGTCAGTTTCACTTTGTGGTTTGGGGGCTATGTTGAGTCCTTGGGGACCTGAAGACTCTCCATGAGGCTGAGTTTGGTCGTTGGGGACATCACTAGGAGAGGAAGAGGATGACTGATGTTCCAACAATGTTGAGAGGGGATGAGAGTTGGTGCATGAAGGAAACATCTCTTTGGAAGCCGATGAGAAATCTGCCTGGGATGATGAGACATAGGAGCTGTAGGTTGGTGGGGGGGTCTCCAACTTCTGGTCATCAGGAGATGGAGGTGGTTCATATGGAGGAGGAGGGCTTGATGCTGTGTCCTGCCCCGAGGAATGGGAAGACTCGTCAAATGGGGCATCACAAGGAGATGGAGTGGTCTTTCCTAGCAGGAGCGACAGTTTGTCCCTTGTAATGTAATTACTGCCAGCATCCTGTCTGGCGGAGTCTGAGTTGCCCGAGAGACCAAGCTTCAGATAGCTGTCCTCCAGACTACTTAAAACCCCAGTTGAATCCGACAGGGATGTCTTGCTCTTGTCACACTCAGAATCTGTGGACTCGCCTGAACATGGGATTTTCACTTGATTACATAGTGGCTTCTGTTGAACAATTTCAAGGTCTTTTACAGGTTTTTCACAGATGTCCTCAGATCTTAGGTTTGATTTGGGATTCAGTATACCTTTTAGTCTCGAGATGCTTCTGCTGGTGTCTGTCTTATTCTTTTTGGTAGATATTGGTGTTTCTTTCCTCAGATCTTTATTATTATTATTTTCCTTATCAGAAACTTGCCTGTCATCATCAACCTGCAACAAAGACTTATTATTATTTGTTTGTTTAAAGAAAAATACAAATACTAACAGAACATTTATGCTTTTGCAGTAAAGCACAACCATTGGTCTTGAACTGGACTCAGCATTAATCTTGTTCTTTCTCATATAGTATCAGGGTACAAAATTCAAATTATGATGTATAGAAAATATGTCAGTATTTTATTTATCTGCTTTTTACACTTGATATCCTGGAATCAAATATCCTTAGAGTTTTTATTTCATAGCTAACCGACAGTTCGGATAATATTTAAATCTGATTATTTGTAATCATGGGTTTCCAGCCATCTCATCTCGATAGAAATTTGCAGATGGCCTTCTGATGACTTTTCTGTGGCAAATGACCATAAAATACATTTGTCAAACCTTGCTTCTCTTAATTTTAGGGCACCACACCCTTGTCTACTAATTAAGAACATAAACTTGTAACTATGTGTATCTCAATGATACATCCTGTAGCTTAAAACCCAGATACCCTTCTGTATCTCACATTCTTTGCTCTGCTGAAAGTTCAGTATTTCTAAGATACCAACCATTTAAAATTCTTTTGGGCCTTGGATATTTGTTAGCAAAAGAAAGCTTTTTTAATATCTTCTTCAAGACATTATGTCTCTGAAAGGGCTGAACAATCAATTATTTTATTTAGGGTGTCTCATGTCCAGCAGACAAATTTGTTTTTCCCCAGTATTTTCTGGAAGAAATTGTTTTTTCAAAAACATTCAACTGACTTCAAATTGGTTAAAGCAGTTGAAACGCATGTACCTAACAGTATGAGAAACTTACCTGCACTAATGTTGGCAGTTTGATATCCATTGGCAAATTTTTGTATGTCCTGCGTACTTTCCTGGAAAGACAAGGATCTGTATCAGTAAAAGTGCCACTATATACTGTAAATCTGGAAATTAATGCGTCTCTAAATTAATACGACTGCTGACCCCTAGGCAAAAATGTGACTCAATGTCAATGCAACTCCCCCAACTCCATCCCCAGTGGAATGATACCTATCCTTACCTTAATCCAGTCAAACAGCAAACAGCACAGCTTATTAGCGCTGAGTAAAGCACTTCCGTAAAAAAAACAATAAAAAGTGTTTTCCTAAAAACAACACACAGTTTATATGTTTACTCTGTTGACTGGCATTAGGGAATTCAAAGGCAATAAAATAACTGAAAGTGACAGTCGGAATGTGTTTTCTAATCATGCAACCTCGAAAACGTTAACACAAGGTATTCCGAACGATAGTTATGCAATCAAGATTATCGTCTATCTTTTGCACCCGTGGGATAAACATTTGAACAGAGGAGGCATTGCACAGTACGTAAGAAGCGCTTCCATACAATCACAACAATATATCAGACATTCCAGAATGTTCATTTGTTCAATTTTCAAAATTCTAATCGAGAACTGTGTCAACATATTTTTCAAGCGTAGTCTGAAATGGAAGTCGCCAGGTTGAAACGAGTGCCGTAAAGCTCAAGAAAGCTGCTTTCTAATTGGCTGATGTCAGCTTTTTGTTAGTTGTTTCACTGGTCGGTCAAATTTCGCGAGGTCGTTCTGACGTGACCTGTAATGGGATGTCCTCAGATCTTTGTTTACCGGCAGCGAGAACTAAGATCTGATTTTAATGAGATGAGAGTTATAAACATAAAAATTTGTATCCACACACACACACAAAATATTGAAGTCAATGCTTTAATCTTCCAAGGTTGATAGCATCCATGGCATGATTCTACCTTAGGATTCTGCCTGTGAAATGGTGAGGACCTTTTGAGTCATGTGGTACGCTAATTTCAACACTTACCTTATGCAGCAGATCACAAGAGAAAGTATGACAATGCACCCAAATATTGCACCAATAGCGATGCCTGCAATTGATCCTCCTGTTAAATCTGTAAAAGACAAGAAAACTTACAGGTGTTCATGTAATAGATAGGACGCGCCACAGATCATGTGATCGGCCACTGCAACAGGTAAATATTGATCCTGTCGAAGGATTTGACCGTCTAGTAAATAACAGAAATGTCACAAATATATATGAACAATGTACTCATTTAAATTTACTCTTGTCATCATTTAGCTTGTGTTATATTTGGTGTAGAAGTTTTGGGACATAAAGCTAAAGAAAAATAATAGTCTTGGTTCTCAGGCACTGCCCACATCATCATAAAGTTCATTGCACATTTTGTTTTTGTTTCAGGGCGGTCGGGTAGCCTAGTGGTTAAAGCGTTCGCTCATCACGTCGAAGACCCGGGTTCGATTCCCCACATGGGTACAATGTGTGAAGCCCATTTCTGGTGTCCCCCGCCGTGATATTGCTGGAATATTGCTAAAAGCGGCGTAAAATCAAACTCACTCACTCACTCGTTTTTGTTTCCCTTTTCAATTTTTTTTGTGCATTGTGTTAGGATTTGTATATTTTTTGAAAATGGAAATAAAAACAAAATGTGCAGCAGACTTTATGTTGATGCGGGTGGTGCCTGAGAACTAAGACTATTATTTTTTTTTGCCTAATCAGACTGATTCATTCAAAATATAACAGGTAAGAGGCAGGGAATACGTTGGGCACTGGGCCATTTGGTTCGTTGTCATAAGATGTAGAAGTCTTGGCATGTAGCAATCTTGGGAGGATGCCATGCCTGACACAAACAACTTGTATCAGAGTTAATGCAAAAGGTATTCCTTACCACTATTAACAACAACTCTGGTGATGGCTTCACTCTCTGGCCCGTCCCCTGCCCTGGACACAGCTCGGAGTGTCACCCTGTACTTCACTCCTGCTGACAGACCCTGGATGACCTGACTTTCCTTTCTGTTGGACACATTGACCTGCATTGACGCACCTGGACAAGTAACAGATCTCATCACATCCCTGACATACTGACCACACCCTAGTGGGTTATTTCCGCACAATACTGAAACTATCAAAGTGATTCTCATTTAATCAAGGATGAAGGTGAGGTATTTGGCCCTCTCTGAGAAATCCTCAAGAACAGTATACATAAATATATCCTAACAGATGTACCTTTCTGTAACCAGAATACACAAATGTATATACACAATGTACCTTTCTGTAAACAGAATACACAAATGTATATTCATAATGTACCTTTCTGTAACCAGAATACACAAATGTATATACACAATGTACCTTTCTGTAAACAGAATACACAAATGTATATACACAATGTATCTTTCTGTAAAGAGAATACACAAATGTATATATGCAATGTACCTTTCTGTAAACAGAAATCACAAATGTATATACACAATGTATCTTTCTGTAACCAGAATTCACAAATGTATATACACAATGTACCTTTCTGCAACCAGAATTCATAAATGTATATACACAATGTACCTTTCTGTAACCAGAACACACAAATGTATATACACAATGTACCTTTCTGTAACCAGAATACACAAATGTATATACACAATGTACCTTTCTGTAAACAGAATACACAAATGTACAACACAATGTACCTTTCTGTAACCAGAACACACAAATGTATATACACAATGTATCTTTCTGTAACCAGAATACGCAAATGTATATACACAATGTACCTTTCTGTAACCAGAATACACAAATGTATATACACAATGTACCTTTCTGTAAACAGAATACACAAATGTATATACACAATGTATCTTTCTGTAACCAGAATACGCAAATGTATATACACAATGTACCTTTCTGTAACCAGAATACACAAATGTATATACACAATGTACCTTTCTGTAACCAGAATACACAAATGTATATACACAATGTACCTTTCTGTAAACAGAATACACAAATGTACAACACAATGTACCTTTCTGTAACCAGAACACACAAATGTATATATGCAATGTACCTTTCTGTAAACAGAAATCACAAATGTATATACACAATGTATCTTTCTGTAACCAGAATTCACAAATGTATATACACAATGTACCTTTCTGCAACCAGAATTCATAAATGTATATACACAATGTACCTTTCTGTAACCAGAACACACAAATGTATATACACAATGTACCTTTCTGTAACCAGAATACACAAATGTATATACACAATGTACCTTTCTGTAAACAGAATACACAAATGTACAACACAATGTACCTTTCTGTAAACAGAACACACAAATGTATATACACAATGTATCTTTCTGTAACCAGAATACACAAATGTATATACACAATGTACCTTTCTGTAACCAGAATACACAAATGTATATACACAATGTACCTTTCTGTAAACAGAATACACAAATGTACAACACAATGTACCTTTCTGTAACCAGAACACACAAATGTATATACACAATGTATCTTTCTGTAACCAGAATACGCAAATGTATATACACAATGTAACTTTCTGTAACCAGAATACACAAATGTATATACACAATGTACCTTTCTGTAACCAGAATACACAAATGTATATACACAATGTACCTTTCTGTAAACAGAATACACAAATGTACAACACAATGTATCTTTCTGTAACCAGAACACACAAATGTATATACACAATGTACCTTTCTGTAAACAGAAATCACAAATGTATATACACAATGTATCTTTCTGTAACCAGAATTCACAAATGTATATACACAATGTACCTTTCTGCAACCAGAATTCATAAATGTATATACACAATGTACCTTTCTGTAACCAGAACACACAAATGTATATACACAATGTACCTTTCTGTAACCAGAATACACAAATGTATATACACAATGTACCTTTCTGTAAACAGAATACACAAATGTACAACACAATGTACCTTTCTGTAACCAGAACACACAAATGTATATACACAATGTATCTTTCTGTAACCAGAATACGCAAATGTATATACACAATGTACCTTTCTGTAACCAGAATACACAAATGTATATACACAATGTACCTTTCTGTAAACAGAATACACAAATGTATATACACAATGTATCTTTCTGTAACCAGAATACGCAAATGTATATACACAATGTACCTTTCTGTAACCAGAATACACAAATGTATATACACAATGTACCTTTCTGTAACCAGAATACACAAATGTATATACACAATGTACCTTTCTGTAAACAGAATACACAAATGTACAACACAATGTACCTTTCTGTAACCAGAACACACAAATGTATATATGCAATGTACCTTTCTGTAAACAGAAATCACAAATGTATATACACAATGTATCTTTCTGTAACCAGAATTCACAAATGTATATACACAATGTACCTTTCTGCAACCAGAATTCATAAATGTATATACACAATGTACCTTTCTGTAACCAGAACACACAAATGTATATACACAATGTACCTTTCTGTAACCAGAATACACAAATGTATATACACAATGTACCTTTCTGTAAACAGAATACACAAATGTACAACACAATGTACCTTTCTGTAAACAGAACACACAAATGTATATACACAATGTATCTTTCTGTAACCAGAATACACAAATGTATATACACAATGTACCTTTCTGTAACCAGAATACACAAATGTATATACACAATGTACCTTTCTGTAAACAGAATACACAAATGTACAACACAATGTACCTTTCTGTAACCAGAACACACAAATGTATATACACAATGTATCTTTCTGTAACCAGAATACGCAAATGTATATACACAATGTAACTTTCTGTAACCAGAATACACAAATGTATATACACAATGTACCTTTCTGTAACCAGAATACACAAATGTATATACACAATGTACCTTTCTGTAAACAGAATACACAAATGTACAACACAATGTACCTTTCTGTAACCAGAACACACAAATGTATATACACAATGTATTTTTCTGTAACCAGAATACACAAATGTATATACACAATGTACCTTTCTGTAACCAGAATACACAAATGTATATACACAATGTACCTTTCTGTAACCAGAATACACAAATGTATATACACAATGTACCTTTCTGTAAACAGAATACACAAATGTATATACACAATGTATCTTTCTGTAACCAGAATACACAAATTTATATACACAATGTACCTTTCTGTAACCAGAATACACAAATGTATATATTCAATGTACCTTTCTGTAAACAGAATACACAAATGTATATACACAATGTACCTTTCTGTAAAGAGAATACACAAATGTATATACACAATGTATCTTTCTGTAACCAGAATACACAAATGTATATACACAATGTACCTTTCTGTAAACAGTATACACAAATGTATATACGCAATGTACCTTTCTGTAACCAGAATACACAAATGTATATACACAATGTACCTTTCTGTAAACAGAATACACAAATGTACAACACAATGTACCTTTCTGTAACCAGAACACACAAATGTATATACACAATGTATCTTTTTGTAACCAGAATACGCAAATGTATATACACAATGTACCTTTCTGTAACCAGAATACACAAATGTATATACACAATGCACCTTTCTGCAAACAGAATTCATAAATGTATATACACAATGTACCTTTCTGCAAACAGAATTCATAAATGTACCTTGCCAATGTATAGCCCAGAAGCAGGGACAAGTCTGTTCTTCAATGCATGAAACAGGTTCAAATGTGCAACTCATGCCAACTTTAAGCTACCAGACCTATGCATATGGGTATTTGTTTGAGTAGTTTAGCCATACCAATATTATAATTACAAATATGGAGACAATTACAAGCTGATGACTACAACAGCCGTGAATGGGGACATACCTTTACATCCACCATGTTGGTGGACGGCACAGTAAGACAGGACATAGTGGGTGATGTACACAGGGTCCTGGACACAGTCCAACCTCTTCCACTCCACATTCAGGGCATTGTCTGGCTGGCCCTGGGTGAAGTTGACACTTTGTGGCGCCAGGGGAACTGGAAACAATTAAAATAATTTCGCTACAACTAAAAGTAGAGCATGTCTTGCCACTGAAGAATTCTCATATATATAGAAAATTTAATTTAAAATTAATTTGGAGGAAATTTCTTGATTGAAATTTGATTTTTAAAGTTCACTGATGATAAAACTCATCGATCAACTTATTGTTTACATGACATCAGGTTTGTCCAAACATACAAACTGATGACTACATTGGAGGTCACTGTAGCAAAATAGCATTTTTTGGTAGACTGTCATGATTAAATCAGTGGCTTGGTCATTCTCTGAAAATGTCTGAATTCCTGTTCTTCTGCCACCAGCGGGTAATAAATACTAATACATAATAAAAAATGAATAAAGGTAGTAAAAAACTTTTGCTTTCAACCTTGCGACAACAAAACATGCAAGATTTCATTAATATTTGATGATGTATAACACAATATGTTAAAAGAATGAGCGCAAGACCATGTTTCCAATTTTGAGCAGAAACTTCAATTCCTGTTTTTACAGAAAAAAGTAAATTTTGGGGAATTGGAATGTAGTAGGTTGTACAAGGTAACAAAGTATATATAAGACAAGTATTTGCTATGCTATAATCATATTTTGAAAAATATAAGAAAATAATAGTTTTTCACTGTTACTGGGAAATTGTCACTCCTGTTACCAAGATCAAAATTAAGGCAATGACCATTCTCCTTGTATCCCACAATTTAATCTCTGGACTGGAATCCCATTTCTCTTTCCTGCCCAATAGATGGTAAATACTTACTCCGATTTCTTTGGTATACACAGGAGCTCCATTTGAAGCCACTGCTGACTGTCTGATTGGCTACCTCCTTCTCTACAGATACACCAATGATCTTGTTGTCAAGGTTACCATCAGGTACCTTCAATTCATACCCGAACACCCCAGGGGGAAATGGGAACCAATGAATACTATCCTAGAAAGGACAAACATAAAAGAAAAGCATCTCTTGAATGACTTGAATGATTAATCATCTGTTGTATATAATGGTTGTCCATATTGTAATGTGAAGCTATGCTACAAGCAAGGTTTCATGTTGCTATATGCCCATTTAATGGTTGTCCATATTGTAATGTGAAGCTATGCTACAAGCAAGGTTCAGTGTTGCTATATGCCCATTAAATGGTTGTCCATATTGTAATGTGAAGCTATGCTACAAACAAGGTTTCATGTTGCTATATGCCCATTTAATGGTTGTCCATATTGTAATGTGAAGCTATGCTACAAGCAAGGTTCCATGTTGCTATATGCCCATTTAATGGTTGTCCATATTGTAATGTGAAGCTATGCTACAAGCAAGGTTCAGTGTCGCTATATGCCCATTTAATGGTTGTCCATATTGTAATGGGAAGCTGTGCTACAAGCAAGGTTCCATGTTGCTATATGCCCATTTAATGGTTGTCCATATTGTAATGTGAAGCTATGCTACAAGCAAGGTTCAGTGTCGCTATATGCCCATTTAATGGTTGTCCATATTGTAATGTGAAGCTATGCTACAAGCAAGGTTCCATGTTGCTATATGCCCATTTAATGGTTGTCCATATTGTAATGTGAAGCTATGTGTCTACAAGTAAGGTTCAGTGTTGCTATATGCCCATTTAATGGTTGTCCATATTGTAATGGGAAGCTATGCTACAAGCAAGGTTCAGTGTCGCTTTATGCCCATTAAATGGTTGTCCATATTGTAATTCGAAGCTATGCTACAAGCAAGGTTCCATGTTGCTATATGCCCATTTAATTGTTGTCCATAATGTAATGTGAATCTATGCTACAAGCAAGGTTCAGTTTTGCTATATGCCCATTTAATGGTTGTCCATATTGTAATGTGAAGCTATGCTACAAGCAAGGTTCCATGTTGCTATATGCCCATTTAATTGTTGTCCATAATGTAATGTGAATCTATGCTACAAGCAAGGTTCAGTGTCGCTATATGCCCATTAAATGGTTGTCCATATTGTAATGTGAAGCTATGCTACAAGCAAGGTTCAGTGTTGCTATATGCCCATTAAATGGTTGTCCATATTGTAATGTGAAGCTATGCTACAAGCAAGGTTCCATGTTGCTATATGCCCATTAAATGGTTGTCCATATTGTAATGTGAAGCTATGCTACAAACAAGGTTTCATGTTGCTATATGCCCATTTAATGGTTGTCCATATTGTAATGGGAAGCTATGCTACAAGCAAGGTTCCATGTTGCTATATGCCCATTTAATGGTTGTCCATATTGTAATGTGAAGCTATGCTACAAGCAAGGTTCAGTGTCGCTATATGCCCATTTAATGGTTGTCCATATTGTAATGGGAAGCTATGCTACAAGCAAGGTTTCATGTTGCTATATGCCCATTTAATGGTTGTCCATATTGTAATGGGAAGCTATGCTACAAGCAAGGTTCAGTGTTGCTATATGCCCATTTAATGGTTTTCCATATTGTAATGGGAAGCTATGCTACAAGCAAGGTTCAGTGTTGCTATATGCCCATTTAATGGTTGTCCATATTGTAATGGGAAGCTATGCTACAAGTAAGGTTCAGTGTTGCTATATGCCCATTTAATGGTTGTCCATATTGTAATGTGAAGCTATGCTACAAGCAAGGTTCCATGTTGCTATATGCCCATTTAATGGTTGTCCATATTGTAATGTGAAGCTATGCTACAAGCAAGGTTCAGTGTCGCTATATGCCCATTTAATGGTTGTCCATATTGTAATGGGAAGCTGTGCTACAAGCAAGGTTCCATGTTGCTATATGCCCATTTAATGGTTGTCCATATTGTAATGTGAAGCTATGCTACAAGCAAGGTTCAGTGTCGCTATATGCCCATTTAATGGTTGTCCATATTGTAATGTGAAGCTATGCTACAAGCAAGGTTCCATGTTGCTATATGCCCATTTAATGGTTGTCCATATTGTAATGTGAAGCTATGTGTCTACAAGTAAGGTTCAGTGTTGCTATATGCCCATTTAATGGTTGTCCATATTGTAATGGGAAGCTATGCTACAAGCAAGGTTCAGTGTCGCTTTATGCCCATTAAATGGTTGTCCATATTGTAATTCGAAGCTATGCTACAAGCAAGGTTCCATGTTGCTATATGCCCATTTAATTGTTGTCCATAATGTAATGTGAATCTATGCTACAAGCAAGGTTCAGTTTTGCTATATGCCCATTTAATGGTTGTCCATATTGTAATGTGAAGCTATGCTACAAGCAAGGTTCCATGTTGCTATATGCCCATTTAATTGTTGTCCATAATGTAATGTGAATCTATGCTACAAGCAAGGTTCAGTGTCGCTATATGCCCATTAAATGGTTGTCCATATTGTAATGTGAAGCTATGCTACAAGCAAGGTTCAGTGTTGCTATATGCCCATTAAATGGTTGTCCATATTGTAATGTGAAGCTATGCTACAAGCAAGGTTCCATGTTGCTATATGCCCATTAAATGGTTGTCCATATTGTAATGTGAAGCTATGCTACAAACAAGGTTTCATGTTGCTATATGCCCATTTAATGGTTGTCCATATTGTAATGGGAAGCTATGCTACAAGCAAGGTTCCATGTTGCTATATGCCCATTTAATGGTTGTCCATATTGTAATGTGAAGCTATGCTACAAGCAAGGTTCAGTGTCGCTATATGCCCATTTAATGGTTGTCCATATTGTAATGGGAAGCTATGCTACAAGCAAGGTTTCATGTTGCTATATGCCCATTTAATGGTTGTCCATATTGTAATGGGAAGCTATGCTACAAGCAAGGTTCAGTGTTGCTATATGCCCATTTAATGGTTTTCCATATTGTAATGGGAAGCTATGCTACAAGCAAGGTTCAGTGTTGCTATATGCCCATTTAATGGTTGTCCATATTGTAATGGGAAGCTATGCTACAAGTAAGGTTCAGTGTTGCTATATGCCCATTTAATGGTTGTCCATATTGTAATGTGAAGCTATGCTACAAGCAAGGTTCCATGTTGCTATATGCCCATTTAATGGTTGTCCATATTGTAATGGGAAGCTATGCTACAAGCAAGGTTCAGTGTTGCTATATGCCCATTTAATGGTTTTCCATATTGTAATGTGAAGCTATGCTACAAGCAAGGTTTCATGTTGCTATATGCCCATTTAATGGTTGTCCATATTGTAATGGGAAGCTATGCTACAAGCAAGGTTTCATGTTGCTATAAGCCCATTAAATGGTTGTCCATATTGTAATGGGAAGCTATGCTACAAGTAAGGTTCAGTGTTGCTGTATGCCCATTTAATGGTTGTCCATATTGTAATGGGAAGCTATGTGTCTACAAGTATGGTTCAGTGTACTATATGCCCATTTAATGGTTGTCCACATTGTAATGGGAAGCTATGCTACAAGCAAGGTTCAGTTTTGCTATATGCCCATTTAATGGTTGTCCATATTGTAATGTGAAGCTATGCTACAAGCAAGGTTCAGTGTTGCTATATGCCCCTTTAATGGTTGTCCACATTGTAATGGGAAGCTATGCTACAAGCAAGGTTCAGTTTTGCTATATGCCCATTTAATGGTTGTCCATATTGTAATGTGAAGCTATGCTACAAGCAAGGTTTCATGTTGCTATATGCCCATTTAATGGTTGTCCATATTGTAATGTGAAGCTATGCTACAAGCAAGGTTCCATGTTGCTATATGCCCATTTAATGGTTGTCCATATTGTAATGTGAAGCTATGCTACAAGCAAGGTTCAGTGTCGCTATATGCCCATTTAATGGTTGTCCATATTGTAATGGGAAGCTATGCTACAAGCAAGGTTCAGTGTCGCTATATGCCCATTTAATGGTTGTCCATATTGTAATGGGAAGCTGTGCTACAAGCAAGGTTCCATGTTGCTATATGCCCATTTAATGGTTGTCCATATTGTAATGTGAAGCTATGCTACAAGCAAGGTTCAGTGTCGCTATATGCCCATTTAATGGTTGTCCATATTGTAATGTGAAGCTATGCTACAAGCAAGGTTCCATGTTGCTATATGCCCATTTAATGGTTGTCCATATTGTAATGTGAAGCTATGTGTCTACAAGTAAGGTTCAGTGTTGCTATATGCCCATTTAATGGTTGTCCATATTGTAATGGGAAGCTATGCTACAAGCAAGGTTCAGTGTCGCTTTATGCCCATTAAATGGTTGTCCATATTGTAATGTGAAGCTATGCTACAAGCAAGGTTCCATGTTGCTATATGCCCATTTAATTGTTGTCCATAATGTAATGTGAATCTATGCTACAAGCAAGGTTCAGTTTTGCTATATGCCCATTTAATGGTTGTCCATATTGTAATGTGAAGCTATGCTACAAGCAAGGTTCCATGTTGCTATATGCCCATTTAATTGTTGTCCATAATGTAATGTGAATCTATGCTACAAGCAAGGTTCAGTGTCGCTATATGCCCATTAAATGGTTGTCCATATTGTAATGTGAAGCTATGCTACAAGCAAGGTTCAGTGTTGCTATATGCCCATTAAATGGTTGTCCATATTGTAATGTGAAGCTATGCTACAAGCAAGGTTCCATGTTGCTATATGCCCATTAAATGGTTGTCCATATTGTAATGTGAAGCTATGCTACAAACAAGGTTTCATGTTGCTATATGCCCATTTAATGGTTGTCCATATTGTAATGGGAAGCTATGCTACAAGCAAGGTTCCATGTTGCTATATGCCCATTTAATGGTTGTCCATATTGTAATGTGAAGCTATGCTACAAGCAAGGTTCAGTGTCGCTATATGCCCATTTAATGGTTGTCCATATTGTAATGGGAAGCTATGCTACAAGCAAGGTTTCATGTTGCTATATGCCCATTTAATGGTTGTCCATATTGTAATGGGAAGCTATGCTACAAGCAAGGTTCAGTGTTGCTATATGCCCATTTAATGGTTTTCCATATTGTAATGGGAAGCTATGCTACAAGCAAGGTTCAGTGTTGCTATATGCCCATTTAATGGTTGTCCATATTGTAATGGGAAGCTATGCTACAAGTAAGGTTCAGTGTTGCTATATGCCCATTTAATGGTTGTCCATATTGTAATGTGAAGCTATGCTACAAGCAAGGTTCCATGTTGCTATATGCCCATTTAATGGTTGTCATATTGTAATGGGAAGCTATGCTACAAGCAAGGTTCAGTGTTGCTATATGCCCATTTAATGGTTTTCCATATTGTAATGTGAAGCTATGCTACAAGCAAGGTTTCATGTTGCTATATGCCCATTTAATGGTTGTCCATATTGTAATGGGAAGCTATGCTACAAGCAAGGTTTCATGTTGCTATAAGCCCATTAAATGGTTGTCCATATTGTAATGGGAAGCTATGCTACAAGTAAGGTTCAGTGTTGCTGTATGCCCATTTAATGGTTGTCCATATTGTAATGGGAAGCTATGTGTCTACAAGTATGGTTCAGTGTACTATATGCCCCTTTAATGGTTGTCCACATTGTAATGGGAAGCTATGCTACAAGCAAGGTTCAGTTTTGCTATATGCCCATTTAATGGTTGTCCATATTGTAATGTGAAGCTATGCTACAAGCAAGGTTTCATGTTGCTATATGCCCATTTAATGGTTGTCCATATTGTAATGTGAAGCTATGCTACAAGCAAGGTTCCATGTTGCTATATGCCCATTTAATGGTTGTCCATATTGTAATGTGAAGCTATGCTACAAGCAAGGTTCAGTGTCGCTATATGCCCATTTAATGGTTGTCCATATTGTAATGGGAAGCTATGCTACAAGCAAGGTTCCATGTTGCTATATGCCCATTTAATGGTTGTCCATATTGTAATGTGAAGCTATGCTACAAGCAAGGTTCAGTGTCGCTATATGCCCATTTAATGGTTGTCCATATTGTAATGGGAAGCTATGCTACAAGCAAGGTTCCATGTTGCTATATGCCGTTTTAATGGTTTTCCATATTGTAATGTGAAGCTATGCTACAAGTAAGGTTCAGTGTTGCTATATGCCCATTTAATGGTTGTCCATATTGTAATGGTAAGCTATGCTACAAGTAAGGTTCAGTGTTGCTATATGCCCATTTAATGGTTGTCCATATTGTAATGTGAAGCTATGCTACAAGCAAGGTTCAGTGTTGCTATATGCCCATTTAATGGTTGTCATATTGTAATGGGAAGCTATGCTACAAGCAAGGTTCAGTGTTGCTATATGCCCATTTAATGGTTGTCCATATTGTAATGTGAAGCTATGCTACAAGTAAGGTTCAGTGTTGCTATATGCCCATTTAATGGTTGTCCATATTGTAATGTGAAGCTATGCTACAAGCAAGGTTCAGTGTTGCTATATGCCCATTTAATGGTTGTCCATATTGTAATGGGAAGCTATGCTACAAGCAAGGTTCAGTGTTGCTATATGCCCATTTAATGGTTGTCCATATTGTAATGTGAAGCTATGCTACAAGCAAGGGTCAGTGTTGCTATATGCCCATTTAATGGTTGTCCATATTGTAATGTGAAGCTATGCGTCTACAAGTAAGGTTCAGTGTTGCTATATGCCCATTTAATGGTTGTCCATATTGTAATGTGAAGCTATGCTACAAGCAAGGTTTCATGTTGCTATATGCCCATTTAATGGTTGTCCATATTGTAATGTGAAGCTATGCTACAAGCAAGGTTCAGTGTCGCTATAAGCCCATTTAATGGTTATCCATATTGTAATGTGAAGCTATGCTACAAGCAAGGTTCAGTATCGCTATAAGCCCATTAAATGGTTGTCCATATTGTAATGTGAAGCTATGCTACAAGCAAGGTTCAGTGTCGTTATAAGCCCATTTAATGGTTGTCCATATTATAATGTGAAGCTATGCTACAAGCAAGGTTCAGTGTTGCTATATGCCCTTGTATAGCAATAGGGCAACTCTTTACTGAGAAACACTTTTCTAAATGATTTGGTTCACCAAGGTTTTCCCCCAAATCACTGAACTGTCGTTACACCACAATTCTCTGTGCAGAGTTGCGTCCCTTGGTCACACCAGAAACCTATGATCATGGGTTTGAATCCTGGTTTCACCCCAATTATGTTTCTAGGTTTGTCAGCATCATACCCGTGCTAGTGGGTTTCACTAAAGTGGTAATTGCCTGAGACCTGCATCACTTCGGGATTTCCTCAGACGTGAAGCTGACATGCCGTGATATAACTGGAACACTGTTTAAAACAGAGCTATAAACCCAACTTACTGACTCACTCACTCAGTTATAAGCACCCAAGGTGCTTAGCAGGGGTCCGGAAAATTTAAAATCCCAGTCGGACATTTGCAATTTTGCCACGCCCCCTTCAAATAGCGTATTTTAGTATTTTTAGCACTGCTTAGAAAATTGACAGAGGGGCACCTATTAGAACTATAAACAATGACCTAAATTTCATTTCAAACTAAGTTCAAATGTCAATGAAACTTTGTGCATATACTTGGCAAGATGATTGATAAATTTAGTTGTATTTCCTATTTTTGTTGTTGCTTTTTTTGTGTGTCTGTTGTTTTACGCCACACTCAGCAAAATTCTTCCTGACGGTCTGTAAATAATTGAGTCAGGACCAGACAATCCAGTGATTGATGTCATGATCATCGATCAACTCAATTTGGATATGATGACATGCATCAACCAAGTCAGCGAGCCTGACCACCCGATCCTGTTAGTCGCCTCTTACAACAAACATAGTCGCCATACATGTGTGTGGTGTTCGACCAATTGTTAAACAGGTGCCCCATGCAGGGTTGCACGTGACACAGCAATCTTCTGTTTTCGATGTGAAATAGTGCCATTAGCAGTGGCTAGGCTTTCATACGTAAATTGCGAACCGATGAAATGCATCAACCAAATCAGCGAGCCCGACCACCCGATCCTGTTAGTCATCTCTTATGACAAGTATAATCCCCTTATTATGGCAAGCTACTGCTCAACAAAGACTTGAGGACATCCCATTACGGGTCATGTCAGCACGACCTTTCATCCAACCAGTCAGAGCATTGCTTACCAGATGAGGAAAGTATATTACACATTCAAGAATGTTTGTTTGTTCAGTTTTTAAATTTTTTACATATTTTTGTCAACATATTTTTAAAGCGTAGTCTGAAATGGTTGAAACTAGTGCTGTAAAGCTCGAGAAAGCTACTTTCTAACTGGCCAATGTCAATTGTTGCTAGTCACATCATTGGTTGGTCAAAGTTCATGGAAGGTCGTTCTTACATGACCCATATTGGGATGTCCTCAGATCTTTGTTTAGCAGTTGTGAGAACTATGGGATCAATTTTAATTAGATTGGATTAACTGTTATTGGCCACTGAAATAAAAATACCTCACAGTGAATATACATGAGAAGTATAGGAATAACTTTATGCAAGCTAACCTCTGACAACAATCATAATGCTATTCTTACCAGACATTTCGAGGTGATCTTGGACCCATTGCAGTAGTACAGGGTGTAGCCTGTGACCCTCCCCTGGTGGGGGTCCTGTGACCCTGGTGGGACCCCCCAGGTGATGTACAGGGTGGAGCTGTCTGCCTCCACCATGATGTCCGAGGGGTGGGACACTTCTACAATGGAAAATAGTTTGTTTGTGACACGTTTTCCAATATATTGCGACCCTTAGGTTTTTGTGACACATATTGCAATATATTTTGATCCTTAGGTTTTTGAGACACGTTTTGCAAAATATTGTGATCCTTAGGTTTTTGAGACACGTATTGCAATATATTGTGATCCTTAGATTTTTGTGACATGTATTGCAATATATTGTGATCCTTAGATTTTTGTGACATGTATTGCAATATATTGTGATCCTTAGGTTTTTGAGACACGTATTGCAATATATAGTGAGATCCTTATGTTTTTTTGACACGTATTGCACTATATTGCACCTTAGGTTTGTTCTGGGGCATTGACCTATCTTTAAAGGTTTCAACATTTGTTTGAAGTTGGGAACCTTCCTAGTGTTCTAGACAGGTCAAGTGTTGCCCTGTCACTGTTCTCAGGTTGAGCAGGGTGTTCTAGACAGGTCAAGTGTTGCCTTGTCACTGTTCTCAGGTTGAGCAGGGTGTTCTAGACAGGTCAAGTGTTGCCCTGTCACTGTTCTCACGTTGAGCAGGGTGTTCTAGACAGGTCAAGTGTTGCCTTGTCACTGTTCTCAGGTTGAGCAGGGTGTTCTAGACAGGTCAAGTGTTGCCCTGTCACTGTTGTCAGGTTGAGCAGGGTGTTCTAGACAGGTCAAGTGTTGCCCTGTCACTGTTGTCAGGTTGAGCAGGGTGTTCTAGACAGGTCGAGTGTTGCCCTGTCAATGTTCTCAGGTTGAGCAGGGTGTTCTAGACAGGTCAAGTGTTGCCCTGTCACTGTTGTCGGGTTGAGCAGGGTGTTCTAGACAGGTCAAGTGTTGCCTTGTCACTGTTGTCAGGTTGTGCAGGGTGTTCTAGGCATGTCAAGTGTTGCCCTGTCACTGTTGTCAGGTTGAGCAGGGTGTTTTAGACAGGTCAAGTGTTGCCTTGTCACTGTTGTCAGGTTGAGCAGGGTGTTCTAGACAGGTCAAGTGTTGCCCTGTCACTGTTGTCGGGTTGAGCAGGGTGTTCTAGACAGGTCAAGTGTTGCCTTGTCACTGTTGTCAGGTTGTGCAGGGTGTTCTAGGCATGTCAAGTGTTGCCCTGTCACTGTTGTCAGGTTGAGCAGGGTGTTTTAGACAGGTCAAGTGTTGCCTTGTCACTGTTGTCAGGTTGAGCAGGGTGTTCTAGACAGGTCAAGTGTTGCCCTGTCACTGTTGTCAGGTTGAGCAGGGTGTTCTAGACAGGTCAAGTGTTGCCCTGTCACTGTTCTCACGTTGAGCAGGGTGTTCTAGACAGGTCAAGTGTTGCCTTGTCAATGTTCTCAGGTTGAGCAGGGTGTTCTAGACAGGTCAAGTGTTGCCCTGTCACTGTTGTCGGGTTGAGCAGGGTGTTCTAGACAGGTCAAGTGTTGCCTTGTCACTGTTGTCAGGTTGAGCAGGGTGTTCTAGACAGGTCAAGTGTTGCCCTGTCACTGTTGTCAGGTTGAGCAGGGTGTTCTAGACAGGTCAAGTGTTGCCCTGTCACTGTTCTCAGGTTGAGCAGGGTGTTCTAGACAGGTCAAGTGTTGCCTTGTCAATGTTCTCAGGTTGAGCAGGGTGTCTTAGACAGGTCAAGTGTTGCCCTGTCACTGTTGTCGGGTTGAGCAGGGTGTTCTAGACAGGTCAAGTGTTGCCTTGTCACTGTTGTCAGGTTGTGCAGGGTGTTCTAGGCATGTCAAGTGTTGCCCTGTCACTGTTGTCAGGTTGAGCAGGGTGTTTTAGACAGGTCAAGTGTTGCCTTGTCACTGTTGTCAGGTTGAGCAGGGTGTTCTAGACAGGTCAAGTGTTGCCCTGTCACTGTTGTCGGGTTGAGCAGGGTGTTCTAGACAGGTCAAGTGTTGCCTTGTCACTGGTCTCAGGTTGAGCAGGGTGTTCTAGACAGGTCAAGTGTTGCCCTGTCACTGTTGTCACGTTGAGCAGGGTGTTCTAGACAGGTCAAGTGTTGCCTTGTCACTGTTGTCAGGTTGAGCAGGGTGTTCTAGACAGGTCAAGTGTTGCCCTGTCACTGTTCTCACGTTGAGCAGGGTGTTCTAGACAGGTCAAGTGTTGCCCTGTCACTGTTCTCAGGTTGAGCAGGGTGTTCTAGACAGGTCAAGTGTTGCCTTGTCACTGTTCTCAGGTTGAGCAGGGTGTTCTAGACAGGTCAAGTGTTGCCCTGTCACTGTTGTCAGGTTGAGCAGGGTGTTCTAGACAGGTCAAGTGTTGCCTTGTCACTGTTCTCAGGTTGAGCAGGGTGTTCTAGACAGGTCAAGTGTTGCCCTGTCACTGTTGTCAGGTTGAGCAGGGTGTTCTAGACAGGTCAAGTGTTGCCTTGTCACTGTTCTCAGGTTGAGCAGGGTGTTCTAGACAGGTCAAGTGTTGCCCTGTCACTGGTCTCAGGTTGAGCAGGGTGTTCTAGACAGGTCAAGTGTTGCCTTGTCACTGGTCTCAGGTTGAGCAGGGTGTTCTAGACAGGTCAAGTGTTGCCCTGTCACTGTTGTCAGGTTGAGCAGGGTGTTCTAGACAGGTCAAGTGTTGCCCTGTCACTGTTCTCAGGTTGAGCAGGGTGTTCTAGACAGGTCAAGTGTTGCCTTGTCACTGTTCTCAGGTTGAGCAGGGTGTTCTAGGCATGTCAAGTGTTGCCCTGTCACTGTTGTCAGGTTGAGCAGGGTGTTTTAGACAGGTCAAGTGTTGCCTTGTCACTGTTGTCAGGTTGAGCAGGATGTTCTAGACAGGTCAAGTGTTGCCCTGTCACTGTTGTCGGGTTGAGCAGGGTGTTCTAGACAGGTCAAGTGTTGCCTTGTCACTGTTGTCAGGTTGTGCAGGGTGTTCTAGGCATGTCAAGTGTTGCCCGGTCACTGTTGTCAGGTTGAGCAGGGTGTTTTAGACAGGTCAAGTGTTGCCCTGTCACTGTTGTCAGGTTGAGCAGGGTGTTCTAGACAGGTCAAGTGTTGCCCTGTCACTGTTGTCGGGTTGAGCAGGGTGTTCTAGACAGGTCAAGTGTTGCCCTGTCACTGTTCTCACGTTGAGCAGGGTGTTCTAGACAGGTCGAGTGTTGCCCTGTCAATGTTCTCAGGTTGAGCAGGGTGTTCTAGACAGGTCAAGTGTTGCCCTGTCAATGTTCTCAGGTTGAGCAGGGTGTTCTAGACAGGTCAAGTGTTGCCTTGTCACTGTTCTCAGGTTGAGCAGGGTGTTCTAGACAGGTCAAGTGTTGCCTTGTCACTGTTGTCAGGTTGAGCAGGGTGTTCTAGACAGGTCAAGTGTTGCCATGTCACTGTTCTCAGGTTGAGCAGGGTGTTCTAGACAGGTCAAGTGTTGCGTTGTCACTGTTGTCAGGTTGAGCAGGGTGTTCTAGACAGGTCAAGTGTTGCCTTGTCACTGTTCTCAGGTTGAGCAGGGTGTTCTAGACAGGTCAAGTGTTGCCTTGTCACTGTTCTCAGGTTGAGCAGGGTGTTCTAGACAGGTCAAGTGTTGCCTTGTCACTGTTGTCAGGTTGAGCAGGGTGTTCTAGACAGGTCAAGTGTTGCCCTGTCACTGTTCTCAGGTTGAGCAGGGTGTTCTAGACAGGTCAAGTGTTGCCCTGTCACTGTTCTCACGTTGAGCAGGGTGTTCTAGACAGGTCAAGTGTTGCCTTGTCACTGTTCTCAGGTTGAGCAGGGTGTTCTAGACAGGTCAAGTGTTGCCCTGTCACTGGTCTCAGGTTGAGCAGGGTGTTCTAGACAGGTCAAGTGTTGCCTTGTCACTGGTCTCAGGTTGAGCAGGGTGTTCTAGACAGGTCAAGTGTTGCCCTGTCACTGTTGTCAGGTTGAGCAGGGTGTTCTAGACAGGTCAAGTGTTGCCTTGTCACTGTTGTCAGGTTGAGCAGGGTGTTCTAGACAGGTCAAGTATTGCCTTGTCACTGTTCTCAGGTTGAGCAGGGTGTTCTAGACAGGTCAAGTGTTGCCCTGTCACTGTTCTCAGGTTGAGCAGGGTGTTCTAGACAGGTCAAGTGTTGCCTTGTCACTGTTCTCAGGTTGAGCAGGGTGTTCTAGACAGGTCAAGTGTTGCCCTGTCACTGTTCTCACGTTGAGCAGGGTGTTCTAGACAGGTCAAGTGTTGCCTTGTCACTGTTCTCAGGTTGAGCAGGGTGTTCTAGACAGGTCAAGTGTTGCCCTGTCACTGTTCTCAGGTTGAGCAGGGTGTTCTAGACAGGTCAAGTGTTGCCTTGTCACTGTTCTCAGGTTGAGCAGGGTGTTCTAGACAGGTCAAGTGTTGCCCTGTCACTGGTCTCAGGTTGAGCAGGGTGTTCTAGACAGGTCAAGTGTTGCCTTGTCACTGGTCTCAGGTTGAGCAGGGTGTTCTAGACAGGTCAAGTGTTGCCCTGTCACTGTTGTCAGGTTGAGCAGGGTGTTCTAGACAGGTCAAGTGTTGCCTTGTCACTGTTGTCAGGTTGAGCAGGGTGTTCTAGACAGGTCAAGTGTTGCCTTGTCACTGTTCTCAGGTTGAGCAGGGTGTTCTAGACAGGTCAAGTGTTGCCCCGTCACTGTTCTCAGGTTGAGCAGGGTGTTCTAGACAGGTCAAGTGTTGCCTTGTCACTGTTCTCAGGTTGAGCAGGGTGTTCTAGACAGGTCAAGTGTTGCCCTGTCACTGTTGTCAGGTTGAGCAGGGTATTCTAGACAGGTCAAGTGTTGCCCTGTCACTGTTCTCAGGTTGAGCAGGGTGTTCTAGACAGGTCAAGTGTTGCGTTGTCACTGTTGTCAGGTTGAGCAGGGTGTTCTAGACAGGTCAAGTGTTGCCTTGTCACTGTTCTCAGGTTGAGCAGGGTGTTCTAGACAGGTCAAGTGTTGCCACAGTTGACAGTGGTTGATTTTCTTCAACCTAACATCCAAATCCCCACCTTGTTGCCCTAAGGCTACTCAGTGGGTAAGGACATGACATCAGTAGAATTCTTGGAAACACCACCAGCCTGGGAACCCTATGATCCTGCCTTGAAACTCCGCAACCCAAATATTTCTGTGAGTGAGCATGGTTTTATGACGCTCTTAGCAATATTCCAGCAATATCATGGCGGGGGATACCAGATATG
Source organism: Haliotis rufescens (assembly GCF_023055435.1). Classification (NCBI taxonomy): domain Eukaryota; kingdom Metazoa; phylum Mollusca; class Gastropoda; order Lepetellida; family Haliotidae; genus Haliotis; species Haliotis rufescens. The sequence goes on from NW_025963890.1 coordinate 39,428,259, forward strand.
AGCTTCACACATTGTACCCATGTTGGGAATAAAACCCGGGTCTTCAGTGTGACGAGCGAACGCTTCAACCATTAGGCTACCCGACCGCCCGAAATATTACTGTCCTCACTCAAAAATATGAGTTACCCAGGTAAATGCCAGCTTAGATTAGTTATTATTAAGCACATAGTCATATTGTGTTCATATCGGATCAATTTTGTTCAGCAGATCAGATGATATATGAACATAGATGTTGTTTACTCACTGTTATAAGCAGGAATCACAATAGGGTTTGACTCTCCTGACATGCCGACCTGTGTTCCTCCTCTCAAAGTAATGCTATACTCTCGGTCTTTCCCGACCAGCAGGTCATAGGACGTTGCCGATCCTGCTACATCCCTAGTTCCATTCTGTGTGTCTTTCTGCTGTATTTTGTACAGAGTTATCTTCCCATTGGACTCTTCCAGGGGTATTGGCTATAGAAAATAACAGAAACTGACTAGACAACATATTACAGTTATGGACTGCTGTTATTACAGTTTATAGAATGATGTTATTACAGTTATAGACTGCTGATGCAGACCTGTCAACCCCTCATCATGACAATGTGGGAGAATTGACTTCAAAATGGGGGAGATTTGCCTCCAAAGGGGGAGATTTTTAAGAAAGTGAAGATAAGATAATTTCCAACTTTTATTTTTAATAATGTTACAAAGAAAACCAAATATTTTGAAACAATAAATAATCAATAGGTTTTTTATACGTACAGCTTGCTTAATTTCCGTTTGCATTTTCCTCCTCCAAAAACTCAGCACAATCTACCCATATAACTTTCGTTCAAAGATCATCTCAGATAAACGCAAACAGATTTTGAAATTTCACAATCGGTAGCTTGACCAGTTGACGACGTGTTCAATCCGACCAGTTGTCAGGCTTTGTTACGATGCAGGTTTTCTGAGTATTTGGCGCGATGTTGGTTACAAAATTCGCCAAAGAAATATCAAATGCATTTATCCTGACGCAACATCATCGCCCCTAATTTCAATAAGATATACTGGGTTTTTTCTGTCTGCGGTAGTCTGTTGACAGTCCCATTACTTTGCTTCTTAAATTTCCTAGAAATGTTCACGTTATTCCACTCCAAGAAATGTATGCCATATTTGGAAGTAATATTACGTTTTACTACAATTTATGAATGAAATGAGTCTCGTTGTCGTTGTTGACCTTTCTGACCTTGACGTGTATTAATCTCATTGGTTGACTAGTACTGTTGTATGCAAATTAGATTGCAGATCTGGGACGCAAGCAAACTATTAGCCAATCAAATCGTGTAAAATAATCACATGATACATTCTCGTGAAATTTGATAAAGTTCTATTTTGATATTTTCTGTGCACACAATTCACGATGTCAGTCAAAAGGGAATTTATAAGTTTCACTTTAAACTTTGACTTTGAAACCCTAGCTGTAAGGAAGCCTGATCGTGTAACTCATTGTTATTTCAACTACCGAATCAACCAATCATGCATAGTGTTGTTTCTGAAGACGGCGCTTGCAGGACATATTTTGTTTTCATTTCCAAGAGTTCAATGACGTAACTTTGAGGTATGTTGATGTTTTAACAAAGTTTCTGACAAATCTGATAACCAATAAAGTCATGTATAACTGGACCGGCCATATGTATCTACATTCTTAAATTATGGAAGAATAAACACGCTTAGAACATGAAGACAACAGTTCATTTCATGAAGTGATGAATACTTGGCTGATTTTTCATTTCAAGTTCAACCCTTCAGGCACCTGTTAGGACTATTAGAGTTTTCTTAACAGTTTACATTGTTCAATCGTTCACCATATGAATTTAATTACCAGTTGATTACTGGACAAAGGCCCATCTGGGTCCCCCTGTGGGTGGCTGTGATAAGGGTCGCTAATCCGGGAGCCTACCGGATAGATCGGGACGCAAACTTCCCATTCATTGTTTTTACTCAAGGGACAATGGAGGCAAATTTTTTCAATAATGAAGAATTCTGTTTTGCGGGAGAAATAGTCCATCATGCAGGAGACTGGGAGATTTCATCAAATTGCGGGAGTCTCCCGCTAAATGCGGGAGGGTTGACAGGACTGCTGATGTTACAGTTATAGACTGCTGTTATTGCAGTTATAGACAGCTGTTATTACAGTTATAGACTGCTGATGTTACAGTTATAGACAGCTGTTATTACAGATATAGACTGCTGTTATTACAGTTATAGACTGCTGTTATTACAGATATTGACTGTTGTTTTTACAGTTTATAGAATGCTGTTATTACAGTTATAGACTGCTGTTATTATAGATATAGACCTCTGTTATTACAGTTATAGACTGCTGTTATTACAGATATAGACCACTGTTATTACAGATATAGACAGCTGTTATTACAGTTATAGACTGATGTTATTACAGTTATAGACTGCTGTTATTACAGATATTGACTGCTGTTATTACAGTTTATAGAATGCTGTTATTACAGTTATAGACTGATGGTATTACAGTTATAGACTGATGTTATTTTAGATATAGACCGCTCTGCTACATACCTTCCAGTAGATGGTCACTGTACAGATTTGTGTCTGATTACAGTCACTGTAAACAAAGCTTCCGATCTGCGTTCCTGGAACACCACTTGGCACTGAAAGATGGAAATTACTCGTTATCATTCATACTAACATCATAGCACAGCAGCCTTCTGTCTGCACACTACTAGTGGTTACTGTCAGGAGCTTCAAACCAGGTTGTCGATCTGCATACGACTGAATACAAAATCAAAACCAAATCAACTGATCAAAAACAGACACAGACAAAACAAATGATTTGATTTTATATCTTGTTACATAACTGTTCTATTTTAAATGAATTGAAAACAAACATCAGTTACATTAACAAACAGGGTGCCCATGGTGCCATGTGATCCTGTGCACAGCACACAGGTTAAAAAATCAGGTGAGGGTAAGCAACGTCGGTCTTTGAGAGTCCTTGGATGTGTGACCACGTTTCGTCAGCTTAACTCCTGCGAGTTTCTAGGGCTTCGGTCCTGCCCCACACTGAAGCATATGTTGGTTGGTTGGTTGGTTGGTTGGTTGGTTTGTTGTTTAACGCCGCACTCAGCAATATTCCAGCTATATGACGGCGGTCTGTAAATAATCGAGTCTGGACCAGACAATCCAGTGATTGATATCATGAGCATTGATCTACACAATTAGGATCGATGACATGTATCAACCAAGTCAGCGAGCCTGACCACCCGATCCCATTAGTCGCCTTTTACGACAAGCATAGTCGACTTTTACGGCAAGCATGGGTTGCTGAAGACCTATTCTACCCCGGAATCTTCACAGGTCCTGAAGCATATGTAACACATGTGGCATCTCTTTGGGCTAGTGACTTTGTTGGAATGTGCATTTGTTCACTCAGCAGTGAATGGGTACCCGGTAGGATGAGGTGGCAATGTGGTTGCTAACCTTCTAGTGCCTAACAGGCAGCTTGGGTTGTATACTCCCCAGGGAGCTGAGAATGATTCTGGAGTGCACACTGATCCAGTGACCGGGGTTAAAATAGATCATGCCCCTGAGTGGTATGGAAAGATGTGCAATAGAAATGGCCTTTTATTGTTATTATTAAACTGTGACTGTCAGCAACCTTGACCTTCCATGGAGGTCTTTTCAAACAGTTTGAGATCAAACCCTAAGGTTGACATATCAAGTTTCAATGTACATGCAGTTTGAATTATTATTTGTTTGTATGTTGTTGACACGGTAATCTTCCAGGCGTATAATGGCAACCTGTTAATAATCACGTCTGGACCAGACAAACCAGTGATTGATAGTATGATATAACAACACTGACATACTACTGTCTTGATACATTTTTTCATCACATGTTATACACAATGTATCAAGTTGATTGATTATTTTTTGTTTGTTTCGTTTGCTTGTTGTTTAACGCGGCACTCAGCAATAATCCCGCTATAGTCTGTCTGGACCAGACATTCCAGTGGCAGACATTATGAGCATCAATATATGCAACTGGGATATGATGACATGCATCAACCATGTCAGTGACCCGATCCCCTTAGTTGCCTCATACGACAATCACAGTTGCTTTTTACAGCAAGCATGGGTTGAAGACCTATTCTACCCCGGATCTTCATGGGTCGATAGATTATTTAAGGAATAGTACATATATGAACTGACCATTTTAAAAAACAACATTTAATTACCATGTTATATTCATGTTAAGCTAAGAAGAAAGCCATACTTGATAATCTGAGAAAGAGGCTGAAATTCTTTCCTATCTTCATTTATTTTATTCTTATTCAGGCTGAAAAAAAGAATTTGTTCTCAGGCAATAGCTTTGGAAAATATTGTGCGGGTGGGCAGATGGGCTGCTTTTTTCTTTTTTGTGGGGGGGGTTGTGTTCAAACTAGTAAGAATCCAAATCCATATATCGCGGTGTATGCGGCGAGTTTTTCATAACTACAATTAGGAGGCTTTCAAAGGGGGGTGGGGTTGTCTTATACACGGGGTTGAAGAGTTTTTCCTTATGTTTTTTTCCCCAACACAAACACATTACTGTGAGCGCGTAACACCGGAAATACCATGTCAGCAAATCTGTGCAGAAGTACGCAAATACGTCATGTACTTACACTGTCTGGTTGTAAAAAGAGTTCATAATATTTCTGGATTTATATTTGTAATCTATTTTATTAATTTTAATCAACATTTCATTCAATATTGTTTCAATTCATTTGGGCGAAATCGTATGTGAAGTGATCGAAAGATCACACAACTCACTGTTTTTCACAGCAACCATGGTCATATTTCCACTATTGACGCCTTGGTGGATAGAATGGATATATATATCATAAGTGCCATACACTGAATCCCTGAAAGTCATATTTGTTGTAGTTTGACTATTAAATGTCAACATAAATTTTTCACAATCGCGGCTGCGGAAGCATCGATGGTGATTGGTCCAATTCTTCCATACGAAAATATATCTGGCAATAGCGATCAGCTGAACCAAAGTGCTAATTTATTTCACATGTATATAGTAAAGCTGCAACTAACCTGATATTGGAATAAATTATTCCTGATAAAATAATAGTTTCAGATACAATTCTTCCTCTCATTGTATCAAAATTCTTTAAAGTTATATTAATGGGTAATTTTTGACTGAATCACCGGTAGATTCTAGGAAACGTGTGTACAACTGATTGTTACTTCTGGCTTAGTTTACGAGACAAGACACACGGTAATCTCAAACTCTGCATATCAAACAATACCTATCAGAACAGGAAATACAATTTAATCTGTAAATCATCATGTCTGGTGATGTTTTATCTCAAATTTCAAATTTGTCTGGCCAAGTTTAATTCTTATAATCTGTTCGTTTTCCTGAATTTGTTGAAGGGATACGATGTATTTTTTTTCTGCGGAAGACAAACACGTTTTTATTGCAAATGTAGGGACTTTGTATGCACTGGTGATGTGCTTTATTCCGATTCGCTTTATAGACGGGGTATATAAATTAGCATTTCCTGCTTATTTTACGAGACAAATACACATGTAATTGTAAATCTTAACCTCTGCGTATGAAACATTGTCCCGCATACAGTACACAAATACCATTGAATTTGTAAATCATCATGTCTGGTGCTGTTTTATCGCAAATACAATGTTTTCATTGACCAAATTTGCAAACAGCAAAATAAGCACACAAACTCCTATTGCCGCCATGACCATAACCATGATAACACACGAGTGCACATGAAAAGGGAAGTAACTGCACGTTATATTGGATCGCATTGTTTTTTAGTATTGTAGCATTTCACTTTTGGGGTCGTGTATTAGGACGTGGAATATTTAAGCATTTTTAGGGGTTTTGAAAATGGAAATACAAACGAAACGTGCGGCAGACTTTGTGCGGCGGTGCCTGAGAACCAAGAATATTTCTTTTTTAGCCTTAAAAAAATAAGACTGTCACTGTATGTAAAAGGATTAGGATCAAAATGATAAATTGGTATAAAGTAAGGCACTGACCGTCTTCCAGTGTTTCTGCTTCTATGGAGGTCCAGTCACTGTAAAATCCTTCAGTTTCATTAGATTGATATTGTAATGGGATACACGACACTTGCAGCTTGTATGTCCTGGCAGGATGTAGGTCACACACAGTTACCTCCCTTTCACTGGTGTTGAACTGAAAATACACAGCATATTAGAGTTCAGCAATGTGGCATGTTTCTGACAAGTAGGCCTTATGGTCAATCATGATTTGCAGAAGAACATTATTGTACACATACCCTAATAATATCAGTCAAAATAGCAATACTACCCCTGTATCAAATAATATCCGTCAAAACAGCAATACTACATACATATCATAATATCAGTCAAACACAAGCAATATCCACCACTTTAGTCAAACAGATCAAACATATTTGCTTTCAATGTGCGGAATAAGAGTTATGTCCCTTCGATCTCCTGTGATTCTGTTTCCTGAACATCAGTACATTTTGCAATATAGTTCCTGGCAATATTCATCCCGAATACATATATATTTACTATTAAGTGATAATCAAGGTTAGCCATGGCCACCAAAACCAGTGATGTTGCATAAATCAAGCATTTTTCCAAACAAGCTATGGACAAGTCAAACACAGTGTCTACTCCTTGTAATGATCAACCAGATGGTGTCTACTCCTGGTAATGATCAAACACACAGTATCTACTCCTAGTAATGATCAACCAGATGGTGTCTTCTCCTGGAAATGATCAACCACACAGTATCTACTCCTGGTAATGATCAACTACATGGAGTCTACTCCTGGTAATGATCAACCACATGGTGTCTACTCCTGGTAATGATCAAACACACAGTATCTACTCCTAGTAATGATCAACCAAATGCTGTCTACTTTTGGTAATGATCAACCACATGGTGTCTACTCCTGGTAATGATCAAACACACAGTGTCTACTCCTGGTAATGATCAACCAAATGCTGTCTACTTTTGGTAATGATCAAACACACAGTGTCCACTCCTGGTAATGATCAACTACATGGTGTCTACTCCTGGTAATGATCAACCACATGGTGTCTACCCCTGGTAATGATCAACCAAATGCTGTCTACTCCTGGTAATGATCAAACACACAGTGTCTACTCCTGGTAATGATCAAACACACAGTGTCTACTCCTGGTAATGATCAAACAGACAGTGGCTACTCCTGGTAATGATCAAACACACAGTGTCTACTCCTGGTAATGATCAAACTCACAGTGTCTACTCCTGGTAATGATCAAACACACAGTGTCTACTCCTGGTAATGGTCAAACACACAGTGTCTACTCCTAGTAATGATCAAACACACAGTGTCTACTCCTGGTAATGATCAAACACATGGTGTCTTCCCCTGATACTGATTAAACCTAAGTTCTAGTAGCATGTGCAGTGTGTACATCATGACACTACTGGAGCTAATGCATATCCCTGTCAAATGTGGAGTAGTGTGTTACAGGTAAGTCAGCAGGTTTACCTTTAAGTCAGAACCCTGTTCCCGTAGGACGAGCACTGTGTACATCATGACCCTACTGGAGCTAATGCATATCCCTGTCAAATGTGGGGTAGTGTGTTACAGGTTTAGCAGGTTTACCTTTAAGACAGAACCCTGTTCCTGCAGGACGAGCACTGTGTACATCATGAACCTACTGGAGCTAATGGACATCCCTGTCAAATGTGGAGTAGTGTGTTACAGGTTTAGCAGGTTTACCTTTAAGACAGAACCCTGTTCCTGCAGGACGTGCAGTGTGTACATCATGACCCTACTGGAGCTAATGGATATCCCTGTCAAATGTGGAGTAGTGTGTTACAGGTGGGTCAGCAGGTTTACCTTTAAGACAGAACCCTCTTCCTGCAGGACGTGCACTGTGTACATCATGAACCTACTGAAACTAATGGATATCCCTGTCAAATGTGGAGTAGTTTATTACAGGTGGGTCAGCAGGTTTACCTTTAAGACAGAACCCTGTTCCTGCAGGACGTGCACTGTGTACTTCATGACCCTACTGGAGCTAATGGATATCCCTGTCAAATGTGGAGTAGTGTGTTACAGGTGGGTCAGCAGGTTTAACTTTAAGACAGAACCCTATTCCTGCAGGATGTGCACTGGGTACTTCATGAACCTACTGGAGCTAATGGACATACCTGTCAAATGTGGAGTGGTGTGTTACAGGTTTAGCAGGTTTACCTTTAAGACAGAACCCTGTTTCTGCAGGACGTGCATTGTGTACATCATGCGCCTCATGAACTGTTGCCCATGGTTCCACCGTAGAGACAAACACATGCTGGTCCTGTTTGCTACAGTCAATGAATACACAGGAGCTGGTTCCACTGTAAACACAGATGCAAAGCTGAGTTGCAGATTTTTATCATGGTAGATTATGATCGTAGAGAAGGGGCCTATATCTGATGATTTCTGTATTCAAGGAGGTTATATTTGATGATCTCTCTCTTAAGATGAACATGGTTACCAGGTGTCTATTTAAGACAAACATAGGTACCAGGTGTCTATTTAAGACAATCATGGATACCAGGTGTCTATTTAAGACAATCATGGATACCAAGTGTCTATTTAAGACAAACATGGGTACCAGGTGTCTATTTAAGACAAACATGGGTACAAGGTGTCCATTTAAGACAAACATGGGGTGTTACATGTATATATACTATATATGTCTATTTAGTCGTAGAATCCCATCAGGTCCAGAGCTCCTAAAATCATATGCAGTGCTCTAGACAAACAACATCGAGACATTTTCATAATTTTATCAACTTTTGATTAAACATTCTTCTGAATTATTGCCAAATTTGAAAAGTATCATCCAGATGTTTAAATGAAACTCTGACATACCGTGTCAGTAATTGTGGTCAATATAAATATGCAATATAGACTTTGTAGGGAGTGCTCATGAAGATCTCTAACAAGAATATTCTAGAAGTTGGTCTGGGGGCACGAATAGGGCAGGACACTTAATATAGCAATATGGTATATCTTACCTAGTGTTAAAGTGTCCACTATTGTGTAGTTGGATAGAGCTTCATCGATTATGTTTACAAATTTGTCATTGTCATATCTTGTAACATTGACTCTCATGAAGTATGTTTCAGGTTTGTAAGAATCCTCAGCATCGTTTTCCTTCCAGCTGCATGACGTCATCGTCTGGTGGGGGCAGACGCTTGGAGATTCAAGACTGAAAGTAGACGTTGCTTGATTTATTGATGCATCACATATGTATACCTGCGGATATACAATACCACTACCCATGTATTCATTGATGTATCACATATGTATACCTGCTGATATACGATACCACTACCCATGTATTCATTGATGCATCACATATGTATACCTGCTGATATACGATACCACTACCCATGTATTCATTGATGCATCACATATGTATACCTGCTGATATATGATACCACTACCCATGTATTTATTGATGCATCACATATGTATACCTGCTGATATTCGATACCACTACCCATGTATTCATTGATGTACCGGTATCACATATGTATACCTGCTGATATACAATACCACTACCCATGTATTCATTGATGTACCGGTATCACATATGTATACCTGCTGATATACGATACCACTACCCATGTATTCATTGATGCATCACATATGTATACCTGCTGATATACAATACCACTACCCATGTATTCATCCTTTTTTTAATTCTGTATCAAGTTTCAAAAAATAATATTTAAGTTTTTCAATGAACTGCCTTGGATTATCTTGTTGCCTATCATAAACAAAATGCTACATGTGTTTGCATTATTCTGTTAGCTTACCATTAAAACAAGTCTAAAAAACATGTCATGCAATTTGCTTTGTTTTGATAGAAACAAATTCACATGGAACGAGAAGATTTTTACATAAAGATAGTGCAAAAGAGTGCAAAATCTCAAGCTCACTGTTGTTATTTTTTAACTAAACTCTATTCAGCATGGTTGAACATGCATGAGAAGGTGAGGTGAAATGGGGTTTAACATCGCGTCCAAGATTATTGCACTTATATAGCAACGTGCATGTACATGTGTGTGTCTGTTTGTACTAGTTCAAACTGAGGCTGATTTATTGTGCTAGCCCACTGAGTTAACATGAATACTGACTCTGAGCCGACCAGTCCTTGTTTTAGCCCCTTAATGTCGAGCGCCAGGCAGGGTAACAACAAGTACCACCTTTTAATGCCTTTTAGTATGACGCGGCCGGGGATCAAACCTTGCACCTTCCGCTCTCCAGGCGGACGCTGTACCACAAGACCATATGCATGTAACCAAGATCTAGTTTGTAAACATGGTATGTGAACATTTCCTAATTAAATATGGTTATATAAGTACATAATAACTGGGACCTTATTGACAAGGAACCAATCCTAAGTGTTTTATATGGTCCTGTGAGGTGTTCAGAACTTCTGGAGAGATATTTTTAAAGGCATGCTGAAATAAGCCACATTGAAGGGGCATTCGAATTAAAAATAAAAAGAGGGTGAAGTTATACTTACATTGCCCACTGAAGCTCAACTATAACCCGATTTTCATTTATATAGTCCACTCCCAGGTCCCAAGTGCAGGTCATGTTCCTCCAGTCAAACACACGGCAGTCGATCTTCTCCACCTTCTTGGTCCGATCTGGTTCAAAACATGACAGACACTAAGGTAGCTGGAATATTGTTGAGTGTGGTGTTAAAGAACAAACAAACAAAAAAACAAAACCCGAAAACCCTATGATGCTGCTTTCCAGAAAATGACTTGCAGCGTTAACCAAGAATCAATGAGTGAGTGAGTATGGTTTTACGCCGCATTTAGCAATATTCCAGCAATATTACGGCTGGGGACACCAGAAATGGGTTTCACACAGCATGATGAACAAACACTTTAACCACAAGACTACCCCATCGCCCCAAGAATCATTAAGGAGCCTTCAATATCAACAGACTGTAGTGTAAACAAGCAAGAAGGTCTCCACGTGTATGAGAGTTCAGATTAAACTGTCACTAGTTTGTGAGAATCGTGATGCCTCCATGAAGCTGAAGAGTGAGTGAGTGAGTTGGGTTTAACGCCGCTTTTAACAGTTTTCCAGTTATATCACGGCGTGTCAGCTTAATGTGGGAGGAAAGCCCGAAGTGATGCAGGTCTCAGACATTTACCACTTCGGTGAAACGGGTATGGTGCTGACAAACCTAGAAACATAATCGGGGAGAACCGGGATTCGAAAGGTTTCAGGCGTGCCCAAGGGACGCAACTTTGCATGGTGAATCGCGGCGCCTTAGACGACTGGGCAACCCGTGCCCCCCATGAAGCTGAAGAAAGTCCTGTATATACTTGATCTTCTGAGGCAGTTTCCCAATCTCATGGACAGGGTCCAATCAGATGTGACAAGAGATACTCTCCCTAGTCCACTACAGCCTTGCAAAATAGTGTCACAGCACTGTAGCTCACCTGGATATGTGGTCAACAGTTTGAAATGCCAACAAAGACAAACACTTTAAAAATGCTGTAGGCATTGACATCCAAATATTTCTGCATAAATACTGGAGACTAAAACTAACACTAAAATCTAATGATTTGAACAAAATATGATGCACAAGAAGAAGAAACATACACGCCAAAGTTCAGCTCCCTCAGAATGGCAATTTCAGCATGTTCAGTGAAGAAGCAGTTTACAGTTTGTTTGTTGTTTAACGCCGCACTCAGCAATATTCCAGCTACATGTACATGTATATGATGGCAGTCTGTTAATAATTTAGTCTGGACTAGACAATCTGGTGATTGATATCATGTGCATCGATCCGCGCAATTCGGATAAGATGACATGCAGCAACCAAGTCAGCGAGTCTGACCACCCGATCCGTTAGTCGCCTCTTACGACAAGCATAGTCGCCTTTTACGGCAAGCATGGGTACCTGAAGACCTATTCTACCCCAGATCTTCATGGGTCTGAAGTAGTTTACAGAACCAAATGTGCCATTTGATAGAATTTAAGAGCAAGATGGCTACCTGGCAACCACATTGAAATTCCAGTTTTGATGCCTTGAACAAACTTGTACGCCCTTCTAGTAAAAAACATCCACAAAAACTTTCAGTTCAATCCATCAAGTCATTTCAAAGAAGGAAAACTTAAGGACTGCAAAGGATGACTCAAAGAACAACAAAGCTAGGTGAGCTAAAACTATATTGTAAGGTAAATTACTTACAATCCACGCTGACGTATTGACTACCTATGATGATACTGCTTCCATCCGTCTTGTTCAATTTACAGACGTAGCTCCCCTGATGAATGTCTGACATGATGGGGAAGTCGAGTTGGATGGCTCGGTCACCTAGAGGGGTGATGTATTGCATGGGAAGAACCTTCTCCACATCTTCAAAATCTTTAACGAAGAACAGTGATCCAGAAACGTTGCCAGGGATACTGTCTGAGGTCACGGTACAGTTCAAGGTCAAGGTCTCATTAATAAATCCATTTGGATTAATAGGACGCACTTCTGAGGATAAAAAGTAGAAACAACATTCTGAATACAGTTCTAGGAAAAACAACAACATTGCAATATTGATAACTGTCTTATTCAATCAAACAAATAGTGTTGTTTCTGCAGTTTGACAGCTGATGCAGAAATACATTTTTATTTTATTATGATATGGTAATTCTGTCCTTCAGAATTAAGAAAATACTGTAAATCTAGAAATTAATGCGTCTCCAAATTAAACGACTGCTGACCCCTAGCCAGAAAATGCAACTCCCCCACCCCATCCCCAGTGGAATGATACATATCCTTACCTAAATCCAATCAAACAGCAAATAGCACTGCTTATTAGCACTGAATAGAGCACTTTCGTAAAAACAACAAGAGTTTGCCACTAACGTGGCTATATCCCCCACCCCTGTTACACAATTTATGACATAATTAAATCTAAACAAACCCTAACCTTTTTTAACTGAGGTGGAACTTGTCATGGAAATTGTAAAAAAAAGAAAAGTTTGGAACCTAAGTCCATCTTGCTGCCATGGAAACGTAAAAAAAATAAAATTTCTAAAATTTCTAAATAGCAAAAGGCACCAGTTCAGCCTGTAAACGGAACGGAACGGTATATGAGTTATGCTCCAGAAACGAACTCTACTCTCACAGAACCTAAGTCCATCTTGTTGCCATGGAAACGTAAATTTTTTAATTTTTTAAAATTTCTATATAGGAAAGGGCACCAGTTCAGCATGTACTTGACAGACCTGTAAAGTTTGATGAAAAAATATTGAACGGTTTCTGAGTTATGCTCCGGAAACGAAATGTGACAGACGGACGGAAGGACGAACAGACAGACGGAGCCTGTTTCTATATCCCCCACCAACTTTGTTGGGTGGGGGATAATAAACAGTATTTTCCTAAAAACAACACACAGTTTATATGTTTACTCTGTTGACTGGCACTAAGGAAGTTTGAAGGCAATAAAATAACTGAACCAACAACAGATCACTGATAAGGAATGTGGAGAAGGTGTTAACAAGCTTGACACGAGAGGGGAGAACTCTTGATGCCAGCAGTGATAACTCACTGGATGCCCATTGTGTAATTCCTATTCTTTGAATGACATTATTATACAATTGTTACAACTGCTGCTCAATAAACCGTGTTTGTGTTTATATTCAAGTGGGTATTTCCGCTATCCAAAGTGTGCAGTGAGGCCGTCTTATTGTTGATAGTCATTTTGGAGACATAAATGGGAAGTTAATTAATGCGAGCAAAGACCGCTCGCATTTTTCGCATTTAATTCATGCTTGCGTTAATTTCAAGATTTACGGTATACACCATACAGAAGAATGAGATTTCTAAAAGTAACCTCAAGAGTACCTTAACAGAAGCAAACAAATAGTCACAGAAAACAACACTAAATGTCATTTGTACCCAGTTACGAAAAATTGTGGTCGTTCCTCATCTGGATACTGATATGTTGAAACCTGACATAATCTATGCCCTCGTGACTGGACTTTTGATATTGCATCGATTCCCAACACAGCGTGTGAAATACCTGCCTGCCTTAGCGTCCGCCTGTCTTTTCTTGGGACGTTAACGTTCACAAAATGCTCGCCAGATGGCTGGATTGATTATTAAAACCGTATATGTGAAATATATGAATAAAACTGTTTGCATAAAACTCATATTGGCATGATATCACTGACATGATGATCTACAAATACAGCCAAACAACTCAATTGCGACTGCATGAAATGTAAGTGTATAGCCAAAGCTTGCGTTAAGAAAATACATGAGGTTTGGTGTTTACTGTTAACACTATTTTTTGTTGTTGTTGTTAAACGCCGCACTCAGCAATCTTCAGGCTATATAACAGCGGTCTGCAAATAATTGACTCAGGACCAGACAATCCAGTGATTGACATCATGAGCAAAGATCCATGCAGTTGGGATATGATGACATGCATCAACCAAGTCAACAAGTCTCACCCCCCGATCCCGTTAGTCGCCTCTTTCGACAAGCACAGTCGCCTTTTACGGCAAGCATGGGTTCCTGAAGACCTATTCTACGTGGATCTTCACGGGTCCAAACTGGACAGAGCTGAATATATCTGTATGTATAATAAGCATAAGGAACTGCCCAATGGTCAAGGTATCATAAGGACCAGTAGACATTTGCCCTTTTAAGGGTTTTGCTATATGTTATCATTATAAGGACTAGCGGACTAAAAATGTTAGTTTCTACTGCTATACTACTTTGGTTGATGCATACCATCGTATCCCAATTATGTGGATCGATGCTCATGATATCAATCACTTGACATCTTCCCAAGGCAAGTGAGTTAACTGACTATGAAAGTCAAGTTTCCACCCTTGTCGAACTAGGCTGGTATTATGGAGTTACACGAAATCCGGTTCGTAAAATGTCGTGCAGATTTCTGTCGATTGCAGAATTTGCAAAGCATGAGCACCACCAACTCGTTGTCAACAGATATTTTCCAAGTTTTTTCATGTTTTTAATTAAAATCAAGGTGCTCCCGTGATTTGATGCACTTCGCTATGTAAGACCCGTTTTATCACAATATAGATCTTGATTATTTATCAGATAGTTTTGACTGGGCGCCGCCATTTTTTTTAAAACAAATGCAAGTGATACGAGAGGTGGAATCTGATTGGTCCATAAGAGAGGCTTAGAAGGGACATAACTCATAATAACCACTGGTGGAGCTGCGGTCGAGCCCAGGAATTCCAGCCTAGTTCGGCAAGGGTGGAAACTGGACTTTTAAAGTCAGTTAACTCCCTTGCCTTGGGAAGATGATTACTGGATTGTCTGGTCCAGACTCGATTATTGACAGACCACCGACATTTACCGGCAGCTGGAATATTGCTGAGTGCGGCGTTAAACAACAAACAAACAAACAAACAAACTACTGGTCATAAGTGGGGCTTTAATTTGCTCAAGGTGTAAAAAAAACTCACCTCCATTGTTGAAAAAGAATGCAAGGCTGTAGCTGAATGCCACCAGGAGGATGACGGCCCTGAGTGTCCCCCGACTTCCTGCGTCTCCTGTCATGATGTCGTCATTCTGTCACACGAACCTCTTCTACAGACGGAACAAATATCATGACATTGTGTATACTGATGTACAGTGAAAGTTATTTCTTTTAAAGGGAGACTCACACATGAAAAATATTGCAGATATACAGAATACTAAACAAGCTCCCGTGTAATACCAATTTTATGAAATGAGTGAATAGTTCTGGTATCTGACTCGCTTTCGCTATTCACGAGTTTCATAAAATTGGTTTTACACGAGAGCGAGTTTAGTATTTTATTTATTACTTGTCATTTATAATGTTTTTAGAATTATACTGTTGAGTGTAAATAGGCTGACACCTACATGATCCATGGCATAATCCAATTGAGTTTAACAGAATAATACTTCAAACACGTCAAAAGTTGAAACGTATGAATTTAATATCATACAATGGTCCACCTTTAGAATTCAGGCGTTCGTCCCACAAAATTATCGTAGTGCTAAGGCTATCACAACTCACATAATTTAACTTAGACTAACGACTGTCGTTGCGCTAGAGTACGATCGCCTAGTGGAACGGGGCCTTGCACCTCAAAGTTTACAATCACGTCACAATACCTGATGACGTAATTTGTTGAATTTTGTTGCAAGATCCATCGGCGAAACAATGCCATGTGACGTCAGCCTAGCAACAAGGTTGCTGGGGTCATCGAGTGTGCATAAGCTCCTCCCAGTGATCTATCATCTCCACACACAATGCCGTTGAATATGCCAAGGGATGTGGAGAGCTTTCAATACTTTTTCGTGAAACGTGTTCCGAGAGTACATAGGCACGCGTTTTGGTATTATGCAATGTGTAATAAAGCTGTATGTTTATTAAACGGGTGATCTCTTCACGGGCAAGTAATAAATATGAAAATATCAAATTTACTAAAAGACTAAGAGCTTAAATCTTGATACAACAATTACAGATAAAAATCAAGAACTTTTAATTAATTTGACCATGTATTTTGCTAACAGCATACCATGTCAATGTATCTATGCACAACTTTTAGTCGATTTCAACTGACTTATGAACTATCATCAGTTATGCCACTAGACAAAAAATATATGACTTAGGCTTTGACCTAATGGCTAAAGTTACAGGCTGTGAGAAACTTTCATTCTTATTATTTACTAACTCTTGTGAATTTCAGTTAGGACCAGAGTTTTCGTGTTTAACCCTGTTCAGATATGTATTATGTTTATATTCTTAATCGTACAAAACAGCTTAACAAAAATATAATTCCAATAAATCAGAGTTCCTAAATATCTGACAAATACAGATGGATGGACATACAGATGACTTGAATTTAATTTCTTTGTAACATTATAGATATAATGCATCCAATACTTTAATAACGATACACTACATCATGTAGGGGCTAACAAATGGACCAGGATGACATTTTCATTTTTCAATGTGCCTGCTATGAGGCCATGTTACAAAAAACATATGAATTCTGCCTGGTCTTTTAAAAGGCCTGATTGCTGCATCTTCCCAAGGCAAGGGAGTTAACTTACTATAAAAATCCAAACTGGGCTGGAATAATGGAGTTATATTTGTCAGGACTGACGAGACAAGGCATAGACAAATCAAAATCGCATTACGAAATCAGAGACCATATACCGGTATATGGTATCTGACGAATTCAACATTCGGTTCGTAAACTGCTTGAAGATTTTGGTCAATTGCATGGTTAGCAAAGCATGTGTACCGTCAACCTAATTAGTGTCAACATATATATTTTGCAAATCTTTCATCTTTTTAATCAAGGTGGCCACATGATTTAATGCCCTTCGCGAAGTAAGAACTGTTTTATCACAATATCGATTTTGATTATCGTTCAGATCGTCTTGACAGGGCACTGCCATTTTGTTTGAAGCAAATGTAAGTGATATGAGAGGTGGAATGTGATTGGTCAATTGGAGGGACATAGAAGGGACATAACTCGTAATAGCCACAGGTGGCGCTACAATCGAACCCAGAAATTTCAGCCTAGGGCGGCTCAGGTGAAAACTGGACTTTTAGTCAGTTAACTCCCTTGCCTTGGGGAGATGGAGTGCTTGGGCCATACATGCAAAGGTTTTGATTCTTAGAAAGTAAGACAGTATATTTAACTGGCTCATATAGGCCTTGCCAGCAGTGTTAGGTGAAGGAGTATGGTTCTGTAACCCTACTAGTAATATTCCATCATTACAGGGATCATCAGGAATAGGTTACACCTTGTACCCATGAGGGAAATCAAGCCCGGGTCTTTGGCATCACAAGCAATAGGCTACCCGACCCACCCTCCAGCATTATTGAATATTCTTGTGTATTGGTGAAGTGTTGCTAGCCTAGGTACTTAAAACGACCCGGAAACTTGCACAAAAAGCTAAACAGACACAATCTGACATAACACATCCCCAGGGGAAACGTTTCACATCTGTTTACATTTAATACAAGATATACTCAGATACAGACATAGACAGAATCCTTACACAATGTCCATGTAAAATATCTGAAGTAGGCCTACAGGACGACTTCCCATTCTGACAAATGTAGAAGCAGGTGGTTAGGCTTGGCCTATCTAAAATATGTTGTATGGAAAATAGCATATCTCCTGTTCAACATGCATTCGTAACCAACTCGTGTTATTCCGGGACAAGCCCAACAGCAACTCATGCCCCTCTCGTGGACATTTTTGTGACTGGGTTCCGTCTAAGCGCAAACAGCCCTTGTTAAAAGAATTGTCAACGCATTGCGTTATCGTTCACATATATTTCCCCCATGTCATATATATTCCAGATGTTATTTAAAACACATAGGGACTTACAGTATTTATACAGATGCAATACATTTTTAGATGGAGGACGTGTAAAATAAAAAATTATTCCTAAGGGGTTCTGTGATCGAAGTACTTGAAGTCATACACACATTCTGATTTGTTTGTCGTATTTTTTAACACATCATTCATCGATAGGGGGACGTCTTCTTGCAGGTCACGGAAAGAACCGAGTGGTGACGAATGTTCAACATGTTGACTGCATCAAATAGGTCATGAACTTGTACAGTGTTTGTTGATCTACAGGTGTAGGTAAGGAAGTTATTCAGGAAACATGATGCATGGTCACAGATTCCACTCACCAAGATGTGTAACGTGTGGATCAGGTTCCTTAATACTGAATATGTACGAGGCTCAAGGCCATTTCATCACTTTGTTGTGTTTTGGTATTATGCTTACAGTATACATTACCATGACCTGCTCTGTTGAAGGTAAGCCTGTGCATGCATTATTACATACCGTATTCGACGTATTAAGCGCCCGCTCTAATACGTGCCCACAGCGATATTTGCGAATATATTGGCTCGTGAACAATCCCAATTAGCCCCCCTTCCGATTGATCAAGGTACACATAACTTAATTATTCGTGTATAATACGCACTCGTGTGTTATATGCACCCTTAATTATGGGCAATTAAATCCTGGAAAAATATATCTGTCGCATATAAACATTTCAGGCTGCCAGCATAAATCATAAAATAAGAGCCCCCTATTTTTAATTTTGAGAGTGCCCTGGGTGCTTATTGCGTTGAATACGGTATGTGCGTTTTGTTTGTCTGTTGTTTAACACCACACTCAGCAATATTCCATCTATATGACTGCGGTCTGTAAATGATCGAGGCTGGACCCATCTTCCCGTGGCAAGGGAGTTAAGTGACTATAAAAGTCCAGTTTCCACCCTTGCCAAACTAGGCTGGAATTATGGAGTTATATTTGTCAGGACTAATGAGTCTATGCATAGTTCAATCAAAATCCCATTACGAAATCAACATTCGGTTCGTAAACTGGCTCTTACAACAAGCATAGTCAGTCGCCTTACATGTGTGTGGTGTTCAACCAGTCGTTAAACAGGTGCCCCATGCAGGGTTGTACGTGACACAGCAATCTTCTGTTTCCGATCCGAAATACTGACAATTGCAGGGCTTTCAGCCCTCAGCCCTTAATCCATGAGGGACCATTTGATTTTCTGGTTATGTGCCTGTGGGTGTGGGTGTGGGGTGTGGGGTGTGGGATGTGGGATGTGGGATGTGGGGTGTAAGGTGTGGGGTGTGGGGTGTGGGGTGTGGGGTGTGGGGTGTGGGGTTGTCGGGTGTGGGGTGTGGGGTGTAGGGTGTGGGGTGTGGGGTTGTCGGGTGTGGGGTGTGGGGTGTAGGGTGTAGGGTGTAGGGTGTGGGGTGTAGGGTGTAGGGTGTAGGGTGTGGGGTGTGGGGTGTGGGGTGTGGGGTTGTCGGGTGTAGGGTGTGGGGTGTGGGGTGTAGGGTGTGGGGTGTGGGGTGTGGGGTGTGGGGTGTAGGGTGTAGGGTGTGGGGTGTAGGGTGTGTGGTGTGGGGTTGTCGGGTGTGGGGTGTAGGGTGTGGGGTGTGGGGTGTGGGGTGTAAGGTGTGGGTGTGGCCCAAAATATATATTGTTCGCTGGCCTGTGTGTGTTGAAGCAGGAACAAAAAACATATCCTGTCTTTTGTCAAAATCAAAGGCCCCCGACTTCCAAGCATTAAATGGTGGTCCCCTTAGTTGCAAAGACAAGTTGAAAAGTTTTAAAATCATGCCCATCCCAAATTTTAACATGAGCTGTCTTTGCTAAACAATGAATGGGTAGTCATAAAAAACAAAATTTACTGTTTGCATATATATATATTGATGAATGTGTCCTTTGTGTATTGACTTGCGTTTTGCACTGGTATGTAAAGAGGTTGTAACTTCCTTGTTGCCTGAGGCCGGGTCGCAACAACCTGCCATTACCTACCCCCCCACTGAGACTTACCTTCGCCTGGAGACATGGAGGTGACTCAGCTGAGTCTGTGTATACTGACAACTGGGTTGCAGTGCATATCAAGGACAGGCCTACAACACTGCCTGCTCTGGTTGCGCTTTACTTCACATGAACAAGACGACTGATTCTTATCAAGTGGGTGACAGCATTTACGGAGCAGTTAAAAAATTTATGGCAGACAAATATCATACTTCCTTAATTTTGTGATAGGGTTTAAATAGGTCTACAAGTTTACCGTCCGATAAAATCATCTTCTGGAATTTACAGTTTTAAAAGAGTCACACCTAAATGTGGTTTTCTTTATCAAATACATCAAGAGGTTGAAACTTTTATCGACTTGTGTTGATGTATTTGAGATAAAAGGAGCATTGGGGGAGAATTTGTTTATCATTCTTCCAACTTTTTTAGAAATAGTGGACTCGTAATGATCTAATGTAGAATAGGTCTTCAGCAACCCATGCTTGCTGTAAAAGGCGACTATGCTTGTAGTTGCGACTAAAGGGATCTGGTAGTCAGGCGCGCTGACTTGGTTGATACATGTCATCGTATCCCAATTGCGTGGATCGATGCTCATGATATTAATCACTGGATTGTCTGGTCCAGACACGATTATTTACAGACTGCCGTCATATAGCTGGAATATTGCTGAGTGCGGCGTTAAACAGCAAACGAACAAACAAAACAAACAAAACATGTTTCCTCGATACACCTAAACTTTTACTCAATACACCTACACGTTTACTCGATACACCGACACATTTACTCAATACACCTACGCGTTTACTCGATACACCTACACGTTTACTCGATACACCTACATGTTTACTCGATAGACCTACACATTTACTCGATACACCTACACGTTTACTCGATACACCTATGCATTTACTCGATACACCTACACGTTTACTCGATACACCTACGCGTTTACTCGATACACCTACACATTTACTCGATACACCTACGCATTTACTCGATACACCTACACATTTACTTGAGCACCCATGTAACAACATACATTTGAGCACTCACATAACACCCACCCACGCACACACATAATAATGATGTTGAACACAATGTTACACCCCAATTCACCTGACCACAGCTGTTAAGACCGACACTGAAAATGTGGCCTGACTAAGGTAGCCCATTGCTACAAGCCGGAAGTGATGTATAATCATGATAATGCCAAGTCCAAGCAGGGTGACAAGTACCATCTTTTAACACATTTGGTATGACAAGGCAGTGGATCAAAACACCAAGCTTATGCTCTCCGGACAGATGCTTCCTCCGCTACACCACAGTGGCGGTCCGAGCTGCGGTGAGTTTGGTATGAAGCGTGAGTCATCTTCCTGAAGCAAGGGAGTTAACTGAAAAGTCCAGTTTCCACCCTTGCCGAACTAGGCTGGAATTACCAGTCTCGATCACAGTGCCACCAATGGCTATTACGACTTATGTCCCTTCTATGTCCCTCCTATTGCCCAATCAGATTCCACCTCTCCTATCACTTGCATTTGCAAACAAAATGACAAAATAATCAAGATCTATATTGTAACAATACGGGTTCTACCTCGCTAAATGCATCAAATCAGTTGAGCACCTTGATTAAAAACATGAAAAAATTGGAAAAATATTGGTCAAAGCCCAGTTGGCGGTACACATGCTTTGCAAATCCTGCAGTCAATAAATATCTGCCCCTTGAAATCCATGTTGTTTACAAATTAGATGTCTAGTTCGTTACGCAATTTTGGTTGGACAATGCAAAGACTCGTTAGTCCGTCCAAGATGTAACTCTGGAATTCCAACCTAGTTCGGCAAGGGTGGAAACTGGGCTTCCATAGTCAGTTAACTCTCTTGCCTCGGGAAGATCGATGAGCATGAGTGGGACGAGAACAAGTTAAGGAATTAACAGTCATAAACACATCAAAGTTATGTATAAAAGAAACCTGTTAAAATAAAAATGTGGGCAGATGTACTGTCGTTCGGGGAAAAATACATTCGCAGGTTATGTCTAGATGATGAGACCTGTTAAACTGAGACTCCTTGAAACTAGGGTCATCGTTAACTATTAAAACAATATACATCCCCAAATTTAATTTTGCAGACAAAGTGAGTTTAGAATGACTTCAATCAAACTTCCTAGGACTGCCATTTAGCTGTGACTGGTCTCCCTTTAACACCGCTTTGATCAGGATACAGCCCTCTAAGTTTGTTTTTTAGTTAGGGAACCAAGCGGCTCCTAATTTATTGCCAAACCTAATTTTTTAGGAGCCAACAGATATCATAAACAGATACTGTCACCAGTTATGTTCACTATTAGGCAGCCAAGTGGCAAGCAGTGTATATTTATACATCTAGGTCGCTCATCATAGATTTAATTCGCATTAGGCCACCAAAAATGGTCGCTACTTTGAGGGCTAGAATATTGTGTGACCAAAAATGATTGAGAATGAGAATATTGTAAATTATAGTTTTATTAAGTCATAGAACAAGAGGTACGCTTGTCCAACAAACACTGCTTACCTAAAGCTACAAAACAGCAAACTGTTAAATATTGTGTCCGACCACCTCCTTTCCTAATAAATGCTTCAATGCGGCGAGGTACACTGCCTAGAAAATTATCTGTCATACTGTCATACAATATCTCACCACCTCTGCTTTCATATCACATTTAGATTTTTTTTATTGATATTGTCCATGGTTTCCCAAATATTGTTAATTGGGTTCAGGTCTGGACTGTAGCTGGGCCATTCCAGGAGTGTAATATTTTGTTCATTAAAACAGTCCTGAGAAGCTTCACTCCAAGTTTCATATCATTTTCTTGCTGGAATACCAACCCGTCACCAGACAAAACTGGTGCTGTTGTAAGATGTCCCTGTAGAATGTCAGTGTACACTGCACCGGTCATGTTACCTTCAAATACACATAATGGTGTGGCACTCAACACAGACACCCCACCCCACACATGAAATTTAGGATTGTACTTTGGATACTGGTAAATTGTTTTTTCTGTACCTTTGGTCCACATTTTTATGCAGTTTAAATATAGCCACACTGAACTTTCATCTGAGAACATAACATTGTCCCAATTGAAATTTCTGTGCACACAAGACCAATTCAATGTCGTTTTTGCTGTTCAGGTTTGGGATGTGTAGGTGGAATTCCTTGTGTTGGTTGGTTGGTTGGTTTGTTGTTTAACACCACACTCAGCAATATTCCAGCTATATGATGGTGGTCTGTAAATAATCGAGTCTGGACTAAAGATTCCAGTGATTGACATCATGAACATCGATCCACGCAATTGGGATCGATGACATGTATCAACCAATTCAGTGAGTCTGACCACCCGATCCTGTTAGTCGCATCTGAGAACATAACATTGTCCCAATTGAACTTTCTGTGCACCAAAGACCAATTCAATGTCGTTTTTGCTGTTCAGGTTTGGGATGTGTAGGTGGAATTCCTTGTGTTGGTTGGTTGGTGGGTTTGTTGTTTAATGCCGCACTCAGCAATATTCCAGCTATAAGACGGCGGTCTGTAAATAATCGAGTCTGGACTCGCATCTTACTACAAGCATAGTCGCCTTTTATGACAAGCATGGGATGCTGAAGACCTATTCTACCCGGATGTTCGGGGGTCTTTCCTTGTGATCCATTGCATGCAACTGCGTTCTTATTGTCTCTTTATAAACAAGAACTGTTAATCATTTCATGCCTGTTAATCATTTTCTATCCTCATACATCTGTATTTAGACATCAATATACCGAGTCCCCTTCTGTCACCAATAGTTAATTTCATTGGCCTACCAGTGCTCCCTTTTTGTGCTCAATTCCATCTCCACTTTCAATATTTTTCAAAACCGTACACAGTTGATTGTGGAATGTCTGTTCTCTCTGTAACGACCTGATCTGATCTGATCTGATTCCTTGCATGATTGTATAATTCAGAAATAATCTTTTTTTTTGCAAAGCTGCCATTGCCACAGTGGTCTTGTTTGCCATCGTGTTTACCAAGGGAGACAACTCTGGTCATACTTTACAAATGTAACATGAGGAGTTGTCTCCCTTGAATCAAAGTCCGATAAGTTCTACATACACCTTTCGTATGGTAAATATTGATGGCCAAAATGGCATGAACAATTCTCAAAAATTTCTGTTAACAGGGAGTGTCAGCTCGTTGTGGCAGGAAAGCCTGATGTGATGCAGGTCTTAGATGCTTATTATTTTAGTGAAACCCACGAGCAATGCAAGGTGCTGTAAACCCCCAAATTCATTGTATCCTAGCACACTCAATGGACACAATGTTGTCTGCATATAGCAACTAAATTGTGTTGCCTTAGCTGACTTGATCCCCCATGGCCCCATATTCTGTATGCATAACATGAAACTCACATTGAGTGATAGCATCTACTAGGGCTGGGACGGGTAACTCGGGTACCCGGGTCGGATGGGTACTGAGTAGGACCCGGGTACCCACAGGACTACCCGGACCCGTGGTTGTTTAATGACAAAAATTATCAAAAACTCCATGGTTACACTACGAATCACCAATGTTTGCATTTCTTTCTGACTATGTACAAATTCCTGATGATATGTTTGAATAAAGATAAAACTTCAATCAACTTCAATGTATGCATGACCAGATCATTTTTAACTATTCCCAAATGGTACCTTTCTCTTGTGAACTACAGAAGGGATCCTGGTAGGGTCTGGTAATAGAGGGGTGGGAACCCGGGTAGTAGTATCTACCTGTTTTGTACAACCATACTAACACAACAGCAGTTAGTAGGGCTTGGACGAGTCCAAATTTACTACCCGGGTACCCACCCACCTATTACCCAACCCTACCCAGGTACCCACTGTAGGTCTCAGGAGATGTCTCAAAATGTCCGATTGGCAATACGTATTTAGATCCATGTATTAAAAAATCATTCATACACTGAAGTTGAATTAAGTTATATCTTTATTCAATCATATGAAAAAATCAGAAGGAATGGGTGCATAGTCAGAAAGAAAAGCGAAGTTCCAGAAATTTTTGGTAATTAAACAATGTCTGGGTAGGTCTGGGTAGTCCTGTGGGTACCCAGGTCCTACTCAGTACCCACCCGAACCGGGTACCCGAGTTAACCATCCTGGCCCTAGCAGTTAGGTTCTGCAGTGAGCCTTGTTCCTCCTAGTGACTGCCATAACCAATAGATATACTGTACCATGGCATTCGTCACCACTCACCCCTTTCCGTAACCTGCAAGAGGACTTGTACGCCTATCGATGAATGGGCAAAAATACAACAAACCAATCAGAATGAGCGTATGATTTCAAGTTCTTCGTCAAAGAATCCCTCAGGAATAATTTTTGATTTTACATATGTCTTGCATCTAAAAATACACCCAAGACACAGTTAAATGTGTTCAATCATACTGTATAATTATGCACGTCACGATGTGCTTTAAATTGCATCTCAACTATATATAATATATGGGGAAATATATGTGAACCATTAAGCAAAGAGTTGACAATTACTTAAGGTATGCCCGTTTGCACTAAGACAGAACCTGGTCGCAAAAATGCCCATGAGAAGGGCACAAGTCGCTATTCGGCTTGTTCCGGAATAACATGAGTTGGTCATGAATGGTACCATAGATTTGAGGTGGCTGTGCTTGTTTTGACACTGTGAACTACCCTTAAATACAACTGACAAAAATACACAAACAAAAGGACGAGGGATGTTTCGGTTTCTTTCATGTGTATCATAATATTATGTAAATTTAATTTAAATGACACTGTTTTACTCCTTATGAATCCCTCCACTCCATTCCCCCATTCTACACCTGGAAGAACACCATCCAGTCAACCACAACGAGAAAAAACAGCACTATCACTATCCCACACCATGAGGCACATAAGAATTTTGATTATTCATATAGTATGGAATAACAAGGAAGTGAATGTTACAATAAAAAAGAGTCCTATATATCCTTAAGAAGAGAGAGGCGCTGGGGTGGCTTTATGTCAACAGAAATATTTATTCAATGTAAAATTAATACACACAATAGACCCCTTCTCTGGAAAAAATAATTTGTGGAACCACTTTCGAACTCAGTCTTGATAAGTATGTCTTAGATAAGCTTGCAGTTTCATTCATGTAACTTCAGTAGTTTCTGAGAAAACATGTCCCTATTGCAGAAAATTGCATTAGATAAAATAATGTGGATCAGGAGCTGTAGTGTGTAAAAAAATAATTTATGGAACCAATCTTTCGAACTCAGTCTTGACAAGTATCTCAAGCATAAGCATACAAACTTTCATGCATGTAACTTCAGTAGTTTTTGAGAAAACCTGTCCGCATTTCACGTAGAAAGCACAAAGCTGAAAAGCATGGAGCAAGGGCCATAACTCTGTACAAAATAGATTTGCGACACAAATCATTTAACTCAATGGAGATCGTTCATTCTTTCCATGATATGCATCACAATATCATTTTCCAGAGCTCGGTATACACGGCGATTTTAAATATCGTTTTTTATCATGTGTTTTATGTTATACAATTGCCAAATACTGTGTGCGTGCATCCATGCATATTTATTGAATGAGCAAAAAGGCATTATATTGTACCAGCATCTTGTTTTGTTCCATTTATGAATTTCAATAGAAACATTGGTATTTCAAACAGCTTCTGAGTTAAAAATTTTAGACTGATACAATATATAGAGAATCTCACGCGTGTGTCTTTTGATATCAAATATATCAACAAGAGTTGATAAAAGTGGAAAATTCTGAGGCTTGCCAAGCATTTTTGCCACTTTTATCAACGAGTGTTGATATATTTGATATCAAAAGACACAAGGGTGAGATCTTATTTATCATCCAACATCATTCTTCCAACTTTTTCAATTTGTAGACAGTAATTAGCAGTGTCTTCAGTGTAAAAAGTACTGCTAACAGCTTCAGTAGCAGTGCCATTAGTGATGTCATTTGATTGTGACGTCATGGTAACCGGTGACGTCACAATGGTCTGCAAAGCATTGTGATGTAATTTCATTGCAGCGATATCTACAGTGTAGATATATCGCTTGATCTAATCCAAGCGATATCTCCTGTGGGAGCCAGTTTTGGATGATAAATTGTGATATGTATCGCAATACAGTCTTGTGCAAACTATTGTGATGCACTTATTAATACCTACAATATCCATCATTAATTCATATACTTACAGACTGCCTCTAGTGGTAGAGCGTCCACCCGGAGAGTGGGAGGTCCGGGGTTTGATCCCCGGCCGCGTCATACGAAAAGACGTTAAAAGATGGTACTTGTTGTTACCCTGTCTGGCACTCGACATTAAGGGGGTAAAACAAGTACTGGTCGGCTCAGAGTCAGTATACTGTGTCTGAGTGGGGTATTCATGTTAAACTGTGGCATGGTATCTCAGTGAGCTAGCACTATAAATCGGCATCAGTCCGGACTAGTACAAGCTACCACACTCACACACACGTGCATGTACATCTCTATATAAGTGCTATAATCTTGGACGCAACGTTAAACCCAATTTCACCTCACTTTTTATACTAACAAACGTCAGAGCTTCTGTCCTGGACCCAAATGATATCGAATTTCTGGAAACTGTTCAAACTTCCAACAGTTTAAAAACTCAGACGTGAGAGAAACTCACATGACTTTTACCAAACGATAATAACGATAATGTTCACGCCATGCTTGCGCTAATACCTCATATACGAGGGGACCAGATGGACATACCGTTGTAGCGTACAGTTTGTGGCTGACGTTACCGCAGCCTCAAGTATCACGTATATTCACAGCTGTCTAAAACCGCAGTCATGTTTTTAACGTATATGCATTACATATCATAATCACCTTTCACAAATCTACCCACCAAGTGTGCTGATCGAGTAACTATCACCGTGTCGGTTTGTTAGCATGCAATATTCTATTAGGACACTACGCGCCTTATCGCAGGTTGTACCGGAGGGCGTGATGTCCTGCTTGTTAATTCCGTCGTATTAAGATCACATAACGGTAGTTTGCGACCACAACATCCTCGATTACCGGCCGAGGATGTATGATATTACTCATTTCTAGATTTGTCATAATACCAGAGAGAAAGTCCATCTGCAAGACTTAGCTATTATAATGCTACTTGAGATTTTGCATCACAGAATTCTGTTTACCTAGGGGCTATATATTTTTATTGTTCCATTGATAGGCCTCAGACCACAGTTATCCCCCCTAAGTTTTACCATGAACCGGAAGGAAAATAGGAGAATATAGTACCCAGTTGAAATGGGCTGTTCAGCCTGTGGCAATTTTTTTGGAGTGACTTGTGATAGCTTAAATGAAAGATAAGACATTGTAGTTTGCTGTCAATTTTTTGTAAGCCCCAATCTGTGAAGGTATTGATTCCAGCTTCCCATGATTTGACCCCAAGTTGAAGGCCGCTGTGTGTGTTTCGGCTCGAAACTTCCGGTGAGCATTGTTGACAGTGGTTACTGCGAAAGCAAGGTGGTGGATCCTGGACGTAAGTTTGCGTTTTAAGTGACAAGTGGCAGGTTGGTCAGCATGCAACAGGAGAACAGCCTACGACTGATAATAATTATGGTGGGCTGTCATGTCACTGTAGATAGCAAAGAAGGAAATTAATTGTGGTCTGAGGCCATATATATAGGAGGTAGCTCGAACCTCGGGGTATCGCGGTACTTGTCATGTACGCTAAACGGAACAAAATGCACTCACTAACCTTTATGATTATTCGTGTTCTCTGTTTCAGATATCATTCATTTTTATCAAACAATGCATATTTTTCTGAGAAAAGTTCATTATTTACATTATAGTAGCTCCGAGTAAAAGCCGGGCCTCATGCTCAGTTTGACAAGGGAGAGAACTCCATCGTATCGCGGTACAGAGAAAAGTTGTGTACGGAGGTCCGAATTGGACAAAAAGAGGACATAATTCTACCAACCACTTGGTATGATCATGCCAGACATCAGTGATTTGTCCAGACAAGTGCAAAGACAGCACAAGTAAAATTCTAAATGTGTTTTCAGCAATAGGTATTCAATGCATTTTTACCGAAAAGTAAAAGAAAATATTTTTATAAGTCAACAACAAAATATCAGAAATGATATTTTAAGATTGTTTAAAAAAAAATGGATCACAATAATTTGTCACAAAATGGGAAAATGTTAAAAGTCAACAATAAAAAAGCCCTCCTTGTATGCCCAAAGTATGTATTTATCTTTTGGTTACTAGTGAAGAACGTATTTCTAAGTTTGGCATTATGGCCCTTATGATCTCCCAATAGATTCTGGGCACAGAGCGGGAAAAAATGTGCGGACTACGTAACTACCGTTACCTCATTAGTCTCCATGAATATGCAGATGATCTAGTTCAGGTCGATAGAGAAAGTTTACTTGGGGAACTGCGGGTTATATCGTTGGCCATTGATAGATGGGGGTAAGGCAATATTACAACAGATGCCAGAAATATGTATCAACGGATTAATAACTCCTTACTTACAGAAGACGGAACATTCCGAGGAAATTGAAATTGTTTACGAAGTGAGCACTTCCTGGTTACCGATTTGCATTAATAGACAGCCGCTAAGAGGCGTGTCCCGCGAGAACTATCGGAAATCACAAATGCCGCGATACGATGAATGCCGCGGTACCATGAGGTCCGAGTATATATATTTTTATCTACTGACTAATCACGTGTTCCTGTGTTCTGTACAAACCAGTTTGTTGTTTGTTTGTTTGTTGTTTAACGCCACACTCAGCAATATTCCTGCTACATGACGGCAGTCTGTAAATAATCTGTAAATGATCGAGTCAGTGAATGACATCATGAGCATCGGTCCACGCAATTGGGATCGATGACATGTATCAACCAACCCGACCCCGTTAGTCGCCTCTTATACGACAACATAGTCGCCTTTTACTGCAAGCATGGGTTTCTGAAGACCTATGCTACCCCGGATCTTCACGGGTAGCATTCGTCACCACTCGCCCCTTTCCGTTACCTGCGGCTTGTCCCGGAATAACACGAGTTGGTCACGAATGCACGGGTGGTACTAACCATAGTGGCTACAACGGGATCTGGACAGTCCGTGCGTTCACGGAGATCCGAAATTCTGGCGGACTGGTACACAAATGTTGGAGAACCCATACCCACCCGTACCTAATCAACTGAATGACTCGTACCTACAAAAAGCGTTTTCGTACACATTGAACATTTACAAGATTTTAATCATTATTCGCTTCCGCAGCAACGACCGGATTATAATGGATATTTGACACTGTAGATTTGGCGACCCGGATGTTAAGTATTTCGTTAGTATTTCCAAAGATGTATATAGATCTATATACGTCTTTGGTATTTCCACTCGCTTTTTGAAAACTATCAGTTCTATTGCAAACCATTGACTAAACACGTGTTCAACTAGACTTTGTTTTGTGTTTCATATAAGCCACACATGATAATTACATGTTACACCGGCCGAATTCCAAGAAATTGTGTGGGACAGCGAATGCGTTACTTGGTGCTCATTCCAAGGGATAACCATCAGTTACCCAAAGACGTACATATACATACATACATCTACATACATGCGGGGTTGAATAGGTCTTCTGCAACCCATTCTTGCCGTAAATGGCGACTTATGCCTGTCGTTAGAGGCGACTAACGGGATCAGGGGGTCAAGGTCGCTGACTTGGTTGATGCATATCATCGTATTACATGTACAGTTGCGTGGAGCGATGCTCATGATGTCAATCACTGGATTGTCTTGTTCAGACTCGATTATTTACACAGACCGCCGTCATACTCATCGACATTGTGAGTAAAATGTGAATTGAATGTTTAAAAGTAGGCACTAATGTCATATTTAATATATCCGTAAATTAATTAACTCATTAATGAGTAAATTATACAGCTCATCCTTGGACTTCTGTATTTTACCTCTATTACTTTCAGTTTTACTCCCTACAACTTAAGTGTTTTGGTGTGGTGGTTTACATCTGTTGAGCATATTATTTATTATTCAACCCTACTTGAAGATTCCGGGGTAGAATAGGTCTTCAGCAACCCATGCGTGCCGTAAAAGGCGACTATGCTTCTCGTAAAAGGCGACTAACGGGATCGGGTGGTCAAGCTCGCTGACTTGGTTGATACATGTCATCGGTCCCAATTGCGTGGATCGATGCTCATGATATTAATCACTGGATTGTCTGGTCCAGACTCGATTATTTACAGACAGCCGTCATATAGCTGGAATATTGCTGCGTGCGGCGTTAAACAACAAACCAACCAACCAAAATCAACCCCACCTACCTACTAAATACTACTACATAAATGGTTCTCATCGTTATTAATAATAGAGGTGGCGTTTCGCCTGACAATTAGTCACCGTTTTCGCCCCAGAAATCGATGACGCTTTGCTGAGGTGCCGTTTTAGCCTGCACCCGCGTGATATCGTTGGCGACAGTGGTACCATATATAAATCGCTCTGTACAGGAAAAATCTTTGTTTTGCCCAATAGACAATATTTTATGAATGAAAAATACCCAGAATTCCCATATATTTACGTAGCTATAACCATATAACCTTATGATACACACACACGCACGCCCACACGCACACACTGCTGAATATATCACGGGTTTTGTTATGAATTCTACTTCAGATTCCCGTTGATACACGAACACACAAGAGTACACTTATCACCCATGAAGAATAATATTAGCTGTAGTGAATATGCAGGGACTTCTATGTTGTTAACGCCGCTCGGGAATATTCCCGGAAAATGACTGCAGCGTAAAAATAATCAAGTCTCGATCAGACAATCCAGTGATTAATATTTTGAGCAACGATCACGCAGTCGGGGTAGTCACGCAGACTCGGTTATTTCCAGACCGCCGTCATAACCAATCGACGTTGTGAGTAAAATGTGAATTGAATGTTTAAAAGTAGGCACTAATGTCATATTTAATATATCCGTAAATTAATTAATTCATTAATGAGTAAATTATACAGCGTGAAAATAATCAAGTCTCGATCAGACAATCCAGTGATTAATATTTTGAGCAACGATCACGCAGTCGGAGTACCAGGCTACGCAATTAAGTCACCGAGCCTGACCTCTTACGACAGTGCAGGTTGGTGCGGACCTATTCTAACCTAGGATTCCCGCGGATTTCCAGTATGACGGTGACAATGACACACAGTGACAGGACATAATGTATTATGTCTTAACAATCATGTCCCCCAGTAATGTCAGCGAACAAGGACTACATTTCTAAAAGGGCAAGAAAAATCAGTGTTGTTTTCTTCAGTCCTCATATAATGTATAATTTCCAACCTGTTTTTAGTTTAAAAACTAGAACTGTCAGTTACTCATCCCCCCCCCCCCCCCCTCCCTCCTTTTGCCGATCCCCCACTTTCGTTGTCATGCCCAGAATCCCCGACCACCTTCCCAATGATTAATAACCAGTCCTGTAATTGCCTCGAAATTATATCACAATCCGTAAACATGTTGAAATCCTATATGTAACTATAATATTTTCGTATTGTTGTGACATATTAACAGGCTTACATTTGTATTCCTAAATTCGCCCAAGAGTCGACATGTGAGTAGATATATGGTACACCAACCACACAGACCGTGGGGGTCATACAGCGTACATACCACTCGATAAAGCTCGGCAATTCTCCCGCATGTCGCTGTAGATATCGACCCTATCTTACACCTGTTAACTTCCCTGTATTGAGAACGGGCTATTGTATACACGTACTCACAACACTCTACTACAACACTGCTATACAGTGATTTCACATTAACCTACCTTTAATTTCCCGTCAGTGAAAACTGTTGCGATCGTGTCCAACTGTCTAACTCTACCACACAGCGAAACTGCGACTTTACAAGTCTCGGCGACCGTGATTCCCGGAAATTGTGCGAATGTGGGTCATGTTTGCTAGTGCGAGGCGAGATTTATACGTTACACAGAAGTGATATCGGACAGTTGAAAATTTTGCTCAGGTAACAGGGGAGGCTTTTGGCTTGACTCTAAAATCTGAAGACGATACGTCTAGGGCGGATCCAAGGGGGAGGGTGGTAGTCAGTGTATGAGGGGTTGCTCCTTTTAAACAGCTGGCTGTCGTGTGAACCTGTCGTATTTATGTAAACGTCGCGACCCGGTATAATGTGCGGTCCCCTCTCCCCCCTACACATCTCCTCCGCCCCCTTTTCTAAATCCCACATCCGCGCCAGGGTCCGTCTAATAACTTCTTAAAACTGTAATGTAAATCCCGTTTACAAGTTCAATCCTCGTTTAATTTGTCTTGATTTTTCGTTTGCCGGGTATGTTATATGTTTGTTTGTTTGTTTGTTGTTCAACGCCGTACTGATCAATGTTCCAGCTATAAGACGGCGGTCTGTAAATAATCGAATCTGGACCAGACAATCCAGTGATAAATATCATGAACATCTATTTACGCAACTGGGATACGATGATATGCATCAACCAAGTCAGCGAGCCTGACCACCCTTGCCGCTAGTCGCCTCTTACGACAAGCATAGTCGCATTTTACGGCAAGCATGGGCTGCTGAAGACCTATGAAGTTTATTGAGAAAACAGTAAGTGAAATACTAGACTTTCGTCACTGATAACATCTATGAAAAACAGACAAGACAAGAAGTAAGCATCCCAATGGGCAGCAACTGTGTTCCCATCATGCTGATCTGTTTTTTATACATATGAATCGGAATCTCTGCTCGGACTGGAGCTTCAGGAATATGATAATCTGATATCGTTCAATGACCATGAAATATTCATCAATTCCCTTCTATTGATTTACCCACCGAACTAGAAATAGAGGAGACCAGTGAGGCTGCCTCATCTGTTTCATATTTAGATCTATATGCATAAACACACTCTCTACATTCTATATGACAAGAGGGGGACTTTCCCTTTATGTCGAGCAATTTTCCTACAGCTCCAGCCGTTGGTGTCTACATTTCACAACGTTTGAGGAGCAATCGAATACTAGTATGCTCTTGCTCAGAAGTTTGATCAAGGTTACAACATTCAAGGCCTCAAGATTTCAAAAAACCTCTTTGGACATGTTGAGGACATTTCAAAATTTGACGCATCAGTGACAAGAATGATGTCCGATGCAATTCCCTATTTTGAGTTGTACTGTATGTTCCAGTGTTATTTTAGGTTAAAATATTCCATGCCTTTGCATGTGTTTGTGACGGAAGCCGCCGGCGGAGCAGGATACGCTCACCTTTTCGATAACGTCACTGTTTGCTTGTGATTCATAAACGCAAAGTCGGAATCGCCCAATCGATCGATTCTGCTTTTGGCAGAGATTTCTTTTGAATATGGAAAGGACTCTGTCGCTTATATTTTAATCTAAATACTGAATTACCACAGGGGCTGTGTCACTGAGAGCAACCAAACCCTTTCTATTATCAGTAAAAAAGCAGAGTCCATCGTCCGATTTTGACTTTCACGTCGATAATTTATGAGGCCTCTTCTTATAATGATAAGTAGAGACCTGACTCAGTAGCGGGGAATTGTACATTTTAGGAACCTTGAAAAGAGAAGAAAACCACGAGAACAGTGTTTTGATGTGATTCCGTTTACTACGTGAGCGCAAGTGATGATTATAATTACAAAATAATTATAAAGATGTTATGCTATACAAAAAGCAATAAAACAAATAAATGTTAAAATTATCTGTGAGTATTATATTTTAGAATAACTACGGCAATAGGTTTAAAATATTTTTAGACTTACTGCAGTCGTCACGTGTTTTCTTATTAACATAGTTTATACACTTAACTGATGTACAAAAAACAGAGTGACATATAAAAAATAATAACAAACATGTAAACATCATAGTCATACGACATGAATGACAGCAAAGGCTCTCAGTCCATAGAGATTACAAGTATGGCCGGAACCATAACACGTCATCTCGGTTTACTCTAGGTTTAACTCGTATGCTTAACCTAGCTTATTAATTTACTAAGTGTTTATCAAATACATATAACTTGATAATAAAATACCACAGAGACCCCAATAAGCCAAACGAAGACACATACACGTTTGTACAACTGTAGCGCCAAAGGGAGATAATCATTGCTGGATAATTGTCATGCGTCCCTATGAATCTCCGCACAGCGATACGTTCGCGGAGTTCTCTATACTATCGCTGCCACCAGTGAAAACTCCCCACTGTGATAGGTAGCCCCAACTATGCTTGGAGTTGAACTCGCAACCGAATGACCGTTATGTTTACAAACAAGTCACGACTGTCGTGACGCCGAATACACTTACCGCTGATAAATTACTTTCTTTGTTTGTCAATTTGAATTTCTATTTCGTTAAAACTATCATCTTTAATTGATATGGTAAGAATGTAAGGAAGAAGTTGGTTGATTTTCCGTTAGTCTGCCATCTCGAACCAATCTGTTTATTAAAACAACAAAGTAAATCTGGAAAACATGGTCAGTTGTAAACCTTTTCAAAATGAAATATGATGGCATTCCCAAAGACATAAACAAATTTTAAAGTATAAACGTTACTACATATGGTGTTAGAGGGCAAATTTCAAGATTCTTGTAATGGCCGCGCCCACACTGGTGGCAGTGATGTTACCGAGGGTGTAGACTAAAATCTAGTCTCTGAAATGAACATATCGTACATAAAAAAACCAGTTGTTCAGTTATCTTAATAAAAATATAATAAAAAGGAGCCCAGTGACTCTCTTCATTTTCAGATTTCCTGATACTGCAGTGATCTAGACTTGCCAAACATTATAGACTTGCATGGGCTGTATTTGATATATATTTGTATCAGGGTCTGTAAGACAGACTACCGAGGGTGTAACGAAGGCGTCACGCGCTGGGAAGGAGCTTGGCGTCCCTAGTAACGAAGGGAGATAATTCAGTATGAACTTTACTACGATCAACAAAGTTTTCCTAGTTACTAAGAGAAGTAATTTATAATAACACAATCTTGGATGAAATAAAATTTGTTTTAGTACAACGTTGGCTATTTTCCTATCAGCATAGCATGCATATTTGACATGCCAGATAAAAAATATGTAACATTGTTATTACAAGTCCAAAACTTGAAATATGTTATTGACGTACATTTTACATATTCATCGAAAGCTAAATGCAGCTTGTGATACATGCAACATGATGTAAATACACCAATATAACACAATACAATACAATAGTGTACACACATATATAAAGTACAAATGATGACGATGTGAACAGTTCACCTTGAAAGGAGAAGAACCCTATCCCACTAACACAGTGTTTTGACATGATTCCGCTTATTGCGATCATCCTACCGGGTACCCATTCACTGCTTGGTGAACAGAGCCATGCTTGCCCAAGCCCGTGTGTTGCATGTGCTTCGGTGTGGGGCAGGACCGAAGCCCAAGAATCTCCCAGGAGCCAAGCTGCCGAAACGCGGTCACCAATCCAAGGACTCCCCTCCACGACCGACGTTGCTTACCTTCACCTGATTTGTGACCTGTGGGTTGTGCACAGGACCACGTGCACCACGACGGTTACGTTGGTTTGGTTGGTATGTTGTTTAACGCCGCACTCAGCAATATTCCAGCTATATGACGACGGTCTGTAAATAATCCGAGTCTGTACCAGACAATCCAGTGATTGATATCATTAACATCGATCCACGCAATTGGGGTCGATGACATGCATCAACCAAGTCAGCGAGCCTGACCACCCGATCCCGTTAGTCGCCTTTCACGACAAGCATAGTCGTCTTTTACGCCAAGCATGGTTTGCTGAAGACCTATTCTACCCCGGATCTTCACGGGTCACGACGGTTACGACTTGTGGGTGTCCTCCATATATACCCCTTAACCCCGGAACTCAGCTTTTTGTCACGCCCACAGTTTCCTTTCAAAATGATCAGTTCTCATAATAAATTATAAGGCGCAAGTGTTAGTAAGTTCATTGTGTGGACAGTAATGGTCGGAGATGTGAGCTACAGTTGCACACAAGTTAAATTTCGTATATTATTACACTGCAATACACACATAAATTTTCTGAGACATGAGCGACCTAGTTCGTAACCAATTTCACCTTAAGCGATTGAGTACACAATAAACTCTAAAAGTGGCCATATGTTTTGTACCCAATATAGTGTAATCTTATATTGACAAAATAGATATATTTAAAAAATCAAAAGATATGGATGATATCGTATTATAATATGGAGCTGAATGCTCACTGCTCGATGCCGAAGTTCTCATGGTCTGAAGGAAAGTTTCTTTGGTTTCTCGAAAGTCTTAGTCTTTGGACAAATAGGACACCTTTATTACCTTTTCTGTCCTGGGTGCAATAAATCCTGTTTAAAATGGTCCAATCTCATTAAAATCAGATCCTAGTTTTCGCTACCGCTAAACAAATATCTGAAGACATCCCATTAGGGGTCACGTCAGAACGACCTTTCATCCGACCAATCAGCTCGTCGCTTACCAGTTTATGAAAGTGACACAAACAAACTCATGTAATCACGAAAACTTTAACATGGGGTATTCCCAACGATAGTTACGGGTTTAACGACTGAATCTTTACATTCTAGACCATCTATTAGTCATTCCAGAATGGTCTTTTTGTTCAGGTTTCAAATTTGTAATCGAGAATTTGTCAAAATGTGTTTCGAAGCGTAGTCGCCAGTTTGAAATTTATGCCGTAAAGCACGAGAAGGCTGCCTTCTGATTGGTCATTCCTATGGTCGGTCAAAGTTCGCGCAAGGTCGGTCTGACATGACCCGTAATGGGATGTCCTTAGATCTTTGTTTAGCGGTAGCGAGAACTAAGGTCTGATTTGAATGAGATTGAAAATGGTCTGGTCAAATGTGACAGTTATATTGTTAATTCTCTCATTCTAAAACGTCTCATTCTTCAAATAGGTAAACATGTTATCATGATGCTGACTTTGTGATAACTTGGCATATACATGGTGTATTTTGGTCAAACAGCCATCACACCCAATTTGACAATAGTTCCTGATTCTTTTGCTTTGCAATGATCTTTTGGATTTTCAATTCCAGGTGCCATTTATATCTAGTTTACAGCATTTTCCCGATAATGCTGATTTTCTAATCCAGGTTTGTACATCATCATCATCTGTCAGGCATCTGATACAGACACGTACCCATCAGCAGAAGGTGAAACGGTCTTCTGTTCCACAGGTGGTGGAGGTGGCTGAACTTTGTCCAAAGGGATGTATGAGCCGTCTGTGGCATGACTTTCACATGGAGGTTTGTGGGCTATGTTGTGTCCTCGAGGACCAGCTGCCACTTTCGTCAGACTGAGATTGGTCAAAGGACACATCACTAGGAAAGTGAGAGGGTGACTGATGCTGTGAGGCATCTGGCACAGACACATATCCACCAGCAGGAGGTGAAACTGTCTTCTGTTCCTCAGGTGGTGGAGGTGGTGGAACTTTGTCCAAAGGGATGTATGGACTGTCAGTTTCACTTTGAAGTTTTGGGGCTATGTTGAGTCCTTGGGGACCTATAGATTCTCCATGAGGCTGAGTTTGGTCGTTGGGGACATCACTAGGAGAGGAAGAGGGTGACTGATGTTCCAACAATGTTGAGAGGGGATGAGAGTTGGTGCATGATGGAAACATCTCTTTGGGAGCCGATGGGAAATCTGCCTGGGATAATGAGACATAGTAGCTGTAGGTTGGTGGGGGGGTCTCCAACTTCTGGTCATCAGGAGATCGAGGTGGTTCATATGGAGGAGGAGGGCTTGATGCTGTGTCCTGCCCCGAGGAATAGGAAGACTCGTCAAATGGGGCATCACAAGGAGATGGAGTGGTCTTTCCTAGCAGGAGTGACAGTTTGTCCCTTGTAATGTAATTACTGCCAGCATCCTGTCTGGTGGATTCTGAGTTGCCGAACAGAGCAAACTTCAGACAGTTGTCCGCCAGGCTGCTGGATGTATCTGTTTTATTCTGCAGTGATGTCTTCACCTGGTCACACTCTCTTCCTGAACATGGGGTGTCAACAAGCTTACACAGAGGTTTCAGATCATCCTGTGGGATTTGGGCAGTTTCTAGATTTGTCTTAGGCTTTTCAGACATGTCATGCCCAGACATCAGGGATGTTTGGGGATTCACTTTCTCGACACGTGTCAATGTGTTTTCATTGTTATTTGGCTTTTTCTCAATGGTTGATGTTTGTGTACCCTTTCTCAGTTTCTCATTATGAGTTTCCATGGTAACAGTTTCCCTTATGATGTGTTGTTCATTCTCGTCGACCTGCAAAAAAGCATGGTTATGCCTTTTTTAAAGGAGAAACAATAATTGCAAACAACAAATGTAGACTGTCCTGGTCATGTATATACATAATATAATTAACTGTGAAATCCTGGCTATATACTGCTCTGATTTTACTATCCAACATACATTGGTTGCTAATTCATAGCTGCAAATCCCTATAGTTTGATGATGATTGTTCAAACTTCACCACTCTGTTTTAAGATCTCGTCAAATGTTGAAAAAACCAGCACATCCCAGCATCATCATGATCACCACTCAAACAAATTGGTCAATCACTGTAATCTCGTGCGTTGTGACATATAACGTGTGAGATAGGATAAGTATTATAACTATAGAATTTAATGTAAAATTTACATATTTGTAAAACTTATCCCATCTCACACATGTATTTATCCCATGCTTGGATGGTGGGGTGCAGATATGTTAGCCTGTATAGACTACAACCGTAAGACCTACACGAGGAGGCTGGTGATAACCAGTGATACAAACATTTCGGCTATAACACTGCCTAGTCTCGAAAAGACAAAAACTTACAGGTGATGTGACCCTTTTATGCCAGTCGGACGTAACAACATGAAATCGTGTATAACATGTGTAGGGGGCTCTTGTCTCTGGGGCATTCATCACTACTCGCCCCTTTCCGTAGCCTGCAAGAAGACTTGTCCCCCTATCGATGAATGTTATGTGCAAAAATACGACAAACCAATCAGAATGCGCGTATGATTTCAAGTTCTTCGTCAAAGAAACCCTCAGAAATATTTTCTGTTTTTACATATGTCATGCATCTAAAAATATACCCAGTTAAATGTGTTCAATCATATTGTATAATTCCGCATGTCCCGATCTGCTTTAAATTGCATCTGAAATATAAATAATATATGGGGAAATATATGTGAACCTTTAGACAATGAGTTGAGAATTGTTTTAGGTATGACAATTGTTTAAGACAGAACCCGGACGAATTGTCTCTGGGGATTGGATTTTGACAGGAGGAGGTAATTCAGTGAAGGCATAGGCCCCAAGGATAGTCAAGCAGAGCCAAAATGAGACTGAAGCATTCAAAGATGAGAAGAGGAACGATCAACAACATCCACAAGAGGATCTTCAAACCAATACTAAGACATAACGTGCACAAAGCAGAGGCCATTAAGGGTTTGGGACACCGCTGAAACAGCAACTTAAACATGGAAGACCAGAGTCTCTACAGACGAGGTAGAACACCGTCCACGGGGTACTCAGTCTGGGAACCCAAATAATAAAGACAATTAACAAAGGAAGGACATTCAAATGTTTATTCTGTATGGACAGGACATGGAGTACTTGGCTGAAGGAGTGGGTACATAGTATCATCTATCTGTGCTGGTGTCCAGCCGTCAACTTTTGCACCAAGATCAAGGGGCCAAATTGGTTGAGGCCTTGAACGTCTTTGACTAGTACTGAAATGTCAAGTAGATAGTTGGTAGCAAAGACAGTGCCGAACGTCCAAAACAACCCTCCATGATGGTAGACAGGGTAAATTGCTGTTC
The DNA here is from genome assembly GCF_023055435.1 of Haliotis rufescens. Classification (NCBI taxonomy): domain Eukaryota; kingdom Metazoa; phylum Mollusca; class Gastropoda; order Lepetellida; family Haliotidae; genus Haliotis; species Haliotis rufescens. The sequence goes on from NW_025963890.1 coordinate 39,469,596, forward strand.
AAGGCCACTGTAGAGGTAATGGCTTTAGTCTTACGTGGATTGGATATCACAGGAGGAGGGCATCTAGCAATAGTCCAGTGGAGCCAAATGGAAGTTGTGTGACTGCCATGGAATGTGGGAGGAGGAGTCTCTTGCGGCACAACGAAGTGAGCTCTAACCAAGCATAAGGAGATGCCTTCACGGTCATCTGGGTTCAGGATGGATGCCAACAATGGGATGGTAAAAGCAACCGGCTGACTGTCCCAGAAGTCAAAGCAATGCCCCAGAAAGACCTTCCCATTGTGAATTCTCTGAAATGGGCCTGGTTAACATTGAGAGCGTGGACCTCACAGCAGTGATTCCAAAGGCCAGGAGAAAGACCGTCTTAAAGGTGATCAACTCAAAGTCCTTCATTCTTGGTTCATTCTTTGCAGAGGTCAGATGGCAGAGGATGATGTTAAGATCTCAATTGGGCGGCCAGAAAAGAGACAACTGGTGAGCCAACTTGTAGGCCCGAAGGAGGGACTGCAGTTCAACAACCATGGAGATCTTAGATCCGGTTGTAGTGGCAATGATGGAGTTGATCGCAGCGAGATATGTGGACAAAGTAGAGCCTTTAAGCTTCCGAGTTGATCTCAGATGTTGCAGATACTTGTTGAGGAGAAGCAGCGGTCGGCTGCATGATGTCATGAGCCCAACAGTATTACAGCTTCGAATGCATTCCATTTATGGTCATGTAAGGCCTTGGCAGAGGTGCGTTGAGCCTCAGTGATGGTTCTTCTCATCGAATACCCTTTGGTGACAAGCCTTTCAAAACGATGTAGGGATTCAGGCGATGAATGTATTAGGTGGAAGTGAGGCCTAGGAGACATCGAGATGGAGGAGGAACTGTCACTAGGAATGACGAAACCTGTAAGATGGTCATCTGCGGAGATATTTCATTTTAACTGGAGCCTGTCCACAATCCAGGGAAGGATGACGGCTGGATCAAAAGTGTCGAAGCTACCAGTAGAGGAGGCCTGACTGTCTGTGGTGACATCTAGCTGCACAATAGAAGCATCAGGTTAAACAGGAGCTACGGACCCAGGATGAGCGACTAGTGTCGTAGACGAGGAAAAAGTCGTAGTGTCAGTAGGAAGGAGACAACGGCAGCTGACAAGAACGTTGTTGTGGAGCAGAGGTCATGGCCTGCAGGAGTGACTCAGAGTCAATAGATGAAAGGCTGGTCTGGTCTCTATTATCCCAGACGTTAGGCAGAGGGAGGGCTGTTGGTACAGACACAGCTGGGGTTGGTTGCACAAGGACCGGAGACAAAGAATGCGATGCCAATCTACTGTGTGTTTGACGATCCAATTGAGCGTCAATAGCAGATGAACCTTGACACGTAGAAGAGTGTCGACAACAATTAGTGTATTGATGGTGCTCCAAAGATCGATCTGGGAGAGGCGTAAAGGGATAAAAGTCGGACAAGATCTGCAGTCAGGATAAGATGGGTAACGACGTTGAACAGTATATCATCCAGGCAACACATAAGGGTATATGTGAGATATTGATCCATAGCAGGAGGGTGTGGATTCCAGCTATCCCATACTCGTTATGTCACTGGTGATCCGTGTACGAAGGCTGATAGTGATATTGTTGTGGATCTGAGTCATAAGAATGGGAACGATCCTGCCGATGATGACAACTTGAACATTAGGCGGAAGAGCAGGGGAAGATGAGCAACTCTTGGCTGACCCTCAGGGAACACTAGGAGAGTCGCTAATAGTGACTGTTGAAGCTTGCATAGACGAGCTGTCTTTAGATATGACCGTGCGGACATCCGAGGCGGCTTCAGCGTAGGTGTGGTAAGTGGTGATCGGGGGACAGACAACTGCTTCGTTTTGGCGGGAACTTCTTCATGGAGGAAACTGTCCAAAACGAGAAAGAGGGTACCCAGGAGGTGGTTTGACTACTGCTACAGTGGATGGGACAGCCTGTAAGAGGCTTGTTTTTTTTGCTGAGGAAGGCCTGTGTTCTGCATCCTTTGATTTCAAACGGTGGTCAATATTACAATTATGGTATTTGCTTACTAGATGTCAAAAGGTTCCTCAAAGAGGTGAGAACACAGGAAACATCTGTGGTCCGTAGAGGAAAGGCCGCAACAATCGCAACAAAGATCATGAGTACCAGGAGTGGAATAAGTATGTCAGCATTATTTACAGGCCGGGCGTTTATCATGTTCCGTTCCCATCCATCTTCTTTGATTAGTGTCATAGATGTTGATATGAGGAGCTGGCTCACACAAACAAAAAATAAAATTCATTCTCTAGAACTCAATACACTTCTCCTCACGGTGGAGATGAAAAAGAGAATGATGTGGCAGGGGTAGTCGGGTGATGAAGTCATGTGAGGTCACAATGCACGAGATTACAGTGCATGACCCATTTGTTGGTGTAGTGACCATGATGATGCTGGGATGCGCTGGGCGAAATGTTTCTAGAAGCTGGAGACATTGTTCTTTGTCCACATGAGGATCAAAAGAAGAAGGATGAAATGCATGGTGTGAGAATTACCTTTAAACATTTACCTTTAAGTGCCCCAGCAATATTTCGATTACAAATGTATCTATTGGAACAATACCCAGTTCAGAAAACAGTCGGGATTGTCATTGACTCGGTCCTATTATCCGGTTCAAAGACATTCACTCTCTCTCATAACCGACTGATTTGCTAGTCTTCTGTTTTGATCCAAGATTCACCTCTTTTATGGATCCTAGGCCTATCAGGACCATAACCATATTCCTGTATGTTCCACTGACGTTGGGCTCTTTAAGTTTCATGCTCTCATCAAGCTTACATAATGCAATATAACTTATGCACTGCCTTAAGTTTCCCTTTCTCATCAAGCTAATATTTTCATTCTAAATCATTCACTCACTTGACATGAATACATGTCAATTGTATGAAAACACTCTTTTATCATCCAAAACTGGCTCCCACAGGAGATATCGCTTGGGTGAGATCAAGCGATATCTACACTGCTTTGCAGACCATTGTGACGTCATTGGTTACCATGACGTCACAATCAAATGACATCACTAATGTCTCTGCTACTGAAGCTATTAGCAGTACTTTTTACACTTAAGACACTGCTAACTGAAAAAGTTGGAAGGATGATGTTGGATGATAAACAAATTCTCACCCTTGTGTCTTTTGATATCAAAAGACACTCTGGTGAGATTCTCTATTTGTACCCTGATTCAATGTCCACTCTTATCCTACTAAATATGCTTGCCTCCATTCCTTTGCAGTTTCTCTGGGTTGTAAACAAGTTTTTCTCGCAGCTTTACTTTCATTCTTGAAACACTCCTGAAAGTTACCACGCACGTGTCTGCAACAGACACTTACCTCTGTCAATGGTGGCAGCTTGATTTCTAAAGTCATACTGTTGTACGTCTTGTGCAGTTTCCTGGAATGAGTATGTACATTATGATGAATAGTGTCAACTAGCTTACATGTGGTTTTAGCCACAGTCAAGAATGTATAATTCATGCAGGAAACAAAGTGTTTTTCCCAAAGGGGAAACTCTTGTCTGATCGTGTGATGGTCAATCTACCCATGTTCTTTGTTCCGAGGGTAAGTGGAGACGAAATCGGCAAATGTTTGAAGGGAATAGCTCTTAGAGTTGTAATAATCTGTACATGAACATGATTTGTTTGTTGGCTAACTCGACGGCCAGTATTCCAGCTATATCATTATTATAAGTCTATAGTGAAGTATGCGATATTTAACACTTGAAGATCTGTATGGGAAATGCACATAAAAGAACTTGACCTCATACCATAGTCTTTATGTAGTAGTTTCTGAACCATCTTCCCGAGGCAAGGGAGTTAGTAGTCCAGTTTCCACGGGGATTTGGACGTTCTTTTGTCAGTTAACTCACTTACCTCGGGAGATTTTCCAGAACCTATGATCTTTATCCATGTCACGTACCTTATGCAGCAGTTGACAAACAAAACAAACACAATGCAAGAAAAGATTCCACCAAGAGATATGCCTGCAATCTGCCTTGAAGTCAAATCTGTTAAAGACATGCTGAAGATATAGTTATTCCCCACATAATTCTTGGGTTCTTCATGCAAGTTCACCTCGCAAGTACTTTTCAAGGTAAAACAAATTCAGTTTAAAAGGTATTCTTGTGGTTCCATTTTTTACATCTCACTGTAAAGTTGCTTACTGAGGCCTAACAAGCTCTCTAATTGGCATTCTAGAAGTTTTAGAGTAAATAACAAAATGTAAAACTATATGGATAACAACTTCTGATTTTTTTTTTTATGGCGACGTTTAAATGTAGATTCTTACACCGTTATCAAGATAGAGTGACTACAACCCAGCGGAGAGAGGTATTCATGCATATTCTGTTGTGATAAACAGATTAACATTGACAGCAACAGGTAATAGATAACGAGAAGCACACATATGACTGGCTGAAGCCAGGTGTACAGTAAGAATACCAAATAGCACATAGATAATGAAGCACACGGATAATGAAGCCACATGTACAGTAAGGATAAGGATTAAAGGATTAAAATTTGTGACATGCTGATTGGATCCTTATTACAAAGGCCTGTTGCTAAGGGTGCCGACCAATTATTTAATATATAAAAGCCGTACCTATTATACATATTTCAGCTTAACAGTTTCATCTGTACTAAATTTGTCAAAATTAAGCTAGCATTGTTAAAAACAATTATCAATTAATACTGTTTTGGAAAAGGTTCATGCCTCTTTCTTTAAACGTTTTCAAAGTCTTAGAGTTTGCAAATTTGCATGTCATAGGTTATTTTGGGTCGATATAACAGGTTTACAGTTACTCAAGGCTGTGTTGTAAAATACTGGATTTTGTTGAACTATCTGCAATTTATCCTCACCAGTGTTATACACTGTAAAAATGCTTGATTATAAAGGTAAATGTAACGTGGTGTCAGATGTAAGAATTGTTTGTTTTTTCATTTGTATGGATAAGACACGATGTTTGAAATGTGTCAATGGTTTCGGATACATTTAGACATAGCGTAAGAGATATATCCCTTCAAAAACTGATGTTGACCATTCTAAATTTCTTAAGCATTACAATAAACTTCAACGTGAAAGGATGTAACACATCATCATCATATATCATTAATACGAGCTTTTTGTAAAATAAAAATCACTCTACATAATTTTAAAATCAATAATCACCGTTAAACTACAAAGTTTGATCTTGATCAATGCAATATGTAAATCAAGAAACCTGTAAAGCATTGAAGATGAATTTAATGTGTAAGCTGTTTCTGACAGATATATAATCCTTCGCTTAAACTATCACACTCTGGTCCTCACAGAGCAGAGCTTAAGTAGGTATTCCTTACCACTATTAACAACACCTCTGTTTATGGCTTCAATCTCTGGCCCCTCCCTGACCTCGACACAGCTCGGAGTGAGGTGTCACTCTTTGGTCAAATAAAGCAGAGGTAATTATGTAACCCTTACCACTATTAACAACAACTCTGGTGATGGGTTCACTCTCTGGCCCGTCCCCTGACCTGGACACAGCTCGGAGTGTCACCCTGTACCTCACTCCTGCTGACAGGCCCTGGATGACCTGACTTTCCTTTGTGGTGGACACATTGACCTGCACTGACAGACCTGAAAATACCAGCAATGTTTATCGAGTTATATTCATTAATACGCCACACTGTGTAGAAACAAGTAACTACATATAGCAACACAAGCTGCTGCCAACAGCAGTCTGAAATACCAAATATTTATTTGTTTGTTTGTTGTTTAACGCCGCACTCAGCAATATTCCAGCTATATGACTGCGGTCTGTAAATAATCGAGGCTGGACCAGACAATCCAGTGTTTTACATCATGAACATCGATCCACGCGATTGGGATTGATGACATGCATCAACCAAGTCAGCGAGACTTTCCACCCGATCCCGTTAGTCGCCTCTTATGACAAGGATAGTCGCCTTTTACTGCAAGCATGGGTTGCTGAAGACCTATTCTACCCCGGATCTTCACGGGTGACCATGTTTAGAGATTGCAATTCCAACTGAACCATGTTCAGTTACCATTATCTGGTAGGAATTGTAAACAGACATCAATGGATATGCTTTCGAACTCGTGTATCCAACTCTTGTTTGTCATGTGTATATGCATGAGTAAGAGGCGTGGACTTCTGTCTAGTTATTGCTGTGGATCTTGTACAAATGCGCATTGCTATTCAGAATAAAATTATTTTAATCGAACTTGAAGTTTCTTGCAATACAATTGATCAAAAATTGAATTCCCTGAAACAGTCACCTACCTGAATATCCACTCTTACTGTTGGCGGTAGTATGACATGTCACATAGTGACGACTTACATACGGGTCCTTAAAACAGTCACCTACCTGCACATCCGCCATGGTTGTTGGCGGTATAGTGAGACATGGTGTGTAGGGTTTAACTTGAAACGGGCACCTACCTGAACATCCGCCATGGTTGTTGGCGGTATTGTGAGACATGGTGTGTAGGGTTTAACTTGAAACGGGCACCTACCTGAACATCCGCCATGGTTGTTGGAGGTATAGTGAGACATGGTGTGTAGGGTTTAACTTGAAACGGGCACCTACCTGCACATCCGCCATGGTTGTTGGAGGTATAGTGAGCTAGGTGTGTAGGGTTTAACTTGAAACGGGCACCTACCTGCACATCCGCCATGGTTGTTGGAGGTATAGTGAGACATGGTGTGTAGGGTTTAACTTGAAACGGGCACCTACCTGCACATCCGCCATGGTTGTTGGTGATACAGTGAGACACCACATAATAGCTGACATAGATGGGAGTCTCGGCACAGACAAACTTGGTCCACTCCACGCTCAAGGCGTTGTCCGGCTGGTGGCGGGAGAAAACGACTCCACGTGGCGATGGCGGTACTAAAGAAAAGGTCGTGAAACTGCTCATCAGTTTGTTAAGTTTGAAGTCGACTCGAGTACCTATAGTCGGTGAATATACCTACTATATTCGTTGGATGATGGAAGGAGAACATTATTCCTGAAGACCCAAATGTTTTGCTCAAATCATTATAAAAGACGAGTCTGTCTTTTTGTTGAACTCCGAAGTGAGGAAAGATCCCGGCTATATACCAGTATACATCGTCCAGTTAAGATCAAACAGGACCAAGCAAACCAGTGGTTGAAATCATGAGCAACTTTCCACGTCATAGGACCATGATTAACCATGTTAGAACCCGAACACCCATCTCTATTCTCTTTGCCTCCCCCGACAAGCTGGGTGATCGTGACTAATTTTCACGTGGATTCGGACGTGTCAATCACACAAGATAATACCCATGGTAGAAAACATACTGCTTCCCTTACTTACCGAGATTCCTCCTATACACACATGTATTCCATCTGAGTCCACTGCTGACATTCCGATTGGCTGTCTCCATCTCCGCTGATACGCCGATCATCTTGTTGTCAAGGTTACCATCCTGTACTTTCAGTTCATAGTGTCTGACATCAGATGCAAATGGATGCCAATGGGTGGTATCCTGAAAAAGAGGAATATGTGTTTAGGCGTTTGATCGATCACTGTATAAAGTAATCGTGTTGTTCTGATGCCAATGATACCCTGAATTTGTTATGACAATCCATTCCAAATCTACTCTTTATTTCTTGTACTATGACCGACATATTAACCCCCTTAACTAATAACCGTCACCCATTACCACAACATCGAAATCTCACTTTGAGCATGATAAGAGTAAAAACATTTGGCCGGGTAGGAATAGGTCTTCAGCAACCCATGCTTGCCTTTAAAGGCGACTATTCTTGTCGTAAGAGGCGACTAACGGGGTCAGGCTAGCTGACTTGGTTGATGCATGTCATCGTATCCCAATTGCGTGGAACGATGCTCATGATATCAATCACAGGATTGTCTGGTCCAGACTTGATTATTTACAGACCGCCGTCATATAACTGGAATATTGCTGAGTGCAGTGTTACATAACAAACAAACAAACAAGCTCACTGACTTGGTTGATACATGTCATCGTATCCCAAATCCGTGGATCTATACTCATGATATCAATCACTGGATTGTGTGGTCCAGGTTCGATTATTTACAGACCGCCGTCACATAGCTATAATATCACTGAGTTCGGCGTTAACAGTAAACAAATAAACAAACAAAACGAATACATTTGGCAAGAAATGTGTAATGACATCTTGTAATAGTGTAGTGGTACACAATCAGTGTCACCCTCCTCCTTAAAGTAGGAGGTACGTGTAATGGGGGAATCATGAGTAACTGTTGATTCCAGAACGAAGAATGTCGCGTTCAAGATTATTACACTCATGCATGTGTGTCTGCTTGTACTAGTCCGGACTAATGACGATTTTATAGTGCTAGCCAACTGAGATACCATACTGCAGTTTAACATGAATACCCACTCAGACACAGTATACTGACTTCGAGCCGACCAGTCCTTGTTTAAGCCCCTTAATGCCGAGCGTCGGGCAGGGTAACAACAAGTACCATGTCTTAACGTTATTTGATATGACGCGGCCGGAAATCGTACCCCCGACCTTCAGCTCACTGGGCGGACGCTCTACCACTAGGCCACGGAGGCGGTCTAGAACCAATGAGAAGCGGCTAGTTGATTCTACTTACGGAACAACATATTCGAGTGAATGCTCTAACTTATCAACTTATGGTTGATGTATATTTTCTCTCACTGTAATTCTGCATAATGACATATATGGATTCATATGTTTTACTTATTTAAAATCCACGTTGAGAATGACAAGGGAATTCCTGGCTCAGAATCAAATGCAAGAACGTGACGTCATAATAGTTTAAGTGGAGGTCTGCACACTTGAATTCAGTCCCCGTTACACTATCAAAAACTTTTTTGTCCATTTTGACCAAGTTTTTGATAGTGTAACATGCTGTCAAAAACTTTGACAACGTTTTTGACGGACTTTGATGGAATAGAAACCAATCCTATTTCTCGTCAAACTTTGATCAAAGTTTGATTACCTTGGTTTAATTTAGCCAATCAGAATGCAAGGAATATTAACCCATTTTCAAACGGAAGTGCATAGAGTCAAGTAATAAAAGCCAACTATTTTGGACTGACGAGATGTTGGAAGAATTAATTGATTTTGTTCAACAACGAGCAGCCATTCCCGGGACCAAATATGTCTTTGCCTTCGCCGACGCCGCCTTCTCAACATGGCAATACACAAAATACAAATGACAGCAGCAAAACATTTTTCTTCAGTAGGATCCATCTTGGCGAGATAATTCCCGCCAAAACTTTGACGGCCTGTCAAAAACTTTGTCGAGTGTAAACAGCCCAACATGGACCAAGAAAACTTGGTCAAACAATTTCGTTGACCAAGTTTTTTTCTCAAAGTTTTTGATAGTGTAACGGGGGCTTAGGATGCAGTGATGTCGGTGGTGTGTGTCATCTTGGACAGGAACACCCAGTGGCGATCTCTGATGTTCATGTGGCCGCGCCTATTAAATACCCCGTTTTTAAATTTCGCACAGCAAATAAAATAATAGTCTTACTTCACATTTCGAGGTGATCTTGGACCCATTGCAGTAGTACAGGGTGTAGCCTGTGACCCTCCCCTGGTGGGGGTCCTGTGACCCTAGCGGGACCCCCCAGGCGATGTACAGGGTTGAGCTGTCTGCCTCCACCACGATGTCCGAGGGGTGGGGCACTTCTACAATGGAAAACACTAACATATATGTACCGTTAAGCCTTGTTTTATCAGGGTCCATTAGCATGCTGTTAGACTAACACTTATATATTGGTCAATGAAAACATATTTTAAAAATAATAATTCATTTTTTTCTCCAAAAAAACCTTTCCTCTTCTGCTGTTTTCATATTTGGAATCAAGCAAACTAGACTTGGTTTAGTTTGAGCTAGACTTGCCTAGGCTTTTAGTAAACAAAAATACCTGAAAAATATAAATTCCACAGTCATGGCACATGACTAGCATGCTGTGTATTTTGGACTATATCACTTTACAGTACTGACAGATTCCCTCTTGGCCCTGGGCCATTTCCCCCTGTGATACCCAAGAGAACGAGACCGCCAGGTACTGTACAGGGAAGTTACCCAACCACCACGTTGTCCGCTGGGTGGGACAAGTCCAGAACAGATGACATTTTATAAGCGATGTTAGTATTAGCCTATATGGCACAAACTCACTGTTATAAGCAGGAATCACAATAGGATTCGACTCTCCTGACATGCCGACCTGTGTTCCTCCTCTCAAAGTAATGCTATACTCCCGGTCTTCCCCGACCAGCAGGTCATAGGACGTTGCCGATCCTGCCACCTCCATCACCTCGCTTGTTCCATTCTGTGTGTCTCTCTGCTGTATTATGTACAGAGTTATCTTCCCATTGGACACTTCCGGGGGTATTGGCTATAGAAAATAACAGAAACTGACCAGACGACGTAAAGGGAAGACAGGTTACCGGGCAGGAACTTAACGTATCTAAGACATCATGGTTATTAACTGCTTGCTTGTGGACAGACTTATCTCCCCATTGGACACTTCCGGGGGTATTGGCTATAGAAAATAACAGAAACTGACCAGACGACGTAAAGGGAAGACAGGTTACTGGGCAGGAACTTAACGTATCTAAGACATCATGGTTATTAACTGCTTGCTTGTGGACAGACTTATCTCCCCATTGGACACTTCCGGGGGTATTGACTATAGAAAATAACAGAAACTGGCCAGACGACATGACAGGAGGACAGGTTACTTAGTCTGACTCAGCAACTGCTTGGTTGTGGACATTTCTCCTCTTAGACTCTTCCAGATGTATTGACTTAAGTTGATTTCAATAAAGGTTGTCACAATGAATTACGGTTCTCGTCGTTATGTTTTTCACTTGGGCTGTTTGTTAAGAGGATATGATCAGGGGATTGTTTCCATTATCTTCATGGATATTAGTAGAATAATTACAATTTTGATATCTGCTCACGTCACTGATGTAATCTTTGCAACACTTGCCTTCCAGTAGATCGTCGCATAACACGGTGATGACTCACAGTCACCAGAAACGAAGCTTCCTAGCCTCACCCCGGGGACACCGCTCGGTACTGTGAGAGAGTGAGTGAATGATTGAGAGGGTTGGTGGGTGTTTTGGCGATCTTCCCGAGGAAAGGGAGTTAACCGACTAAAGAAGTCAGCTTCCCATCCTTGCCGAACTAGGTTGGAATTCCGGAGTTACATTTTGTCTGGACTAATAAGTCTACGCGTAGTCCAATCAAAATCGCGTAATGAACTAGACATCCGGTTCGTAAACAATATGGACTTCAACATGCAGATTTTCCGTCGACTGCAGGATTCGAGAAGGTTGAATCTGATTGGTCAATAGGAGGGACATAGAAGGGATATAAATCGTAAAAGCCGCTGGTGGTGCTACGATCGAGCCACGAATTTCAAGGCAAGTTCGGCAAGGGTGGAAACTGGACTGTGTGTATGTGTGTGTCTGTGTGAGTGGGTGTTCGGAGGTTCGTGGAGGAGTAAAAAATGCGACAAAACCTTTTCCATATTCATAAGAAATCTCGGTTGAACGATTCCGATAGTAATGATAACAGGTGTTCGAGAAAAGCTGAGCATATCACGCCCCACCGGTGGCACCCATCACAAACACATGCATAGGCGAGTCAATTGTTCACCTGGGAAAAAACACGGGAACAAGTAGGAAATAGCATCGGACATAAGTTTTGTCACTGATGCGTGAAATTTGGGAATGTCCTCGACGTTCATACTCCAACCCACAGTAAGAGTTTCAGAGATATGAATATTATATTGATTTTTCAAGTATGTTAAATATTAAATAATGTAAGACACAGACCGTCTTCAAGTGTTTCCACTTCTATGGAGGTCCAGTCACTGTAAAAGCCTCTTATTGTATTAGATCCATGTGGTAACGGGATACACGACACTTGCAGCTCGTATCTCCTGGCAGGATGTAGGTCACACACAGTTACCTCCCTTTCACTGGTGTTGAACTGAAAATATAGTATGAAACATAACACACTTGAGTTCAAACATATCACAGTCCACGTCCCACGTTTTACAGACCAAAAAACCACATTCTTTTCGACAGCTGATGGGTATCCCTATGAAATGTTGAGTAGTATATTGCAAGTGAGTCAGCAGGTTTACCTTTAAGACAGAACCCTGTTCCCGTAGGACGTGCACTGTGTACTTCATGACCCTACTGGAGCTAATGCATATCCCTGTCAAATGTGGGGTAGTGTGTTACAGGTGGGTCAGCAGGTTTACCTTTAAGACAGAACCCTGTTCCTGCAGGACGAGCACTGTGTACATCATGACCCTACTGGAGCTAATGGATATCCCTGTCAAATGTGGAGTAGTGTGTTACAGGTGGGTCAGCAGGTTTACCTTTAAGACAGAACCCTGTTCCCGTAGGACGAGCACTGTGTACATCATGACCCTACTGGAGCTAATGCATATCCCTGTCAAATGTGGAGTAGTGTGTTACAGGTGGGTCAGCAGGTTTACCTTTAAGACAGAACCCTGTTCCCGTAGGACGAGCACTGTGTACATCATGACCCTACTGGAGCTAATGCATATCCCTGTCAAATGTGGAGTAGTGTGTTACAGGTGGGTCAGCAGGTTTACCTTTAAGACAGAACCCTGTTCCTGCAGGACGCGCACTGTGTACATCATGACCCTACTGGAGCTAATGGATATCCCTGTCAAATGTGGAGTAGTGTGTTACAGGTAAGTCAGCAGGTTTACCTTTAAGTCAGAACCCCGTTCACTGTGCACTGTGTACATCATGAACCTACTGGAGCTAATGGATATCCCTGTCGAATGTGGAGTAGTGTGTTACAGGTTTAGCAGGTTTACCTTTAAGACAGAACCCCGTTCCCGTAGCACGAGCACTGTGTACATCATGCGCCTCATAGACTGTTGCCCATGGTTCCACAGGAGATACAAACACGTGCTGGTCATATTCTCTACAGTCAATGAATGCACAGGAGCTGGTTCCACTGTAAGCAGATGCAAAGCTGAATTGCAGATATCATACAAAAGGATCCTTTTGGGATCATTTAGCTGATGGTCACTGTAATCAAAAGCCTTTAGATACGACTGTATTCAAGGAGCCTTACAACTGCTGTTCAGTATAATCACCGCTTCTGTTGCCGAGGATCACTGTAAACACGGATTACGACTGACCTGGTGGTAAAATTATAGTTTCCTGATGTCGCAAACATATCATGTGCCCAGATATCTGTATATTTAAAATGTGTACCACTTGCCCAGAGTTCAACAGACAGCCATATAAACCCATTCCCTCAGTTGCGCTTTTATTCATCGCTCATTCTGACCCTCAACGACATAACTGAATTGCAGCAAATGCAACTTTATTAACGAAATGCACATTCCGCCAACACATTTAACAGGACGAGAGCTGAATGAGTTGAGAAAAGTCGGAGAAGCGTCAGTTTAATTCAAAGACATATTACTCTTACATATTTCTATGAACTAGCTTACCCAGATTTAGTGGATTGATAGAAAACACGTCCGATGCCGCAGTAGCCAGTGGTGATTCCTCACTCTCCTTTGTGTGGACAGTTACGTTAACTTGCATGAAGTAAGTTTGATATGGTTTCAAATTGGAATAAAGTCTGTTCCCTTCTTCAATCTCTCGCCAGGTGCAGGTTTTCTCCCCAGGGTGAGGGCATTTGTTGGCTCCACCCCTGCAAACAGCGAGACATTTATGTAAAATTCATATTTTGCCTCGATGGAATAATGTATAATTTTTACGCACAATGAAGATTTGGAGACGTTGTCAGATTGAGGCATTGGTTTGATTCAACACTGATAACAAACATTTCAAATGGCGTTTCCACAGACAAGCAATATAGTTTGAGCAGCTATGTGTAAAAAAGTGCCGAATTGAGCACTTTGAGTTAAAAGCATGAAACTTGGTACAATAAGAGTTTTAAACCCGTTTATTAATAAAACAAGTAGGATCGGATAAACTTCGTCATGAAAATACTGTGAACTATGGCAGATGTGTTGAATGTGACAAGGGCTTTGGATAATGTTACTTTGTGCAACTGACACTCTATTTATATCTATTTTGTATTTTAAGGTGCAGTGTTCCAAATTAGGTCTCATTTCTGTATTGTATTTGACGGCCATTTCAAACTTTGAAGATTCATCAATTTCTGGTTTGACAATTATTTAAATTGCCGACTCTGCTTTTAGCGGAGATTTCTTATGAATATGGAAAGGGTTTTCTCGCTTATATTCATATCATCTATGAAATATTATTTTTTGCTCCCTTTGTGCATCTATATTTTGTTGAGATGTTTATAATGTTTCAATCCATGTCGGACATATAGGATTTGGCGGCCATCTTTAAAAACCTACTTTTACCAAATATTCATAAATATAACTCAACTATTGTATAATTATGTGATAAATTTGTTCACAAGTATATTCATATATATATATGACATTTCTCTATTCGAAATAATTATGAAAATGAGGGAATTTAAGGAACTTATCGCTGATTTTGCATAAATGTAGTTAAGGTCGGTATTGGTATTTGATCACATCGATGGAACAGGGTAATATGTGAAGTTTGACATTGTCATTTCAATAAATAGATGTTTAATGTTGATTAAATGAATATTGCAAATTTTGTGTATTCTTGGCGTCCATCTTGGATTTGGCGGCCATACTAGAAACATTATGGTACCATACCATATTATCAAACATAAGAAAGCTGTGTGAACAACTAAGGGCCTAACGTTTACAAATGTCCAAACTTTAGGATAAGTTTGTAACCAAGTATCAAAAAATGATCCAATGAAAGATAAGTACTATTATACCAAATATGACAAGTAGAGATTGCTGCAGAGCATCAATAGCTCCCCGCCATATAATGTTATGTGCAGAGGAAGGAAGTGTAAGCTATGGGAGGAGAGAATTTGTGTTAAGTACAAATTGGTTGTTATTAATGTACTTATCTTTGGAAAGCACAATAAAAGAAACAGTGTCTTTAATTGGTCCGCACAAAGATAACCCAGGCAAGAAAACTGGTCCTGTCAGGCAAAACTTGATGTATACCCACTATTAGTACCAATAAAAAAAATCCTACATAGATAACACAACAAATGCCTCTCTAAAGCATGCTTTTGCAGCAAATATCAATATTTCTGGTCAAAATGTTGGTTGGTTTAAATAAAGCAAACTTTTAAAATAGTAAACACAAAAAATGTAATGAATACACTCTAAATATACTTCAGTTCAAATGTAAAAAATCACGCAATCATTAATGGATTCCCATTTATCTAGCAGCAAGTTAGGAACATACAGTTTGGTCACGTTATCTATAAATATTGAGAAAATAAAATTGTAGATATACAAAAACACCAGCCCCATTTGAACAACTTCTCTGTGAAACATGTGATGTCTCAGAAGATGAACAACATTACGCACTGTGTTACATAATACAACCAAGAAAGAGAATCACAAATAATCCCCAATCATTATAAAGAATTTGGTACACTCTGTTAAAAGGAGCAGATTCTTAATAAGTTTACCAACAGTTATCCAGACACAACTTCCAAGATCTGTTAACATATCAACAATTACAAACAAATTCCTTGTACATGTATGTACTACATTACCATAGTTTTGCTCAATTCTCATATTAATTCCATATCATTATAAAACACTTGTTTTAGAAATTAAATTCTACCTCTTTTGAATGTTGAATGTTCCTGTGTTTTTTAATTGTCGTTTATTGTGCATGTATTTTGTAGTTTGTGATTGTGCAATATTGCCACTGTTTCTTCATGGAATGTTCTGCAATACATATCTCATCTAAAACATCTTTGTTGTATAATAGTTTCTTACAGTTGTTTACGGGGGCATGGTTGGCCCAGTCGCCGAAGGCGCTGCAATTCGCTATGCAGAGTTGTGTCCCTTGGGCACGCCAGAAACCTATGACAGTGTGTTTGAATCTCGGTTCGCCCCGATTTTGTTTTCAGCACAAAACCCTTGCTCGTTGGTTTCACCAAAGTGGTGAACGTCTAAGACCTGCATCACTTCAGACTTTCATCCCACTTCAAGCTGACACGGAATACTATTCAAGACGGCGTTAAACCCAACTACCTCACTCACTCTTGTGTATGGTTCCGTTTGGTTAACTGGGTTTGTGTTGTGATTGCTTCCGGCTTAGATTGGAAATTTGTTTAGAAGAATGTTACTATGTTCAACCCAAACATCGTGAAGATATCATTCAACCGTATTATCTTTTTGGAAAATAATTGCAAACTACAGACCAACCTGTTGATTTCCTATGTATCCAGAAGCAAAGAACATATACGGGTGTATGATCTCTGCTGGAAGTTAATTTTTTTGTCAAAGCAATAAACCATGCAGAAACGTAAACCGCCGCATGAAACGGTATGTACCATACATTACATACAGTGAAGTATTTAAAACAATGCTGTGCTCAACTATGCACAGCAAGCGCCACATATGTGATTATGAAGACAACTAATAAAAAAATTCTCATATCAAACCCGTTGTTTTACATGTGTTGTTTATTGAAGAAAGTCATACTTTATAGAAGCCTGTTATTTAATCGTGTTGAACAATATGTTGCAATAGCAGTGTGAAAATTGAGTGCGCGTGACAGGCTTGGCCTAAATTCCTTCCTGGAACGTTTCTCGATGGCTGCCTGAATAACATACGATACATTGCAAAGGTAGTGCGCAATTGAACTGTTCGGGGAAGGGAGATAATCACTCACTCTCAGTGATACAGCTTGAATAAGATACGATGGAAAGCAATGCAAGGTCAGTGCGTGAATTTATCACTTCTATACTACGCCTATAGCTAATGGAGATAATCGCTCAATGCGCAATAGTTTATTCTTACAAAATATAGACCGGTTAACTTTAGCGAAATGGGATCATTTTTAGCTCTTTTAAAAACAAAATGAACAGATTTCATGGGTTATCAGCATTACGAAAAGTGACTAAGTCTCAGAATAGCAAGACGATTTTGAAGTATCTCTTATTGCTGGAAAAGATAAACATCAACATTTCACGCACATTTCACATGATTTGTATGTTTCGTTTCGGTTACTGTGTGGCTTGAAATTTCTAAGAAACCAACATGTCGACTTACATGCTCCAAAATTAACCTCTCCCGTATACTTCCCCGCCTTAAGGGCGGGGAAGAATAAAGCTATATGAAAGGCCTATTATTTACACATGTCCAAAAGTAAGGATAATTCCCTACAGGAAGAAAAGCATGAGGTGATGTCATCCATTCTCACCCGGAATTCCCTACGGGAGACAAGCATGAGGTGCTGGGGCGTTGATGGGAGAGGATACACGAGTGATGGATGGCTTGAAGACAGAAGGATGGCAGACTAAAAGCTTCCACAAATGCTTAATTCGTACGAACAAAACAGAACAATATTAACCATGTCATGCCGTAAATCAGTTGTCAAGCATAAATACCATGCCATGCTGTAAATCAGTGGCAAAGCAATGATTATCCATGTCATGCTGTAAATCAGTATTGTCGAGCAATAATTACCATGACATGGAGTCAATCGGTGTTGTCGAGCAATGGTTACCATGTCATCTTGTAAACCAGTGTTGTTGAGCAATAATTACCATGTCATGCTGTAAATTAGTGTGGTCATGATGCTTTACACGTCAGAAAATAAATGTTTTATTTTAACGATTTGCCATTGTGAATGTCATACATGTACATCTTACTTGATTTCCCAATACAGTTCGGATTTCACCATGTCCTTATGTATAAAGTCCACTCCCAGGTCCCACGTGCAGGTCATGTTCCTCCAGTCAAACACACGGCAGTCGATCTTCTCCACCTTCTTGGGCCGATCTGGGAATCATTATTGGGTGAATGGTTGAATGGGTGAGTGAGTTGAGTTAAACGTTGCTTTGAATATTAGCTCATTTATATCCTGATAGGCGGTGGGCCACGTTTATGTGTAGGGAAAGCCTTATGTAATACAGGTCTTAGATGTTACCACTTGGCCGAAACCCACTAGCACGGACTGATGCTGTGAAATCAAAAATCGTGATCGTATTATTATTTGACCAGATGATCAGCGGATTCTAGAGCGACGAGGGATATTATTGAAATATTAACCAGTACCATGAATTACACTGTACGATGAATAAACCAACAACGTGTATACAGTGTGGTTGGGGAGAGGCTGGGAATTTATCGAAATTAAAATTGACCCTGAAGATTCGTGAAAAAAAATTATTTGTGCATCTGTCCTTTGAAAAAGAAAAGAAATTGCCCACCAAATAGGATAATAGGTCTTTAAAAAAACATATCTCGTTTTATAGGTGAAGCTGAAATCTCGATACAAAATCCAAGCCCTAGAATATCAAATTGTCTCTTACGGCAAATATAGGTTACTAGGGACCTAGTCTACCCGGAATCCCCACCAGGCAACCTACTCTGCTAGTCTTCCCGCTGCCGCATATCCACATCCCCCCCGTGAAGATCTGGGTAGGAACTGGCCTTCAGCAATCCATGCTTGTAAGACAAACGCTCACTTACCGTAACTCAATCAGTTATGGTTGCGTCTACTGTACACAATATTAGCATTATTCGTAAGCAAATTAAGTATCTGACTGGCCAGTCATCGTCTTGTTAAAAGAAAATACACAGGTCAGCTACCGGTCAGTACTATGCTTGCCGTAAGAGGCGACTAACGGGATCGGGTGGTCAGGCTCCCTGACTTGGTTGATGCATGTCATCGTGTCTTATTTGCATAGATTCTAATGATGCCAAGTGCTGCATAATCTGGCCAAGGCTCGATTATTCGCAGATAGATAACTGGAGTATTGCTGAGTGTGGCGTTAATAACAAAGTAAGAACATATTCAAATCCATATATACAGATAGCTACGCTGGGGGACATAGGATTACTCCCGTGTAGAGTATCGAACTCAGGTCTACAAGATAACAAACGGACGCAAAGTGTAGTAGTTCAGCCACAAGGCTAGCCAACCACCCCTTTGAATTAAACTTGTAAAGGAAGAGGGTACTCACATTCAACATGCACACGCTGTTCGGCTATGAAGCCTTTAGTTTTCCTAATGCACGTGTACTGGCCTTGGTCAAGTTCGGACGTGATTGGGTAGTCCAGTCGTATGGATCGGTCACTTGTTGGGGTGATGTACTGCATAGGAAGAACCTTGACCTCATTCTTGTATGTCTTCTTGAAGTATAGTTCTCCGGATATGTTGCCAGGCGCGGTCGTCACGGTGCAAGTCAAGGTCAAGGTCTCATTTATGAATCCATATGGATTAACAGGACGCACTGTTGAAAGACATGTATGCGGAGAGTGTTTCATATTGTCTACAATCGAAATAAAGTTGAGATTGACATAGGGTATCATTATATGAGCAAAATATGGCCCATGCGACGTTAAATCTCAACTTTTATATTTAGCTGATGAAATAGTATAAATTAAAGTATAACC
Source organism: Haliotis rufescens (assembly GCF_023055435.1). Taxonomy (NCBI): domain Eukaryota; kingdom Metazoa; phylum Mollusca; class Gastropoda; order Lepetellida; family Haliotidae; genus Haliotis; species Haliotis rufescens. The sequence goes on from NW_025963890.1 coordinate 39,489,171, forward strand.
AGAAAGGCTTCTTGAATATTTAAACAATGAAACACTAGTTACTAATTTAAACTACACATTTCAATCGTTTTTGTTTTTCCGGCCTCATGATAGATGAACACAAAGAACCGTCTCCAGTGAAGTATGTCATTTGACGTTGAATCAAATTTATTTAGTGGTACGAATTGCAGCTTAAGAGTTCGGAGTTATCTCCCGTGTGTGCAATGAGTTACGTCCCTTCCTAGAACGTACTTGAGTGAGACTGAGAGCTAGCTCGGCAGTATTGCCCATACAGTAAAGCAAAATACTCGTCAGTTAGGTAATTTGCCAAAGAGACAGGGGAACTAGAGAAGCGCGAATAGCAGGGAGAAGAATGCTAAAAGCCATTGAAACCCCACAAACGGGAAACTCAAGGCAACACACGCGGCCCGTAACGAGACAGCGTGATTACGTCTCCAGCTAGTGTTGGCCGGAAAGACCTGAGGTTTGTTGTTTGTTGTTTGATGAATGTGTGGCGTTGGAAAGAGAATTGCGAACCAAGATGGTGGAACGAATCTATCAAAGCAGAGGTCCCGAAGGTTCAAGGTGACCTTCAGGCAATGCGGTCTCGGTAACGTGACCAGGCGAGAATTCCATCCCGGGACGAGTAAGAGAAGGGATGACCAAAGTTTGCAAGGTTAAGCACGACAAGTTGTTGTCTATATTTGGATGTATAACCTGGATGGTTATCGAAATTATGACGTTCGTATCGCCATGGAAAGTTAACATTAGGAAGCAACAAACACTTTGGCGGAGTAACAGCACAAATAAACCAAAAGATGCAAGGTCCGGATCCGTCAGGTCCTTTCACTTTGGATGGCCAAGATTGACAGAAGGTATTACTGTGCTATGTCGTGCCACCTTACAGATTAAGTTGGTGCATGTGTGTTCACTGTGTAGGGGTAGCCACCCATCAGATATTCACTCAGTACCTGCTTCATACAACGTGACCTCAGGAGCACTGACACCAAATACAAAAGACTAGCAGCTATGAGAGGTTCCTGTGTATCCAATAGAGGGCTAGAGTTGGCTGTATGGGATTACCTACTGCCAAAGGACTATGTACAAAGAACTTATACATTGTAGGTATCTAACTGGCCAGTCATCATCTTGTTTAAAATGTATACAGGTCGGCTGCCGATCTGTGCTTTGCTCGGCGTAAGAGCTTGGCGAGTAACGGGATTGGGTGGTGAGGCTGGCTGACTTGGTTAATGCATGTCATCGTATCCCAATCGCATAGATAGATTCTCATGATGCCTGGTCCAGACTCGATTATTGATAGATAGACAGCTGCCGACATATAACTGGAATATTGCTGAGTGTGGGGTTAAACAACAAACAAACAAAACGTTTGTAATGTTTGATGTGACGTCACTTGATTGACCCAGATTTCACACTGAGTTACGGTAGTGAAAGTCAGGCGGAGACATTGTACAATGTCACCAAACGTTAGTCCTTGTGAACTCGTCACGATAAGTAGTTTACATGTGTCACTAGCTGTGTGCAATTGATCTTACAAATTGAATGTTCCTGTAATTTACTATATAAAATAATCGGCCAGCTGGTAAAACCAAGCACAACTCACTGGTGACGTTATGTTAAAACACGACTCCTAGATTTTGTTTACGAACCGGATGTCGACTTCGTGATGCGATTTTGATTGAACTATGCATAGACTCGTTAGACCATCCAAAATATGACTCCATGATTGCAGCCAAGTTCGGCAAGGGTGGAAACAAGACTTTTACGGTCAGTTATCTCCCTTGCCTCGGGAAGATGCACCTACCACAGTGGCTCAGTGGAAAAAACAGTGAGTTACAATACTAAACATGATATCATTATGTGACGTTGCAGGTTCGATTCATAACATGGAATCATTAAACATTCGAAAACGAAACAGATGCATATTAAAAGGATGTCTATAAACCTTTGGTGATGTGACACTCTTCAGTTTAGTTAGAAAGTGGAGAAAGAAAGTGAACTTGGCATGGATACTAGGAACATAATTTACCGGCTTTCCACTTTTTAAAGAGACATTGAGAACAATACGATGAACAATACTAAGTCCCTAAAGGTTCACAAACATGCATCACATGCATACCGGTGTTGTCACCTCCTCGAAAGAGGAACGCAATGCTGTAGTTGAGCGTCGCCACAAGTACGGCGGTCCGGAGTATCCCCTGCCTTCTCGTGGGTCTTGTCATGATGATGGTCAGGTACACTAGCCCACGGAAAGAAAACGGGTAAGAAAAAGCATCATCGGTGATGGTTTTAAGTTACAAAAGCAAACAAAGTAACACTTACCGAAGGGGGACTCTGACACTGACATTCCCCTCGCTGGTCACATAATTATATCAACATCTACAAATACAAATAATCACGTACAATTAATTATTGAAGCATAAACACATTTTGAACTCGTAGAACAGATCAGTGGGAAGGCTATAAAATAGGCTATAAAATCCACCCAGAAATGAGAAAGATACTGTCTTTATGACTTCCATGGCCATTTAATGAGGAGCCGGATATTTGAGTCAGTGAGTGAGTGAGTAGGGTTTAACGCCGCTTTTAACAGTATTCCAGTTATATCACGGCGTGTCAGCTTAATGTGGGAGGTAAGCCCAAGTGATGCAGGTTTCAGGCGTTTTAGCATTTCTTTGAAACCCACGAGCACGGATATGGTGCTGACAAACCTAGAAACAATCGGCATGAACCGGGATTCGAACCCTCAATCATAGGTTTCTGGCGTGCCCAAGGGACAGCGAATCATGTCGTGCTTAATGTGCGTCAAACGGATTGTGTCGTGCGTCAAACGGATTGTCATTCGCGTCACACGGATTGTGTCATGTGCATCAAACAGATTGTGTCATTTGCGTCAAACTGATTGTGTTGTGTGCGTCAAACGGATTGTGTCATGTGTCAAACGGATTGTGTCATGTGCGTCAAACTGATTGTGTTATGTGCGTCAAACGGATTGTCATTTGCGTCACACGGATTGTGTCATGTGCGTCAAACGTATTGTGATATGTGCGTCAAACTGATTGTGTCATGTGTGTCAAACGGATTGTGTCATGTCCGTCAAACGGATGGTGTCATATATATCAAACTTTTGTTATGTGTACTTAACTGGTTGAGTCATTTATACTAAACTGTTTGTGTGTTTGTGACGAAAATGATTGTGCCACGTTTGCCAAATTGATGGTTTCATGTTCATCAACCTGTTTTTGTTATGTGTGTTAAACTGCTTGTGGTATGAGTTCCAGTCTGATTGTGACGTGCACTTATCACTTTCCCAGCAACATCCGTTTATTGTGGTTCCGCTTTGAACGATGTATTTGTCGAAATAGTGTAGATGGTGTGTTGAAGGAAGACAAGGATGTTTGCCTTTACACATCTAGAGGAAACACAAACATACATCGGATATACATCTGTACGAGGACGTAGACGCAGGCGACGGATCGCGATGTAAGTTTGCATGCGCGTTTGTAATGAGCGAGTGACTCAGTGAAGGATTGAAAGATATATTACATGTGCGAGTGAGGGAGAAACTATATGAGCGAGTGACTGAGTACTGAGTATTGAGTGAGATATTGAATGAGTGAGTGAGAGCTTAAATGAGTGAGTGAGACATTGACTGAGTGAGTGAGTGAGAGCTTAGGTGAGTGAGACTGAGTGAGTGAGACAAATTGAATGAGTGAGTGAGAGCTTAAGTGAGTGAGAGAGACATATTGATTGAGAGTGAGAGAATGAGTCGGTGAATCAGTGAGAGCTTAAGTGAGTGAGGCTGAGTGAGTGAGACAGGTATTGAATGAGTGAGTGAGAGATTAAGAGCTTAAGTGAGTGAGACATTGAATGAGTGAGTGAGGGCTTAAGTGAGTGAGGCTGAGTGAGTGAGACAGGTATTGAATGAGTGAGTGAGAGATTAAGAGCTTAAGTGAGTGAGACATTGAATGAGTGAGTGAGTGAGGGCTTAAATGAGTGAGGCTGAGTGAGTGAGACAGGTATTGAATGAGAGAGTGAGCGCTTAAGTGAGTGAGTGAGACATTGAATGAGAGAGTGAGAGAGTCAAAATCAACAATATTCCATATATATCACGACAACCTGTGTATAATCGCTTAAGTGAGTGAGGCTGAGTGAGTGAGAGGTATTGAATGAGTGAGTGAGAGCTTAAGTGAGTGAGTCAAAATCAACAATATTCCATATATATCACGACAACCTGTGTATAATCGCTTAAGTGAGTGAGTGAGAGGTATTGAATGAGTGAGTGAGAGCTTAAGTGAGTGAGACATTGAATGAGTAAGTGAGAGTCAAAATCAACAATATTCCATATATATCACGACAACCTGTGTATAATCGCTTAAGTAAGTGAGTGAGAGGTATTGAATGAGTGAGTGAGAGCTTAAGTGAGTGAGTCAAAATCAACAATATTCCATATATATCACGACAACCTGTGTATAATCGCGTCTGGACCAAGATCACTCGTCATCAGACAAATCACAGAGCCCGACCATCTGTCCCCTCTTCCGGCACGAGCGCCGGACATTTACACTTCAAACCATATTTACACTTGCTATTGTTTTAAAACACGGAAAGTGTACGAGCAAGGCTTATACCCAAGTTTTCTCTTTATCTCCGTTAAAAACAACATAACAGTTCCCTGTGTTAGTATGTTCAGCTGAAATGATTGAGTATCAATCATGGAAGTAGGCATTTCACAAACTGAGTCTCGGGATAAAGTAACTGTCGTGGTATTTATTTTCAACTTACCTTTTTTCTTCACTGTATTTTGTCGTACCCCCCAGGGATGATGACGGCATCGGGTGGTCAGGCTCGCTGACTTGGTTGATGCATGTCATCGATCCCAATTGCGTGGATCGATGCTCATGCTGTCAATCACTGGATCGTCTGGTCCAGACTCGATTATTTACAGACCGCCGTCATATCGGTGGGATATTGATGAGTGCGGCGTTAGAAAAACAAACAAACAAAACAAACAAAGCTGATGACGGACTGTTGTAACGGTGAGGGATGTTGGCTTTCTTCCGCCTACTGTTGGAAAGGCCGGGTCTGTGTGGACAAATCAGTCAATCTGCTGTCAAACAATTTCTATCCTGTAATTATAAAATGTGTTTTTCCCACATAAGGCTACATGCATCATTTCTAATTGTTCGTTGTTTAACGCCGCCCTAAGCTATTCCAGCTATATGACGGCGGTCTTTAAATGATCGAATCTGGACCAGACAATCCACTGATTGCCATCATGAGTATCCATCTACGCAACTGAGATACGATGACATGCATCAACCATGTGAGGGAGATCTGACCACCCGATCCCTTAAGTCGCCTCTTACAAGCATGGGTTGCTGAAGACCTTTTCTAACCCGGATCTTCACGGGTCGGTTACATGTAATGACGTGCCTGTTTCATCATATTTAATTCAACAAATTGGATCGAAAGGGATTTACATCTGCTTCTGAATTGAGCGGAAATAACATGGCGTTTTTCCCTAGATGACTAAACGTTGGTTGATTGATTGATTGATCATTGAAAGTTTTATAGGTGTTCGGGAAACAAGGTCCATTTATATCTTGCCAATATTAAAGGTTTGCAAAGTTCCTAGAAATTTAATAAAGTAACAATACTGTCACACGCTTAAATGTAAGCAAGAATTACACCCTGAACTTCATGGCGAACGATATTCCCAGAACATGATAATCCAGCTAATGAGAGGTCAAATTGAGAACTGTAAGAGTGAGTGAGTGAGTTAGTATGGTTTTACGCCGCTTTTAGCAATATTCCAGCAATATCACGGCGGGGGACACCAGAAATGGGCTTCACACATTGTACCCATATCAGGAATCGAACCCAGGTTTTCGGCGTGACGAGCGAACGCTTTAACCACTAGGCTACCCGACGGCTCGAGAACTGTAAGAAAGTCCACCATTGCCGCACCTTGATTTACATATTTTTGGCAGTGCAGTAAAGAATGATCCTCATTGTCAAGCTGGTTACACACTTACAATGTGAAGAAATGTCTGCATTAATATTTTTAAGATATGCACCAAGACCACAATGCCCAAGACGAAGTCTGGTTAAGAGAACCTCATCACTGTTCCATCTGTGAGGATTGGAATTTTATCCAAAACCCAGGCGTTGATCTGTATAACTATAATAAAACGTCAACAACTCATATGCCAGAGAGAAAAATAGAATTAATGGGTGAACAATCCTTTTTTTTACCCTTGGAGAGATATGAACCTAGACAAGAGACGATATACGTCGAGACAAACCAAACCAATAAAACAAGCCAGATTGTATTACTTCTTGTCAAGAGACCTTGAAATATCCATAGATAAAGTTGGTAAAGACCCTGCTTACAGATCAGATCACTCTATACATTGGATTTCGTTAAAAACAAATTGCATCGAGGTTTACTAATTCCCAACTAAACGACAAAACCTTTGTTGAAAGAACTAAAAAAGTAATTAAACCTACAACAGAACATTATAAAACAGGTGTCGATGAACAAGGCCATGACAGATTTAATATGGATGACCCATTTTTTTTAAACACTACTGTTGATGAGGTGAAATTGTACAATATTGAAGAAACCTAAAGAGGCAAACACCGGACTGGAAGAAATAAATAACATAAAAACAGAAGGAATAATCATGCCATCTCGCTCAGAATGGTGAGAAATGGACGAAAAGAAAACTAAATACGTATTTATCCTTAGAAAAAAAGAAAAACTATCTGAATAAGGCTATAGTTAAGCTTGAAGCAAAGAATGGACTTACATACGTAAAAAGCAGGGTCTAATAGCATGCATTCCAAACAAGAAAAATACAACCAGCACTTAAAAAATTGAGTCCAATTTCACTATAAAAAGACCCCTATAAGATAGCATCTTCTATAACAAATAGAATTAACAAGGCCAACATAATTAATGAGGATCAAAGAGGTTTTACGTCAGAACGATACATTGGAGAATGCACTACATTAATTTATGATATTATGGACTTTACTGAATGCATGGAAAACCAAGGATTGTTAGACTTTTAAAAGGCGTTTGATTCAGGAGATTGGGATATCATTCAAGAAGCTTTGATTTTTTGTTAACTTTGGACATTCAGTTAAGCACTGGATAACAACCTTCTATCACGATATAAAATCCGGTGTTTTAGTAAACGGTTTTGCTCAAGATTTTTTAAAGTAACAAGAGGATGTAGACAAGGTGATCCTTCATCTCCTTATATATTCTTGTTATGCGCTGAAACTTTGGCAGTAATACTATGCACTAATAAAACAAATAAACGGATTAAGTATTGATGAGATAGAAGATCTATTTTCTCAATTTGCAGACGATACATTAGATGAAACTGAAGAATGTCTCCAAAACACAATGACAACTCTTCAAACATTTGCGTCTTTTCTTTTTCAGGCCTAAAAATTAACAGTTTAACATGAATACCCCACACAGACACAGTATACTGACTCCGAGGAAACCAGTCAACAACAAGTACCATCTTATAACGTCTTTTTGGGATCGAACCCCGGACCTTTCGCTCTCCGGGCGGACGCTCTACCATTAGACCACGAAGGCAGCCCATGATAGGAGAAGATCCCACATCAGAAATTAGAACAACTGGGGACAGTGATTTAGTGGCTTATGAACTTTAGGAACCTTTAGCTGACCATGAGCAATATCTAAATCCCCAAGCGTCTTTCGAGCAGCCTGAGAATAAGACAGTTTACCCTCAGCTCTGACTTTCTGGATCTGGACTGATTCCTGGTATTTAATACATGCTGCCGAGTGAGCTTTCACCAACACGGGCTTGTAACGCAAAAAATAGAAGCTACACGATATATGCTCACACCCAGTGTCAGTATACTGTGTAAAGGACCTTATATATAGTACACTGACACTGGGAGTGGCCATATATCTGGTAGCTGCTATTTTTAGCGTTACAAGCCCCTGTGCTTTCACCACAGTTCTTACATTTAAGAAAACCTTCATTGCACCCCTCATATGTGCAATGTGGCGCAAACATGATGAGTGCCTCTACGCTTGGCAGAGACACGCCCAAGGGGCTGACATTTGAAGCAGCAAAGAGCAGAAGGAACATTCATCCGGATGGGAAATCTCTGGGGGAAAATTAACATCATCTGGTCCTGTGGTATTCGTTGTTCCATATCATCTCAGATATGTTCATGTTGAAGGTTGTATCTTAGTCCGCTTCTATTTAGTATTTGGGTTTATAAACCAACTTGAAGATGTATTACAGCAGCATGGCGGGAGAGGTATGTTTGTTGGTGCATGCTTTTCAGACTGGCTTTTACTGTCATATGAAGATGATTTGTGTCTGTTTTCTGATAGTGTTATTGGTTTGCAAAAACAAATACAAATATTATGGAAATTTTGTTCAAAGCGATGCTTGAAAGTTTCTTCAATAAAACTGACATCCTTGTGTTCCATGACCGTGGTAAAGTTTAGGATACTGAAAAATAAACTACGGTTATAACGAACTAAAAGGGACCTTATTTTTAGTTCGTTATAATCGTAGTTCGTTATAGGCACATATACAGCCATATACAGGAAATGGACGGGGCACAAAATCAATTCGTTATATCGTCAGTTCGGTATAGGCGTGTTCGTTATAAACGTAGTTTACCGAATAAAGATATTGCCCTGAAAACCTCAACCTAATATAGTTAACTTGGTACCACATTTTCAAATAGACTTTCATGGTCAAAATCAGTGCAAACACTTATTCACAAAGCTAGTAGAGCACTTTTTCCTATAAAACAGTTGCAGTCGAAATTAAAACATTTTGCTCCCACCGTTCTCTTTAAAATGTTTGATTCTCAAATAAAACTGTCGCATTCATCCGCGGTATTGGGCGGGCATGAATGGGAGGCACTAGAACAGTTTCATGTAAAATATTGTAAATATGTTCTCGGTTTTTCTGCTATTTTGTTGTTTGTTGTGTTGTGTGTTGTTTAACGCCGCACTCAGCAATATTCCAGCTATATGACGACGGTCTGTATATAATCGAGTCTAGACCAGACATTCCAGTGATTGAAATCATCAACCAAGTCAGCAAGCCTGACCACCCGATCCAGTAAGTCGCCTCTTTTTACGTCAAGCATGGGTTGCTGAAGACCTATTCTACTACAGATCTTCATGAGTATCTTCTACTCCTGCAGCTGTTTCAAGTGAGTGTGGTCGGTGTAATATATATTGTGATTCATTCACCAGATGCAATAAATATTGGTGTAAATTTGTATGTATGCCGGATACTAGATATCCAAAACAATGGTATGACATGTTGAGAAGATTGGACGAGGAAGGCAGAACTACATGGGCCGCAAATGTTCAGAAATTACTTTATTCATATGGTTTTAATTATGTATGGAATAATCACGGTGTCGGAAACACTGATTTATTTCTTTTAGAATTTCAAGTTAAATGAGCATTCAAATTTAGATTTTTATTCCACTATAAAGTCAACTTTCGCAATTGAACCATATTTGCTTCATACACACCAAAGAGACCAAAGATGATATTTAACATTATTAAGAAATAATTATTACAAATTATGAAAAATATAGGTAGGCGGGAGGGTGTAGCTAGAAACCTTAGATTTTGTCCCTTTTTTGTAAAATGATCATAGAAGATGAGTTAGATTTTTTGTAAGTATGCCCAGCCTATGATATTTTAGGACACATATCGTCCCAACATTAACTTTAAAAATGAATATTCTCTCAAATCTTTACTCCAAACTTCTAACATTGAAACCATGTCATGTGCTAAATGTATTTCAAGATGCCCCATCTTTACGTTCTCATTATTATAATTCTAATTTGTAATTTAACTGTGCTCTGTACCTCTTGTTATTGTACAACCACTTTGCATATAATACGTGTATCTATATTGTTCTTTTGCCTTTGCCCTAAAATTGAAATAAACTATTGGGGAAGAGTTCTGGAGAAAAAACCGGCCATGGCAGTACAGCAATGTTATCCTCAAAATGTCAGTTACAACACATTCGACTTGTAGGTTGGCATTATCCTGCTGCAAGTGATGTTACTTCCTGCGGTTGCACGGAGGGTAGAACAGTACCAGTAGCGTACTTCATTCAAAATGCCATTAACAATGGTGAGTTGTGTTCTCCCAAGATACAAACCCATACCATCACACTGACGACGTCAGTAACGCAGGTGTCGCGAAAACGTTCTCCCGGATGCCAGTAGACTCTTGTTGCACGACCTTCAGAACGATCCAGATGAATCCTGGACTCATCTGTGAACAGGATCCTGTCCCAGTCTTGCCTTATAAACCTCAGATGCCGTCTACACCAAGCTCTGCTTGCCTGATGGTGACGCAGAAATGAAACTGTGCCTATCGCGGAAGGATGGGGTGGATGTTGCGCTCCCTCCACCAGTAGTGTAGGTTCTGCTACTAATTGGTCTCAACCAAGCAATTGTCCGAGCTGTTGATGTATCAGTTTGGTATCAAAAAGTCTATGAACAAATAGTTGCAGTGCAATGACAATCAGGAACCATCTCATATCTCCCGACTGAGAAATAGATATCAGTTTACGGATTCAAATACAAACCGAAGTGACTGTTTAGGACTTAGTAAATGTTTAATGCAGTCATGACATTGCTTCAGGAGAATATACAAAAGAGCACATAAACAATCCCTTCCCAATGACAATCTAAAAAGAATTGTGCAAATTTCAATTGCCTAGCAACACTGTCCACATGGACTTCTGTTTTAGATCCAGTGTGCAGACTCAGCATAAAGTGAAACCAACATAAAACTATATAGAAGCCCTTTGGTCTAATTTGTTCCCACAGCAGAATTTGTGCACAGGTGGCCAAGTCGTCTTCGGCGCCGCAATTTGCTGTGCAGAGGTGCATTCCTTGGGCACGCCAGAAACCTGTGAAACCGGTTCGCCCCAATTATGTTTCTAGGTTTGTCAGCACCATACCCGTGCTCGTGGGTTTCACCGAAGTAGTAAACATCTAAGACCTGCATCACTTGAGGCTTTCCTCCCACATGAAGCTGACAAGCCGTGATATAACTGGAATACTGTTAAAAGCAGCATTAAACCCAACTCACTCACTCACTCCAGTAGGAGGATCTGCAGGACAGCTTATGACACACTGGGCCCTTAGCAGTAATAAATTGTGTAAGGCACATCAGAAAACTCTGACTGACCTTCTACATCCATGTTAGAATAGGGTATTAAACAACATTCAGTCACAAGCAGTTAGCTGAACCCTTCAGGTTCAGTCGGTCCACATCCAACACATCAGGCAGCGACACAGTAGCAGCTTTATTACCAGGAAATGATTATTTACATGGGACAATAGCAGCATAAATGATGAGAATAATGTATAATGTATGAGTATAATGTACATCAGCTTAGGAAAAACTATCTCCATTCTATTATGATAAAAACACATGGACCATTGAACCAGGTGGGAGTGAGACAGAATGGATCTTGCTCATAATATCAATCACTGGTATATCTTTTTCATGCTGAGTTCAGTGTTGAACAACATACAAATGTTTTGCTTAGTTTTTCTTGTTCCATTATAAACAAACCAATTTCAGAATACTGTAAACCTTGAAATTAACACGAGTAGGAATTAAATGTGAAAAATGCGAGTTGGCTTTGTTCGCATTAATTAACTCCGCATTTATGTCTCCAAAATGACTATCAACAATAAGACTGCCTCACTGCACACTTTGGATAGCAGAAATACCAACTTAAATATAAACGCAAACACGGTTTATTGAGCAGCAGTTGTAACAAGTATATACCAATGTCATTCAAAGAATAGGAACAGGGGTGACCCAGACGTCTAAGGCGCCACAATTCGCTGTGCAGAGTTGCGTCCCTTGGGTGCGCCAGAAACCTATGATTAGGGTTTCGAATGCCAGTTCGCCCCGATTATGTTTCTGAGTTTGTTAGCACCATACCCGTGCTCATGGGTTTAACAGAAGTGGTCTTTCCTCCCACATTAAGCTGACATGCCGCGATACAACTAAACCTGTTAAAAGCGGCGTTAAACCCAACTCACTCACTCACTCATTCCCATGGGGATGGGGTTGGGGAATCGCATTGATATTGAGTCGCATTTTTGGCGAGGGGTCAGCAGTCGTATTAAGTTGGAGACGCATTAATTTCCAGATTTACAGGATATTTGATCTGAACTGTGAGTATAAAAATACAAAATACAGCAGAATGATGTTAGCTTTCAAATATGACTTGACATATGCTGCTCCATGACAGACTTTCACAGCCATTTTGTCAGCGTGAGCTGGCAAGTGTGGCTCGTGAGTTTGACAGACGCTTAAGAATTGACTTTCACTTTGTGTGAGTTCACTAGAGTATGAACCTTCATAGAGTGAGGACCAAACTGCATGAACGTCAGAGCTTTCACACACAGAAAATGTTATCACAATTACTTACCTCAAAGGATGTAGGCCAAGATCTATACACAATTTTATTTAATACCGTGACTTCATGTGAACACTGACTGGCATACAACAACCAGTTATATCGCGAAGTGAAATAGTTTCTCAAATACAGAGGTGACATGAGCATATAAAACAACTTACGCAACACATTTATTCAAATAATATCAGCATTAGATGAGAAAGATCTGTTAAGAACTACCTCAATGCCATGACAGCACGTCGTAATACATTTACATCAAGTACAAGACGTCAAAATGGCCGACATGATAAGCGTGATGGGAGAGATTTCGGGTGTTGCTAATGGACCTATGACGGTCACCCTACAGTCATCCTACAGACAGTCATCCCACAGTCATCCTACAGACAGTCACCCTACAGACAGTCATCCTACAGACAGTCAATCCCCAAAGTCCCCAGGCAGTGGTGTGGGTGTAGCTTCACCCTCATGTCATAGTGATGTGCATGCTGGGTACATATCTATCTACAAATTGCACTACATGAAATACTCCTTTTAAGCAGTGTTCTTTGACACAAATAAAGAAATATTGCCTCTTTTGTTTGGAAGTCTCAGATCACTTCAGAATGACCTTTAAGAATACTGCAAAGACTTTTTTGTAAAATGCCTGCTCTTTGGCTGGGTAATACATATCAGAGGCCTACTGGACTCCTGGCTACTAGAATCGTGATGTGACTCCTTGCTACTGGACTCCTGGCTACTAGAATCGTGACGTGACTCCTGGCTACTGGACTCCTGGCTACTAGAATCGTGACGTGACTCCTTGCAACTGGAGTCCAGGGGTATCAAAACTGCTGAATAAGAAGAAGCAGAGGGCCCAGACTGTGAGCAGGAACTGGCAACGAAACTTACTGATCCCGATAAGGGAAGACAGTGGTCGATGGTCTGTTCATCACAATACTTCCAAATCAAGTCATCATGTTCCTCTTTACTTGAGTCCTGCACAGATCCATCCCCTATTGCGGCAAACTGCCTGTACTCCGACACACAACTCTGGCCAGAGTTGTCCCACAGGCTCTCCTCTGTGACGTCTTCAGCTGAAGTGCCTGGAATTTGTTGTGAACCTTCTGTAGATGGATGTGCTCCTCCTGTAGATGGATGTAAACCTCCTACAGATGGATGTGCTCCTCCTGCAGATGGATGTAAACCTCCTGCAGATGGATGTGCTCCTCCTGCAGATGGATGTAAACCTCCTGCAGATGGATGTAAACCTCCTGATGCAGATGCTTTTCCTGGATTACGTGAAGACTCCTTCCTTGCTTCGGATGACTCTTCGTGTATTTCTGGGTGGTCTGCATCACACTTGATTGTTGGATCAGATGGGTGACTGACTCCCGACATCTCCCTCTCCCTCACAGCTCCTTTATCCATGACTGCTGCCAGACTGGCATCGGTGCCCATGCTGGCATTGCCACTATCTCTGAGAGGCTTGTGCTTGGGAGTTGTCACATCTTCTTTTGTGTCAAACTGTGGAGAAATATAAAACAATATTACAAAATTGAGAAAATTAGGAGACAAGCCAACTATACGTTTTCAAATTAGAAGTTTCTAACATAGATTTGATACCTGTAAATATTATTCAGAATTTGTGAGCTCGAGGTTTTTAGAATTGAAATGAAATATAGGCTTTGAGACCTATGAAATGAATACAGGATACCATATTTTCTACCGGTATTTGAGTAGAAGTGATGAATGATTGCATCCATTGAGTCAAACAGTTTCAGTAGGTTGGATGGCTGAATCTAGAGATGAATGGCTAAAAGTTTTACTCAGTGGGTGGGTGAGGATTGGCATTGTGTTGTCTTGACCCTTTCTGCTACACACAACAAGCATTTTCTATTCACTTATAGTACAGATTGTAACCAATGGCAAAAGAAATATACTTGACTTGACTTTTTGATATAGCAATTTCAACAAATTGTACCTAATGTTTCAATTGGGTAGTGACGTCAAGGAACGACTTACTATCAACTCAACACTATTACACACATGAGGAGGAAGTACTTACTACCAACTCAATACCAACTATCGCATAGATGAGCGGGGCTTACAGACGTCGGACCCGGATGGATCTTTGTCTAGTAATCAATGAGTAATAAAGTCCATATTGTGAATGACAAAACAATGGAAACTTGAAAGGAAACTTGGATGGTTCTGTCACTTTTACCTGATTGAAGTAGGGTGAGACTATTACTGGTCTCCCATACAGCTGGTAATGCCTGATAGAATAAGGACTTGCTTATCTAAATTATCTGGAAAAGGTCATTCATGACAGTCTGATTTACTGTAAACTCCTTCACATAAGGCTTAAAAATATAAAAGAATTGCTTCTCAGGCAATGGCTTTTGAAAATATAGACGGGGAGGCGGTGGCTTTTTTGGGGGGGTGTTCAGACTAGTATGTAAACCAACTAAACAGTTGTGTACAATCAACCTGGGAAAGGGCCTCCCTACATAAATGTATTCCTTGATGAGTAAAAAACTGGAATCCAGTATTGGACTACCAGTGTGTGCATAGTACATGCACACAATGAGCTTTGATTTTATTTCATAATGCGAACATGTTAATTTATTTTGAATAACCCCCCAAAAAACTAAACCTGCAGTGGACTTTATGATGATGCGAGTGGTGCATGATTAGTTGGTTGGTTGGTTGGTTGTTTAACGCCGCACTCAGCAATATTCCAGCTATATGACGGCGGTCTGTAAATAATCGAGTCTGGACCAGACAATCCAGTGATAAATATCATGAGCATCGATCCAGGCAATTGGGATCGATGACATGCATCAACCAAGTCAGCGAGCCTGACCATCCGATCCCGTTAGTCGCCTTTTACGACAAGCATAGTCGCCTTTTACAGCAAGCATGGGTTGCTGAAGACCTATTCTACACCCGATCTTCACGGGTACACGTGGTGCATGAGAACCAAGACTATTATTTTAGCCTAATACATAAAGGGACGTAATGTTCAAGACTGCTATTTGGAATGTACAGTCAAACACCACTGTGTCAAAGTTGAAGAGACCTACATTAATTCGAGTTATCCAGGGTTGGACACGATCGAAACATGAAGTCCATTGACATACATTTACAGACTGAAGAACACAAACAATATAAGACAACAAGCAATGGGAAAATGAAATAAATGTCAACTTATCAGAGTACATTTGGACTAGAAGTACGTGTTTGGGGCTGGAAAATGACATTGAGATAACAGTAACTTCAAGACATCTGATTCGAAACACCAGAGGTTAAACAATGATGAATATAGAAGGAATATGCAGGGACCAAGACAACCGTAAGTCTGACATATCTGTGTTTATCTGTAGATATATGATGAGCTAAGATTTTTTGTTTGTTTTGTTTGTTGTTTAACGCTGCACTCAGCAATATTCCAGCTATATGACGGCAGTCTGTAAATAATCGAGTCTGGACCAGACAATCCACTGATTGACCTCATGAGCATCAACCCATGCAATTTGGATACAATGACATGCATCAACCAAGTCAGCGAGTCTGACCACCCTCTTACGACAAACAGTCGCTTTTTACAGAAAGCATGGGTTGCTGGAGACCTATTCTACCCCGGATCTTCACGGGTGTGAAGAGAAGAAGAGACATTTGATTGGTTGTGGATTTCAAGCTCATGAACTTGTCAATAAGCGATGAGAGATCAAGATGGTGACATTGCTTCAGAACAGAAGTTATGGTGGTGAATGAAACCAGGTCATTGAAGACATAATACACAACTCGGGGACACAGAAGTGATTAACTAAAGTACTCACGGAAATGAAAAAACCCCGTTTTTTCGATCTCAGATTTTAAATAAATGCAGTTAATATACAAAATATATAAATATTCAAACAACTCAATTAGTACTAATTGGGCCTTGGCACAAATACAGCGTATCAAAGGTTTTTATGTCTTTTTACACGTATTGTGAAACTGAGCATAACCAGGTGTTAGTAGATCAAGGTGAATGTCCATGACCTATGACACCTTGACGACAGGTGAAAACAGGTGCTTGAAACCCAAGTGCATGTGATTTGTCAGTGGTTAGTGATTTGTGAGTGGCATTGTGGGATAGTTAATCATCGTCAAAATATCAGAACGTAAAAGTAACATATTCCCTTCTCAAAAAACAACTTACATGTCATTATTATTATGTACATAAACATAGCTGTTAACTTTTTTTCCAGGCTAATTTGCATAATGCCTATAGCCTGTTTCTACAATGTCAATTTGGACTTAGTTTTATTTTTGAATGTTGAAAGTGCCTACAAATTACCTCCTGTAAAGTACATTTTGTATTGAGCACTGAGATAAAACTAGCAAATCCAGACTAGTACTTTTCCAGTTGTTTTGTTATTTCGTATTTACATCTACGTAATGCTTTGTGTTTTTTTCATTTCCAAGAATACTTTAGCACAAAGTTTTTATTTTCACAAGAATACAGACCCCAGGACTTTGCTGCATGGTGTATCAGGGAACGCTTGATAGCTTAAGGACTCTTCATACCGGGGCCACTGGTGGCCGACTCTAGGCTTAAGGCTTTGATGTGCGGAGTTGTGTCCCTTGGGCACGTCAGAAACCTATGATTGTGGGTTCAAATCCTGGTTCCCTCCAATTATGTTTCTAGGTTTGTCAGCACCATACATATGATGGTGGATTTCACCAAAGTGGTCATCTTCCTGAGGCAAGTGAGTTAACTGACTATAAAAGTCCAGTTTCCACCCCTGCCGAACTAGGCTGGTATTATGGAGTTACATTTTGGCTGGACTTACGAGTCCCTGCACAGTCCAATCAAAATCGCGCACCGAAATTGAAATCCGGTTCGTAAAGTGCAGATTTCGGTCGACTGCAGCATTTGCAAAGCATGTGCACCACTAACTCGTTGTCAACAGATATTTTCTAAATCTTTTCATGTTTTCAATCAAGGTGCTCACGTGATTTGATGCACTTTGCGATGTAAGACTCGTTTTATCACAATTTAGATCTTGATTATCAATCAGATCGTCTTTACTGGGCGCTACCATTTTGTTTGAAGCAAATGAAAATGATACGAGAGGTTGAATCTGATTGGTCAATAGGAGAGGCACAGAATGGGGCGCTATGATCGAGCCAAGGAATTCCAGCCAAGTTCGGCAAGGGTGGCAACTGGACTTTTAAAGTCAGTTAACTCTCTTGCCTCGGGAAGATGCAAAGTGGTAAACGTCTGAGACCTGCTTCAATTCGGGCTTTCTCCCACATTAAGCTGACAAGCTTAGATTTACCGGTAACTGAAATATTGTTCAACGTTATGTTAAACCCAACTCACTCACTCTTTATGCTGAAAAAAAACCCACTTTGTCCAGCTAAAACATCATTAACAACAGTCTTGTGATATAAGTGAGTGTATCAATTGCTGTCTTGTACACTTGAACGCCTAAACTTATCAGCAATAATGTGATAGACTGATAGTCACCTTGTTGTCGAGGAGGTGATGCTTGAATTCGGGTAGATGAATTACGTAGTTACTGCACATTCCCTTTTTCTTCATGAAATAGCAACATCTGCAACATCATCACAATTGTTACCTCAAGAACAGGCAACATAACTGATAGGGCTGGGATGGGTAACACAGGTACTTGGGTCGGGTGGGTAGTGAGTAGGACCTGGGTACCCACAGGACTACCCAGAACCGTGGTTAGTCACATGGTATATTGTTTAATGACAAAAGGTAACTCGAACTGTAAGTTTAAAGAACAAGTCACTAATGTTCCCGGTTCTTTCTGACTATGCGCCCATACCTTCTGACTTTCATATGTCTAAATAAAAACAAAACTTCCATCAACTTCAGTGTATGCATGACCAGGTTGTTTTATACGTGTACATTAATACATTTTGCCAGTGCTACAGTCAAAAGCAATGACAAATAGCAAAATATCAATTTGAAATATCTTGGAAGTCTATGTCAGGTTCATTCCTATTCTATGAATCTAAATCTGTTGTAAAGTCATGCTGAATCTAAGTCTGTTAAAGTCATGCTGAATCTAAGACTGTGTTAAAGTCATGCTGAATCTAAGTCTATGTTAAAGTCATGCTGAATCTAAGTCTATGTTAAAGTCATGCTGAATCTCAGTCTGTTAAAGTCATGCTGAATCTTAGTCTGTTAAAGTCATGCTGAATCAAAGTCTGTTAAAGTCATGCTGAATCTAAGTCTGTTAAAGTCATGCTGAATCTAAGTCTGTTAAAGCCATGCTGAATCTTAGTCTGTGTTAAAGTCATGCTGAATCTTAGTCTGTTAAATGTAATGCTGAATCTTAGTCTGTTAAAGTCATGCTGAATCAAAGTCTGTTAAAGTCATGCTGAATCTAAGACTGTGTTAAAGTCATCCTGAATCTTAGTCTGTGTTAAAGTCATGCTGAATCTAAGTCTGTTAAAGTCATGCTGAATCTAAGTCTGTTAAAGTCATGCTGAATCTTAGTCTGTGTTAAAGTCATGCTGAATCTAAGACTGTGTTAAAGTCATGCTGAAGCTAAATCTGTGTTAAAGTCATGCTGAATCTAAATCTGTGTTAAAGTCATGCTGAATCTTAGTCTGTGTTAAAGTCATGCCGAATCTTAGTCTGTGTTAAAGTCATGCCGAATCTTAGTCTGTGTTAAAGTCATGCTGAATCTAAGACTCTGTTAAAGTCGTGCTAAATCTAAATCAGTGTTAAAGTCATGCTGAATCTAAATCTGTGTTAAAGTCGTGCTGAATCTAAATCTGTGTTAAAGTCATGCCGAATCTAAATGTGTGTTAAAGTCATGCTGAATCTAAATCTGTGTTAAAGTCATGCTGAATCTAAATCTGTGTTAAGGTCATGCTGAATCTAAATCTGTGTTAAGGTCATGCTGAATCTTAGACTGTGTTAAAGTCATGCTGAATCTAAATCTGTGTTAAGGTCATGCTAAATCTAAGTCTGTTAAAGTCATGCTGAATCTAAGACAGTGTTAAAGTCATGCTGAATCTCAATCTGTGTTAAAGTCATACGGAATCAAAGTCATTGTTAAAGTCATGCTGAATCTAAATCTGTGTTAAGGTCATGCTGAATCTTAGTCTGTGTTAAAGTCATGCTGAATCTAAATCTGTGTTAAAGTCACACTGAATCTTAATCTGTGTTAAAGTCATGCTGAATCTAAATCTGTGTTAAGGTCATGCTAAATATAAGTCTGTTAAAGTCATGCTGAATCTAAGACAGTGTTAAAGTCATGCTGAATCTAAGTCTAGGTTGAAGTCATGCTGAATCTTAGTCTGTTCAAGTCATGCTGAATCTAAATCTGTGTTAAAGTCATGCTGAATCTTAGTCTGTGTTAAAGACACGCTGAATCTAAGTCTGTTAAAGTCATGCTGAATCAAAGTCTGTGTAAAAGTCATGTTGAATCTTAGTCTGTGTTAAAGACATGCTGAATCTAAGTCTGTTAAAGTCATGCTGAATCATAGTCTGTGTTAAAGTCATGCTGAATCTAAATCTGTGTTAAAGTCATGCTGAAT
The DNA here is from genome assembly GCF_023055435.1 of Haliotis rufescens. NCBI lineage: Eukaryota > Metazoa > Mollusca > Gastropoda > Lepetellida > Haliotidae > Haliotis > Haliotis rufescens. Next base: position 39,509,216 of record NW_025963890.1, read on the forward strand.
CTTAGTCTGTGTTAAAGTCATGCTGAATCTTAGTCTGTGTTAAAGTCATACGGAATCAAAGTCATTGTTAAAGTCATGCTGAATCAAAGTCTGTGTTAAAGTCATGCTGAATCTTAGTCTGTGTTAAACTCATGCTGAATCTTAGTCTGTGTTAAAGTCATGCTGAATCTTAGTCTGTGTTAAAGTCATGCTGAATCTTAGTCTGTGTTAAAGTCATGCTGAATCTAAGTCTGTTAAAGTCATACTGAATCTTAGTCTGTGTTAGAGTCATGCTGAATTTAAATCTGTGTTAAAGTCATGCTGAATTTAAATCTGTGTTAAAGTCATGCGGAATCTTAGTCTGCGTTAAAGTCATGCTGAATATAAATCTGTGTTAAAGTCATACGGAATCAAAGTCATTGTTAAAGTCATGCTGAATCTAAATCTGTGTTAAAGTCATGCTGAATCTAAATCTGTGTTAAGGTCATGCTAAATATAAGTCTGTTAAAGTCATGCTGAATCTAAGACAGTGTTAAAGTCATGCTGAATCAAAGTCTGTTCAAGTCATTCTGAATCAAAGTTGTTAAAGTCATGCTGAATCTTAGTCTGTGTTAAAGACATGTGGAATCAAAGTCTGTTCAAGTCATTCTGAATCAAAGCTGTTAAAGTCATGCTGAATCAAAGTCTGTTCAAGTCATGCTGAATCTTAGTCTGTTCAAGTCATGCTGAATCTTAGTCTGTGTTAAAGACATGCTGAATCCAAGTCGTTGTTAAAGTCATGCTGAATCTAGACAGAAGTGAGATGTATTGGGGCTTCAGACTAGTGACTTATGTTCCGATGAAGTGTGGACTTACCCTCCTAAAGCAATGGCAACGGCAACTATAAGAACCACTAAGACGACAACTCCCGTTACAATGATTCCTGTTCCAGGGCCATCTACTTTCACAACTGAAACAGATTTCAAACATTGTTTACAATGACTGCAATAATCATTTAAGTTGGAAAGTCCATTTTCTGCACAGTATGCACTGAAAACAAATATTTTGCTCATATAATATTCAAATATATTGAGATCCAGTTTCCTGATCTGCGCACCAGAAATGAACGGTGGATATCACTGTTTGCAATGATATTGGAGCAATAAGAATTTCTTGAAAAATTTCACTTGTCTCATGACTAGAAGTTGTGTCTGAATGTGGATTATCTTGCATACCAACTGTTCGTTTATCTGAAGACCACACCATCCCCGCCCTGCTGTGTCCACGTCCTGACACAGCATACAGACAATCTGGGTCACAGTCCAGGTCCTCCTCCTTTATCTGCATCCTGCTGGCAACATCCTGATGCTGAATTTCATCCTGAGAAAAGAAACTTTTATCACTCTCACATTCGCTTTGATTTGTCCTATGTCTGCACTTAGTGGATGATTGTGAAATATGGTTGTCTGCACTTAGTGGATGATTGTGAAATATGGTTGTCTAAACTCAGTGGACGATTGTGAAATATGGTTGTCTAGGTTCAGTGGATGACTGTTAAATATGGTTGTCTAAACTCAGTGGATGATTGTGAAATATGGTTGTCTAGGTTTAGTGGATGATGGTGAAATATGCTTGGCCACCCAAGCATAGGTCCGAGATAAGATGATTTCATTTATGTATGGGGCAGAGCTCCAGATAAGCTGCGTATCTGCGTAAAATATGCATCAGAAATGCAGAAATACGCAGTAGAATAAAATCCAAGCGTATCAAATACGCAACAAACATTACAGATACGCTACAAAAATAAAACTTGTGCGTATCATCAAAATATTGTGAAGTAACCCTGCGTATTCGATTAGCAAATCAGCAACTTATTTTGAAATTATAAACGGGCATTCCGTCAACCTTGCCAAACTCCACGATGACAGTTACATCATGATCATTTGCCATCACACTTTCTTGTGGAAGTATCATGGTATTTTTGAGTCCTATAAAGCTCTCGAACCTACACGACACCAGTTTGCAGGGACTAGATGAATAGTGTTTTAAAATAGTTAACTTAAATACCCACATGTGTAAAAACTAGTGGGAAACAGAAACTTGAATACCCAGATAGAATTACTGATACCCAATGATTTTAAAATGCATGGGTAAAATACCCACAACACCAAAAGCTTATCTGGAGCTCTGATGGGGTATTCACAGCCAGGCATCCAAAACTCAAAAATACTTGTACTTAAAACAGTTTTACTTGACATTTTCATAGGAATGTTATCAGTAATTGTCTGCTTATGACATGATGTGTCCTTGAAATACAATGACCTCATGAAACAAACATCTTTAAGACAACGCATTTCTGTCAGATAATAATCCAACCATGTGGATTGTTGACCTGGCTACTAGCTACTGGTCCATTATTTTTCTCCACAGTGAGGAAAAACTTCCAACCAAGAATACTAACACACACACACAACACGTTAATACAATGTCACATGTCAAGCTCCAATAACAGGGTCTGCCTCATATGACTGACTGACTTGCATTTTTCCTCAGCCTCACAGTCCATCTTGACATGGCAAGAACATTGCTGACTGCAGGGCCAAACAATACACTAGTGACCTGTCGTAAGAGGCGACTGACGGGTGGTCAGGCTCGCTGACCTGCTTGATGCAGGTCATCATATCCCAGTTGTGTGAATCGATGCTCATGATGTCAATCACTGGATTGTCTGGTCCAGATTCAATTATTTACAGACCGCCATCATATAGCTGGAATATTGCTGAGTGCAGTGTTAAACAACAAACAACTTGGTAAACTTGCTAAACTAACATAAGCATAATTTTCTACTTATTCTACACAATTGTTGATGGTATCAACACTGGAATTAACACTTCATGTTGTTATTGAGTCTTGGGTATTTTTTAACATTTGCTGTCATAAATTGTTTGAAAGGTATTTCTTAGAAGCTGACGGATGATGGAGTACACACAATTATGGATAACAACTTTATTATTTCGTTATAACGTTCTTTTAGAATACAACTTGACAAAGGTATAAGGATCTACGGTATACTGAAATGTTGCTATTGCAGTATAATAAAAAAGTCGTTAGGCTAAAAAATAAAGTAGTCTTGGTTCTCAGGGAGTACATAGACAATAATTTAAGAGTGACGAGGAATGACGGATTATCTGTTCCGAGTGAAATTAAAGTTGTAACTTTCAACATTAATTTCAAGAGGGACAGATAATCCGTCATTCTTCATTATGAGTAGTTTATTGTTTTTATTATCAATCGTCAAGTTTTAAATAAGAAGCTAAAAAGACATGAAACAGTATATTCTAAAAACAGAGGCGAAGTCGCATTTCACAATATTCATACACATGTGAAAAGGCATTGAATTTGTGGAATTTTACCGAATCACATACAGTCCACACTCATACACTAAGATTCCTTGAATGCAAAATATTTCATTTGCGGGGCATTATTTCTTCAACAATTTAAGCAATATAATGAATTTTAATATAATACATTTTGATTCATGTATAGTAGTACAACCATGAATTCAATATGTCTTGGAATTGTTGTTACAAACTTCAAACACGTGTCGACAGTGTTCCGTCAGTCGCCTCACTTCACTAGTTCTCATGACTGCGTAAAGAAAACCAAAACTATTGTCGGTCTGCACATTCTCAACAACAAACTGTGTAAACTGATTCTACAACAAGTTAGGTTTATTTGACACCCTCTTTCAAGTGAGCGTGTGTCTTACTTTTTGAAACAACGGTTAATGTCGTTGTCTTTTGTTCTCTCGCCTGCTGTCATAGAAATTAGTTTTATACTGCGGCTACGCTATTGCTTCACTATAATAATCCCAATGTTGTTTTTCATTCTCTCTGAAATGTCTTGCATTTAGTATACATGTACAAGGAGGGACTTGACGCTCGTCCAGACGCTAAAACTGTTCAATGGCCACACATGCATTATGTTCTCTATTCTTCCAACTAAATTACCATCAATCTTCACAAGATTGTTCACTTTTATCAGTGATAGGAATGTTGACATTGTTCTTTTATCTACATGCTGGGATAGCAGACGATTTAGTCAATCAAATTTACTGTACTTACAAATCTTATTAGTTTTTAAGTTTTGTGTCGTCCATTATCGTGAACAACATGATTTTGTAGATTTTAAATGACAAGTCTCGTATGGCAGAAACTTATTTGAGGAAAAAGATGAATTAACATGCTGAATGAGAAAAAGTAGTTCCGGCAATGCGTTATTAAACAAAAAGTTTCATGATTTCTAAAACAGCCAATCAGCATTAAACCAGTGCCATAACCTCCCTAGGGAGGTAACAGGAAAAATACTAACACACATCTCCCTTTCCATATGGGAAATAAATTAATATACGGAGGCCCTTACCCTTACTGTTTATTTGGTTACATACTGGTCTGAACAAAAAATAAAATATAAATAAAACCCGCATTATAGTTTCAAAAGCCATGCAATTCTTTTAGTTTTTAAAGCCTTATCCATAAACTGTGTCCACTTTGTTTTCAGTTTTCGATGAATTATGTCACTCAAATTCCTTTGTTGAAGAAAGATTATGATGATGATGAAGTACCTGGCATCTGGCAACGTTCATGTTCTTCTTCATTTTCCCATGGCAGTAATAAACTCGGAAGTATTTTTCTGCTCTCAATACTTTCCACTTCAAGACGCCGTCCTCCTGATACACGTAGTCAATAGACTGAGTCTCTGCAAAGAAAAATAGTCCACCATGTTGGAACCTTGCTCACAGAAATAATGTTACAGAAAAAATTAATTTCTTAACAGTTTTTGACAATTAAACAGTGGGGGCAATTCAATCAATGTGGTATACATAGAGGTTATCATGCCAATGCTCGCTAAATACAATGTTTATTCCTGAAGATTACTTCTTAACTGTTTCTAACAATAAAACAGTGGGCCCAAACACACAAGCATGATGACCTCTTTATCATATAATGTCATTCTTCAATTCTGTGCTCGAAAGTCTTTTTCATCTCTCACAAACATTACCTAAACATTGCGAGTTTTCCTGGAATGTGTGCATTAATATATTTTACGTCAGAGGGTAAGTGATCTGTCAGTAGGACAGTTACAACAGCCAATATAGTTCCATCTGAAACCTGTTTCTTATACAGTGGCGTAACTATATATATGAAAAACAACAATTGCCTACACAAATTGTTTTACTTGCCCTTCGTGGCAATCCATCAGTCTGTCCACTAAAGTAACTGCCCTTTATCAAAGGGAAGCTACTCTAACCCTAGTCTATGAAATGTCACGGCTACAGTCAGACGTTGACAGTCGGCCTGTCCCGTCATAAAATTACGAAGTGCAGCCTGATGTACAAACAGCGACAAAACGAAACAAGGTAACAATTCAAACATATTTCTGCCAAATCCAACTGTTTTCATTTGTGGAATTGGTTCCAAGCCGCAGAGGTCTACAAGCACAGATGTGGAAAGGGATCACATTTGGCTAGTGCCCCCGCAAAACTGTTTCACAATTTATATCTCCAAAGTTGCCAAAACTTGTAAAATGCCTTAGCTACGTCACAGTTAGACACTGATTTTGCAGCATATTAGACTGTTCTTTTGATAATGATAGCAATTATCCCAGTAGTTTCTCCAGATTCCCGATGGCTAATTCTGACGTGATCGCCAAATGACTGGGGCTACGCCATGTTTGTTTATAAAGAGTGAAAGTAGTCTCTACTTGACCTTGAAATTTGCATCTCTATCCACATATGACCCCAACAGATATCGTTTTTATCCGTTGGCTATATATCCTGCTGAGAAACGCACCCATTATTTGATAAATTATGTTATCTCGTAATCGCAAAATACTATTGAGTAAGACTTTGCATTGTTAAGCACTTTGACATATATTTGCATGTCATGATAGGAAAAAGCCATTGCTTAGGGTCTGTTTCAATCTCATTAAAATCAGATCTTAGTTCTCGCTATCGCTAAACAAAGATCTGAAAACATCCCGTTAGGGGTCACGTTAGAACAACCTTTCATCCAACCAATCAGAGCGTCGCTTACCAGATCATGAAAGTGACGGACGGAATGTGTTTTCTAATCATGCAACCTCAAAAAATTTAACAGAGGGTAATCCGAACGACAATTACGCGTTTTATGATTATATCCATACAATCTGGACCATCTATAAGCCATTCCAGAATGTTCTTTTTATCCGTTTTAAAATTTTAAATCACGATTATGTCAAAATATGTTTTGAAGCGCAGTCGCCAGTTTAAAACTTGTGTCGTAAAGATCGAGAAAACTGCCTTCTGATTGGCTAATGTTGATTCCTTGTCAGTCATTTCATTGGTCGGTCAAATTTCGCAAAAGGTCGTTCTGACCTGACCTGTAATGGGATGTCCTCAGATCTTTGTTTAGCAGTAGCGAAAACTAAGATCTTATTTTAATGCGATTGGGTCTGTTTTGCTATATTGTCTTCACAGATGTACACAAGCATCATACGTAATCTGCTGAAGATTTGTTAAGCCTGAAATTCAGCCTTTAAATTGCAAGGAATAGTCACTGTTATATATAAGTCACACTGCTCACTGGGATGCAAAGTGATCACATCGGAGTCAGACATAAAAAAATGTCAAATTTGAAGCCCTTCTTTTTCAAATTAGATTTTGTCCTTAAAACTTAGAATACTCTCTTCGATTTCTATCATGTCGAAAATGTATTTCAGCACATACTTTGAATATTGTAGTAACTACAAAATCTTATTTGTAATCAACAACTGTAAAATATCATTAATTTCAAAATGTCTACTGTTAATCCGTGAGAAAGAAGTTGTTGAAAATAAGCGTCAAAGGTGATGCGACCATCAATAAGTTGAACTGGCAACCGTATGTCGTTGTATCCCAATTGTGTGGATTGATGCTCATGATGTCATTTACTGGATTGTCTGGTCCAGACTTGATTTTCTACAGACCGGCGTCATATAGCTGGAATATTGCTGAATATTGTGTGGCATTAAACAACAAATAAACAAACAAACAAACATTTGATCACTGTTGTGAAGAGGAATACTCTTCCCCCAGCTATAATATTTTGTTTGTTTATGAATTTCTATTTCTATTTCATGTCAACTGTGATGTAAGTATTATAGTGAGACAGGGAAATAGTAAGTCTGTCGTAAACCTTTTTTCCTAATTACTAGAATGGCATTCCCAAAGACATACACAAGAATATATCTGTCACTTCATTTGGGCGAAGAGGGAACATTTCAAGATTCTTGTGATGTTTATTGTGCACTGGTTACAGCAATAGTCCTGGGAGGGAATTGAAGATATCACACGTCGGGCAGTAGCTTGCTATATTTAAGGTTTAATGCCACAGTATTTCAAATAGTGTAAAACGCGAAATTAATGCGTCTCCAAAAGAATGCAACCGCTGGCCCCTAGCCAAAAATGCGACTCAATATGAATGCGACACCCCCTCCTCTCAAGCATCAGTGGATTTATATCTAAACAAAATGTCCTCTGTCAGGTTTACAGGAGAATCCTCACCTTAATCCAACCTTATATTAATCCAATCACATACCAAATAGCATCGCTTATTAGCGCTGAGCAGAGTACTTCAGCTAAAACAATACGTGCGCGCTGGCTCGTGTCAGCCTTTGATGCAGTCGTCAAAGACACCGTGTTGGGTGGCGTCTGTCTGGACTTGCAGGTGTGATCAGTGATGACATGAGTAAGTAGAACGTTTGTCTTGACCCCAGCAGTGACAATTCACAGGATGTAATTAGTGTTTGAACGACATTGTTTATATACTTGTAATAAGTGCTGCTCAATAAACAGTGATGTGGAAAACATAGTTGTTTGTTTTCAGCGTATGTCTAAGTTGGTATTTCTGCTATCCAAAATGTCTTATTGTTGAGTTAAATGCGATGTTTAATAATGCGTTTTTCGCATTTAATTCACGCTCGCGTTAATATCAAGATTTACAGTAGTTCCTAGTGAGCCAGCTGAATATGCAGGGATTTCCCAAAGCGAATGTGCCGTACGTCTATGATCCATGTTGATCACATTAATGAAACCACGAACATAGGTACATTACTATGAGATGGCCGTAATCAAGATGAATTAGAACTCAAACCATCGTCAAGTGGATCCCAGGCAGGGCAAGGGAAGCAACTCTGCACATAAATCACTGAGCTGATATTGAGGGATTCTGTTGTGTGGAACAACCCATAATGGCATTATGACTTGAACAAAAAGTATCTTTGTGAATCTTTTACAAGAAATCTCACCCAGATCTTGTCTGGACACAGTAAAGTTGGTTCGGTGGCCTGACAGTCCTTTTTTGGTGGCTGCACGCAATGAAACACTACATCCACCACCATTTTCCCTTTCTACAAGCAGCGAGTAGAACGAAGTGTAGTTGTTGGTCATAGTCTCATATCGGATTATCTCCCCTTGTTGCTCTTCCTTCGGTACAGACTGAAAAAAAAATGCCAGCTCCATAAACCAAACTGTGCAAACAAGTATGACTTAAAATTTGAAAGTGGCATCTACTTGTTATCTATCAACTATCTAGATTTACAAGTCTAAAATATTGGGCTTTGTAAAAACTTTGTTTGTATCTAAGCATCAATGGTATGATATGTCAGTCCAATAACATTATTGGATAAGCTTTATGTATAACCCCCCCCCCCCCCCCCCATCCCTGTGTTGTGTGTAGGGGTGAACTATTCCTGTGACATATACATCAGCGTTGTGTGTAGAGGTGAACTAGTCCTGTGACATATACATCAGTGTTGTGTGTAGGGTGAACTATTCCTGTGACATATACATCAGTGTTGTGTGTAGAGGTGAACTAGTCCTGTGACATATACATCAGTGTTGTGTGTAGGGTGAACTATTCCTGTGACATATACATCAGTGTTGTGTGTAGAGGTGAACTAGTCCTGTGACATATACATCAGTGTTTTGTGTAGGGTGAACTAGTCCTGTGACATATACATCAGTGTTGTGTGTAGAGGTGAACTAGTCCTGTGACATATACATCAGTGTTTTGTGTAGGGTGAACTAGTCCTGTGACATATACATCAGTGTTGTGTGTAGGGTGAACTATTCCTGTGACATATACATCAGTGTTGTGTGTAGAGGTGAACTAGTCCTGTGACATATACATCAGTGTTTTGTGTAGGGTGAACTAGTCCTGTGACATATACATCAGTGTTGTGTGTAGGGTGAACTAGTCCTGTGACATATACATCAGTGTTGTGTGTAGAGGTGAACTAGTCCTGTGACATATACATCAGTGTTGTGTGTAGGGTGAACTAGTCCTGTGACATATACATCAGTGTTGTGTGTAGAGGTGAACTAGTCCTGTGACATATACATCAGTGTTGTGTGTAGGGTGAACTAGTCCTGTGACATATACATCAGTGTTGTGTGTAGAGGTGAACTAGTCCTGTGACATATACATCAGTGTTGTGTGTAGGGGTGAACTAGTCCTGTGACCAAGCATCAGTGTTGTGTGTAGAGGTGAACTAGTCCTGTGACCAAGCATCCATGTTGTGTGTAGGGGTGAACTAGTCCTGTGACCAAGCATCAGTGTTGTGTGTAGAGGTGAACTAGTCCTGTGACATATACATCAGTGTTGTGTGTAGGGGTGAACTAGTCCTGTGACCAAGCATCAGTGTTGTGTGTAGGGGTGAACTAGTCCTGTGACCAAGCATCAGTGTTGTGTGTAGGGGTGAACTAGTCCTGTGACCAAGCATCAGTGTTGTGTGTAGAGGTGAACTAGTCCTGTGACCAAGCATCAGTGTTGTGTGTAGAGGTGAACTAGTCCTGTGACATATACATCAGTGTTGTGTGTAGAGGTGAACTAGTCCTGTGACCAAGCATCAGTGTTGTGTGTAGGAGTGAACTAGTCCTGTGACCAAGCATCAGTGTTGTGTGTAGAGGTGAACTAGTCCTGTGACATATACATCAGTGTTGTGTGTAGGGGTGAACTAGTCCTGTGACCAAGCATCAGTGTTGTGTGTAGAGGTGAACTAGTCCTGTGACCAAGCATCAGTGTTGTGTGTAGAGGTGAACTAGTCCTGTGACATATACATCAGTGTTGTGTGTAGGGGTGAACTAGTCCTGTGACATATACATCAGTGTTGTGTGTAGAGGTGAACTAGTCCTGTGACATATACATCAGTGTTGTGTGTAGGGGTGAACTATTCCTGTGACCAAGCATCAGTGTTGTGTGTAGGGGTGAACTAGTCCTGTGACATATACATCAGTGTTGTGTGTAGGGGTGAACTAGTCCTGTGACCAAGCATCAGTGTTGTGTGTAGGGGTGAACTAGTCCAGTGACCAAGCATCAGTGTTGTGTGTAGAGGTGAACTAGTCCTGTGACCAAGCATCAGTGTTGTGTGTAGAGGTGAACTAGTCCTGTGACCAAGCATCAGTGTTGTGTGTAGAGGTGAACTAGTCCTGTGACCAAGCATCAGTGTTGTGTGTAGGGGTGAACTAGTCCTGTGACCAAGCATCAGTGTTGTGTGTAGAGGTGAACTAGTCCTGTGACATATACATCAGTGTTGTGTGTAGGGGTGAACTAGTCCTGTGACCAAGCATCAGTGTTGTGTGTAGAGGTGAACTAGTCCTGTGACATATACATCAGTGTTGTGTGTAGGGGTGAACTAGTCCTGTGACCAAGCATCAGTGTTGTGTGTAGAGGTGAACTAGTCCTGTGACATATACATCAGTGTTGTGTGTAGGGGTGAACTAGTCCTGTGACCAAGCATCAGTGTTGTGTGTAGAGGTGAACTAGTCCTGTGACCAAGCATCAGTGTTGTGTGTAGGGGTGAACTAGTCCTGTGACCAAGCATCAGTGTTGTGTGTAGGGGTGAACTAGTCCTGTGACATATACATCAGTGTTGTGTGTAGGGGTGAACTAGTCCTGTGACCAAGCATCAGTGTTGTGTGTAGAGGTGAACTAGTCCTGTGACCAAGCATCAGTGTTGTGTGTAGAGGTGAACTTTTCCTGTGACTGTGCATCAGTGTTGTGTGTAGGGGTGAACTAGTCCTGTGACCAAGCATCAGTGTTGTGTGTAGAGGTGAACTATTCCAGTGACCAAGCATCAGTGTTGTGTGTAGGGGTGAACTATTCCTGTGACATATACATCAGTGTTGTGTGTAGGGGTGAACTAGTCCTGTGACCAAGCATCAGTGTTGTGTGTAGGGGTGAACTAGTCCTGTGACCAAGCATCAGTGTTGTGTGTAGGGGTGAACTATTCCTGTGACATATACATCAGTGTTGTGTGTAGGGTGAACTATTCCTGTGACATATACATCAGTGTTGTGTGTAGGGGTGAACTAGTCCTGTGACATACACATCAGTGGTTGAAGTATTCCAAGCCTTACCTTGGGGTACAACATGAGTGTTGTGGAGTTTATGACACTGAAGGACCCACTGGGTATCACTGGACTGGACAGAGGAACTAGCAAACAAACATTGACATCATTAAACGTACACATTGGTATTTTCAATTATAATTCCATATTAGTGAGTAATTTATTTGAAGCTGTTTTCAACAGTGCTCCAGTTGTGTGGGAGAAAACCTGCCTGTCAACCCAGGGGTAAAATGGCTCCTTTTCCTGTGCCAGTTGTGGCCTGACATGAGGATTTGTGGGAGACAATGCAGAGAAACCAACTCTAATTAAACTTCGGAGTAATCAGTGGGATAAAAAAGTGTACATTTGTGTGAAAAAGTGAGCTAGTGAGTTGTGTTGTGCCGCCTTTAACAGTATTCCAATTATACTGCGGCGTGTCAGCTTGATGTGGGAGGAAAGCCCGAAGTGATGCAGGTCTCAGACGTTTACCACTTCGGTGAAACCCATTAGCACGGGTATAGTGCTGACAAACCTAGAAACAAAATCGGGGCAAACCAGGATTCGGACCCCCAATCATAGGTTTCTGGTGTGCCCAAGGGACACAAGTCTGCACAGCGAATCACGGCGTCTTATATGACTTGGCCACCCGTGACCCCTGTGTGAAAAAGAGTGATGTTAGGAGTACCATGCCATGATGAAGGTTTTCGCTTTGCCATTTTTGTTAGGCCGATTCGTACATGAAGCATGGGTACACATGCACTGACGCTAGTAGTCATAGCTGCACACGAGAGCCCTAGTTATTCAAAAGGGGCAAAAAAAGCTCCAAATATGCAGAAAAGAGACTCCACTCACGTCTGTATGGTTAAATATGACAAAACCTCAAAACTGAATATCAATCCAAACATCGAAGAAAAATTGAGATCAACATCGAAAGAGTACTCGAAAACAGAAGTTCCATAATGGTATGTGAAAACCTCATCAGCGACAAACATCGGGGCCACATTTCAAAGATGTATTTTGAATAACTTGGGTAATAATAGTTTATAAATCATGTACGAAAGCATTTAATTTAACCTGTTGTGTTGGGCCAAGTCCCCCTAAAGAGGTGACAAAAATTGGCTTTGAAAACACTGCATTCATGCCGAAACACATGATCAAAGCTCCACACATTAATAGAATTGATCATGTGACAATCATGGTGTGTCGGGTTCGGTGTACATGCAGTTAGCTCCCTGTAGAAGGCTTCAAGTTATTGGTGCTTTAACAATTTTCTTTTTGTGATATTTAATACATGTAAATAATTCCTGAAAAAAATGTCACAAAATTTAATTTGGGGAGGATAAGCTTAATAGCGTAGTTTCAGTTTAAAAAGCGTAATGGTTGGCATCTCTGGACATTGTTCGGCCTTCTGATGGCATGTCAGATGGGGGGTGAGCAACATCTGAAGCAACATCAGTCATATTTTGTACAATTGTTCTTGTATACATCACTGTTCATCCAATAAACTATGTCGGTGGGTATGGTGCCGGCAGGACAGCACATTAATTACAAAAATAATGCTGGGTTCTTGGCCGCTGCTTCTACAGCGACAGTCCAAATCTTCCTGCCTGCTGTTTCCGCGGGACAGAGTACAAAGTTCCCATAGCTATACCCGTCTGCCTTGCCATGGTGGAGGGCCACAACTATGTTTCACACGCAGACTGTCCAATAGGTGCCATCCACACCGTGCCCTATTTTCATCCACAAGCCTCTTTCTCTCATTTATTATATTTACCTTCCTTCTAAACTTTATAACATTCCGCCATACAATATGACTATAAAGGTCTGCATCTAAATAATAGGCCATTTATATTGCCCATATTTCCACACCACACATGGGCATGCTCACAGTGCTATTATTACCCAGGTCACTGGATCAGTGTACACACAAGAATCATTCTCAGCTCCCTGGGGAGTATACAACCCAAGCTGCCTGTTAGGTGCTAGAGGGCTAACAACCACATTGCCATGTCAATGGATGCTTCATTTAGTGGGGGCAGTCAAGGTTTGCTCAGAGTGAAATATCGGAGTCATCTTGACCAATCTCAAGAAATAAAATACAAGCATTTCTGAAGAAAAAATCCCACATTAATGAATAATTTTGTTCAAAATATATGGAAGCAGTGAATGCCACCTGCTTCAGGAAAGAAGAAAATCACTGCTAAGGAATTTTTGTTGAAACATTACTCACCATCTTCCTCTGTCCGGACATTGATGGTGGTGGGGTCTCCGCGGTAGGCTCTGTCCGCTGTTACTGTAATGTTGTAACTCGTCCATGCTGAAAGTCCCTTGATTCTTTTCTTCACATGATATCTTTTCTTGTGTATGTGTAGCTATTAGAGATAAAAAAAAAAGGGATACTGTATATGTCCGTAGATAAGCTGAATTTTGAGGACCAGAAAAAAGATTTTGTAGAAAGGGGTCAGCTTATCCACGGGACACACTTTCATGATAGTTATATTTTTCAGATTGTGATCTGTCAGAAACATTGCCTGAATGACGGTCTGATAGATTACAACTTTCCGAAAGTTTGGAAGTTGCTATGACTACAGCCATTATTGTTATAAATTATCAATAAAGTTTGTTAAATCTTTATTAGAAATTATAATATCAATATAATTACAACATTTTTCATCTTATAATTAGTGAGTGAGTGAGTTGGGTCTAATGCCGCTTTTAACAGTATTCCAGTTATATCGTGGCGTGTCAGCTTAATATGGGAGGAAAGCCCAAAGTGATGCAGGTCTCAGACGTTTACCACTTCGGTGAAACCCATGAGCAAGGCTATGGTGCTGACAAACCTAGAAACATAATCTGGGCGAACCGGGATTCGAACCCACAATCATAGGTTTCTGGCTTGCCCAACTCTTCACATCAAATCGCGGAGCCTTAGAAGACTTGATTTGACATGTAGATACATAGGATTTAAGTTTTCAAATGTGCCAGCATTGTTTTTCATTCTGAAGTCTACACTGATAACAGGCAAAGATTTCATTTCTTGGTTCAAAATGGATTTTTCTTAAAAAACAATGGCGTCAGTGATGGAAAGTAATAAAAAAATCTTAAAAAACAACATCTTGACAAAATGATGTCAGAGGAATAAAATAAAGAGCATGTGTAATTTCGACTGACAAGTCTCAGTTACCTCCCTTCCCTGATGACCTGTTATAAAGTCTTTTTCATGAGGGACCATCATCCATTTAATATTCAGTGGTGGCTGAGATTTTTGTCAAAGCTAGAATGTTTTTGGGGTTTGGGCTTTGTAAGAGACATACTCATATTTTCTGTGAAAGGAGTTGAAAGTATGTTTTTTGTCACACATTTTCCCCGAACATCCAGCATGATCAGTCAACAATTTTTCGTTAGAAAAATCTGCAGCACAATTGTTTTTTATCTTACCATGAACATTAACAAGCACATTTCAGTGCAAGAGACAAGAGAGTACAAAGTTCCCCTAGTTATATCCGTCACCCTTGCCACAGCGGAGGGCCACAACTATGCTTCGTAGGCAAACTATCCCGTCGGTGCCATCAACACAGAGCCCTATTTTCATTCACAATCCTCTTTCCCTCATTTATCATATTTACCTTCCTTCTAAACTTTTTAACATACCGCCGCACAATATCACTATAAAGCTCTGCATCTAATAATAGGCTTTTTATATTGCTCATATTTCCACGCCACTCAGAGGCATGCACAAAGCGCCATTATTACCCCGGTCACTGGATCAGTGTGCACAAAAGAATCATTCACAGCACCCTGGGGAGTATACAACCCAAGCTGCCTGTTAGGTAGGGCTGGGACGGGTAACTCGGGTACCCAGGTCAGGTGGGTCCTGAATAGGACCCGGGTACCCACAGGACTACCCGGACCCGTTGTTTGTCACATATATGATATATATTGTTTGATGACAAAAAATATCTAAAACTCTATGATTACACTATAAGTCACTAATAAATATCCCATTTCTTTCTGACAATGCACCCATTCCTTCTGACTTTTATATGTTTTAATAAAGATAAAACTTCATACATTAAACTTCAGTGTATGCATGAGCGGATCGTCTTACATGTGAATCTGAAAACAATTTTGACAGGGCTAAGGTCAAACCTTTCCAAATCGGACAGTTTGTACCTATCTCTAAATATCTACAGCGGGTACCAAGGTAGGGTTGGGTAATAGGGTGGTGGGTACCTGGGTAGGGTCGGGTAATAGGGTGGAGGGTACCCGTGTAGGGTCGGGTAATAGGGTGGTGGGTACCCGGGTAGTAAATTTGGACCCGTCCCAGCCCTAGTGTTAGGTGCTAGAAGGTTGGATTTCACCTGATATGCTAATGGGTCAGCTACCCTGGTACACACATTGATATCTTACTTCAAGAGCATGTGTGTTGATATCTGAATCTGTGGTATGACTACAAACATTTAATTGATTCATTCTACCATATACTGAAAAAATAAACAATAAAATAAACATGCAAGTTCAACAAACAGCAAAGACTAGTCGTCCATGAACCGAAACTGACCTCCCGAGAGCCTTTTGGACCTCCGGTGATCCTGAGTGTATAGTTGTAGCCATCTTTGTCATCAGGATCGGGTTTAGTCCAGGTGAGTTTGATGAAACTTAGGCCAATTTTGACTTCTCCTAAATTTCCTACAGGACCTGGTTTCTCTGAAATTGTATTTCAAGGACATGCATTCTTAAAAAGGTAGGAAGGAGGATCACTTTGGCAAACCACGGCCCATGTATTCATATGCTTGAGAATAAGATTTTGGTGATTTTTGATTTTTGGAAAGCATTTTTCGAATATGTAATGATGATGCAAGTATTTCATCCAAATTGATTTTCGTTGAAAAACAGTATTAATTTGGCATGGATTCATCTTGGGTCAAAGGCTTCCTAATACTTCTGAAGTCTGGAATTGTTTTGTTTTAGCCATATTTATGTATTTGATCATGTCAAAAGTTATAAGAAGTGTAAGAAAGAAAGAAAACTGTTTGATGGTTGACATCATTTGATTTCCACAGGCCAAATAGTATAGGGCCCTTACCCCACCTTTCTATTTCACAGGCCAAATAGTATAGGGCCCTTACCCCACCTTTCTACTTCACAGGCCAAATAGTATAGGGCCCTTACCCCACCTTTCTACTTCACAGGCCAAATAGTATAGGGCCCTTACCCCACCTTTCTATTTCACAGGCCAAATAGTATAGGGCCCTTACCCCACCTTTCTACTTCACAGGCCAAATAGTATAGGGCCCTTACCCCACCTTTCTACTTCACACTACGGACGTGACAGGTGGGATGTATGACTGGGAGATGTGACAGGTGGGAGATGTGACAGGTGGGATGTATGACTGGTAGATGTGACAGGTGGGAGATGTGACAGATGGGATGTATGACTGGTAGATGTGACAGGTGGGAGATGTGACAGGTGGGATGTATGAATGGGAGATGTGACAGGTGGGATGTATGACTGGGAGATGTGCCAGGTGGGATGTATGACTGGGAGATGTGACAGGTGGGATGTATGACTGGGAGATGTGACAGGTGGGATGTATGACTGGGAGATGTGACAGGTGGGATGTATGATTGGGAGATGTGACAGGTGGGATGTATGATTGGGAGATGTGACAGGTGGAGGATATGACAGGTGGGAGATATGACAGGTGGGATGTATGACTGGGAGATGTGACAGGTGGGATGTATGACTGGGAGATGTGACAGGTGGGATGTATGACTGGGAGATGTGACAGGTGGGATGTATGATTGGGAGATGTGACAGGTGGGATGTATGTCTGGGAGATGTGACAGGTGGGAGATGTGACAGGTGGGATGTATGTCTGGGAGATGTGACAGGTGGGATGTATGACTGGGAGATGTGACAGGTGGGATGTATGATTGGGAGATGTGACAGATGGGATGTATGATTGGGAGATGTGACAGGTGGGATGTATGATTGGGAGATGTGACAGATGGGATGTATGATTGGGAGATGTGACAGGTGGGATGTATGACTGGGAGATATGACAGGTGGGATGTATGACTGGGAGATGTGACAGGTGGAGGATGTGACAGGTGGGAGATGTGACAGGTGGGATGTATGACTGGGAGATGTGACAGGTGGGATGTATGATTGGGAGATGTGACAGTTGGGATGTATGATTGGGAGATGTGACAGGTGGGATGTATGTCTGGGAGATGTGACAGGTGGGATGTATGTCTGGGAGATGTGACAGGTGGAGGATGTGACAGGTGGTAGATATGACAGGTGGGATGTATGACTGGGAGATGTGACAGGTGGGATGTATGACTGGGAGATGTGCCAGGTGGGATGTATGACTGGGAGATGTGACAGGTGGGATGTATGACTGGGAGATGTGACAGGTGGGATGTATGACTGGGAGATGTGACAGGTGGGATGTATGATTGGGAGATGTGACAGATGGGATGTATGTCTGGGAGATGTGACAGGTGGAGGATGTGACAGGTGGGAGATGTGACAGGTGGGATGTATGACTGGGAGATGTGACAGGTGGGAGATGTGACAGGTGGGATGTATGACTGGTAGATGTGACAGGTGGGAGATGTGACAGGTGGGATGTATGACTGGGAGATGTGACAGGTGGGATTTATGATTGGGAGATGTGACAAGTGGGATGTATGACTGGGAGATGTGACAGATGGGATGTATGTCTGGGAGATGTGACAGGTGGGATGTATGATTGGGAGATGTGACAGGTGGGATGTATGTCTGGGAGATGTGACAGGTGGGAGATGTGACAGGTGGGATGTATGACTGGGAGATGTGACAGGTGGAGGATATGACAGGTGGGAGATATGACAGGTGGGAGATGTGACAGGTGGGATGTGACAGGTGGGATGTATGTCTGGGAGATGTGACAGGTGGGATGTATGTCTGGGAGATGTGACAGGTGGAGGATGTGACAGGTGGGAGATATGACAGGTGGGATGTATGACTGGGAGATGTGACAGGTGGGATGTATGACTGGGAGATGTGACAGGTGGGATGTATGACTGGGAGATGTGACAGGTGGGATGTATGATTGGGAGATGTGACAGATGGGATGTATGATTGGGAGATGTGACAGGTGGGATGTATGATTGGGAGATGTGACAGATGGGATGTATGATTGGGAGATGTGACAGGTGGGATGTATGACTGGGAGATATGACAGGTGGGATGTATGTCTGGGAGATGTGACAGGTGGAGGATGTGACAGGTGGGAGATGTGACAGGTGGGATGTATGACTGGGAGATGTGACAGGTGGGAGATGTGACTGGGAGATGTGACAGGTGGAGGATGTGACAGGTGGGAGATGTGACAGGTGGGATGTATGACTGGGAGATGTGACAGGTGGGATGTATGACTGGGAGATGTGACAGGTGGGATGTATGACTGGGAGATGTGACAGTTGGGATGTATGATTGGGAGATGTGACAGATGGGATGTATGATTGGGAGATGTGACAGGTGGGATGTATGTCTGGGAGATGTGACAGGTGGAGGATGTGACAAGTGGGGATGTGACAGGTGGGATGTATGACTGGGAGATGTGACAGGTGGGATGTATGACTGGGAGATGTGACAGTTGGGATGTATGATTGGGAGATGTGACAGGTGGGATGTATGTCTGGGAGATGTGACAGGTGGGATGTATGACTGGGAGATGTGCCAGATGGGATGTATGTCTGGGAGATGTGACAGGTGGGATGTATGACTGGGAGATGTGACAGGTGGGATGTATGACTGGGAGATGTGACAGATGGGATGTATGATTGGGAGATGTGACAGTCGGGATGTATGTCTGGGAGATGTGACAGGTGGAGGATGTGACAAGTGGGGATGTGACAGGTGGGATGTATGACTGGGAGATGTGACAGGTGGGATGTATGACTGGGAGATGTGACAGTTGGGATGTATGATTGGGAGATGTGACAGTTGGGATGTATGACTGGGAGATGTGACAGGTGGGATGTATGACTGGGAGATGTGCCAGATGGGATGTATGACTGGGAGATGTGACAGGTGGGATGTATGACTGGGAGATGTGACAGGTGGGATGTATGACTGGGAGATATGACAGGTGGGATGTATGTCTGGGAGATGTGACAGATGGGATGTATGATTGGGAGATGTGACAGGTGGGATGTATGACTGGGAGATATGAAAGGTGGGATGTATGACTGGGAGATGTGACAGGTGGGATGTATGACTGGGAGATGTGACAGGTGGGATGTATGATTGGGAGATGTGACAGGTGGGATGTATGACTGGGAGATATGACAGGTGGGATGTATGTCTGGGAGATGTGACAGATGGGATGTATGATTGGGAGATATGACAGATGGGATGTATGACTGGGAGATATGACAGGTGGGATGTATGTCTGGGAGATGTGACAGGTGGGATGTATGACTGGGAGATGTGACAGGTGGGATGTATGACTGGGAGATGTGACAGATGGGATGTATGATTGGGAGATGTGACAGGTGGGATGTATGACTGGGAGATATGACAGGTGGGATGTATTTCTGGGAGATGTGACAGGTGGAGGATGTGACAAGTGGGGATGTGACAGGTGGGATGTATGACTGGGAGATGTGACAGGTGGGATGTATGACTGGGAGATGTGACAGTTGGGATGTATGATTGGGAGATGTGACAGGTGGGATGTATGTCTGGGAGATGTGACAGGTGGGATGTATGTCTGGGAGATGTGACAGGTGGAGGATGTGACAGGTGGTAGATATGACAGGTGGGATGTATGACTGGGAGATGTGACAGGTGGGATGTATGACTGGGAGATGTGCCAGGTGGGATGTATGACTGGGAGATGTGACAGGTGGGATGTATGACTGGGAGATGTGACAGGTGGGATGTATGACTGGGAGATGTGACAGGTGGGATGTATGATTGGGAGATGTGACAGATGGGATGTATGTCTGGGAGATGTGACAGGTGGAGGATGTGACAGGTGGGAGATGTGACAGGTGGGATGTATGACTGGGAGATGTGACAGGTGGGAGATGTGACAGGTGGGATGTATGACTGGGAGATGTGACAGGTGGGATTTATGATTGGGAGATGTGACAAGTGGGATGTATGACTGGGAGATGTGACAGATGGGATGTATGACTGGGAGATGTGACAGGTGGGATGTATGACTGGGAGATGTGACAGGTGGGATGTATGACTGGGAGATGTGACAGGTGAGAGATGTGACAGGTGGGATGTATGACTGGGAGATGTGACAGGTGGGATGTATGACTGGGAGATGTGACAGGTGGAATGTATGACTGGGAGATGTGACAGGTGGGATGTATGACTGGGAGATGTGACAGGTGGGATGTATGACTGGGAGATGTGACAGGTGGGATGTATGACTGGGAGATGTGACAGGTGGGATGTATGACTGGGAGATGTGACAGGTGGGAGATGTGACAGATGGGATGTATGACTGGGAGATGTGACAGGTGGGATGTATGACTGGGAGATGTGACAGGTGGGATGTATGACTGGGAGATGTGACAGGTGGGGATGTGACAGGTGGGATGTATGACTGGGAGATGTGACAGGTGGGATGTATGACTGGGAGATGTGACAGGTGGGATGTATGACTGGGAGATGTGACAGGTGGGATGTATGACTGGGAGATGTGACAGGTGGGGATGTGACAGGTGGGATGTATGACTGGGAGATGTGACAGGTGGGAGATGTGACAGATGGGATGTATGACTGGGAGATGTGACAGGTGGGATGTATGACTGGGAGATGTGCCAGGTGGGGATGTGCCAGGTGGGATGTATGACGGAGAGATATGACAGGTGGGATGTATGACTGGGAGATGTGACAGGTGGGGATGTGACAGGTGGGATGTATGACTGGGAGATGTGACAGGTGGGGATGTGACAGGTGGAATGTATGACTGGGAGATGTGACAGGTGGGATGTATGACTGGGAGATGTGCCAGGTGGGGATGTGACAGGTGGGATGTATGACAGGTGGGAGATGTATGACTGGGAGATGTGACAGGTGGGATGTATGACTGGGAGATGTGCCAGGTGGGGATTTGACAGGTGGGGATTTGACAGGTGGGAGATGTGACAGGTGGGAGATGTATGACTGGGAGATGTGACAGTTGGGAGATGTGTGACTGGGAGATATGACAGGTGGGGATGTGACAGGTGGGATGTATGACTGGGAGATGTGACAGGTGGGGATGTGACAGGTGGGATGTATGGCGGGGAGATATGACAGGTGGGATGTATGACTCGGAGATGTGACAGGTGGGGATGTGACAGGTGGGATGTATGATTGGGAGATGTGACAGGTGGGGATGTGACAGGTGGGATGTATGACTGGGAGATGTGACAGGTGGGATGTATGACTGGGAGATGTGACAGGTGGGATGTATGACTGGGAGATGTGACAGGTGGGGATGTGACAGGTGGGATGTATGACTGGGAGATGTGACAGGTGGGATGTATGACTGGGAGATGTGACAGATGGGATGTATGACTGGGAGATGTGACAGGTGGGATGTATGACTGGGAGATGTGACAGGTGGGGATGTGACAGGTGGGATGTATGACTGGGAGATGTGACAGGTGGGGATGTGACAGGTGGGAGATGTGACAGGTGGGATGTATGACTGGGAGATGTGCCAGGTGGGGATGTGACAGGTGGGAGATGTATGACTGGGAGATATGACTGGAGGGAGATGTGACAGGTGTGATGTATGCCTGGGAGATGTGCCAGGTGGGGATGTGACAAGTGGGGATGTGACAGGTGGGAGATGTGCCAGGTGGGGATGTGACAGGTGGGAGATGTATGACTGGGAGATATGACTGGAGGGAGATGTGACAGGTGTGATGTATGACTGGGAGATGTGACAGGTGTGATGTATGACTGGGAGATGTGACAGGTGGGGATGTGACAGGTGGGATGTATGACTGGGAGATGTGACAGGTGTGATGTATGACTGGGAGATGTGACAGGTGGGGATGTGACAGGTGGGATGTATGACTGGGAGATGTGACAGGTGGGAGATGTATGACTGGGAGATGTGCCAGGTGGGGATGTGACAGGTGGGGATGTGACAGGTGGGGATGTGACAGGTGGGGATGTGACAGGTGGGGATGTGCCAGATGGGGATGTGACAGGTGGGGATGTGACAGGTGGGAGATGTGCCAGGTGGGGATGTGACAGGTGGGAGATGTATGACTGGGAGATATGACTGGAGGGAGATGTGCCAGGTGTGATGTATGACTGGGAGATGTGAGAGTCGGGGATGTGACAGGTGGGATGTATGACTGGGAGATGTGACAGGTGGGAGATGTTTGACTGGGAGATGTGACAGGTGGGGATGTGACAGTTGGGATGTATGACTGGGAGATGTGACAGGTGGGATGTATGACTGGGAGATGTGACAGATGGGATGTATGACTGGGAGATGTGACAGGTGGGATGTATGACTGGGAGATGTGACAGGTGGGATGTATGACTGGGAGATGTGACAGGTGGGGATGTGACAGGTGGGATGTATGACTGGGAGATGTGCCAGGTGGGGATGTGACAGGTGGGAGATGTATGACTGGGAGATGTGACAGTTTGGAGATGTGACAGGTCTGGGAATGACTGGGAGATGTGACAGGTGGGATGTATGACTGGGAGATATGACAGGTGGGAGATGTGACAGATGTGATTTATGACTGGGAGATGTGACAGGTGGGATGTATGACTGGGAGATGTGACAGGTGGGATGTATGACTGGGAGATGTGACAAGTGGGGATGTGACAGGTTTGATGTATGACTGGGAGATGAGACAAGTGGGATGTATGGCTGGGAGATATGACAGGTGGGATGTATGACTGATATGACAGGTGGGATGTGACAGGTGGGATGTATGACTGGGAGATGTGACAGGTGGGATGTATGACTGGGAGATGTGACAAGTGGGATGTATGGCTGGGAGATATGACAGGTGGGATGTATGACTGATATGACAGGTGGGATGTGACAGTTCGGATGTATGACTGGGAGATGTGACAGGTGGGATGTATGGCTGGGAGATATGACAGGTGGGATGTATGACTGATATGACAGGTGGGATGTGACAGGTGGGATGTATGACTGGGAGATGTGACAGGTGGGATGTATGAGTGGGAGATGTGACAGGTGGAGGATATGACAGGTGGGATGTATGACTGGGAGATATGACAGGTGGGATGTATGAGTGGGAGATGTGACAGGTGGAGGATATGACAGGTGGGATGTATGAGTGGGAGATATGACAAGTGAGGATGTGACAGGTGGGATGTATGACTGGGAGATGTGACAAGTGGGATGTATGGCTGGGAGATATGACAGGTGGGATGTATGACTGATATGACAGGTGGGATGTATGGCTGGGAGATGTGACAAGTGGGATGTATGGTTGGGAGATATGACAGGTCGGATGTATGAGTGGGAGATGTGACAGGTGGAGGATATGACAGGTGGGATGTATGACTGGGAGATATGACAGGTGGGATGTATGAGTGGGAGATGTGACAGGTGGAGGATATGACAGGTGGGATGTATGAGTGGGAGATATGACAAGTGGGGATGTGACAGGTGGGATGTATGACTGGGAGATGTGACAAGTGGGATGTATGGCTGGGAGATATGACAGGTGGGATGTATGACTGATATGACAGGTGGGATGTGACAGGTGGGATGTATGACTGGGAGATGTGACAGGTGGGATGTATGAGTGGGAGATGTGACAGGTGGAGGATATGACAGGTGGGAGATGTGACAGGTGGGATGTATGACTGGGAGATGTGACAGGTGGGAGATGTGACAGGTGGGATGTATGACTAGGAGATGTGACAGTTTGGAGATGTGACAGGTCTGGGAATGACTGGGAGATGTGACAGGTGGGATGTATGACTGGGAGATATGACAGGTGGGAGATGTGACAGATGTGATTTATGACTGGGAGATGTGACAGGTGGGATGTATGACTGGGAGATGTGACAGGTGGGATGTATGACTGGGAGATGTGACAAGTGGGGATGTGACAGGTTGGATGTATGACTGGGAGATGAGACAGGTGGGATGTATGACTGGGAGATGTGACAAGTGGGATGTATGGCTGGGAGATATGACAGGTGGGATGTATGACTGATATGACAGGTGGGATGTGACAGGTGGGAAGTATGACTGGGAGATATGACAGGTGGGATGTATGACTGGGAGATGTGACAGGTGGGATGTATGACTGGGAGATGTGACAGGTGGAGGATATGACAGGTGGGAGATGTGACAGGTGGGATGTATGACTGGGAGATGTGACAGATAGAATGTATGACTGGGAGATATGACAGGTGGGATGTATGACTGGGAGATATGAAAGGTGGGAGATGTGACAGGTGGGAGATGTGACAGGTGGGATGTATGACGGGGAGATATGACAGGTGGTATATGTGACAGGAGGGAGATGTGACAGTTGGGATGTATGACGGGGAGATATGACAGGTGGGAGATGTGACAGGTGGGATGTATGACGGGGAGATATGACAGGTGGGATGTATGACTGATATGACAGGTGGGTGATGTGACAGGTGGGATGTTTGACTGGGAGATATGACAGGTGGGATGTATAACTGGGAGATGTGACAGGTGGGATGTGACAGGTGGGATGTATGACTGGGAGATGTGACAGGTGGGAGATGTGACAGGTGGGATGTATGACGGGGAGATATGACAGGTGGGAGATGTGACAGGTGGGATGTATGACTGGGAGATGTGCCAGGTGGGGATGTGACAGGTGGGAGATGTATGACTGGGAGATATGACTGGAGGGAGATGTGACAGGTGTGATGTATGACTGGGAGATGTGACAGGTGGGATGTATGACTGGGAGATGTGACAGGTGGGAGATGTATGACTGGGAGATGTGACAGGTGGGGATGTGACAGGTGGGATGTATGACTGGGAGATGTGACAGGTGGGATGTATGACTGGGAGATGTGACAGATGGGATGTATGACTGGGAGATGTGACAGGTGGGATGTATGACGGGGAGATATGACAGGTGGGATGTATGACTGATATGACAGGTGGGTGATGTGACAGGTGGGATGTTTGACTGGGAGATATGACAGGTGGGATGTATAACTGGGAGATGTGACAGGTGGGATGTGACAGGTGGGATGTATGACTGGGAGATGTGACAGGTGGGAGATGTGACAGGTGGGATGTATGACTGGGAGATGTGACAGGTGGGGATGTGACAGGTGGGATGTATGACTGGGAGATGTGCCAGGTGGGGATGTGACAGGTGGGAAATGTATGACTGGGAGATATGACAGGTGGGGATGTGACAGGTGGGAGATGTATGACTGGGAGATATGACTCGAGGGAGATGTGACAGGTGTGATGTATGACTGGGAGATGAGATTGGTGGGGATGTGACAGGTGGGATGTATGACTGGGAGATGTGACAGGTGGGAGATGTATGAGTGGGAGATGTGACAGGTGGGGATGTGACAGGTGGGATGTATGACTGGGAGATGTGACAGGGGGGATGTATGACTGGGAGATGTGACAGGTGGGAAGATGTGACAGGTGGGATGTATGACTAGGAGATGTGACAGTTTGGAGATGTGACAGGTCCGGGAATGAGTGGGAGATGTGACAGGTGGGATGTATGACTGGGAGATATGACAGGTGGGAGATGTGACAGATGTGATTTATGACTAGGAGATGTGACAGGTGGGATGTATGACTGGGAGATGTGACAGGTGGGATGTATGAATGGGAGATGTGACAAGTGGGGATGTGAGAGGTTGGATGTATGACTGGGAGATGAGACAGGTGGGATGTATGACTGGGAGATGTGACAGGTGGGATGTATGGCTGGGAGATATGACAGGTGGGATGTATGACTGATATGACAGGTGGGATGTGACAGGTGGGAAGTATGACTGGGAGATATGACAGGTGGGATGTATGACTGGGAGATGTGACAGGTGGGATGTATGACTGGGAGATGTGACAGGTGGAGGATATGACAGGTGGGAGATGTGACAGGTGGGATGTATGACTGGGAGATGTGACAGATAGGATGTATGACTGGGAGATATGACAGGTGGGATGTATGACTGGGAGATATGACAGGTGGGAGATGTGACAGGTGGGAGATGTGACAGGTGGGATGTATGACGGGGAGATATGACAGGTGGTATATGTGACAGGAGGGAGATGTGACAGTTGGGATGTATGACGGGGAGATATGACAGGTGGGAGATGTGACAGGTGGGATGTATGACTGGGAGATGTGACAGGTGGAGGATATGACAGGTGGGAGATGTGACAGGTCGGATGTATGACTGGGAGATATGACAGGTGGGAGATCTGACAGATGTGATGAGTGGGATGTATAACTGGGAGATGTGACAGGTGGGAAGAATGACTGGGAGATATGACAGGTGGGATGTATGACTGATATGACAGGTGGGATGTGACAGGTCAGAAGTATGACTGGGAGATATGACAGGTGGGATGTATGACTGGGAGATGTGACAGGTGGGATGTATGACTGGGAGATGTGACAGGTGGAGGATATGACCGGGTGGAGATATGACAGGTGGGATGTATGACTGGGAGATGTGACAGGTGGGATGTATGTCTGGCAGATTTGACAAGTGGAGGATGTGACAGGTGGGAGATGTGACAGGTGGGAGATGTGACAGGTGGGATGTATGACTGGGAGATGTGACAGGTGGAGGATGTGACAGGTGGGAGATCTGACGGGTGGGAAGTATGACTGGGAGATGTGACAGGTGGGATGTATGACTGGGAGATGTGACAGGTGGGATGTATGACTGGGAGATATGACAGGTGGGATGTATGACTGGGATATGTGACAGGTGGAGGATATGACAGGTGGGAGATGTGACAGGTGGGATATATGACTGGGAGATGTGACAGGTGGGATGTATGACTGGGAGATGTGACAGGTGGGATGTATGACTGGGAGATGTGACAGGTGGGATGTATGACTGGGAGATGTGACAGGTGGGATGTATGACTGGGAGATATGACAGGTGGGATGTATGACTGGGAGATGTGACAGGTGGAGGATATGACAGGTGGGAGATGTGACAGGTGGGATATATGACTGGGAGATGTGCCAGGTGGGATGTATGACTGGGAGATGTGACAGGTGGGATGTATGACTGGGAGATGTGACAGGTGGGAGATGTGACAGGTGGGATGTATGAATGGGAGATGTGAGAGGTGGGATGTATGACAGGGAGATATGACAGGTGGGATGTATGACTGGGAGATGTGACAGGTGGGAGATATGACAGGTGGGATGTATGACTGGGAGATGTGACAGGTGGGATGTATGACTGGAAGATGTGACAGGTGGAGGATATGACAGGTGGGAGATGTGACAGGTGGGATGTATGACTGGGAGATGTGACAGGTGGGATGTATGTCTGGGAGATGTGACAAGTGGAGGATGTGACTGATAGGAGATGTGACAAGTGGGATGTATGTCTGGGAGATGTGACAGGTGGAGGATGTGACAGGTGGGAGATGTGACGGGTGGGAAGTATGACTGGGAGATGTGACAGGTGGGATGTATGACTGGGAGATGTGACAGGTGGGATGTATGACTGGGAGATGTGACAGGTGGAGGATATGACAGGTGGGAGATGTGACAGGTGGGATATATGACTGGGAGATGTGACAGGTGGGATGTATGACTGGGAGATGTGACGGGTGGGAAGTATGACTGGGAGATGTGACAGGTGGGATGTATGACTGGGAGATGTGACAGGTGGGATGTATGACTGGGAGATGTGACAGGTGGGATGTATGACTGGGAGATATGACAGGTGGAGGATATGACAGGTGGGAGATGTGACAGGTGGGATATATGACTGGGAGATGTGACAGGTGGGATGTATGACTGGGAGATGTGACAGGTGGGAGATGTGACAGGTGGGATGTATGACTGGGAGATGTGACAGGTGGGATGTATTACTGGGAGATATGACAGGTGGGATGTATGACTGGGAGATGTGACAGGTGGGAGATGTGACAGGTGGGATGTATGACTGGGAGATGTGACAGGTGGAGGATATGACAGGTGGGAGATGTGACAGGTGGGATGTATGACTGGGAGATGTGACAGGTGGGATGTATGACTGGGACGTGACAGGTGGGACATGTGACAGGTTGGAGGTGACAGGTGGGATGATGTCAAATGTCTATGGATTGACATCCAAGTCTACTGAGAATGATGTTAGACAACTGAGGGCAACTTACCGATCTGTTTGAGGTTGAAACTACTGCAGTAGGACACCTCTTTGTTGGGCTGTCGGCCGCTGATGATGATAATGAAGGCATCCTCCAGGCATTGATCAACAGCACCAGGTGGGTGGCAATCAAAATTACACTGACGGGGAATGGTTGTGTTTTGTAACTTCTGTCTCCTGCCTGGATCTGTGCATGTTGTGTTATTTGGATTCCTGGAAACAGATTTTGTCATATACAGCAAACCAACTAACTGGAGGTCATCACAAGACACACGCATGGGGCACTCGAGGTCATCACAAGACACAAGCATGGGGTACTGGAGGTCATCAGAAGACACAAGCATGGGGCACTGGAGGTCATCACAAGACACAAGCATGGGGTACTGGAGGTCATCACAAGACACAAGCATGGGGCACTGGAGGTCATCACAAGACACAAGCATGGGGTACTGGAGGTCATCACAAGACACAAGCATGGGGCACTGGAGATCATCACAAGACACAAGCATGGGGTACTGGTGGTCATCACAAGACACAAGTATGGGGCACTGGAGGTCATCACAAGACTCAAGCTTGGGGCACTGGAGGTCATCACAAGACACAAGCATGGGGTACTGGAGGTCATCACAAGACGCAAGCATGGGGTACTGGAGGTCATCACAAGACACAAGCATGGGGCACTGGAGGTCATCGCAAGACACAAGCATAGGGCACTGGAGGTCATCACAACGAGACAACAATGGGGTACTGGAGGTCATAGCAAGACACAAGCATGGGGTACTGGAGGTCATCACAAGACACAAGCATGGGGTACTGGAGGTCATCACAAGACACAAGCATGGGGCACTGGAGGTCATCACAAGACACAAGCATGGGGCACTGGAGGTCATCACAAGACACAAGTATGGGGCACTGGAGGTCATCACAAGACACAAGCATGGGGCACTGGAGGTCATCACAAGACACAAGCATGGGGCACTGGAGGTCATTGCAAGACACAAGCATGGGGTACTGCAGATCAACACAAGACACAAGCATGGGGTACTGCAGATCAACACAAGACACAAGCATGGGGTACTGCAGATCAACACAAGACACAAGCATGGGGTACTGGAGTTCATCACAAGACACAAGTATGGGGCACTGGAGGTCATTGCAAGACACAAGCATGGGGTACTGCAGATCAACACAAGACACAAGCATGGGGTACTGCAGATCAACAGAAGACACAAGCATGGGGTACTGGAGTTCATCACAAGACACAAGTATGGGGCACTGGAGGTCATCACAAGACACAAGCATGGGGTACTGGAGGTCATCACAAGACACAAGTATGGGGCACTGGAGGTCATCACAAGACACAAGCATGGGGCACTGGAGGTCATCACAAGACACAAGCATGGGGCACTGGAGGTCATCACAACAAGACAACAATGGGGTACTGGAGGTCATCGCAAGACACAAGCATGGGGTACTGGAGGTCATGGCAAGACACAAGCATAGGGCACTGGAGGTCATCAAAGAGAGACAAGCATAGGGTACTGGAGTTAATTGTAAGGAGACAAGCATAGGGCACTGGAGGTCATCAAAGAGAGACAAGCATGGGGTACTGGAGTTCATCGCAAGGAGGCAAGCATGGGGTACTGGAGGTCATCGCAAGACACAAGCAAGGGGCACTGGAGGTCATCAAAGAGAGACAAGCATGGGGTACTGGAGATCATAAAACGGAAACAAGCATGGGGTACTGGAGATCATCAACGACAGACAAGCATGGGGTACTGGAGTTCATCGCAAGGAGACAAGAATGGGGTATTGGAGATCATCAAAGGGAGACAATCATGAGGTACTGAAGCTCATGAAAGGGAGACAAGCATGGGGTACTGGAGGTCATCAAAGGAAGACAAGCATGGGGTACTGGAGGTCATCAAAGGGAGACAAGCATGGGGTACTGGAGGTCATCAAAGAGAGACAAGCATGGGGTACTGGAGATCATCAAAGGGAGACAATCATGAGGTACTGGAGGTCATTAAAGGAAGACAAGCATGGGGTAGTGGAAGTCATCAAAGAGAGACAAGCATGGGGTACTGGAGATCATCAAAGGGAGACAATCATGAGGTAAGGGAGATCATCAAAGGGAAACAATCATGAGGTACTGAAGATCATCAAAGAGAGACAAGCATGGGGCACTGGAGGTCATCACAAGACACAAGTATGGGGCACTGGAGGTCATCACAAGACACAAGCATGGGGTACTGGAGGTCATAACAAGACACGAGCATGGGGCACTGGAGGTCATCAAAGGGAGACAAGCATGGGGTACTGGAGGTCATCAAAGAGAGACAAGCATTGGGTACTGGAGATCATCAAAGTGAGACAATCATGAGGTAATGGAGGTCATCAAAGAAAGACAAGCATGGGGCACTGGAGTTCATCACAAGACACAAGTATGGGGCACTGGAGGTCATCACAAGACACAAGCATGGGGTACTGGAGGTCATCACAAGACACAAGCATGGGGCATTGGAGGTCATCACAAGACACAAGCATGGGGCACTGGAGGTCATCACAAGACACAAGCATGGGGCACTGGAGGTCATCACAACGAGACAACAATGGGGTACTGGAGGTCATCGCAAGACACAAGCATGGGGTACTGGAGATCAACACAAGACAGAAGCATGGGGTACTGGAGTTCATCACAAGGAGACATTAATTGGGTACTGGAGGTCATCGCAAGACACAAGCATAGGGCACTGGAGGTCATCAAAGAGAGACAAGCATGGGGTACTCGAGTTCATCGTAAGGAGAAAAGCATAGGGCACTGGAGGTCATCAAAGGAAGACAAGCATGGGGTACTGGAGGTCATCAAAGGGAGACAATCATGGGGTACTGGAGATCATAAAAGGGAGACAAGCATGGGGTACGCAGGTGACCATCAAAGAGAGACAAGCATTGGGTACTGGAGATCATCAAGGGAACATAAGCCCATTCTTGCCATAAATGGCAGCTGTGCTTGTTGTAAGAGGCAACTATTATAAACAGGATCCGATGGTCAGGCTAGCTGACTTGGTTGATGCATGTAATTGTATCCCAACTGCGTGGACAGATGCTCATGATGTCAATCACTGGATTGTGTGGTCCAGACTTGATTATTTTGCTTGAATATTGCTGAGTGCAGTGTTAAACAACAAACAAACAAAAACATCAACCCTACACATCTGTAGGTTTAGGAAAAAAGGTGTGCACTGTGCTGAACAACATGGGAACCAACTACATACCAGTTATTCTGATAGCAGGCTCCAACGTAGCATGTGTAGAAGTTGTGTTCCGTGTTGTTAGGCACATCATAAGTACAGTTGACTGTCTTCTTGGCATGGAACACACATT
The DNA here is from genome assembly GCF_023055435.1 of Haliotis rufescens. NCBI lineage: Eukaryota > Metazoa > Mollusca > Gastropoda > Lepetellida > Haliotidae > Haliotis > Haliotis rufescens. Next base: position 39,541,348 of record NW_025963890.1, read on the forward strand.
TGACATTTTCAGGTCGCTGCAGGGGATCTGATACACACATGGAATACATGCATATAAACACATGGATTAGACAAAGACACCTCAAATACTACTAAAAATGATGAGCCCGGTTCCCCAAAACGATCTCAGTGCTAAGAGTAATTGCCATACTTATTACACTGACTTATGATGATCATGATGCTTAGATTGCATTGTGAATAAGATAAGATAAGATACGACAAGATAATCATAACACAGTCTGACAACAATTGTAGCACTAAGATCGTTTTAAGTGGAAAGGTCCCAGATGAGAATCGTTTGAATCAACAACTGGTCATCTATTCACCAATATGTATCAAAATGATATCTATATTTCAATAAGCATCAACATTAAAAAATTTAAAAAAAGTCTTTTTCATAAATAATAACAGCAAAATCTATGACCAAAGTAATAAATAAAGGATTACCCATCATCATATTATTTTACAAATTTGAGCACATAAAGCATCTATTAACTTTTAGATTCAGTTTTAACTATGTTTTGTGATTTCATACATATTCTGTGTTTGAGTAAATCCATCACTAACAGGTTAGCAAATATGTGACATATTTTACACAAATATTTGCAATATAATACACAGATGGCGAACACTATGAATGTGCAAAGCAAAAGAAAGCAGAAAAAGCGCCAGCTGTTAGTTAGAAAACACTTGCTGAAGGACACAGGAAGCAGAGTGTATGATGTCAGAACAGTCCACTATTTCAGGGTAAAACATTGCCAGGCCTACAGGTAAGTTGTTTAGCTATTGTATCAGACCTCCATGTCAGAATGATCAGAATGGTCCAAGTGATCTTGATAAAATACTGTGTATCCTGCCTTGGAGGGGAATAAATATCTCAGCGGATGAATAAATCCCTTATTCCCCACCACGAGCAATACAGTTGGCACATGGATTTCTCAGGGACAGTATAAATCCCTTATTCCCCACCACGAGCAATACAGTTGGCACATGGATTTCTCAGGGACAGTATAAATCCCTTATTCCCCACCACGAGCAATACAGTTGGCACATGGATTTCTCAGGGACAGTATAAATCCCTTATTCCCCACCACAAGCAATACAGTTGGCACATGGATTTCTCAGGGACAGTATAAATCCCTTATACCAGCGTTTGCACAACCTGACTGCACAGCATATGCATAATCTGATTGCACAGCATTTGCACATCCTGACTGCACAGCATTTGCACACCCTGACTGCACAATGCCTGCATAACCTGACTGCACAGCATTTGCATAAGCTGATTGTTCAGCTAATAACACAGCGTTTGCACAACCTGACTGCACAGTGTTTGCACAACCTGACTGCACAGTGTTTGCACAACCTGACTGCACAGTGCTTGCACAACCTGACTGCACAGTGCTTGCACAACCTGACTGCATAGTGCTTGCACAACCTGACTGCACAGCGTTTGCACAACCTGACTGCATAGTGCTTGCACAACCTGACTGCACAGCGTTTGCACAACCTGACTGCACAGTGCTTGCACAACCTGACTGCATAGTGCTTGCACAACCTGACTGCATAGTGCTTGCACAACCTGACTGCACAGGGTTTGCACAACCTGACTGCACAGTGCTTGCACAACCTGACTGCATAGTGCTTGCACAACTTGACTGCACAGCGTTTGCACAACCTGACTGCACACTTGCATTAGCAAAGTCTTATACTGAAGAGAAGGGATCATAATTTTGGCATTATATACAAAAAAATATGGTAATAGGCACAATTTAGTCATCAATTCAATTGTTGATTGTTTTCATCTTAGAAAGAGATATGCACAATGCCTGCATAACCTGACTGCACAGCATTTGCATAAGCTGATTGTTCAGCTAATAACACAGCGTTTGCACAACCTGACTGCACAGTGTTTGCACAACCTGACTGCACAGTGTTTGCACAACCTGACTGCACAGTGCTTGCACAACCTGACTGCACAGTGCTTGCACAACCTGACTGCATAGTGCTTGCACAACCTGACTGCACAGCGTTTGCACAACCTGACTGCATAGTGCTTGCACAACCTGACTGCACAGCGTTTGCACAACCTGACTGCACAGTGCTTGCACAACCTGACTGCATAGTGCTTGCACAACCTGACTGCATAGTGCTTGCACAACCTGACTGCACAGGGTTTGCACAACCTGACTGCACAGTGCTTGCACAACCTGACTGCATAGTGCTTGCACAACTTGACTGCACAGCGTTTGCACAACCTGACTGCACACTTGCATTAGCAAAGTCTTATACTGAAGAGAAGGGATCATAATTTTGGCATTATATACAAAAAAATATGGTAATAGGCACAATTTAGTCATCAATTCAATTGTTGATTGTTTTCATCTTAGAAAGAGATATACAGGTATTAATATATTTTCCCCTTCCTCCCTTCAGGTATTCTGGGGATAAAATGAGTAATTGATTAAATTGGCTTCAGTACTTTGGACCTATGCTTACCCATAACCAGAACCCTTTGGTGATAACCGTCTTGTTGAGATTGTGTTGCTGAAATTTACATTTTAAAGATGTTAAGTTTCGACTACTTTTTCTGCTAATTGACAGATAAATTTGATCAAATAATGTACTCATTTTTAAAATAATAAAACCATGAATTTTAATCAGAACAAATTAGGACATCAGTGAATAAAATTGTTTTGGTTTAAATACAAAATAATGTCTTATCAACTTTACCATAATATATTTGTTGTAAAATTATGATGATATTTCCCCCGTTTCCGTGAATTATGTTGCACACAGGGCCATTTCCAGATCCTCATCCAAATTTTGAAAAACAGTGGGGTGGGAGCAGAGACCATATAATTATCTGTTATATGGTCTCTGGTGGGAGGCACTTGACACAGTATCAAGTTAATCCTGTTATTACACTATCTGGTTATAAAGAGAGTTAATTATAGGTCTGGATTTATGTTTGAAATCTATTTGATTCACACATTACTGTTCACATTAATTTCAGCAAAGTTTTGAGTGTCTCAGCTGATAGGCAGATCGCTCCAACTCACTGTTATTTACAGCAACGACAATCAGATTACAGCTATTGGTGCTTTGAAACTAACGTCAGTTGACAGAGAATGGATACATATATCATAAGTGATATATTTTGATTCTTAAAAAGTCACATTTGTGGAAGTTTAACGATTACATGTCAACATATTCTTTTCGCAATCAAATAAGCAAGCAAATGGTGGCCCTCCAATCTGTTCCATATGTAAAATAATTCTTGCTTTATATCAAAGTGCTACGCTTATGGTTAATATTAATAATTTATAAAGCTGCACCTAAAGTAACCCGATATTGGAATATATCATTGCTTGAAAAAAAATAGTTTCAGATACAATCATTGCATCAAAATACCTTAAAGTAATATTACAGTCAAGTCCTGTTAATCCGACATTGTTGGTTGCAAATGATTATGTCGGATTAACGAGTATGTAGGAAAAACGAAATTAGGTAGTATCAATGTTTGTGATCGAAAATTGGACAACTACACGATAGATAACGATCTGGGCATGTGAATAATCCTGTTTAGTTTATTTAAAGCAGTAATTGTTTATTGTTAAGCAAGTTTATCTCTGCAGCCGTTGAAATGTGCAGCTACTCACCGACTCGTCAAAACACGGTTCTGTGTACTCTCGTGTGTGTGTGAATTGGGTTTAATGCCGCTTTTAACAGTATTCCAGTTATTATCGCGGCTTGTCAGCTTAATGTGGGAGGAAAGCCTGAAGTGATGCAGGTTTCAGACGTTTACCGCTTCGGTGAAACCCACGAGCACGGGTATGGTGCTGACAAACCTAGCAACATAATTGGGGCAAACCGCGATTCGAACCCACAATCATAGGTTTCTGGCGTGACCAAGGGACGCAACTCTGCACAGCGAATCGCGGCTCCTAAGACGACTGGGCCACCCGTGCCCCCCACAAGACTGATTAATGAGTGATTTCAGCAATTCGTTGCAAATTAGGTGTGTTGGAGTCGGACTGTCGGATTAACGGGTCTAAATAGCACTGATTTAATCGGTTCCCAGCATTTGTGTGGGATAAAGCCAATTGTTGGATTAACGAGACTTAACTGTATTGTGTACTTTTTTAACCGAGTCACGGTTAGATCCTGGAGAAAATATGTGTACAGCTGATTGCTATTTTTGGCTTAGTTTAGGAGATAAATACACACAGTAATCTTAATCTCTGCATAGAAAACAATGCCTAGCAGAACAGGAAATACAATTGAGATGGTAAATCATCATGTCTAGTGATGTTTTATCGCAATTTTCACATTTTTGTTGACCAAGTTTGTTACCTATTTTCTGTTCATATTCCCCTGAAGCGATACAATGTAGTTTTTGGCCTAATACTCAAAATATCACTGTAATGTCAGCATGTACGCTTGATGGAAAGCGCAGGGAATTAACGTTCAGTATTTAAGCATTGTGTAAGATGTTTTACTAGAGGGAGTGATACATTCTACCTGGTCCCCACAGTATAAAGTGATGCAATCAATTATTAATACACATAATTAAATTTGAGACCAAGGGGGATTGAATGACGTGAGTCAAACTTGCCATGAGAATAATACTTCTGAAAAATAGGGCACAGGAAAAAGACTCATTACGGAAAAACCTACTTAGGCTAAAAAAAATAATAGTCTTGGTTCTCAGGCACCGCCCGCATCATCATAAAGTTTGCCGCATTTTCATTTCCATTTTTTTTTAAAAACAAGAAAAATCCACAAATATTCCAAGTAATTTACTCATTAAGGAATACATTAATGTAGGGAGGCCCTTTCCCAGGTTGATTGTACACAACTGTTTATTTGGTTACACATCTGTTTATTTGGCTACATACTAGTTTGAACAACAAAAAAACCAAAACAAACACATCGCCCGCCCGCTCTATATTTTCAAACGCCATTGCCTGAGAACCTATTATTTTAATTTTTTTAAGCCTAAATGTGCAATATTTACAATCCACAGATGATTCAAATTTCGTCTAATCTGTACAAACCTCATCATATCCTGGTTACAAACACCATGAAGCTGATGCATACATTTATTGTAGTCAAACACGTATGCCCAAGTAATCTTTTTTGTAGTGAACAAAAGCCGTCAAAATAGTTTACATGGCTGACAAAGAGGTGAAAGCTAAAGCTGACACAACACTCAGTGTAGGACGTCACAGGAATGTCAGGAGGCAAGTGTTTGGTTAAGAGGGAATGTCATCAGAACAGTAACAAAACTCAACTGGGCCGATATAGTGGCCTAAGTCACATAACAAGAAAGACTGCAGAATTCACACAAGACTGACTTTAAGTGGCATTTTCTAAAGGAGGACAGAGCTGACTTCCACAGTTACTAACTTTCCTACAGTGAAACCTTATTGTCTCCGAGTCTGACACGTAACGTAACATAACGTAACGTAACATGATTTATCATCCTGAACTGGCTCCCACAGAAGATATCGCTTGGGTCTCTATCACTAATAGCTCTGCTACTGAAGCTGTTAGCAGTACTTTTTACACTAAAGACACTGCTTATTACTGTCTTCAAACTGAAAAAGTTGTAAGAATGATAAATAAAATCTCACCCTCGTGTCTTTTGATATCAAATACATGTATATCAACACTCGTTGATAAAAGTAGAAAAACTCCTCGGCAAGTCTCAGAGTTTTTCCACTCGTGTTGATATATTTGATATCAAAAGACACTCAGGTGAGATTCTCTGTGTAATGTAATGCAATGTAGTGTAATGTTATCGTAACGTAACATAATGCTCAAGATACACTGTAATATCATGTAATTTCTGGGCTTGATCGTAGTGCAACCAATGGCTATTATGAGTTATGTCCCTTCTATTTCCCTCGTATTGACCAATCAGATTCCACCTCTCATATCACTTCTGTCTGTCTGTATTTGCTTTCAACAAAATGGCTGCACCCAGTAAAGACAAACTGATCAATAATCATAATCTATATTGTGATAAAACAGCTCTTACTTACTTAGCGAAGTGCATCAAATCACGAGAGCAGCTTGATTAAAAACACAAAGAGATTTGGAAAATATCTGTTGATGCTGAGTCGGCGGTACACATGCTTTGCAATTCCTGCAATTGACCGAAATCTGCAAACCAGTTTACGAACCAGATTTTGATAGGAATATGCAACGACTCGCTAGTCCAGCCAAAATATAACTCCATAATGCCAGCCTAGTTCAGCAAGGGTGGAAAGTTGACTTTTATAGTCGGTTAACTCCCTTGCTTCTGGTTCGATGGCTGGTCCTAAACACATATTTTTGTGAATTTAGTAATACTTATCCTAACTAAGGCAATAACAAATTAATTGCTAGATTATCACTCCTGCCCGCCTGACGACTAAACCCCTTGACAAATTCATCTTATTTACCCGAGTGAAATGTTTAGAGCACTGTAACAAACAGCTGTCAAACAGCCATTTCATGTTTACGACATGCCATGAACTCCTCTACAACCGACTCTCAACTCTCCGTGGGTGCCTGCCTATCATCTGCTTGCTGGCAGCTGTCAAGATGGCGCTCGCTGTTTTGAAAATATGAAGGGATCTGAAAATCACGAATTGCTGATATCCTTTGAGAGAGTCAATGACTCTTATGGAAAAGTTTGCTTGTGGTGAACTTGACAAGTTAACGGAAAAATTCATAAACGCACGAGTACAGGGAAAACGAAAATAGGTTTGACACAGATACATCCAATACTACTTTTGAAATGAATGTTTATTTATTATCTTTGTCATTTGAGTCATATATTGTTCGACATCATACCAAGGTGTCCAGTCTTCAACTTGACGACTTTAAAGGAAAATTGAAAATAAAAAATAAAAAGCCTTCCTCCCTACTTTTGAAAAAAAAGGTGATGATAATCTAGCAATTAAGTTATTAGTGCCTAACCAATTTGTTTCCTTTGCTTCCCAAGCATGAGTGATGGTGATACATGTACTGACTGACCATGAACATCCGAAACCTTGACATCTTCCCTATTCCTGCTTCTATTGCGTGTGATGATATCCAGTATACTGACACATGACACATCCAGTATACAGAGATATATAAGAAAGTCAAGAAACACTGATACACAATAACACACGCTGAAACTCATTTTGCGATTGAGACCAACCAGAAATGGAGTTTGACTGTACTGGGTCTACAGCCGAGATGTGAGATGTGAGATGTGAGATGTGAGATATGTTCATTTCAGAGATGATAGATTAGTCTAACCCACCTGGTGCCTTGACATATCTGCCACAGCAGCAAGACCCTAGTGTCATGTCATGTATTCTTAATTGCAAAGGGCGGTCAGGACTAGCCTGGTGGTTAAAGCGTTTGCTCATCATGCCGAAGACCTGGGTTCGATTTCGGACATGCAAACACAAAACATACAGCAGTTGTAAATTGGCATGTGTGTGTGTTTTTATGCCATTTTATCAACATTCCAGCAATACCGCGACACAGAACACCAACAATTGGTTCCACACATTGCACATTTTGAATGAAAACTTGGGTCTGGCACGACAAGCAATTGCTTCAACCACTAGGCTCATAATCCATCACTCCAGTAATAAAAGTTGAGGAAGGCGTGAAACCGAAATGTGAAATTACTCAAGTCACAAACACTAATGTAATATTGTGTATTTTAATACTTAGTCTATAGGTTTCATGTCTAATTTGAATAACATATTCAACATAATAAGCGCCCAGGGGGCTCTCAAAATTAGAAATAGGGGGCTCTTATTAGAATCTTATTTTGGTGAAAAACAACAGGGTTAAAAGATCGTAAATTTCGTGGTTTATGCTTACAGCCAGAAACGTTTATATACGACAAGATACATTTTTCCAGAATCTAATTCCCCATAATTAAGGATGCATATAACACGTATCATACACAAATAAATAAGTCTTGTGTACATTGATCAATTGGAAGGGGTGCTAACTGGGATTGTTCACTAGCCAATATATTAGCAAATATCGCTGTGGGCTCTTATTAGAGCGGGCGCTTATTACGTCGAATACGGTACTGTGCGTGTTTGAAACTCTGAATGACCTGGCACACTAAGTTGAACCAAGTATGTCAACAAGGTTTCTGTATCACTGGTAGAAACTAACATTTTTAGTCCGCTAGTCCTCATAATGATAACATGTAGCAAAACCTTTAAAAAGGGCAAATGTCTACTAGTCCTTTTGATACCTTGACCATTTGGCAGCTTGGCAAGGACTACAAGACTAGTGTCCATTTCTACTGCTCTGTGTACTTCTGAAATCATTGAATAAAGACTGAGACAGTTATTAATACATTAACAAGAGTAGCCAGAGTTGGCATAACTACCCTCATCTTCCTGAGGCAAGGAAGATAACTGACTGTAAATGTTCCACCCCTGCCGAACTCCATAGCTATTTTGCGGCTCGATCGTAACGCCACCTGTGGCTATTACGAGTTCTATGTCACTCCTTTTGACCATAATTCTTCAACCCCTGACGAACTCGGTAGCAATTTTGTGGCTCAATCTTAACGCCACCAGTGGCTGTTACGAATTATATGTCACTCCTTTTGACCATAAATCTTCCACCCCTGACGAACTCGGTAGCAATTTTGTGGCTCAATCGTAACGCCACCAGTGGCTGTTACGAGTTATATGTCACTCCTTTTGACCATAAATCTTTCCCCCCTGCCGAACTTGGTAGCAGTTTTGCGGCTCGATCGTAACGCCACAAGAGCCTATTACGAGTTCTATGTCACTCCTTTTGACCAATCAGATGCTTTAAACAAATACAAAACGGTGGTGCCCAGTCAAGAAAATCTGATGGATAATCAAGATCTATATTGTAATCAAACGGATTTTACCCTGCAAAGTGCATCAAATCACTTGAGCAAGTTAAAAACATGAAAAGATTTGGAAAACATCTGTTGATGCCCAGGTGACGGTACACACACTTGGCAAATACTGCAGTCAACTGAAATCTGGACGGAAGTCACTATACTGTTTACGAACCAGGTATTGATTCTGTTATGCGATTTTGATGGGACTGCTTATGGACTCATTATAACTACAAAATTCCAGCCTAGCTCGGCACCGGTGGAAACTGAACTTTTATAGTCGGTAACCTCCCTTGTCTCAGGAAGATTGTCTGACCTTACACTAGAAGCATAGGTCTACTGAATAGACTGTAGAAACAACAAAGTGTACACATATTCTAATCCATTATAAGTAATGGAATCGTCTAAACTAGACAACAGGTGGAAACTGAACTTTTATTGTCAGTTACCTCCCTTGTCTCAGGAAGATGTCTGACCTCACACTAGAAGCATAGGTCTACTGAATAGACTCTAGAAACAACAAAGTGTACACATATTCTAATCCATTATAAGTAATGGAATCGTCTAAACTAGACAACAGGTGGAAACTGAACTTTTATAGTCAGTTACCTCCCTTGTCTCAGGAAGATGTCTGACCTCACACTAGAAGCATAGGTCTACTGAATAGACTGTAGAAACAACAAAGTGTACACATATTCTAATCCATTATAAGTAATGGAATCGTCTAAACTAGACAACAGGTGGAAACTGAACTTTTATAGTCAGTTACCTCCCTTGTCTCAGGAAGATGTCTGACCTCACACTAGAAGCATAGGTCTACTGAATAGACTGTAGAAACAACGAAGTGTACACATATTCTAATCCATCATAAGTAATGGAATCGTCTAAACTAGACAATGAAAAGTAGGTAGATAATCCTCACATACCATACACCCAGACATCAACAATATTGTTGATGTCATAACTCCCACACCAGTAATGGCCGACGTCACGGATTGTGACATTGGTCAAGGTCATCATTATTGTCTCTGAGGTGTTCCACTGTACGGTCATTCGTCTTTCAATACTTTCTCTGTTAAGACTTGAATTATCACGCAGGTTAAATTGGAATTGGGATTCAATTCTTACGGCTGTCTGATTGTTTGGAGGTTTTGTAAATACACATTGGACAGTCAACATGTCTCCTGTATAAATCCATTTCTCTGCTGAGTTGAGAACTTGTATTTCTGAAAACAAAGTATCCAACACAAGGTGTGAAACAGAAAAGTAAACACACACGCTGACATCTCATCCGTAACAAATGGTGTGTGTAGACAGTACTAGTATTCCCGCTGGCTTTTGAAACTGCCAGTCCTGGTGGACTGGCAACACTAAAAATTACCTGTCCCCTCCTAATTTTTGTAAGTCCCAATGTTCAACAATTAAAAAAACGTGTAAAAATTACCTGGTTTTAATTCATTCGACAAGACATCATCTCTGAAGTAACTTAGTTAGATCTACACGTCATTCACACAAAGTTCCGTCACTATTTTCTTTTTTTTGGTATTTCAAGACTAAGTCGCTACAATATTTAACCTCAAACCAAAGCAAAATGTTATTTCCTTGCACTAAAAATAGACAAAGGGAAAGCCTGAAGGTAACAGACAAGCTGACTTCATTCGAAAAATATACTTGCATGAATATCACCGATGTTTTGTTCAACAAGAAAGATTTATAAGGTACTCAATTTGCCGGTCCACAGGGACAAGCAGTCACATGAATTAGCAGTCCTTGTCAAATTTTACCTGTAAAAAACTGGTAATTACCAGTAAACGGGAACACTGGTATGTGGTCTGTTACTTGCCTCAACCCTACATCCCTGTAAGAAGTGGCCACCTGTTCTAACCATTCAGGTATCAGTTGAGGAGCAGTCCCTGTTTCATTTGTGAAATCTTTAAAGTAATTTACATAGGTACATATTTTTCTTCTTCTCTGGTGTGTTTTGAAGACATGAAACCTCCATTTCCTAACTGGTGAGTGAGTGTGAGTGAGTTTGATTTTACGCCGTTTTAGCAATATTCCAGCAATACAAGGTGTGGGACACCAGAAATGGGCTTCACACATTGTACCCGTGTCGGGAATCGAACCCGAGTCTTCGGCGTGACGAGCGAATGCTTTAACCACAAGGCTACCCGACCGCCCCACCTAACTGGTAATGAAACAATGTTTCAAAATTATTATTGCTAGGTTGCATTTTGTTTGTTTGCTTTTTAAAAGTTATTTGTTACATTAATTGCATCATAATGGAGACCAACTTAGCATTAGTCAAGTGGAAATATCAGCACCAACCACCACTCTCATTTGGTGTCAGAGGATTGACCGACTGGCCTGTCAATCATTCAGTCTGGTCTGTCAATCATTCAGTCTGGTCTGTCAATCATTCAGTCTGGTCTGTCAAACATTCAGTCTGGTCTGTCAATCATTCAGTCTGGTCTGTCAAACATTCAGTATGGTCTGTCAATCATTCAGTCTGGTCTGTCAATCATTCAGTCTGGTCTGTCAAACATTCAGTATGGTCTGTCAATCATTCAGTCTGGCCTGTCAATCATTCAGTATGGTCTGTCAATCATTCAGTTTGGTCTGTCAAACATTCAGTTTGGTCTGTCAAACATTCAGTCTGGTCTGTCAATCATTCAGTCTGGTCTGTCAATCATTCAGTCTGGTCTGTCAAACATTCAGTCTGGTCTGTCAATCATTCAGTCTGGTCTGTCAAACATTCAGTATGGTCTGTCAATCATTCAGTCTGGCCTGTCAATCATTCAGTATGGTCTGTCAATCATTCAGTTTGGTCTGTCAAACATTCAGTCTGGTCTGTCAAACATTCAGTCTGGTCTGTCAATCATTCAGTCTAGTCTGTCAATCATTTAGTTTGGCTGTTGGTGGCTGCCTCAAACAGTGTCAAATCAGGACACAATTGGATAAAATTTGTCTAATAAGAACTTTAATAAAGCCAAATAAGGGTTTTTGTGATAGTCAAATTAGGACTAAAACAAGGTCAAATTAGGACTAAAACAAGGTCAAATTAGGACTAAAACATAGTCAAATAAGGACTAAATCACAGTAAAAAAATGGGGACGCATTGTTGTAAGTAGTATTTTAGAAATTGTGTTAAATCCTGAGTTATTGTAAATACAGTGTGAATTTGAGTTTCAATTAACAGACATAAACATTTTGTAAAGTGACTTTTAAGACTTCCACAGCGTATTCTAATGATTCTAATCCTTTTGTCCATCCCCCACATTAAGCTGAAATCCCAGAATATAACTGGAACACTGTTACGCAGAAAAACTCAACTTTCTCACTCATTTTAAACTGGGTGTAGACATCGAAAGATGCAATTATGAGCTCTGTGTTCAAATCAGGCTAATCATACTAAAGTCACCTAAACACGAGCAGACGTCAACCCATAGTTACTTTACTATTGTAATGGCCGAGATATTGATGTTTCATTGTACAAAAATAACATCACTTATTTCAAAGTGTGAAGTACATCGATCGCAGTCGATAAATGATTGATCTGAAAGTTCAAATACAGTTTCGTGTCCTACATATCATGAATATTGGACCTGTTCATAGGGTAACTCAGTCCGGGCCTCAACTAGGCGAATTGTAAGGGTAATAGTCGGGGAGCTCTATTAGCAGAGCTCTGGTTCACTGCCAGCAGTGACACAGCTCCTCACAGTGACATGCAGCTGCAACCATGCAGAGTCTTACTCACAAACAACTGATTGTTAGGTTTATAAATAAGTGATAGCTGTCGTGATGCTAAATACTCTTCCCCTAGCTTAAACATTTTCTTTGTTTAGCAATTTGAATTTCTATATTATTTCAACTATCATGTAATCGGTAAATAAGAATGTAAGGGGGAAGTTGGGTGCTTTTCCATCAGTCTGCGATGTCAAACCAATCTGATTAAACAAATAAAACATGAATTCATCTGAGAAATAGTAAGTCAGTCATAAAAATTTCAAAAGTCACTGTGATGGTATTCCGAAGAAATATAGAGAAACATAAATGTTTTGGGTTAGAGGGCAAATTTCAAGATTTCTGTAATGGCCGATAATACAATGGCGACAGTGATGTGACCGGGAGTGTGATGAAGGCGATGTGTGCTGGGACGAACCTTGAAAGTCTCTGCATGTTACAGTGGCTTGATTAGACTTTCAAAACTGAGGGGCATACCAACAGGAAGGAAATTGCGGCACAGAGTCTGTACAGATAACCTTTGTATTACGGAAGTGTTGTGGGTATATGGGAGACCTCATCTCTGTCAGAAAAACATCAGGAGCATTGATCCATGCAATTGGGATACGTTGACATGCATCAACCAAGTCAGTGAGCTTGAACACCCGATCCTGTTCGTTGCCATTTACGCAGTCGTTTTTTACGGCAAGCAGGGGTTGCTGAAGACCTATTCTACCCCTGACCTTCACAGGTCTAATATACAAGTATGTAAGTGGGCATATAGATACTAAATTACATGTGATCTATTATTTATAGCAAACAATAACACAACTAACAGCTAATGAGATGCTAATTGTTTCATTCATGACATCTGGGGCAGGTGAGCTATGCCCATGGCTGACCAAACACACAGGTGTTTTTGCAAATAAGGCGATTGATTACCTGGGGCTTCAAAAAGGAGACAGACAGCTATGCTCAACCTGTGGAAATGGTGGGCTTGCGGACAAAGTTGAGCCTGTACCCACATAAAGTTACAAAATCTACATATTAGTGAGAGAGTTGGGTTTAATGCCACATTTGACAGTATTCCAGTTATATCGCGGTATGTCAGCTTAATGTGGGAGGAAAGCCCGAAGTGATGCAGGTCTCAGATGTAAACGGCAAACCGGGATTCGAACCCACAATCATAGGTTTCTGGCGTGCCCAAGGGACGCAACTCTGCACAGCGAATCATGGCGCCTTAGACGACTGGGCTGCCCGTGCCCCCGATCAATGGACAAAGAAAAAGTGAGGAGTAATGATCTCTAAAAACAATCAAATAAAAAACAGGATAAATGTGTAAATAATCACAGTAAGTTTGAGATTTGACAAGTGCTTATGTCCGCAGAAACATATCACCAGACACATTGTCAGTTCAAACGTGACCTACTTATCTGAGTCATCATCAAGGGGCTGTTCATCCAGTATTGAGCTACACAGGAAACACATTGAGCTCTTGAAAGCGAGAGCATGATTGTCCTTGAATGTCTCAGTTAGAAGTATTTTGTTATATTATGTTCCGCCCTGCACACAATGAAGTGATGGCATGAGGTGGGGTAAAATGAGGTCTACCCTCGCGTCCAAGATTATCGCACTTATATAGCGACATGCATGCAAATGTGTGTGGGGCTGCTTGTACTAGTCCAGACAAATGCATCCGAGACCTGCATCACTTTGGGCTTTTCTCCCACATTAAGTTAGTGAGTGAGTTAAGCTGACATGTCGGGATATAACTGGAATACTGTTAAAAGCAGTGTTAATCCCAACTCACTCACTCTTGGCGCTACAACTGGAAAGATATCCAGGTTCTGTTTCAGTCATTTGATATATACATTGGAGGGATAAGTAAATGTTGCTTATCTGAATGCCTCTCCCAAACATGATACACATACAAATTACAATTATTGAAAGTGGCGTGAGTGAGTGAGTTGGGTTTAATGCCGCTTTTACCAATATTCCAGTTATATCGTGGCGTGTCAGCTTAATGTGGGAGGAAAGCCCGAAGTGATGCAGGTCTCAGACGTTTATCACTTCGGTGAAACCCATGAGCACGGGTATGGTGCTGACAAACCTAGAAACATAATCGGGGAGAACCGGGATTCGAACCCACAATCATAGGTTTCTGGCGTGCCCAAGGGACGCAACTCTGCACAGCGAATCGCGGCGCCTTAGACGACTTGGCCACCCGTGCCCCAAGTGACATGAGAAATAGCGTACATTATATAACTGACATTAAAGTGATTATTGTTAAGTAAGTGTTTTATTATTGGATCCAGCACAACAACATGGCAGTATCATATAGCAAAGCCAACATCTCAGACAAAATCTCTAAATCGGCAAAGAAGATGGAATAAAACTGCACTGATTTCAAAATGTGAATTACCATTTAAAATTGAATTCAGATCGTAGCCCTTTTACGAAATAATACATATTTTGCCTTAATGTACTGTTTAAGAGACACCTAAGAAAGAAATGAAGTGCATATCAGTCATTTGATCCCTACAACAAGCATGGCACCACCTGTGTATGTACCACACGAGAACATACAGTTCATGAAACCCCCGGAGGAGGGTTATCAGATCATGAGAGTGAAAGATCTACATAAAAAGTTAATTCAGATTGACATCTTCATTGTACGAAATAGAAGTAAAACAAATATTGCTACCTTGATATACTCACCACCAAAAGAAAGGCGACCAATAGAAACATATAGAGAAGTATGTACATTAAGACGAGATGTTTCCAATGTGTCTAACTTGTTGACCAATATACTCGGGTTGGGTGGGTCCTCAGCAGGACCCGGGTACCCACAGGACTACCCGGATCCGTGGTTAGTCATGTGATGTATCGTTTAATGACAATAACAAAAAGAATTGCATGGTTACACTACAAGTCACTAATGTTCCCATTTCTTTCTGACTATGCACACATTCCTCCTGACTTTTACACGTTTGAATAAAGACTTCAGCAAAATGAGATCGTTTTGTACCATATCTAAAAATACTTTTTGCCAGGGCTCCAGTAAAACAATTTCCAATTGAACGTTTTGTACCCAACTTGAGACCAACAGTTGGTACCCGGGTAGGGTCGGGTAATAGGGGGTGGGGTACCCGGGTAATAGGGGGTGGGGTACCCGGGTAATAGGGGGTGGGGTACCCGGGTAATAGGGGGACAGGTACCCAGGTAATAGGGGGACAGGTACCCGGGTAGGGTCAGGTAATAGGGGGTCGGGTACCCGGGTAATAGGGGGTCGGGTACCCGGGTAGTATATTTCTTCTTCTCCTATCCCTAATTGATTCTCTCATTTACTAATATCCAGCCATTCTTGTTGGTTATTTGCTGAAGAGACACATTTGATGGGTAAAAGATATCTGCAGGTGTGAGTGAGTCGGTGAGTCGGTGAGTCCGTGAGTCAGAACTGCCTATCAGAGCATGAGAGCTGCCCCCTGGAATTGGCAGCACCGCGTGTTTGAGCACGTCACACGGACAAGCCAAGCATTGAGGCTTCAATCAATAAAGTATCAATCATCTCACTGCAAGAGTGTTACCTCTTTGCTATGCAACCTGTGTCATGCTGCAAACATGCAACAATGAACATGCACTTTTTATGCATATGCTTCACATGCATACATGCACGCAATGGTTCTCCTAGATAAACACTTTGTCCCATTCCTAAATATCATCCATGAACACATTGAAAACAATATGTCAGTTTTCATTCCAAAAACTCAAAAATTTAAAACAATATGTCAGTTTTGATTCCAAAAACTCAAAAATTTAAAGATTAAAATCTTAAATTTATTGTTATTAGTTTGCAATAATGCTTTAAATTTCTCTACAATATACATCCTAATTGAGTCATGAGAATCAAAAAAGAATTATGAATCTTCATAAATATTATGACAAAAAGACCTCAAGAATAGATCAAACATGTTTTTGGTGGGTTTTTTTGTCAAACAGATTTTTGGTAAATCTACCAGAAGGGCTTCTAACGAGACATTGATTAAATTGATGAAACAGATCACTATTTAAAGAATTAAAGTCATGTTCTTTCTCTGCATGAGATATGATTTAGAATCGGACAGATTATATGCTATATAAATTAAATGAATCAAAAGAAAAAAAAATTTAATGAGAACACTTGATAACTTTCATGATTATTTCTGAACATTTTCCTCGTTGCTGTTATTATCAGTGTTCGAAATACCTGCCTGCCCGACCGTCCGAGACGGGTTGATTTCAACTCGGGCTGCCAGATTTTCAAATCCCCCTGCCCGACGGTCGGGTTATATTTCATATGTGAAAATATTCAAAATATTTCCCCATGATAAGCATTAATTCACATGTAAAGATGAATGATAAAATGTAACCAAAAAGAAACCCCGTTAGCTTATCCTGAGAAACACGATTATAGTGGGCAGGCAGGTTTTGGTCAGGGCTGGCAAGTATTTCAGCTAGCCAGTCCTGTGGTCTGGCTGAAATTTTTGGGAGTTTCATACCCTGTTATTATCTTATGTGTTATGATAACATTACTTTGTTGCTGTTATGATAGTATTGTACCAAGTTGAATATGAATTCTCTTATCTTGCAAATTATTTCCTCTGATTTAAAAAAAATGAAATGTGATTAAAGGAAAACATAACAGAGGCTAAATAGCCTATACAGATAGCTGATGTGCTAATAAAGCAGAAAAATACCAACACCGACCTATTTCAGAGAATTCTATGTCATACCATTGGAAATTTGAACATTGACAAAAAGTTCAATTGTGTCACTGTGTTTCAGAGGTACATTGTACACACCAATTGTCAAGATATTCGACCATGTTTTACAAACTTAATTCAGATTGTGCTAACTGATATTTTCTTAGAGATGTGTGCTGATATTGTTTTCATTCATTGTACAAATCTGTAAAATCAGTCAATGCTTAAAAAGTGATTCACTTAGGCAATTAATAATTCCTAAATATTTCAGTTATTTTATAAATTGACAGATTGACTAAAGACTACTTTAAATTCAAAAAGGCTTATAAACATCACATTAGATGGGTCCATCACTTGCCCAGTACCTATTGATCTCTCATTAAAGAGGAATGTTGGGATAATCCCTACACAATGGGCATGCAGGGTATAGTCCGTTCCACATTACATACTGTGAAATACTCTAATATTTAGTGAATGAGTTGGGTTTAACGCCATTTTTAGCATGTCAGCTTAATGTTGGAGGAAAGCCTGAATCGATGCAGGTCTCAGACGTTTACCACTTTGGGGAAACCCACGAGCACGGGTATGGTGCTGACAAACCTAGAAACATAATCGGGGTGATGTGGGATTCGAACCCACAATCATAGGTTTCAAACACATGACAGGCAAACACAGGCAATTGTTGGAGGGGTTAAAAGATAAAAAAGACATATTCCAGCATTAAATCACTTTTTCTTCGAAGGTGTACCAGTCGTGGATGTTGATAGTGTGAAACATTCTCTGATTGGACTATTGATGTGCAATAATCAAATCATATATAGCACAGGAAAGTGGGCTTGATGTGGCAAGGGTGGAAACAAGATTTGATAAAAAGGCTAGTGGATGCTCTTGCCTCAGGAAGATGACTCTATACTTAGCCCTCTGTACACATATAGACTATAACGCCATGACCATCCAGGCAGTACAGTTAATCCCTATTAATTTGTGCTGAGTGTAGGTGAGATAAACCCCATTAGACTAATTATGCTCATCTTCCCGAGGCAAGGGAGTTAACTGACTTTAAAAGTCCAGTTTCCACCCTTGACCGAACTAGGCTGGAATTCCTGGGCTCGACCGTAGTGCCACCAGTGGCTATTACCAATTGTGTCCCTTCTGTACCTCTCCTATGGACCAATCAGATTCCACCTCTCGTATCACTTGCATTTGCTTCAGACCAAATGGTGGCGCCGAGTCAAAACGATATGATCGATAATAAAGATCTATATTGTGATAAAACGAGTCTTACATAGCGAAGTGCATCAAAATCCGAAATCTGCACGACAGTTTACGAACCGGATTTCGATTTCGTTGCGCGATTTTGATTGGACTATGCATAGACTCGTTAGTCCAGCAAAAATGTAACTCCATAATACCACCCTAGTTCGGCAAGGGTGGAAACTGGACTTTTATAGTCAGTTAACTCCCTTGCCCCGGGAAGATGAATAATGCTTGGATTGGAAGACCCCCAATTCACCACACCCAAAGAAAAAAATATAATATACATATATACATTGACTTTCGTTTCCTGTTAATCCAATCTGACACTGTGTGAAATTTTATCATCAAAACATTTGGACTTAGTTCTCATAGTACAATAAATGGTCAGGTTTTCAGTCAATTTATGAAAGTGACAATTACAGTAATTTTACACATTGACTGATATTTCACATTGACTGATATTACACATTGACTGATTTCACATTGACTGATATTACACATTGACTGATTTCACATTGACTGATATTACACATTGACTGATATTACACATTGACTGATTTTACACATTGACTGATATTACACATTGACTGATATTACACAGTGACTGATATTACACAGTGACTGATATTACAAATTGAGTTTACATTATTTTATAAAGTTGAATACAACAAATCATACCTTATGCAAAGGTGTAAACCAACGGTTATAATCGGTTATAACGAACTCAAAGGGACCACTAATTTAGGTTCATTATTATACACAGCATAAGGTTGAGACAAAAAAACAGTTTGTTATATCCGTGAGTTTGTTATAAGCGTGTTCATCATAAACATAGTTTACCTCTATAGTAAAATGTGGATTTGCCGTGGTTGTTAATAAGTGGGTCTCGCACAATTAAATTCACACAAACACCATCTTTCTTCATTTAGAGAGTTAGGTATTCCTAAAATTTGTACAATTACTTTCCAAAGAACAAGGATGGGGTTTGTGTGAATTCTTTGAAAAAGTAAAATACTCTTATAACCAACTAGCTGGCATGCATAATAGCGGCACACAACAGATTGGTGGCAAATTATATAGAAATACTTCAAAAGTGAAATCCTTTTATACTTCGGGTGCAGGGGACTTATGAGAGACGAGAAACACCAAATTAAAACAGAGGCCCTACAAATGAGAGTACACTTGGATGCAGGGTCGGTGTATGGAATACAAGGAAGCACCAGGCAACCAATGTCTACAGTGTCAGACTTGAACAGATAAACATGCAGAGTCCTTACCAGTTTCTGTTGTGTGTACCTGGTCAGTGACCACAACGATGATGACCACGATGACAACGATAACAATGATTGCAACCTTTTTCATCTTCCTGAGCTTGGTCTAGAACTGAACAGGTTCTGATGCCCTTGTTCATTCTGTAACAGAGACGTACAACATTATGCTTCATTCTGTAAGACAGATGTACAACATTATGCTTCATTCTGTAACAGAGACATACAACATTGTGATTCATCCTGTAACAGAGACATACAACATTGTGATTCATCCTGTAACAGAGACATAAAACATTGTGATTCATCCTGTAACAGAGACATACAACATTGTGATTCATCCTGTAACAGACATACAACATTATGCTTCATTCCGTATTATACATACAACATTATGCTTCATTCTGAAACAGAAACTTACAACATTGTGATTCATTCTGTAACAGACATACAACATTGTGATTCATCCTGCAACATAGACATACAACATTGTGATTCATTCTGTAATAGAGACATACAACATTGTGATTCATACTGTAACAGACATAAAACATTGTGCTTCATTCTGTAACAGAACTACAACATATTGCGTCATTCTTGTACAGACATACAACATTGTGATTCATACTGTAACAGAGACATACAACATTGTGCTTCATTCTGTAACAGAGACATACAACATTGTGTTTCATTCTGTAACAGAGACATACAACATTGTGATTCATTCTGTAACAGACATACAACATTGTGATTCATTCTGTAACAGAGACATACAACATTGTGATTCATTCTGTAACAGAGACATACAACATTGTGATTCATTCTGTAACAGACATACAACATTGTGATTCATTCTGTAACAGAGACATACAACATTGTGATTCACCCTGTAACAGAGACATACAACATTATGCTTCATTCTGTAACAGAGACATACAACATTGTGATTCATTCTGTAACAGAGACATACAACATTGTGATTCATTCTGTAACAGAGGCATACAACATTGTGTTTCATTCTGTAACAGAGACATACAACATTGTGTTTCATCCTATAACAGAGACATACAACATTGTGATTAATTCTGTAACAGAGACATACAACATTGTGATTCATTCTGTAACAGAGACATACAACATTGTGATTCATTCTGTAACAGACATACAACATTGTGATTCATTCTGTAACAGAGACATACAACATTGTGATTCATCCTATAACAGAGACATACAACATTGTGATTCATTCTGTAACAGAGACATACAACATTGTGTTTCATCCTATAACAGAGACATACAACATTGTGATTCATTCTGTAACAGAGACATACAACATTGTGATTCATTCTGTAACAGAGACATACAACATTGTGATTCATTCTGTAACAGAGACATACAACATTGTGTTTCATTCTGTAACAGAGGCATACAACATTGTGATTCATTCTGTAACAGAGGCATACAACATTGTGTTTCATTCTGTAACAGAGACATACAACATTATGCTTCATTCTGTAACAGAGACATACAACATTGTGTTTCATTCTGTAACAGAGACATACAACATTGTGTTTCATTCTGTAACAGAGGCATACAACATTGTGATTCATTCTGTAACAGAGACATACAACATTGTGATTCATTCTGTAACAGAGACATACAACATTATGATTCATTCTGTAACAGAGACATACAACATTATGCTTCATTCTGTAACAGAGACATACAACATTGTGATTCATTCTGTAACAGAGACATACAACATTGTGTTTCATTCTGTAACAGAGACATACAACATTGTGATTCATCCTGTAACAGAGACATACAACATTGTGCTTCATTCTGTAACAGAGGCATACAACATTGTGTTTCATTCTGTAACAGACATACAACATTGTGATTCATTCTGTAACAGAGACATACAACATTGTGCTTCATTCTGTAACAGACATACAACATTGTGATTCATACTGTAACATACATACAACATTGTGATTCATTCTGTAACAGAACTACAACATATTGCGTCATTCTGGTACAGACATGAATACATAATGCCCCCCCACCATGGTTTATGGTGACGGCCTGTAATGATACAAACGAAAAGTCTATGTGTATTATACACGACAGTTATATTTTCCAAAATATAATTGCCCATAATTAAGGGTGCATATAACACACGAGTGGGTATTTTCCTCCGAATAAATAATTCTTGTGTACATTGATCAATTGGAAGGGGTGCTAATTGGGATTGTTCACTAGCCAATATATCAGCAAATATCGCTGTGGGTGCTTATTAGAGCAGGGCACTTATTACGTCGACACGGTGTTTATAGTGTCCCCTGCCGTGATATGACAGAAATATTGAAAAACGCAGCATAAAACCCTAATCATGGGTAGATGTGATTAGTTGTAACTGCCCCAGTGCTTATTTGGGGCAAGCTCTTAATACAAAACCATCTTAATCAAGACCTGGGCATCTTAATGGAAACAGCCAATTAATTGAGGAATTATGGTAGGCTTGTGCAAGGTTATATCATTGTGCATGTAATCTTAGGAGGTGAGAGTTGAGCAGGTGCAGCTCTCTCTGCTGTGAAGTAGGCACAGTGTTTTATCTTGCTCCCCACTGTGATATAGAACAACCTTGAAATATAATGTGGGACCTGTTGGTGACATGAACTTGTTTACTGAAGCAAGTCTATCTGAGTCACCTTCTCATGCTATTCAATAAAGCCTCTGGATATAAACGGCATCTGTTGGGGTAATAGAGGCATAAATATTAGAGCTGGGACAATACACCAACTGTGAGTTCCCATATGTATCACGATACCTTGCTCACGAACCGATACGTATCGTGATACTTGCATGTGGTGTGTAAGCCATCTTTTTCATAGACAGGATTGAAAAATACCTGGCACACTAATGATTAACAGTTGGCAGTGTCCGATATGGCACAATGGCAGAAAATATTTATGTTTTCACTACTCATTTTCACTATTAAGTAGTGTTTGGTGTAACACTTATTCAAGAAAACGTTTAAAGTAAGAATCGATACTTTTCACTTAGTGTGCCACTGTGATTGATACTTGTATCGGGAAGTAAAAAATCGCGATCCACTGATGCATCGGTGAATCGTCCCACCAGTAATATATATGCAAATACAAAAGGTCAGGTAGGTACTATACTTTCAGTGTTTACAAACAAACATGGCGCTGCCCTTGTTTATTGGCAATTGAGTCAAATTAACCATCGGAGATCCTGACAAATTACTGACATAATTGTTATCATTATCGTTTTAGCAACATTGGAGAGATATATTGCAAAACAGCATAAGTTTTCATATCTGAGCTTGAAGATGTCTGCAGTCTTTTCTCCACTTCAAAACAGTTAAGCCTAAGTATAAATGTTAGTAACGTTAACTTGTTTCATTTTGTCGTTGTGCGGACATCAGCCTTCATTTCATAACGTTATAACAGGTCAGGCAGACTCTTAACAAACATGATGTCTCATGGACTAGAATAGCTTCCCTTTGATAAAGGGCAATCACTCTACGGGTAGATGGATTGCCACAATTAAAGCAAGTAGAAACATTATGACGTATGCATAATGTCTCTTTGCCTAAATGGTAATTATTCCACTGTCTGTAAGAACAGGTTTCAGTTAGAACTTAATTGACTGTTGTCAATGTCCAACTGACCAATCACTGACCTTCTGAGGTAATATATATATATTGATATGTGCATTCCAGGAGGTGAGGTAAAATGGGGTTTAATGTCGCGTCCAAGATTATTGCACTTATATAGGGACGTGCATGTACGTGTGTGTGTTTGTGTGGCTGCTTGTACTAGTCCGGACTGATGCCGATTTATAGTGCTAGCTCACTGAGATACCATGCCGCAGTTTAACATGAATATCCCACTCAGACACAGTATACTGACTCCGAGCCGACCAGTCCTTGTTTTAGCCCCTTAATTCCGAGCGCCAGACAGGGTAACAACAAGTACAATCTTTTAACGTCCTTTGGTATGATGCAGCCGGGGATTGAACCACGGACCTTCCGCTCTCCGGGCGGATGCTCTACCACTAGACCACGGAGGCGGTCTGCATTCCAGTAAAGTCTGTGGGGCGGTCGGGTAGCCTAGTGGTTTAAGCATTCACTCGTCACACCGAAGACCCGGGTTCGAATCCCATGGGTACAGTGTGTGAAACCCATTTTTGGTGTCCCCTGTTGCCATATATATTGCTGGAATATTGCTAAAAGCGGCGTAAAACCCTACTCACTCACTCAGGAAAACTTGTTATGTTTAGGTATCAAATGAAAGAGATGGGAACAGGTATTTCGACTACAGAATTTAAGAAATTATGTTATAATATATCATAAGGAGGTTATCGTGTTTGTGTGTTTTGGGGCTGAGACGCATCCAAAGTTATTACCCACGTACCCGATGCCCCTGTTACCCAACCCTACCCGGGTACCCACTGCAGGTCTCATGAGTTGGGTACAAAATGTCCAATTAGGAATTGTGTTACTGGAGCACTGGCAAGAGTGAGTGAGTGAGTTGGGATTAACGCCGCTTTTAACATTATTCCAGTTATATCACGGCGTGTCAGCTTAATGTGGGAGGAAAGCCCGAAGTGATGCAGGTCGCAGACGTTTACCACTTTAGTGAAACCCACGAGCACGGGTATGGTGCTGACAAACCTAGAAACATAATCGGGGCGAACCGGGATTCGAACCCACAATCATAGGTTTCTGGCATGCCAAAGGGTCGCAACTCTTCACAGCGAATCGCGGTGCCTTAGACGACTGGGCCACCCGTGCCCCGTAGCACTGGCAAGAACTATTTAGATACACGTATAAAACTATCTGATCATTCATACACTCAAACTGATTGAAGCTTTATCTTTCCCCATACATGTAAAATGAATGCATGTGTAGCGGCCATAAAATTTCCGAGTCCCGTGATGGGATTCGAACCAGGGACAGCGTTAGAAATTGGCACTAGTCCTGTAGTGCTTACCAAACTGCCCAATAGTAAAGGTATCCTAAGGACTAGTAGAAATTGGCCCGTTTTAAGGGTTTTGCTGTATGTTATCATTATACGGACTAGTGGACAAATTTTTGTTTCTAACCCTGAGGGATCTTCGCATCCGAGGTCAGACATCTTGTCCACATGACCAAAGAGCTTAACCCCCGTCAGCAAACTGACAAGGTAATGATGTGATGTCTGAGATGACTCCACACCCTGCACACACGCATATTCAGAAACTGAGAAAGATATAAATTTTACTTTAGCAACTTGTAGTGTAAAAATGGAGGTTTGTTTTGTTATTGTCATTATCAATATATCACTTGACTAACCTAAGTTCGGGTTAACTGTATCGTCACCGAGTAAATATATCCTGTATTACGAATAAACACTGTAGGAAATAGCTTGCCAAGGTTTGCTTCGTGCAGTGTTAATTCCTAATGCAGGATATTCACCAGCTCAAAATACATACACATGATAAAGTCTACACATGTGTCAAGGGTCAACATACCTCAAATAAATATTTTGATTACCATTAATCAGACGACAACATGCCGCCTGCTTCATAGCGAAGTAAGTGCACGCCACAGAAGATCAATATCGAGTTCCTGTGGTGCACGCGCGTGCTTTTGTGCATGAGCTTGTGGCACGGGTCAGTGTTTCTGACGTTGTCATGCTCCAAATATAGGGGACACTGAACAAGATAACGTAACTAAACTAACATACCGGTATCCTGTTTATCTAATACTGAGAACAACATGTCACTTCCAGAAATTGTGACGTAAGACACCATATCTAGTGAATGGCCTCAGCCCGGGTTAAAACTCCAAACACTGTTGTGTGTCAATGACAGATCTCCGCAAATCAGTGATTTCCACACCGTAACAGAATCGTATCACGGTGAACGAAGAGACACTAACATATCTGGGTGGAATGTTACAGTATTATTTGTACATGTCAACTCACATAAGTGTATTAATATTCAACTCACCTAGAAATTGTGTTAGACACACTCAGTATACCATAATATCGCGTGACCATAGTTCGACTTGCTCGGCGCCATTGCTGTCCCGTCGCTACCTATTGGCGCGGTTACGAGTTCAGAAAAGGGGAATTCCCTGATTCTATTTTTAAGCTTGATGATTCAACTGCTGTCATTATACTTTACATATCAAATATCAAGATGTATTTACTTGACTGGAAGGATTCAATCTAGGACCCTGTTAAACCGGACAAGTCTTTTCAAATCATTACCATCGTGATAAACGAGTCATGGTAACAGGGCCACATCCTGTCTCCACCAGCATTTGGCCGGAATGCGTTGTGTCCGGATTTACGAGGCCCGTTGCAATGAGGTTGAACAGTGGCGAGGGGTTTGGGGATAACAAGGGTCCGGACATCACATTTCCCAATGCCTTTGATTGAATAAGTAAAATAACATCTTTATCATAAGATAAGATAAAGAAAAATGGTTGTTTCAGTAATCAAAGCATGCATGTGTAAACGTTGTCCATGTGATGATATAAAAGTTATCACATGCCTCATGAATACACACAACAGCTTATCGCATAGCATAGCATGTGGAGTGGGCGAAACAAACCACCAACCCCCCCCCCCCCCCCCCCCCCGCCAAGCTCGTCCTTATTCATACATATTGTTAAAACCGGAAATCCTTCATAAGTCGTTAACATGTCTGCGTGGCCTCGACATGCGCGAGCCTTTTGATATGAAATATATCGTCATAAGTTGATAAAATTGAAAAAACTCCAAGGCTTGCCGGGGAGCTTTTACACTTTTATCAACGAGTGTTGATATATTTGACATCAAAAGACACGAGGGTGAGATTTTATTTATCATCCATCATCATTAGACAGTAATAAGCAGTGTCTAAGCTTCAGTCGCCAAGCCATTAGCGATGTCATTTGATTGTGACGTCATGGTGACAATGGTGAGCGAGTTGGCTTGTCACATATTTTACCAGTTTTTCAGCTGAATCAACACGGGAATTGCACCGCCAGTTGAGTCACCTTAGACAATACCGCCCCCGTATAGATACACAGATCAATCAAATAAACATATGTGATTTCATGTTCATAACTCGTAGGAGAATTTAATTATTTTCATCAGAGTCACTGAGTAGGGATTGTGATACACCACTTCAACATCAGTCAAGCAATATCATGGCCGTGGACACTAGAAATGACCCGGAATTGAACAGGGGGAAAGTTTCCGATAGTACTTGCGAACGCCTAAATAACTTTCGCCCATCTCATCTGATGATTTAAGGCCACATCAAGTGATGGTTTCATGTACCAGGAATATTTTTGTCGAAACTGTCGGGATTTCGTCTACATCAAACCTTTAACTCGGAATTTCCTTCCCTTTAACATAATGTCAAGACTCCCCCATAATGTAACCAGCAACTGATATATGCCAATAGCTTTCTACGAGGCTTCATTATCAGTTAGTACCCGTGAAGATCCGGAGTAGAATAGGTCTTCAGCAAGCCATGCATGCCATAAAAGGCGACTATGTTTGTCGTAAGAGGCGACTTACGGGATCGGGTGGTCAGGTGCGCTGACTTGGTTGATACATGTCATCGTATCCCAATTGCCTGTACCGATGCTCATGATGTCAATCAATGGATTGTCTGGTCCAGACTCGATTATTTACAGACCACCGCCATATAGCTGGAATATTGCTGAGCGCGGCGCTAAACAAAACCTGTGAAACTATCGTATTGCTGAGCGCGGCGCTAAACAACAAACAAAACCTTATTACTAACATGTAGCATATTCAACGATCAGAAGCCGAGCCTCCATTAGCTGTTGGCTGAAACCAAACTGGTCAAATATGAAGACCAGGGCCCACTTGCACAAAGCGATCTTAGCGCTAAGATGATCGTAACTCCCATACTTTAGCATATGCTTACAATAGTCTTAGCGCTAAGATCGCTTTGTGCAAGTGGGACCAGGTCTCTAATTCGTGCCGGCTGGAGTAAAACGATTCATAATCTAGTTCTGATTAATTTTCTTTTTAAAAATGTTCATTTCGCGTTGGTCTGTCTAATGATCAAACAACTCCTTGTATAATTTATATACTGCAGTTCTGATAACTTGTCCTATGCATATATGGATTAAATATAAAGACATACAAACATTATTTAAATCAGTAACTTTAGTACTGGTACTTTGATAGACGCTATCCCGCAATATGTTTAAGAGACAATTATACAGATCGAGTCATCTATTATATTTAAACAATAAATGTGTGTTACAAATTGCAATAGGTACTTCACACATACATTTTTAAATTGATAGAAATATGTGTGATATCACTTGTTTTCCATAAGTCAAGTACGTGAGAGGCAAAAGCAGGTGGTAGGTCATTGTAACCATCCACCAAAGTGTACGGAAGCCTTTTAGGGTCATTGTATTTTTATTTCTTTTCTTGAAATTTCAAGACAATGAGCAACCTCGGAATGAGTTAGTATCTTGAAATGTCAAGTTAATATCTTGAAATTTCAACTTAATATCATGAAATTTCAACTTATCATCTTGAAATTTCAAGATCATTATCTTGAAATTTCAACTTCGTATGTATCTTGAAATTTGATTTTATATCTTGACATTTCAACATAACATCTTGAAATTTCAAGAAAAACAAAACAAATGGCCTTAAAAGGCTTCCGTATAAAACATGATGCAAAATAATAATAATATAAAACAACATCTGCCACCTTGAACACTTGCGTCTACTAGTTAACATTTCAAATTCGATGTCCAGCGTCAACAACGTTAAACCAACGTGCAACCAAGTAACCTCAACTTCTTAAGCCTCACTTACCTCCACCAAAGCCCCAAACTGCTGTGAAACTCTCGTAGTGTGGGGTGTACATATATTTATTCGTCGCGGAAATAATTCGAACACCAATAGAAATGAAGCCAACATGTCGATTATGTTAAAGTTTTCTTCATTATTCACAGCATATCTCTTTGGAAATCAATTTCCATATAATACATAAACTGATTTACAGACAGACGTCACATTGTGCTGGGATATTGATGAATGCGGCGTTAAGCATATAACTTTATTCCCTGAGAGGTAGACAACCCTTACCATAAAGGGAAAATGATACCGCATTGATATTTATTAATTTCGAAACATTATAATCAATTGCACGTGCGAGTTAAACTTGATATCACACGTTATCTCAATAAAATGTAAACCCTAAAGGTAGTCTCAAAGTATGAACAACCAGTTTTAGGAGAAAAATCGAAAAAATATCGCGTAGTTTGGAAAACTGTCATGCTCAAAGGGTAGCGAGTGAGTTGGACTTAACGCCGCTTTTAACAGTATTCCAGTTATATCGCGGCGTGTCAGCTTAATGTGGGAGGAAAGCCCGAAGTAATGCAGGTCTCAGACGTTTACCACTTCGGTGAAACCCAATAACCAAATAACCAAGACCCACTTGTATAAAAGTTTCTTAGCGCTAGGACCATTGTAAATCTATGTTAAGTATTTAAGTTAAGATGGTCTTAGAGGTACATGTAAGATCGCTTTGTGCATGTGGGCCCTGGTAGTAAAATTCCCAAGTGTTGACATCGCCAAAGGTTCAATCCCTCACTTTTTGTAATGGCCGTGGAGTTGCCTGGTGATCAAGGAGTTTAATGGAAACTCCCAACATGGAACACATGCGGCAAGCCCTTTCACGGTGTTCCTCGTTTATAGTATTGAAATATTGCCATATCCGCCGTATGAACAGACCCAAGTACATGTAGCTATATCCTGCTCAACCAGTTGATGTTCGTACCCCATACTATCAATGCACACTACCACTTGCATAGCTTGTGATTCGGTCACTCGTTTCTGCGTTTTTTCTTCTCGAAACCATATTGTTCACAATGTTTGTAGCCCTTTTAACAAATACCACTCCTAAATAGATATTTGTCGGAGTCGGAATGCGAGACTATCGGATTAACGGGTCTAAATAATTTGTAAATCATTTGTGTCGGATAAAGCCGTTTGTCGGATTAACGAGTGTCGGATAAACGAGACTTTACTGTAGTTGGTATTCGTGACGGAATCTCATAATTCAGAAGTTATGTTATGGAAGTACACATATCAAAGGATTTATTCTCCAGAAAACGACAATTACCTTGTTAATATACATTTATCGAGAACCTGTCTTAAAAGGATGTTTCCTCGTGAAATCGTGATATGTTTGATGTTTGCCGGGTATATGTACAGCCCAGATAGACATTTAGGTTCACGTGGACGCATTTGTGTGGACTCGAGTGAGTGAGTGAGTGAGATAGGGTTAACGTCACTCGAACAATGTTACTGTTACGTCACGGCGTTTCTGCTGAGAAGACAGTGAGTGTTTAACGACGCTTTTGACAGTATTCCAGTTATATCGCGGCATGTCAGCTTAATGTGGGAGGGAAGCCCGAAGTGATGCAGGTCTCAGATGTTTACCACTTCGGTGAAACCCACGAGCACGGGTATGGTGCTGACAAACCTGGAAACATAATCGGGGCGAACCGGGATTCGAACCCACAATCATAGGTTGCTGGCGTGCCCAAGGGACGCAACTCTGCACAGCGAATTGCGGCGCCTTAGACGACTGGGCCACTCGTGTCTTAGAGTGAGTGAGTGAGTGAGTGAGACAATGCAGAGAAGCCAACTCTAATTGAAACTTCGGAGTAATCAGTGGGGTAAAAAAGTGTACATTTGTGTGAAAAAGTGAGCGAGTGAGTTGTGTTTAACGTCGCTTTTAACAGTATTCAAGTTATATCACGGCGTGTCAGCTTAATGTTGGGGGAAAGCCCGAAGTGATGCAGGTCTCAGACTTATCACTTCGGTGAAACCCACGATCACGGGTATGGTGCTGACAAACCTAGAAATATAATCGGGGCGAACCGGGATTCGAACCCACAATCATAGGATTCTGGCGTGTCCACGTGACGCAACTCTGCCCAGGGATCGCGGCGTCTTAGACGACTGGACCACCCGTGTCCCCGCTGTGAAGAGTGAGTGAGTTTGGTTTTACGCCGCTTTTAGCAATATTCCAGCAATATCACGGCACATTGTACCCATGTCGGGATTCGAACCCGGGTCTTCGGCATGACGAGCGAACGCTCTAACCACTAAGCTACCCGACCGCCCCCCGCTGAGAAGAGAACACACTGCGGTTGAAGACAGCGTCCACTCCAGCCCAGCAAAAGCCACACCAAGGACTCCTAACTGGGGTGAATCATCCTGGTTGACTAAATGACAGAACTCGACTGTGCTCCCTGCAAGCATTAGTCCTGTTCAGCTGGGGGAACCAGGAGATGAGAGTCAGGCACAAACATGTATGCTTGTAGTAAAAGCTGACTTGGAGATTCTGTAAATTGTTATTGGAAATTCAAGAATGTTTCTTGCGCTATTGTCAAACAAGTGTGTTTTTTTTGGTTTACCGTTATCACTGTTGACGGGATGTGTTACTTTTTAATATATTTTAATAAATGACATCGACAACCACAAATATTACCTTCACTTCTACCATACATCTGACCCGTGAAGATCCGGGGTAGAATAGGCCTTCAGCAACCCATGCTTGCCGTAAAAAGCGACTTTGGTTGTCGTAATAGGCGACCAACGGGATCGGGCGGTCAGGCGCGCTGACTTGGTTGATGCATGTCATCGTATCCCAATTGCGTGTACCGATGCTCATGATGTCAATCACTGGATTGTTTGGACCAGACTTATTGACAGACCGCCGTCATATAGCTGGAATATTGCTGAGTGCGGCGATAAACAAGAAACGAAACAAACAAACAAACAAACTGTATATCTACCACTAATACTAACCTGTAGCTATGACTACCAGCACAACCAAAACCATAAGTATGGTTACCGCTATCAATATCGCAGCTACAACTACGGCCACTACCACTACAGCTGTCTCTACTACAGCAACAAACAACCACTATCAATATCGAAGCCTCTACCACCACCATCGCAACCACTACCACAACCTCTACAACTACAGTAAACTACGTTTGTAACGAACACCATCATAACGAACTGACGGATATAACGAACTTTCTTTTTAGTCCCGACTAACTGCTGTATTATTCTGTATATATGCTTATAACGAACTACGGTTATAACGAACTAAAATTAGTGGTCCCTTTGAGTTCGTTATAACCGTAGTTTACTGTACTATTCTTTCCACCACCACACACACACACACAATCACAGCCACTATCGCCACAACAACCACAGCCACTGTGTCAAAGACAGTCACTACACCCACTGTTACAACCACAGTTACAACCATGACATTTCTTTTCAACCAGACAATCTCCGTGATTTACTGGAAAGGGAGTCTCGCCGGAGACGGGGAAGTCTGTGGTTCGATCCCCGGCCGCGTTATACCAAAAGGCGTTAATGATCGTACTTGTCGTTACCCTGCCTGGCGCTCGGCTAACACAAGGTCTGGTCGGTATACTGAGTCATGATCAGTATACTGTGTCTGAGTAGGGTATTCATGTTAAACTGCGGCATGGTATCTCAGAGGGCTGGCACTATAAAACAAGGGACGTTAAGGGACTGGTAATTTATTATGGGGGAGGGGTGGGGGAGGTGATGTGTGGGTTGGGTTGATATTGGTTTTGGGACCGTTTCAAATTTAGCTAAACCCCAATTTTATTCAACGTTTCTGCATGCAACCCCCCCAAAAAAACACAAAAACAAACAACAACAACAAAAACAACAACAACAAACAAACAACAACAACAAACAAACAACAAAACAACAACAAACAAAACAACAACAAACAAACAACAACACTCAACAACAAAACAAAACAAAAACAAACACAAATACAAACAAAAACAACAAACAACAACAAAAAGAAACAAACAAATATGAAGGAAAACAACCCCAAAACCTGAACAGAACAAAAACAATACACAAAACAAGCAAAGAAACAAAATAAAACAAAACAAAAAACAACATGCAACATTTTCCCATTACCCCCCATCCCTCCCTATAATAAATAACTGATGTGTTAGGGGGCATCCTGACATACAACCAGTGACCGGTGAGGGCATCTCTTCAGTCCAATTTGACATCAAATCTGTGTCTACGAACACATGCCTGTTTCAGATTAAAGTTGTAAGAACAGTTGACCTCTATAACCTCTAGTGTATGTGTTTCTCGAATAACGAATAGATACCTCAAAGACAGCTATGCAACACGCAATAGTCTACATTTTTAAAAACGTAGTAGGGAATATTTTCGGATGTACAAAGTATACACAAGTTCATTAAGAGGTCAAGGAAATATAAACAAGGAAGGGGTCATGCGTGTGATTACAAGTTGCCATATATGTCCGCGTTGGCGACCTACATCGCGCAGTTGAGGGTGGACAATGGTGGGAAATAGTAACAGGCGCTTTCACAGGAACAAGCGATCCCACATTCGAAAGAATGAAAAGCTTTGAATTATATGTTAAGTGATAATCAAGTGCAATAACAAATAGGTCACATGTTTCAAGGCTTCTCTCTGCCTGTAATATATACAGTATAAAGCCACACCATCTGCCTGTAACATATGCAGTATAGAGCCACTGCATCTGCCTGTAATACATGCAATATAGTGTCACACCATCTGCCTGTAATATATACAATATAGAGCCACACAATCTGCCTGTAATACATGCAGTATAGAGCCACACCATCTGCCTGTAATACATGCAGTATAGAGCCACACCATCTGACTGTAATACGTGCAGTATAGAGCCACACCATTTGCCTGTAATACATGCAATATAGAGCCACACCATCTGCCTGTAATACATGCAGTATAGAGCCACACCATCTGCCTGTAATACATGCAATATAGAGCCACACCATCTGCCTGTAATATATACAGTATAGGGCTGCACCATCTGACTGTAATACATGCAGTATAGAGCCACACCATCTGCCTGTAATACATGCAGTATAGAGTCACACCATCTGCCTGTAATATATACAATATAGAGCCACACAATCTGCCTGTAATACATGCAGTATAGAGCCACACCATCTGCCTGTAATACATGCAGTACAGATGCCCACCATCTGACTGTAATACATGCAGTATAGAGCCACACCATCTGCCTGTAATACGTGCAGCATAGAGCCACACCATCTGACTGTAATACATGCAGTATAGAGCCACACCATCTGCCTGTAATACGTGCAGCATAGAGCCACACCATCCGACTGTAATACATGCAGTATAGAGCCACACCATCTGACTGTAATATATACAGTATAGGGCTGCACCATCTGACTGTAATACATGCAGTATAGAGCCACACCATCTGCCTGTAATACATGCAGTATAGAGTCACACCATCTGCCTGTAATACATGCAGTATAGAGCCCCACCATCTGCCTGTAATATATACAATATAGAGCCACACAATCTGCCTGTAATACATGCAGTATAGAGTCACACCATCTGCCTGTAATATATACAATATAGAGCCACACAATCTGCCTGTAATACATGCAGTATAGAGCCACACCATCTGCCTGTAATACATGCAGTACAGATGCCCACCATCTGACTGTAATACATGCAGTATAGAGCCCCACCATCTGCCTGTAATACGTGCAGCATAGAGCCACACCATCTGACTGTAATACATGCTGTATAGAGCCACACCATCTGCCTAAAATATATGCAGTATAGAGCCACACCATCTGCCTGTAATATATGCAGTATAGAGCCACACCATCTGCCTGTAATACGTGCAGTATAGAGCCACACCATTTGCCTGTAATACATGCAGTATAGAGCCACACCATCTGCCTGTAATACGTGCAGTATAGAGCCACACCATCTGACTGTAATATATGCAGTATAGAGCCACACCATCTGCCTGTAATATATGCAGTATAGAGCCACACCATCTGCCTAAAATATATGCAGTATAGAGCCACACCATCTGCCTGTAATATATGCAGTATAGAGCCACACCATCTGCCTGTAATATATGCAGTATAGAGCCACACCATCTGCCTTTAATACATGCAGTATAGAGCCACACCATCTGCCTGTAATACATGCAGTATAGAGCCACACCATCTGCCTGTAATACATGCAATATAGAGCCACACCATCTGCCTGTAATATATACAGTATAGGGCTGCACCATCTGACTGTAATACATGCAGTATAGAGCCACACCATCTGCCTGTAATACATGCAGTATAGAGCCACACCATCTGCCTGTAATACATGCAGTATAGAGCCACACCATCTGCCTGTAATACATGCATTATAGAGCCACACCATCTGCCTGTAATACATGCAGTAAAGAGCCACACCATCTGCCTGTAATACATGCAGTATAGAGCCACGCCATCTGCCTGTTATATATGCAGTATAGAGCCACTACATCTGACTGTAATATATGCAGTAAAGAGACACATCATCTGACTGTAATACGTGCAGGATAGAGCCACACCATCTGCCTGTAATACATGCAGTATAGAGCCACACTATCTGACTGTAATACATGCAGTATAGAGCCACACCATCTGCCTGTAATATATGCAGTATAGAGCCACACCATCTGCCTGTAATATATGCTGTATAGAGCCCCACCATCTGACTGTAATATATTCAGTATAGAGCCACACCATCTGCCTGTAATATATGCTGTATAGAGCCCCACCATCTGACTGTAATACATGCAGTATAGAGCCACACCATCTGACTGTAATATATGCAGTATAGGGCCCCACCATCTGACTGTAATACGTGCAGTAAAGAGCCCCACCATCTGCCTGTAATACGTGCAGCATAGAGCCACACCATCTGACTGTAATACATGCAGTATAGAGCCACACCATCTGACTGTAATATATACAGTAAAGAGCCCCACCATCTGCCTGTAATACGTGCAGCATAGAGCCACACCATCTGACTGTAATACATGCAGTACAGATGCCCACCATCTGACTGTAATACATGCAGTATAGAGCCCCACCATCTGCCTGTAATACGTGCAGCATAGAGCCACACCATCTGACTGTAATACATGCAGTATAGAGCCACACCATCTGACTGTAATATATACAGTATAGAGCCACACCATCTGCCTGTAATACATGCAGTATAGAGCCACACCATCATACTGTAATACATGCATTATAGAGCCAAACCATCTGACTGTAATACATGCAGTATAGAGCCACACCATCTGACTGTAATAGATACAATATAGATCCCAACCATCTGACTGTAATATATGCAGTATAGAGCCACACCATATACCTGTAATACATGCATTATAGAGCCAAACCATCTGCCTGTAATACGTGCAGTAAAGAGCCAAACCATCTGCCTGTAATACGTGCAGTAAAGAGATACACCATCTGCCTGTAATACGTGCAGTAAAGAGCCAAACCATCTGCCTGTAATACGTGCAGTATAGAGCCACACCATCTGCCTGTAATACGTGCAGTAGAGAGCTACACCATCTGCCTGTAATACGTGCAGTAAAGAGCCAAACCATCTGCCTGTAATACGTGCAGTATAGAGCCACACCATCTGCCTGTAATACGTGCAGTAGAGAGCTACACCATCTGCCTGTAATACGTGCAGTAAAGAGCCACACCATCTGCCTGTAATACGTGCAGTAGAGAGCCAGTATATCACGGGGTCACTAGGCTTTTTCAGCACGCAGTTGATTCAGTGCATGGCTGCTCGCATCTCCGTTCCATCTTTCGGCGTTTCGCTTTCCCCTTCCTTACGGGAGGCACATTATAGAAACAAAACATGATCTGCAATTTAATCGCATCACGTACCAGCATAAAGAAAGTTAAAATCATCACGATGTCTTCTTTTCCTGGAATAATGCCATGCACTCAAGACCTGCGCCGACTATAGCCTTGAGTATACAGTAAACTACGGTTATAACGAACATGCTTATAACGAACTAACGGATATAACGAACTAACTTTTAAGTCCCTACTATTTGCTGTAGTTATACTGTATACATGCCTATAACGAATTATAAGTAGTCCCTTTGAGTTCGGTATAACCGTAGTTTACTGTAGTATAATATATGTTGTAGCATCCCGCGTTTGGTTTTATACCACGAGATGCATGACACCCCGTGTACCCGAAGTGATCCCGTTACATGGATTTACCTTACCGACATGTTTTTATGTGACATTGAAAAAGAATAAACACAAATTCAAAATTGATAGAAAACAGCTGTTCGATTGAACTGGGGTTAACTTGTGTTATGTCACGTGACTTCCATTGACTAGTAAAAAGCGTGCGGCTTTTTGCTTTGAAGCGGGGTATTAGGGAATTATTCTGCCTCTGGTAATCCACGTGCAGCCTGTATTGCTCTTGGTGGGGTATATGAGATATATTTCCCCGCTGAGAAACTTATTACCCTTCAAGGCGGTATTTATCAAGATCACATTATTTTATCAAGATCACGTGGACCAATCAGATCTCATCATTCTGACAGTGAGGTATGATAAATGGTTTTAAGGGGGGCAGTGATCAACAGGCTGGTGCCTAACTCTTGGCAAGTTCTGGGCATTGTAATTATTACCATTAGGGAAACTGTGGAATTAGGACAATCATTAAGTGGTAAATTGACAAGCATAATATAGTGTGAACTAGCAGAGAAACAGGGAGGTTATTAAGAGACTTGGGGGCACGGGTGGCCCAGTCGTCTAAGGCGCCGCGATTCGCTGTGCAGAGTTGCGTCCCTTGGGCACGCCAGAAACCTATGATTGTGGGTCCGAATCCCGGTTCGCCCCGATTATGTTTTCAGGTTTGTCAGCACCATACCATGCTCGTGGGTTTCACCGAAGTGGTAAACGTCTTAGACCTGCATCACTTCGGGCTTTCCTCTCACATTAAGCTGACACGCCGTGATATAACTGGAATAATGTTAAAAGCGGCGTTAAACCCAACTCACTCACTCACTATTAAGAGACTTGAATCTTAACTTGCTGGGACGATCAAATAGCCCTAACCCAAGAGCTTTTTTTATTTCACCAAAGGGCGACAATGCGACATTTTCAAGGCCAAAATACGTCGCGTGGTCGCAATGTCGCCTCATCAAAAATGTGTAAAAAAGGCGTTAATACGCGACATTGCGACAATGCAACATTTTGATTATGTCGCATTGTCGCCCTTTTCGATTAATGGTGTGTATGTGTAATAATTGAATTAATGGTTATACTCCTTTTCACACTCCAGTGGTCTTTTGTTAGCTCAAATGTTTCTAAAACAAAAGTAGCAATGGCATTATGGTTTGCTTTTCTCAAAATGAAAACAAATCGTTCATCGTTGCTTTAGAAATTAGTTCATATATCGTTATTGTCTGTGTCGATTTTCATAAACAAAAGGTATTTTCACAGCAAGAATGAAACACTTTGCATTTCCAATTAATTTAATTACGGTCTCTGACATCTCTTTTCAAATAACACGCGTTGGCCATGTCGGTTTAGACGACACAGTTCCCTGTGCGTCTCCTAGACGTACAGACTGTACCAGAAAACTATAATCGCGTGTTGGAATACGAGTAAGTGAGTATGGTTTTACGCCGCTTTTAGCAATATTCCAGCAATATCACGGCGGGGGACACCAGAAATGAGCTTCATACAATGTACCCATGCCGGGAATCGAACCCGGGTCTTCGGCGTGACGAGCGAACGCTTTAACCACTAGGCTACCCGACCGCCCCTGTTGGAATACGAGCACAAAGCAGGGTTAAATTACAGGGCCCTGTTCCACAAAGCGATCTTAGTGCTACGTTGATCGTAAGCCTATAATTATGCATGGGAGTTACGACCAACTTAGCACTAAGATCGCTTTGTGGAACAGGAACCAGGTCACGCTTGTCTCGGGGAGTCCTTGGATGGGTGACTGTGTTCGGTTGCTTGACTCCTGAGAGTTTCAAGGGCCTCGGTCCTGCCCCACACTCAAGCACACGTAACGCATGTGGTGTCTCATTGGGCAAGTGACTTTGTTCGAAAAGTGCCACTGTTCAGTCAGCAGTGAATGGGTACCCGGTAAGATGATATGACAATGTGGCTGTCAACTACTAGCACATCACAGGAAGCTCCAGGTCATATACAGGTCATATACTCTCCTTGGAGATGAGAATGACTGGGGTAATAATACGCTTTGAGCGTGATGTTCAGAATGGAAAAAAGTGCCATACAAATGGACTGTTATTATTATAAAAAACCTTGCTCACTCGCTCAAATCGATGAAAACGCTGTGCAGAGTTGCGCCCCCTAGGCGTGCCAGAACCTTGTGAACGTGTTCGAATTCCCGGTTCGTCCTGAATATGTTTCTTGTTTGGGCCCTACATTAATTCCGACTCTCCTCACACATCCTAACTGATATAGTGTTCAGAGCAGCGTTAAGCAAAAAATAATAATAATAAGTGCATTTATATTGCGCCAGATTCCATTCACTAAGTGGATGCTCATAGCGCTACACTATTATTACCCCGGTCAATGGATCAGTGAGCACTCGATTTTCATTCTCAGCTCCCTGGGGAGTATACAACCCAAGCTGCCTGTGAGGCGCTAGAATGTTAACAGCCACATTACCATCTCATCCTACCGGGTACCCACTCACTGCTGGGTGAACAGAGGCACATTTCGAACAAAGTCACTTGTCTAAGGAGACACCACATGTGGTACATGTGCTTCAGTGTGGGGCAGGAACGAAGCCCTAGAAACTCTCAGGAGTCAAGCTGCTGAACGTGGTCACCCATTCACTCACTCACGAATTTCACAATAATGTTTTTGCGATGTCTATATTTGAATCATATATACTTAATCATAATACCCCAACATTCAGTTAACCGACGACCCTTTAACTCACAGACTTAGCTCCTTTGCGGACGTATGTATGCACATTTGTAATTGTTGTGACTGAGTTCGATCACTGGACGCATTCATCTATAACCAGAGATCATGTTTTGTTAAACGTTTCAAAATAAGCAGTGACTATTAAAAGCGCGACAATGCGACAACGCGACATTGTGATGAAATGTTGCATTGTCGTGCTTTGTCAATATATTAAAAATATGTTGTAATTATTACAAGCGCGACAACGCGACATTGTGATGAAATGTCGTATTGTCGTGCGTTGTCAAAATATTAAAAGTATGTTGTAATTATTACAAGCGCGACAATGCGACAACGCGATATTTTGGTAAACTGTCGTCTTGTCGCGCATTTTAACGCCTTTTTTACACATTTTTGTTGAGGCGACAATGCGACATATTCTGACCTTGAAAATTGTTGGAGTGTCGCCCTTTGGTAAAATAAAAAAAAAGATTTTTCAAAGCGCAAAATGCGACAACGCGACTGCGAAAAATGGCCAATATGTCGCATTGTCGAGCTTTGGTTAATGTTGACACTTTTTGCTTGTTTTTGCAAGGGCGACAATGCGACAACGTGACAATGTCCCTTCCATAAAGTAGCAATTTTCTTAAATAACCAAATATGAGATAACTGGTAGCAGAGAGACAAAACATTATTTCAAATTTCGACAATGTCCAAGGACTTCAACGTGAGTCAAATTAAGACATGTTGTTTGATCAAGGTTACAACAATTAAAGGAGTCAGTAAAGTTTCCAAACAGTGTTAAAGTAGATGTACATGTCCCCGTGCTTGTTCTTCTTTCCCTTTATGTCGAGCAGGTCCAGCCTTTGGTGTTTACATTTAACAACTCTTGACGTACATCCGACCATGCTCTTTCTACCAAGGTTTCAAAGAGCGTCATATATATATATACATACGACTCTTGCTCAAAAGTTGTTTCATGAGGGTTACAATATTCGCGGCCTTAGTAAAGCGTTCAAAAGGTTTTATGGAGGACATTTCCAAATTTGACGCATCAGTGACAAAAATGATGTGCGACGCAATTCCCTATTTTGATTTATACCATATGTTCCTGTTTTTCATGTGAACAATTGACTTGCCTTTGCATGCGTTTGTGACGGGTGACACCGGCGGGGCAGGATATGCATACCATTTTACGAACTTCTGCATGGTATCATCACAATTTGATAGTGATTCATAAACGCATGCACATGATATAGTCGGAATCATCCAATCGCTTTTAGAAGAGATTTCTATTGAATATGGAAAGGGTTTTGTCGCTTTTATTCTCATATATGGTTCCTATAACAATCGAATTAAATAGCAAACTACGTTAAATATAATAAATAAGAACTTTCTTTTTTTAAATAGTTTCTTTAAAATAATATAGCAATGCAATCCGACATGATCCGACTAATTTTGAAACTCATGCAGAGACAGAACATCAAAAACTGTAAAATGAGGGGGGGGGGGGGGGGGGGGGGGGGACATTTTTCCTTGTGAAAGTTAACTTGAATACAAAATGAATAATCTTCAATGAAAATCTTGATTTTGGAATTTGTTTTTTGGTTTACTTCCTCTTATAAGTATGAGGGAGATATTATCAGCTCAATATATCATCACCGCCAATCCTTCTCCAAAGGAGAATGATAATTGTATCACATACGAACATTCTTCAAGTAAACATTTTCAGACTGTTATGGGTGCACTGGAGCAGATTCAAGCTTCAAGCTCTGGTAATGCCAAATCTGATGCTTATTCATACATTCGCATGATGACAGACCCACAGTTTATTGTTGCTTTGGTTGTGACCCAATTTGTTCTCAGTTTCTGCAGCTCTGTTACTATGTCATTGCAAGCAGCATCGTGTGATCTTGGTATAGCTTATCATGACGGTGCTTTGTCACGAGATTGCATTTCAAATGCTCGCACAGATGATGCATGTTCTCGGGTTTGGAAGAGGATTGTAAACATTGCTGAGATAGTTGAGGTACCAGTCACTAAACCACGTTCCTGTGGAGTGCAAAGACACAGGTCAAATGCTACTCCCTCTGACTATTACAGAGTTAATGTGTTCTTTGCCTTCATCGATCATGTTGTCCCTGAACTTGACACAAGATTCGATGATAGTCACAAGGCAATCATAGATGCTCAAAATCATCGCCTGGATGAAAATTGTGTTGACTCTTTGGTGTCATACTATGGGAAGTTTATGACAACTGCCAAATCATCTGGTATACCTGCTGAGATTGAAAAATGGAAACGTTTCTTCTCCCCCAGACCTGGAGAAGAGAGACCAACCACTGCTACAGCTTGCTTGTCTGCGTGTCCTAAAGAGATGTTTCCGGGCATTCAAATCATCTTAGCTATGTTTCTCACTTCACCTGTTGGTAGTGTAGCCTGTGAGAGGTCATTCTCAACCCTTCGGCGCCTCAAACTGTGGACAAGATCATATTCAAATCATCTTAGCAGTGTTTCTCACTTCACCTGTTGGTAGTGTAGCCTGTGAGAGGTCATTCTCAACCCTTCGGCGCCTCAAACTGTGGACAAGATCATATTCAAATCATCTTAGCAGTGTTTCTCACTACACCTGTTGGTAGTGTAGCCTGTGAGAGGTCATTCTCAACCCTTCGGCGCCTCAAACTGTGGACAAGATCATATTCAAATCATCTTAGCAGTGTTTCTCACTTCACCTGTTGGTAGTGTAGCCTGTGAGAGGTCATTCTCAACCCTTCGGCGCCTCAAACTGTGGACAAGATCATCAATGACTGATGAACGACTGAGTGGCCTTGCCATGTTGCACACTCACAGAGGCACAGATTACATTCAAAGCCCAAAAGCAGTTTATGACAGAAAAAAGGACTGGCGCAAACTGAAACAATGTTAGATTTTAATAAAACAAGGTCACTCCTCTAGAAGAATATGATATTATTGATTAAGTTGTTTCATTTAATTGTGTTCAATGTGTTGCTGAAATTTGCCAAATATGTTTGAAATATGTTTCAAATAAAATTTACCTTTTTTAGTCATTTGTGTTGTTTTAAAAAAAGTAAATTGCACTTCAGTTCACTGCATCAGACAGTTTTATTTGAATCATGAAAATACAATAAAGATTTAAATCACTGGATTGTCTCGTCCAGACTCGATTATTCACAAAAACAAAAATCGGTCATTCGAAAACGGTTTACTTTGCTACCAAGCACTGCATAATGATAGTGAAACCGAACGGAATTAAATAACAACACACGTCCCTTCCGTGCACATATTGTCAGGGCGGTCATAGCTTCAGCTTTGGATTTGTAGCACGTTTGCAGGCTTTCCACGTATCCATAATGACTCATCTCAAATTGCCTATTGTGCTTTGTATAAACATATCCTCCAGTCAGAAGATTGTTTATGATAGATACTGTAAAACGTGAAATTAATCCGTCTCCAAAAGAATGCGACCGCTGGCCCCTAGCCAAAAATGCGACCCAATATGAATGCGACACCCCCTCCTCT
Source organism: Haliotis rufescens (assembly GCF_023055435.1). Lineage (NCBI taxonomy): Eukaryota > Metazoa > Mollusca > Gastropoda > Lepetellida > Haliotidae > Haliotis > Haliotis rufescens. The sequence continues at coordinate 39,584,685 of NW_025963890.1, forward strand.
CAAGCATCAGTGGATTTATATCTAAACAAAATGTCCTCTGTCAGGTTTACAGGAGAATCCTCACCTTAATCCTACCTTATATTAATCCAGTCACATACCAAATAGCACCGCTTATTCGCTCTGAGTAGAGTACTTCAGCTAAAACAATACGTGCGCGCTGGCTCGTGTCGGCCTTTGATGCAGTCGCAAAGAGCAAAGACACCATGTTGGGTGGCGTCTGTCTGGATTTGCAGGTGTGATCAGTGATGACATGAGTGAGTAGAACGCTTGTCTTGACCCCAGCAGTGACAATTCACAGATGTAATTAGTGTTTGAATGACATTGTTTATATACTTGTAACAAGTGCTGCTCAGTAAACAGTGATGTGGAATACATAGTTGTTTGTTTTCAGCGTATGTCTAAGTTGGTATTTCTGTGGAGAACGGGATCCTATGACGTCATTGGCGTGCTCTATTGGGGAAATGTCAGGACCCATGGCCATGGCAATCTGCTGATGTGTTGCGGCAGGAGGAAGTCATGATACCTGAACTATTGGCACGGGTGTTATCGTCTTGAAAGTCAAAACGTGAACCAGCAACGCCACAACAATTGGCGCCACCCAATCCAAGGACAATAGGGCAGAGGCGTTTTGGCAGTCATAGTGATCCCGCCCCAAATCATTAAAGACCCACTGCTAAATCAGTCATGCTGCCTGACGTTGAAGTCTGCATGACACGCTTAACCCCCGGGGCGTCTGGGTATAATCGTTTTGTTGATAGTGGTGCAACAAACAAATAAACAAGAAGTAGTGGACGTAGTAATTGTAATAATTGTAGCAGCAGTAGTAGTAGGAGTAGGAGTAGTAACAGAAGAAGTAGTAGTAACAGAAGTAGTAGTAGTAGTAGTAACAGAAGTAGTAGCAGTAGTAACAATAGTAGTAGTAGTAGTAGTAGTAGTAGTAGTAGTAGTAACAGAAGTAGTAGTAGTAGTAACATAAGTAGTAGTAGTAGAAACAGAAGTAGTGGTAGTAGTAACAGAGTGAGTGAGTGAGTGAGTATGGTTTTACGCCGCTTTTAGCATTATTCCAGCAATATCACGGCGGGGGACACCAGAAATGGGCTTCACGCTAGTAGTAACAGAAGTAGTAGCAGTAGTAACAGTAGTAGTAGTAGTAGTAGTAAAGGAAGTAGTAGTAGTAGTAACAGAAGTAGTAGTAGTAACAATAGTAGTAGTAGTAGTAGTAGTAACAATAGTAGTAGTAGTCTGGTTTTGGTGGTAATAGTAGTAGCAGTAGTAGTAGTAGTAACATTAATAGTAGTAGTGGTAGTAGTAGTAGTAGTGGTAGTAGTAGTAGTAGTAGCAGTAGTAGTAGTAGCAGTAGTAGTAGTAGTAGTAGTAGTAGTAGTAGTAGTAGTAGTAGTAGTTAAACTTCTTCTTTTTGTCCATATTTGTGAAAACAAATTTTCGGCGGATCCAAAAATGAAGTAATTACAACAATGTGAAAAATGAAGTTATTGATACATTATGTCACAAACGTCAGGTGATGTATTGAGCTTAACGAGCCTTTAACGTTGTATGAGTCACATACGTGGAAACGCCTTATTCCAAGCAGGCGTTACGTTAACGTATGGGTTCAGCGTGTATTCTTACGTAAGGACTGCATAATGTGGGGATCGGATGGTCAGGCTCGATGACTTGTCACCCTGATCGCTCATGCTGTCAGTCACAAGTCTGCCTGGATAAGACTCCATATTTACAGGCCGTCATGATGTAGTTGATGATGTGCCGTCGGTGGTCAGGCTCGCTGACTTGGTTGATGCATTTCATCGATCCCAATTGCGTGGATCGATGCTCATGAGGTCAATCACTGGATTTGTCTGGTCCAGACTCGATTATTTTACAGACCGCCGTCATATAGCTGGAATAATGCTGAGTGCGGCGTTAAACAACAAACCAACCAACCAACCAATCATAAACACCTCCTCATGATATGGTCGGAATCGTACAATCGACTCTGCTTTTGGCAGAGATTTCTCATGGATACGGAATTGGTTATTGCGTCATGACGTCATCTTGACGTCACAATACATCCGCGTAAAGTAGCTTAAAGGGGAAGTGTACACGCAAAAATCACTTTCTTTCTTTTTCTAAACAAAACGCAATTTTAGAATGAATTAGTATCTGTGTTTGAAAATATACACTAATTTTTTTTCACAGTGAAAGTAGGAAGCTCACAATAGTGTTAAAATGATATGCCGTTATGAGGCCTTCGTTTTACGAGCGAAACAGGCCTGAGTTATCCCCCTTAGATTATGACGTAATTGGTGCCAATTCAACTGGGTCCCTGTCTATTCTCAACGCAAAAGATATCAAGGACCAGTTTGCGGTAAAACAACATGGTCTACGACACACTCCGGCGCAGTAGTGACTCAGCATAACACAATTCTGGCTGGCATCTGAGATGCTAGAATCACAAAACTGTACTTTCAGAAGAAGCCTCACGTTTCTGTGATACCATGACCCCGTGGAGCTTTAAGGATCGAAAACTAGGAGATACCGAGCAACCTTTGCTGTCGTAAGATGCGACTAAATAGATCGGGGGGTCAGGCTTCGTGACTTGGTTTGTTGCATGTCATCGTGCCCTGACGGTATGGCTGGGTTCTCTTGTCGAGACTGGATTATTGACATGCCGCCGTCATTTATCTGGAATAACGCTGACTGCAGCCTTAACGAACAAACAGGCAAACACACCCCAGTGTTTGTTTCCATGCCCTTAAGTGCAAACGTATCATATTGTTTTTGTAAAAAGTGTTTTGAATAATTAATCGGGTTGTACGAATTGTCAAAATCATTATACATGTGTTCCCAAGAGTATACAGACGTGATGAAAGTTATGTATAAACTAAGCATTCCAGGTGGAGGGACGATCAACTCGTTTGTTGATTACAGTTGCATTGAAGTGGTTCAGGACTTCAAAGGGACCGTCTAAGGTGCCAGGGGCGGTGTCATGTCAGTTTATATGTTAAGATGTGTGATGAAGACATCGACTTATTCTTCGTACATGTAAATATCTTTTAACGCCGCTTCCAACAGTATTTCAGTTGTAATGTTTGAGACGGGTCCACTTTAATTCGTGGCAATATATAGGATCCTAATCGGGTCGAATCTAGAATCTAGAATTTAAGATCAGCGTATCCTGGTACTGATAGGGGAGGCGATCACCACATTCAGCCACTGGTCTAACCGTGACTCCTCGGCTAAAGAGTAAGGTGAGGTGAGGTGAAATGGGGTTTAAAGATTATTGCACTTATATAGCGACGTGCATGTATGTGTGTGTGTTTGTGTGGCTGCTTGTACCAGACCGGACTTATGCCTATTTATAGTGCGAGCTCACTGATATACCATGCCGCAGTTTAACATGAATACCCCACTCAGACACAGTATACTGACTCCGAGCCGACCAGTTTCTTTTAGCCTCTTAATGCCGAGCGCCAGACAGGGTAACAACAAGTTCCATCTTTTAACGTCTTTTGGTATGACGCGGCCGGGGATCGAACCCCGGACCTTCCGCTCTCCGGGCGGACGCTCTACCACTAGACCACAGAGGCGATCTCTCTTCAAGGTAACACCCATAATGATATGCATTACCCACGGGATAAAGACACAGGTGGTGAGATATTAAATCCGTACGTCACACGTGTTGAACTCGTTTTCCCGTTTTAATTACCTCTGCCGTGTCCTCGCTTTTCATTCATAAAAATAACGAGACTTCTTCAAGATTTAGACTTTATTAAACAAAAAAGCACGCCAAACGCTTTAAACTATTAACATAGTTATATATTAGTTATACACGAATATACTACGGACGTTATACAATCGAGTTATGTCCATTGCCCTTGTACATACAGACATGGTGATCAGGCCCGTGTCTCTTGGTCATTGCCTATGAGCGTGATGCAGCCGACCACCTTCAACTGACGTTGTGCGTATCCTGCCCCACTTGTGGCATCCGTCACAAACACATGCAAAGGCAAGTCAATTTTCACCAAAAAAACCCCTTGGGAACCTAACCACTACTAATTCCGTCAATGGAGTGCATTACAAGTGTCTTCTTACCTTCTTCGGGTCTCAGGGGCGGTCGGGTAGCCTAGTGGTTAAAGCGTTCGCTCGTCACGCCGAAGACCCGGGTTCGATTCCCGACATGGGTACAATGTGTGAAGCCCATTTCTGGTGTCCCCCGCCGTGATATTGCTTGAATATTGCTAAAAGCGGCTTAAAACCATACTCACTCACTCTTCGGGTCTCTTCAATACAATCACCCCTTTTTGACGCTAAATGAAGTCAGTTTATACTATTTGAACTGAAATCTAGACTTACGACATTGGATGCTGCGGATGTGTAGTCAGTGTCCCTTTCGAACCTTTCGGAACTCTTTCCAAAATTGTTTGTTTATGAACAAACTGCACGTTCAGATCACTCAAACCCGATACAGATCAGGGGCGGTCGGGTAGCCTAGTGGTTAAAGCGTTCGCTCGTCACGCCGAAGACCCAGGTTCGATTCCCGACATGGGTACAATGTGTGAAGCCCATTTCTGGTGTCCCCCGCCGTTATATTGCTGGAATAATGCTAAAAGCGGCGTAAAAACCTCACTCACTTAATCTGTGTGTAACAAATAAATGACAACGAAGAGCACGTTTGTAAAATGATCAAGGTGAACTTGTTGGAATACACACCTTGTCTTAAGGTCAAAGTATATGGAATCCTATCCTCTTCCGCGCTATAGATGTTGAAGAGCCTACCTCCATATACCGCACAGAATGCAATGGCCTGGTTGTTGGTGACACCAACATCGCCAGCATAGAAACACTTGCCCTCGGGCTTGTGGTATATCCAGTTCAGCGGACAATCAGCTGGTGTAGACATTCTAGCATGAGTTAGACAATTTAAGAGTTTCTAAAATAATTCATCACAAATTAATGTTTTGCTTTGTTTGCCTTTATACCGCAGTGGCCAATGTTCTGGATAAAGTGGGACCAGCTACCAAGTGGATAGTATCAGCCCTGCGCCATCGGGGTAATCGACCATATCACCAAACCAGACCGATCAGTGAGGATCCGGGGTAGAACAGGTCTTCAGCAACCCATGCTTGCCCCCAAAAACGACTATGCTTGTCGTAAGAGGCGACTAACGGGATCGGGTGGTCAGACTCGCTGACTTGGTTGATGCATGTCATCGTATCCAAATTGCGTAGATCGATGCTCATAATGTCAATCACTGGATTGTCTAGTCCAGACTCGATTATTTACAGGCCGCCGTCATATAGCTGGAATATTGCTGAGTGGGGCGTTAAACAACAAACAAACAAAGCCATGCCGCCCGATTCATTAGTTGCCTCGTGCGCCAAGCAATAGCATGCTGGGGACATTACGTACTTCCCAGGTTACCAAGGGGTTGACATAGAATGCTATTATAATGTTACCCACATTGTAATTGTGTTTGAAAAGAAAACTTTCTTATGTCGTTCTGGTAATTATAACACACATGTTGACGAGTTGGCATTGTGCGCGTTAAACGTAAACGTAAACGTCTGTTCAGTCGACTTACTGTAAAATTCGAATTTGTCTTAGTGAGTGAGTGAGTTGGGTTTAACGCCACTTTTAACAGTATTCCAGTTATATCACGGCGTGTCAGCTTAATGTGGGAGGAAAGCCCGAAGTGATGCAGGTCTAAGACGTTTACCACTTCGGTGAAACCCACGAGCACGGGTATGGTGCTGACAAACCTAGAAACATAATCGGGGCGAACCGAGATTCGAATCCACAGTCATAGGTTTCTGGCGGGCCCAAAGGACGCAACTCTGCACAGCGAATCGCGGCGCCTTAAATGACTGGGCCATCCGTGCCCCCGAATTTGGCTCAGTAGATTGTCGACAACTTTTGATTCCTTATTGCTGGAGTGAGTGAGTGAGTGAGTCTTTTAACAATATTCCAGCAACATTAAGAATTGTAACCATATGAGGAATTAAATTCAGGTTTTCGGCGTGACGGGCGGTTACTTTAAACTCCAGGCTACCTCAACGCTAAAGCGTTGGCTCGTTACGCGGAAAACCTTAGTTCGATTCCTTTCACCTGTACTGTGTGTAAGCCCAGTCGTGATGTATCAAAGCAGCCTTTCGAGAAGAGTTATACTTAATTTTAGTTTTGAAGTAACGATGCCACAGAAAAGAACTTACATCGACTAAAGGTCATGTAGGAGACACCGGGTTGCTGGGTGAGGCCAGGTACTGCTTCATCGACCCAAAGATCACCCTGGTAGCACAGCTTAAGACTGCGGTCATAGAACACTGATGCGCATGACCGGTTGTAGTAGCAGGTGTCAACACAGTGTGCAGCTGAGAACGAGGCTTCAGGGTGAAGGTCATTAGACAGAAGGTTGTGGAACAAAACGGTGACTGACAGCGTAGTTGCCATGGTTACCTTGCGACCCCTTAGCGCCCAATCTGCATGGAATTGGAAATGTCGAATCCCACATGGGTATGTTAAGTCTACAAATACCAAATATACGGGCTTCACATGGCGATCTGTCGTCTGTAATTTTGCCGTTTTTCTTTTTGTCATGAAGAAGTGGTTTCTCTGTCTGGGACTAGGGGCGGTCGCGTAGCCTAGTGGTTAAAGCGTTCCCTCGTCACGCCGAAGACCCGGGTTCGATTTCCGACATGGGTACAATGTTTGTAGCCCATTTGTCCTGTCCCCTGCCGTGATATTGCTGGCATATTGCTAAAAGCGGCGTAAAACCATACTCACTCACTCACTGCCTGGGACTCACGACGGGGCGATAAAGCTGCATCGATTTACAAGGTAATACGTCATAGGTACAGGTAACTGAGTTCTTGTTAACGATGTGTCACTGTTCATACGGAGTTCAAATGTTCGAGACACATCTGAACTAAGACTCGGGATGGGACTCACCCCCCAAAGTACAAGAATGTGTACTTTACCAAGAAAGTGTCATCCTAAATATAACACTTGTTACATTTGACCGCTTTCTAAATGGCATTGTGTATTCATAGCTTTCGGTCATGGGATCCGTGCCAATTTACACTTGTCAGAGGGGTACACAAAGTACGTGATCTAGTTGTCCAGACAGTTGTCAGGCTTTCATTCTTGTGGAAGCCTCGGTGGCTGAGTGGGTTAGATGTGCTGGCAATTAGGTACCTCACTCTGACAGTGTGGGTTCGAATCCCGTATGGGACTCAAGCCCCAAAAGGACTAGAATGTGTAACATTTGTTACATTTGACCACTTTCTAAAGGGCATTGTGTATTCATATTCCGCATTCAGCCAACTTGAGAGATTAGTCATATTTTTCCCCACCTTAGTCTGGAGTGTGTGAGTGAATATGGTTTTACGCCGCTTTTAGCAATATTCCAGCAATATCACGACGGGGGACACCAGAAATGGGCTTCACACATTGTACCCATGTCGGGAATCGAACCCGGGTCTTCGGCGTGACGAGCGAACGCTTTAACCACTAGGCTACCCTCCCGCCCCTACAGGGCTATTAAATATGATGATTAAAACATATATTATAATACACACTTACCGTTACTTTTTCATTGTGTTTTATTTCATTGTGTATATCTAAGAAATTAAAAGGAATATAACTAATATGCCGAGCTCAGGACAAAACATTCCTTTAACCAGCTTCCCAAAGCAACCTTTTCCAATTGATAACTATCGCAACACGCACCAAGCTGTTCAATCTCGTTAAAATCAGACCTCAGTTCTCGCTACCGCTGAACAAAGATCTGAGGACATCCCGTTAGGGGTCACTTCAAAACGACCTTTCATCCGACCAATCCGAGCATCGCTTACCAGATTATGAAAGTGACAGTCGGAATGCGATTTCTAATCATGCAGCCTCGAAAACTTTATTCCGAACGATAGTTACAGGTTTAACGACTGAATCCCTACAATCTAGATCATTTATTCGCTATGTTCTTTTGTGCAGGTTTCAAATTTGTAATCGAGAATTTGTCAAAATATGTTTCAAAGCGTAGTTGCAAATTTGAAATTAGAGCCGTAATTCACGAGAAAGCTGCCTTCTGATTGGTCATTCCATTGGTCGATCAAAGTTCGCGCAAGGTCGGTCTGACGTGACCCGTAATGGGATGTCCTCAGATATTTGTTTAGCGGTAGCGAAAACTAAGACCTGATTTTAATGAGATTGCAGGCTGTTCAAGGTGACCTGAACACATCTCCTCTCCTGAATAGAAAACTTTCTTGTGTCATTCTGGTAATTATAACAACATGTTGACGAGTTGGCATTGTGCGCGTTAAACGTAAACGTAAACGTCTGTTCAGTCGACTTACTGTAAAATTCGAATTTGTCTTAGTGAGTGAGTGAGTTGGGTTTAACGCCACTTTTAACAGTATTCCAGTTATATCACGGCGTGTCAGCTTAATGTGGGAGGAAAGCCCGAAGTGATGAAGGTCTCAGACGTTTATCACTTCGGTGAAACCGACGAGCATGGGTATGGTGCTGACAAACCTAGAAACATAATCGGGGCGAACCGAGATTCGAATCCACAGTCATAGGTTTCTGGTGGGCCCAAAGGACGCAACTCTGCACAGCGAATCGCGGCGCCTTAAATGACTGGGCCATTCGTGCCCCCCGAATTTGGCTCAGTAGATTGTCGACAACTTTTGATTCCTTATTGCTGGAGTGAGTGAGTGAGTGAGTCTTTTAACAATATTCCAGCAACATTAAGACAGGGGATATAAGAGTTGTAACCATATGAGGAATTAAATTCAGGTCTTCGGCGTGACGGGCGATTACTTTAAACTCCAGGCTACCTCAACGCTAAAGCGTTGGCTCGTTACGCAGAAAACTTTAGTTCGATTCCTTTCACCTGTACTGTGTGTAAGCCCAGTCGTGATGTATCAATGCAGCCTTTCGACAAGAGTTATACTTAATTTTAGTTTTGAAGTAACGATGCCACAGAAAAGAACTTACATCGACTAAAGGTCATGTAGGAGACACCGGGTTGCTGAGTGAGGCCAGGTACTGCTTCATCGACCCAAAGATCACCCTGGTAGCACAGCTTAAGACTGCGGTCATAGAACACTGATGCGCATGACCGGTTGTAGTAGCAGGTGTCAACACAGTGTGCAGCTTTGAACGAGGCTTCAGGGTGAAGGTCATTAGACAGAAGGTTGTGGAACAAAACGGTGACTGACAGCGTAGTTGCCATGGTTACCTTGCGACCCCTTAGCGCCCAATCTGCATGGAATTGGAAATGTCGAATCCCACATGGGTATGTTAAGTCTACAAATACCAAATATACGGGCTTCACATGGCGATCTGTCGTCTGTAATTTTGCCGTTTTTCTTTTTGTCATGAAGAAGTGGTTTCTCTGTCTGGGACTAGGGGCGGTCGCGTAGCCTAGTGGTTAAAGCGTTCGCTCGTCACGCCGAAGACCCGGGTTCGATTTCCGACATGGGTACAATGTTTGTAGCCCATTTGTCCTGTCCCCTGCCGTGATATTGCTGGCATATTGCTAAAAGCGGCGTAAAACCATACTCACTGACTCACTGCCTGGGACTCACGACGGGGCGATAAAGCTGCATCGATTTACAAGGTAATACGTCATAGGTACAGGTAACTGAGTTCTTGTTAACGATGTGTCACTGTTCATACGGAGTTCAAATGTTCGAGACACATCTGAACTAAGACTCGGGATGGGACTCACCCCCCAAAGTACAAGAATGTGTACTTTACCAAGAAAGTGTCATCCTAAATATAACACTTGTTACATTTGACCGCTTTCTAAATGGCATTGTGTATTCATAGCTTTCGGTCATGGGATCCGTGCCAATTTACACTTGTCAGAGGGGTACACAAAGTACGTGATCTAGTTGTCCAGACAGTTGTCAGGCTTTCATTCTTGTGGAAGCCTCGGTGGCTGAGTGGGTTAGATGTGCTGGCAATTAGGTACCTCACTCTGACAGTGTGGGTTCGAATCCCGTATGGGACTCAAGCCCCAAAAGGACTAGAATGTGTAACATTTGTTACATTTGACCACTTTCTAAAGGGCATTGTGTATTCATATTCCGCATTCAGCCAACTTGAGAGATTAGTCATATTTTTCCCCACCTTAGTCTGGAGTGTGTGAGTGAATATGGTTTTACGCCGCTTTTAGCAATATTCCAGCAATATCACGACGGGGGACACCAGAAATGGGCTTCACACATTGTACCCATGTCGGGAATCGAACCCGGGTCTTCGGCGTGACGAGCGAACGCTTTAACCACTAGGCTACCCTCCCGACCCTACAGGGCTATTAAATATGATGATTAAAACATATATTATAATACACACTTACCGTTACTTTTTCATTGTGTTTTATTTCATTGTGTATATCTAAGAAATTAAAAGGAATATAATTAATATGCCGAGCTCAGGACAAAACATTCCTTTAACCAGCTTCCCAAAGCAACCTTTTCCAATTGATAACTATCGCAACACGCACCAAGCTGTTCGATCTCGTTAAAATCAGACCTCAGTTCTCGCTACCGCTGAACAAAGATCTGAGGACATCCCGTTAGGGGTCACTTCAAAACGACCTTTCATCCGACCAATCCGAGCATCGCTTACCAGATTATGAAAGTGACAGTCGGAATGCGATTTCTAATCATGCAGCCTCGAAAACTTTATTCCGAACGATAGTTACGGGTTTAACGACTGAATCCATACAATCTAGACCATTTATTCGCTATTCGAGAATGTTCTTTTGTGCAGGTTTCAAATTTGTAATCGAGAATTTGTCAAAATATGTTTCAAAGCGTAGTCGCCAATTTGAAATTAGAGCCGTAAAGCACGAGAAAGCTGCCTTCTGATTGGTCATTCCATTGGTCGATCAAATTTCGCGCAAGGTCGGTCTGACGTGACCCGTAATGGGATGTCCTCAGATCTTTGTTCAGCGGTAGCGAGAACTGAGGTCTGATTTTAACGAGATCGAACAGCTTGGTGCGTGTTGCGATAGTTATCAATTGGAAAAGGTTGCTTTGGGAAGCTAAGACCTGATTTTAATGAGATTGCAGGCTGTTCAAGGTGACCTGAACACATCTCCTCTCCTGAATATAGCACGTGTTTATCTCACCCTCCATTTGAAGACGACTATTCCGTAGAACACAAAGTGTTACTTTTCTCCAGTGTTAGTACCGCCTCCGTGGTCTAGTGGTAGAGCGTCCGCCCGGAGAGCGGAAGGTCCGGGGTTCGATCCCCGGCCGAGTCATACCAAAAGACGTTAAAAGATGGTACTTGTTGTTACCCTGTCTGGCGCTCGGCATTAAGAGGCTAAAAGAAACTGGTCGGCTCGGAGTCAGTATACTGTGTCTGAGTGGGGTATTCATGTTAAACTGCGGCATGGTATCTCAGTGGGCTAGCACTATAAATAGGCATCACTCCGGACTAGTACAAGCAGCCACACAAACACACACACGTACATGCACGTCGCTATATAAGTGCAATAATCTTGGACGCGACGTTAAACCCCATTTCACCTCACCTCCATTGTTACTTCACTCGAGTGCGACAGCAATTGTATATTTCGATAAAAAAAACAGCATTTCAATGTCTAAAAATGGCACATATGTGCACGTCAAAGCGTTAGAGGTTTTCACATTCAGAAGAATGAGAATATTTATTCCATACTATGGGACCCTTCAAGAATTACACACAAAAAACCTTTCCGGACAAGGTATTTGCAGCAAGTATCTTTTCAAGTGTTCATTCTTGTTTATGTTTACTTTATTTCATAGCGAGATTGATGACGTGTTTACATTTTATTTCACGCAAAGGTTGAAGAAGGTGGCTGTGTGTTTAGATCTCTAATGTTTGCTGTCTCACCATAAGTTAACAGTTTTAATGATTAATGTTTCTGTGTTCAGAGAAAAGCAGGCATCGCTGGGTGAATAGTCTTCTTTTGTCCAACGTAATCTATTGTCAACGTCTTGCGGGTGCATCAACTAGGAAACAATAGGATTTTTAAAATTCGATTCTCAATTGAATGTTTTAGAACTGGTAAATAGCAATTGTAAAGAAGGCTTTTGAAATGTTATTACAATAATACTGCATTAGTTTAACAAGTACGTTTACCTATTGCTAATGCGAACGTCAATGTATCACAAAACTTATAAGTTATTTTGTACTATCTTTTAGATAACACGTTAAAATTAATCAAATATGACATCGAGTCTATTACATACAAATTGAAGTTATTTCGGTTGCATGATGCTGGAACGATTGAGCATTCTGTAAAGTGAAACTAACCTATCTTTCGCCAAAGAGGAATTAACCTAATGAACCACTGGCAATACTGCCTGTAATGAACCACTGGCAATACTGTCTGTAATGAACAACTGGCAATACTGTCTGTAATGAACCACTGGCAATACTGTCTGTAATGAACCACTGGCAATACTGTCTGTAATGAACAACTGGCAATACTGTCTGTAATGAACCACTGGCAATACTGTCTGTAATGAACCACTGGCAATACTGTCTGTAATGAACCACCAGCAATACTGTCTGTAATGAACCACCAGCAATACTGTCTGTAATGAACCACTGGCAATACTGTCTGTAACTAACCACCGAAAATAATGTATAACAAAAACAGATTGTTTTTTGTTTGTTGTTCAACTCCGTCCTCAGCAATAGTCCAGCCACATGGCGGCGGTCTGTGAATAAGCCGGTTATAAGTCGCCTCTTACGACAAGCATGGATTGTTGTAGACCAGTTCTAACCCGGATCTTCAAGGGGGTCCACACAGATGGAAGTCTTGATTGGAAAATGTCCTCTACTATTCCCGTTTGTCTACTGAAATCAGCTTCAAGAAAGATTCCCACGATCACTAGATTTCATTGGCATTGTCAAGTAAGTTCCGTAACATTCAACTATTATCCTTGTATCTGCAAGGCATATAAATAGTCATATGGTATTTCACTAACTCAATAATTGTATTTAGGTGACTTTTGTTGAAATTATCAAAATATACACCTTTCACTAAAAATCATCGACCCGTGAAGATCCCAATTGCGTTGATCGATGCTCATGATGTCAATCACTGGATTGTCTGGTCCAGACTCGATTATTTATAGACCGCCGTCATATTGTTGGAATATTGCTGAGGGCGGTGTTAAACAACAAACAAAACAAACAAAAGAGCATCAAGCTGACACGCAGTGATATGAGGGTGAAAAAAACTATTTCACTGACTCTTTAGCCGGGGATTCACGGCTGGCCCAGTGATTGAATGTGGCAATTGCCTCCCCTATCAGTACCAGGAAACGCTGATCTTAAATTCTAGATCCTAGATTCGCCCTGATTAGGATCCTATATTTTGTCAGCAACTCGTGAGTTCAACCAATCAAAGTGGCATGGTGTCACATCCATACATCGAAAGCCTTCCTTGTGGGGTGGGGACGTTTTGTGGGAGCAGTGTTGGGTTGTTGGGGTAGTTTTGTAGGCGTGGGTTGTTGAAGTAGATGTAGGCGTGGGTTGTTGAAGCGGGTGTAGGCGTGGGTTGTTGAAGCGGGAGTAGACGTGTGTTGTTAAAGCGGAGATAGGCGTGTGTTTTCGGAGAGGGAGTAGGCGTGTGCTTTTTGGGCGGGAGTAAACGAGGGTTGGTGGTTTGTGTTATATCAACTGACGCGGACAGTCACCTGAAACACAAACTATGACACAACACAACACAACACAACACAACACAACACAACACAACACCCAATGTCCCTGACCGACTTCATGGTCTAGTGGATGAGCGTCCTCTCGGAAGGCGAAAGGTCCGGGGTTCGATTCCCGGCCACGTCATACCAAAAGACGTCAAAAGATGGCACTTGTTGTTACCCTGTCTGGCGCCCGGAATTGAGGGGATAAAACAAGAATGGGTTGGCTCAGAGTCAGTATACCGTGTCTGAGTGGGGTAGTCATGTTAAACTGAAGGCTTTCCTCCCACATTAAACTGACATGCCGTTATATAACTGGAATACTGTTAAAAGTGGCGTTGAAACCCAACTCACTCACACGACACATACTGGTCTGTTCGAGATGCAGATTGAGACAAGTTTAATTCAGCGATAAAATAGGGACACAGGTCAATGATTCAGAATGTAGAGATACAGAAGCGTTTGGAGAGTATACATTGACGAATTTCTTGATGATATATAATGATCTGTAAACAATGAAACTACTTGATTTGAAAGAAGCCATATTTAAAGTGGCCGAATTTTTATAGTGACTGTAGCAGTGCTGAGGTTTCCGATCATTGTAGACCGCCTCTGTGGTCTAGTGGTAGAGCGTCCGCCCGGAGAGCGGAAGGTCCGGGGCTCGATCCCCGGCCGCGTCATACCAAAAGACGTTAAAAGATGGTACTTGTTGTTACCCTGTCTGGCGCTCGGCATTAAGGGGCTAAAACAAGGAGTGGTCGGCTCGGAGTCAGTATTCTATGTCTGAGTAGGGTATTCATGTTAAACTGCGGCATGGTATCTCAGTGGGCTAGCACTATACATCGGCATCAGTCCAGACTAGTTCAAGCAGCCACACAAACACGCACACGTACATGCACGTCGCTATATAAGTGCAATAATATTGGACGCGACGTTTAACCCCATTTCACCTCACCTCACCTCCGATCATTGTAGATTTTCTGTATCTTTTTCCAAAAACATCTTGGTGTAACATTTTAACATTAACTGTTATATACAATTGTTAACATTTGTAATCTTTGAAAATGGCAACATCTCTCGAGGATTTACCATCGTGATGTGAAGTGATATTATTTTAGATATTTCCCGACCAAGTCAACATTGAATCAAGCGATTACCATTTTAACTCTTTTAAGTTATTAAATTTTGCTACCGAGTTGACTGTTTCGTCAAACCAAAGATCATTCTTGTAGCACAGCCTCAGCTGCGGTCATAGAACACTGATGCGCATGACCGGTTGTAGTAGCAGGTGTCAACACAGTGTGGAGCTGAGAACGAGGCTTGAGGATGAAGGTCAGTAGACAGAAGGTTGTGGAACAAGACGGTGACTGACAGCGTAGTTTTCATGGCACAATGTAGGATTATAATGATGGGACCTCAAAACAAGGCACATGGGTTACAAAAGTATTAATATAAAGGATAAAGGCTTTTTCAAATGATTATCATTTTATCAAAAGTATTTACCGAAAGACAAAGTGACGTACTCGTTGAGGTTTTGTGATGACGGTTCCCGCAATTGTCTCTGTGAGTGTGGATTAACGCTTCCTTGAACAGTATTTCATCTATATTTGGATGTGTCGGCCTTTTTGTTGGAGATTTGAGTTGATCTTAGACGTTGTGCATGGTATCGACAAGCCAATGCTCATTGTCAGGGAGAGTCTGCCTTTCTAACTCACGGTTATTGTATGTGGTTTGCCTCAGGTTTAGTTTGTTTGTTGTTTAACGCCGCACTCAGCAATATTCCAGCTATATGACGGCGGTCAGTAAATAATCGAGTCTGGACCAGACGATCCAGTGATTGACATCATAAGCATCGATCTACATATTTGGGATACGATGATCACGATTTGTACACTCTGATTCACCATGTGACCTTCAGTTTTATAACCTTCAATTTGGCTGTACCATAATTATCAAAACAACAAAATCTTGGAAATTCCGATTACCGAGAAACCCAACGTATCAAATGATCTTTGATCCTCTTATGAAAGACAAGCCAAAACCACTAGAAAAGGAGACATGAAAAGGGGTTAAATGTTCATTGCAATATTTTGCGACATGTATGCACTCAGACACAGGAAGCTGACTCCGACCAGTCCTTGTTTTATCCCCATAATGACAGCGTCAATCATGGTACAACAGCAAGTACTATCATTAATCGTCTTTAGGTATGACAAGATAGGTGATGGAACCACCCACCCTCCCTCTCAGTCCACCCTCTATCCACCCTCTATCCACTAGAATACGGATGCCGTCCACTGGTATATATATATATTTGTTTGTTTGTTGTTTAACCAGCTATATGACGGCGGTCTGTAAATAATCGAATCTGGGCCAGACAATCCAGTGATTGATATCATGAGCTTCGACCCACACAATTGGGATACGATGACATGCATCATCACCCGATCCCGTTAGTCGCCTTTTACGACAAGCATAGTCGCCTTTTACGGCAAGCATGGGTTGCTGAAGACCTATTCTAACCCGGGTCTTCACGGGTCGGTTTGCCTCAGGGCGGCAACTCATCAAAAGCTTAGAAAGGCACCTTATATGCTTTGTCGCGGCCCTCGAAATATGCCAAAGGTATTCCCGTCAAACCACTCTTTTGTTTAAAAGAGAGATAAGCAACTACTTGATTGAAGCGTGTTTTTACTTACAGACTACGTGGTTGGGAAAGGGTGTATTAGATGTCTTTCAGCAATCTACAGGAAGCGAATGGCAGGTTGGTTTCTTGTGGGTTTGGTTCTTACATGTCAATACAAAACGTTAACGCCAGAGAATAACAAGTCTTGATTATCCAGCGATACATATTCCCTTGGGGAGCTAAAGGCAAAATAGCGGTGAAACGTTTATGAAAGGCTCACTGAAAATCAGTTCGCGGAAAGGAAAAGCATGTGCACCGCCTGCCTTACAGGTAGCACCCACCACTCAATTTGCATAAGGTGAGATGAAATTGGGTTTAACGTCGCATCCAAGATTATTGAACTTATATAGCGACGTGCATGCACGTGTGTGTGTTTGTGTGGCTGCTTGTACTAGTCCGGACTGATGCCTATTTATAGTGCTAGCCCACTGAGATACCATCCCGCAGTTTAACATGAATACCCCACTCAGACACAGTATACTGACTCCGAGCCGACCAGTCCTTGTTTTAGCCCCTTAAAGCCGAGCGCCAGACAGGGTAACAACAAGAACGTCCTTTGGTATGACGCGGCCGGGGATCGAACCCCGGACCTTCCGCTCTCCGGGCGGACGCTCTACCACTAGACCACGGAAGCGGTCAGATTTGCATAAAGAATATATGTGTTTGTATCCCGACACAACACAGCAGTGCCAAGAGACGGCTGCACGTAAACAAACTAAAAGTTTAAATCTTTAATTTACCGCCTGCGTATTAAGGTTCATGTGATTCATTGCTTCAGATGGGTAAAATGTTTTTAAAAAGTACATTTAGATGAGCTTCTTGTGTACAAAACCCCATGAAAATCTTTTTATATATAATTTCTTGGTGTTTCTAGAGCATTTACACGGTTTTGCATGAAAACATGTTTGTGTAAAGCGCCAACTATTATGTGGTACCGATTAATTATGAATGTTAATAAAGTTGACGTATTGCTGAATATTGCATGAAACAAGATCAACATATTCACCATTTTACTGGCTTAAACGTGAGCTTCCTTTTCTAATAGTACTAAATAATTGAATACCAAATGTAAAGTTACGAAAATCGACGGCATCAAGACAAAATTGTTATTTGAATGAAAATATACTATTTGAGGTCCAAAATACTTAGTGACCTCAGATAAAACTTACATTTTCTGGAATTAATTGACAGAAAGAAAAAGGAAGCTGTCACCAACAAAAGACTATGCTGTGATGAAATCCACGGGGAGAATACTATTCATACACTTACCTTTATACTCTGCAGAATATATCTGAATGCGCTATGTTTGTATTCAGTCTGAATACAGGACCTGTTAGTCCTATAATTACAGCTGAAGTTTAAGTGTATTACAATTTGTAAAAAAGCCATTCGGGATTAAGGCTTTCTGCTGTTAATTATTTGCTATACGGACGTGACGACCAATTTGTGTGGATGAAAAGTACCGTATTCGACGTAATAAGCGCCTAATGCGCTCTCAAAATTAGAAATAGGGGCTCTTATTAGAATATTATTTTGGTGGAAAAAACAGAGTTGATAGATCGTAAATTTCGTGGTTTATGCCGACAGCCTGAAATGTTTACATACGACAGATATATTTTTCCAGAGTTTAATTGTCCAAAATTAAGAATGCGTATAACACGTATTATACACAAATAAATAAGTCATGTGTACATTGATCAATCGGAAGGGGTGCTAATTGGGATTGTTCACTAGCCAATATATTAGCAAATATCGCCGTGGTCGCTTATTAGAGCGGGGCGCTTATTACGTCGAATACGGTAACATTTGTAGAACAGCTGAGTTTAGCCTCCCACAGAAACTTGTTTCAGGCATTAATATGATCAGCACTGGGTACTAAAATATCTTTTTTTGTTTGTCTTATGTCGTCAGTACTTGTGCTGATTAAACGACAATCCTTTGTGTTTTTAAATAATGTATATATCGATCTTATGGGTGACCGGGTGCTAACAGTACCATAGGAGTTCACTGCACCTTCTGTCATGCGCGTAAGTCTGTGGTAAAATATTGGTTTCATAAGCGTTCGGGTGGCTATATCTAATTGATAAATGTTTTATTTGTCGTGTAAATATTCTTATGTACTCGTACATGCTTACAATACACAGATGTTTGTATGTGTTCAAGTATACGGATGTATCATGTTCTGCGAGAGTGCTTTGTAATGGCTACAGCGGGGGTCCATATTTGTTACTGTTGGCCCACATTGAATAAAAACCCTTTCGAAATTTATAAAAAATATCTCAGCTAAAAGCTGAGTCGATTGTACAATTCCGACTATATCATGAGCGGGTCTTTATGAATCAATATACGTTTACTGAGTTTGCTGAAACTAAAAACGATATGGTAACTTTTTGTTACTTCTGCTGCCAAAAGAGAAAAATATGTTCGTTAATTCTAAGTCTTTTTATATTTTCTGCAAAACTGAATACAATTTGTCTTAGATAATCATATCCACTTTTCCAGAGATCATTTATGGATATTATTTGAAGTATTTGCAATTGCCTTTCAATAGTGTGCATATTTTTATCAAAACGAGAAATAGTAAAATCATCTACAAAAAGCAATCTACCAATTCAGTATAAATTTAAAACATTTGCAGGCTGTTAAGTTTAATACTAAATACTGGCAGATTTAATACTGCCTGGTGCGATCCCCTGATCCTGATTATAATGATCAGACAGGGATGAATCCAAACGAGCTTGAAATAGTTTGTTTATAACTTGGAATTGGATATGAATTAAAGCGAGCAGCTTTGCAATCCAAAGTCATGTAAATATTTTAAAATAGCCTGCTTCCCAGTAGTATCATAAATATTCGTTTTCAAGATGGAAAAAGATAGATACAGCAAGATGTTTATTTAGCGTGGAAATTTAAATGAATGATTCTTAACGAACCAAACTGTCAATTGTACTTTGGTTTTTGAGGATAAAACATTGAATATCAGTTATTAGATTGTGGGTTTCTAAAACGGAAACTTATCGCATATTGGCAATGCGCCCCATGGCTTTACAAATACAACAAGTCGACAGTTTAATTAATCTGTATGTTCCAGGCCATACTTTTGTATAAAACACCTTTTGAATTAAGCCACGCAAGAGGAAAGTGTATTTTTGTCGAAATATTACAAATCTTGAGACAAATTCAAAAACTGATAGTGGATAATACCAGCTCCTGCTGCAGGACAATGGACTAGTGCTAGGACAGTATTATGATAATACTTGATAATACTTCCTTATCATCTTCGGGGGGCACGGGTGGCCCAGTTGTCTAAGGCGCCGCGATTCGCTGTGCAGAGTTGCGTCCCTTGGGCACGCCAGAAACATATGATTGTGGGTTCGAATCCCGGTTTGCCCCAATTATGTTTCTAGGTTTGTCAGCACCATACCCGTGCTCGTGGGATTAACCGAAGTGGTAAACGTCTTAGACCTGCATCACTTCGGGCTCTCCTCCCACATTAAGCTGACACGCCGTGATATAACTGGAATACTGTTAAAAGCGGCGTTAAACCCAACTCACTCACTCACCTTATCATCTTCACCATTATCAGAATAAATATTTACTTTCTTCGTCTCTTGTTTCTGATCTTTCTAAAAATTGGATCATAATTAGATGAAGAAGAATTTTCAGTTCCAGCCAATTTTTGGGCAATGTCAGATGCTTTGGTTAATACATCATTATAATCTTTGAGATGATGAAAACTAGATTTGGAACCTTGTCTTTCGACTTTTTGGATCATGTTCAATACATGTTACATAGATGGGCGTTAATCTAAATTTATTTGTGAAACAAGTTTGGGAAGTCTCGTGTTTATTGTTTTCAAAATTATGTCAAGTCTCGTCAATATTGATTTTTACATTATTTAAATCATGAACTGAAGGATGACGGCGAAATTATTTCTCTGCCTTCCTCCTTCACCCCTAGCCCGTTTTTAGTCGTCATTAAACCATGTTTTACGAATATGTGGGTTCACAGAGAATTTAGGAATAATTTCCTCAGCTACAAATTTCAGTTTGTTCGAGAACAACGGAATTGGATCGAGAACATCCTTAAAAAAGGTCTGATTTTAATTTGTCAGTTCAGGTGGTCTGAAATATATGGTCAGTTGGCCTTGGAAAAATTCCATCTTGTGGAAGGTGGATCATCGTTGTGGTACCTATTTGTAACTACTTTAGTAAAATGATCACTTCCACAAAGGTCATCATGGACTGGAGGCGGTCGGGTAGCCTAGTGGTTAAAGCGTTCGCTCGTCACGCCGAAGACCCAGGTTCGATTCCCCACATGGGTACAATGTGTGAGCCCATTTCTGGTGTCCCCCGCCGTGATATTGCTGGAATATTGCTAAAAGCGGCGTAAAACCAAACTCACTCACTCAATCACTCACTCACTCATCATGGACTGACTATTCAAATTCATTATAAATGTTTGAATCTGCGCGTGACAGATCTAGACAAAACTAGTTCAAGTTGCAGGATGTAGCTCTCCATTTGTAGATTCTTGCCCATGTTTCTTGCTACTTTGAAACTGACATCATCTTCATCACATGAATGGTGATCAGTCTCTAAACGTCTTCTTTGGAACCAGGATTTGGATGAGACATGATGTAGATATTAGAATTTAGAACCCCTTTAACGACGCCCTGAGCGACATGCCAACAATTTAAAGGTTGCATTTAAATAATCAAGTCTGGGCAAGATAATTCACCTATTGACATAATGAGTATTGATCCACGCAGTCGGGATGCACTCAAGCAAGTCACCGAGGCTGACCACCCAATCCTAGTTCAACCTAGAACATCCACCAATCCATCCCTTCATTAATGTAAACACAGCAATGTACACGTTCAATAACGCATCCATACAGAAGTCTTCAGTAAAGTATATGCAACATATCGACCTCTTAATATATACACAGCAAAATGACCGCCCGAAAACAGCGTTATAAGGAGTTTATTGAACATTAATAAAAACGACAAAATTATTTTCATATTAATAAGAAATCTCTGCTGGAAGTAGATTCCATGTGTTCATAAATCACAATCATATTATGATAATACCAGGTGTTTGAGAAAAGATGAGCGTATCCTACCAACCGGTTGCACCATCACAAACACTTGCAAAGGCAAGTCAATTTTTCACCTAAACCAACATGTGAACGTGATACAAGTCAACACAGAAAATTGCTTCGGACATAATCATCACAAACAAATCCATGTGATGACATATGATCAAGGTCAGGGAAGGACGTGACTCGAGGGAAACATCACTATCCACTGTTATATCTCTTGTCCAGGCAGTTTTGCTTATCTTGAGACACACATTATGATATTCACCAGTTAAGGTTTCCACGATTAATAAAATGCTAAGTATGTAGTGATGTTACTTCTAAAGCCACAAACATTAAAAATCAGAAAACGAACGCGATTATTGTCAGTGTTCCCGTGTTAGATGATGTCAAATTTACGTGTGTTTCGTTCTGTGGAGTTGAACTTTATAGTGAGTGAGTGAGTGAGTGAGTGAGTTGGTTTTAACGCCGCTTTTAACATTATTCCAGTTATATCACGGCGTGTCAGCTTAATGTGGGAGGAAAGCCCCAAGTGATGCAGGTCTTAGACGTTTACGACTTCGGTGAAACCCACGAGCACGGGTATGGTGCTGACAAACCTAGAAACATAATCGGGGAGAACCGGGATTCGAACCCACAATCATATGTTTCTGGCGTGCCTAAGGGACGACTTAGACGACTGGGCCCCCCCGTGCCCCCCGAACTTCATATGTCCTATAACTATCCGGGCCACGACGGAAGTGCTATTGGTCAACGTTTGCTGCAACGGTACTGCATGATGTCATGGGTGGTTTTGTGATGTTTGTGAAGGAGGCTTCTGCACAATTTCAGCACAATTGTCATCAAACTTGGCCTGCTTAGTGCCACGTTTCACATCGCTCAGTTCAAATGGCGATTTGTTTTATCTTTCTACTCTTAAAGCTCAGAATTTTGATGCTAGGTTTAAGAAAAGAGATTTCTTGCAAATAGTCAGACTTGACGTTGTGTGGTTCTTCCGGGACAGGATGATGATCATAGGTACCCAAAATAGTTGATGATGAAACATGAAGTAATGAACCCCAAAATCGACATTAGATGGTACACAAGTCCTGCTTCTGGAGGACCCGCTCACACAACGACATACGAGCATAATTGCATCCATAACCAAACCATTCCTTGAATGCGCCGTGCATCAAGACACAGTTGCCAGAACTGCTTGAATACCAGTGTGTATAGCCTATAGCTGTGCCATTGTGCCACTTCCACACCCCGTCCACCTTTTTTAGACCGATCCACATTCCAGATCCTGAGGAAATATAAATATGTAACACAATGTTGGTTGTGGGAGCGTGAGAAGGATTGGATTGTGGGAGTAGGGGCGAGGTGTTGGAGCTAGACGTGTTGGTGCATTGATGGATGCCACATTTTTCCAGTTATTTGACCAGACATACACGTGCTTGACGTTTTTACCAACGTCCCACGACATCAGGGTACGATGACACGCCATCAAGTTGCCGATGCTGACAACCCAATAAATTCATCTGACTTTTACGACCAGCACAGGTTAATGAAAGACCCATTATAGGCAGTATTAATTGACGTGGCAATGTGAATAGGAGCTTTTCTACTGAGGGTGGGTTATAAAAAATGAAAGCATATGTAATTTGAAGCTTACTGAGAAAAAAAATTGTGAAATGCTGGACTTCCTCATTGATAACATCTATGTGAAATTGTGGTATGAAATATGGATAAGAAGCATACCATGGACACAAAGTGTGCTCCCCTTTTTGCTGAACTGTCTATAATGCATACGAGGCAAGAACATTTCCTAACAGGTATATTGATATCATGATGATCTGATCAGTCATTCAAACATGGTCAAATAGCCAATCCCCTTCCACTGATTTACCCACCTGAACTAGAAATAAGAAACCATTGCAACCGCCTCATCTGATTCATATTTACATATATTCATACAGTTTCAAAGCGACAGTAGAGTATCTACAAGAATGTATGGTAAGAAGGAGGACTTCCAACTTCCAACAGCATAGATGGAAGTTTTTTCTTTAAGACGAAGGTGTCAATTCGGATACCAGCGTGTAGTTTGGTGTAAAAAGATGCTACGTAATATTATCATACCAGCACGGAGCACAAGTGTTAAGACGACTTTATCCTCCAAGATGCTATAGATATTGAAGAGCCGCCCTCCTTCGGCCTCGCACTCATTCATAGCTGCAGTATATGACCGAGCTTTTGTGTTCAATCTGAAACACTTCGACGATGGTTTGTGATATATCCATCGACTCGGACAGTCGCCTGAAACACCAAGTAGAACAGTTATACAATACATTCACTTCAATATTGATTTCGCACAGCCCACATCAGCCTCTCGAGCATTTACAGACGTCATTATAAGTGATCGTTTCCAGATGCGTTGTACCGACTCAACATGGAATGAGTGAGTGAGTGAGTATGGTTTTACGCCGCTTTAGCAATATTCCAGTATTATCACGGCGGGGGACACCAGAAATGGGCTTCACACATTGTACCCATGTCGGGAATCGAACCCGGGTCTACGGCGTGACGAGCGAACGCTTTAACCACTAGGCTACCCGACCGCCCCCAACATGGAATGAAAAGCTTATCAGACTCTTTATCTCTCTTTAGTGTCCAAATTTTGCTGCTACGATTAAAGGCAGTTGCGTGTATCGTCACATGTCATTATCACTTGTCCATCTATGTATTGCGTCGCCAATTTAGCTATCGCATTACTGGTGCATGCAGATGAACTGTTACTCCCCTACTTCAGAAGGTTTCCTGACATACTTACTCCTGTTGAAAGCAACATGAGAGACACTTTGTCTTGCACTGAGGCTTGCGACGGTTTCGTCGAACCAAAGATTGCTCTGGTAGCACAGCTTAAGGCTGCGGTCATAGAACACTGATGCGCATGACCGGTTGTAGTAGCAGGTGTTTACACAGTGACCAGCTGAGAACGAGGCTTCAGGGTGAAGGTCAGTAGACAAAAGGTTGTGGAACAAGACGGTGACTGACAGCGTAGTTTCCATGACACGTTGACCTAAAAAAGACATACATGGATAACAAGTGCATGAACAGAATTTCTGATTTTATCAACAGGTATTGCCAAAGGCTCTGTCCAGGAAGTATCTATCATCAACCAGTATCAGCCAACTCATTGCTGAGCATTTTCTTTATATATTGATTAGTATTGTGCACAACCACCAGTGGCTGGGGTATCGTGCAGGAAGCTAAGGCACCTTAAGACCCTCTGATGTCCAGCGAGGTGGCCTAGCTTTGGTTGCTGTGGCTTATAACCCGTGTTTGAAAATAATATTGTTAAATATGACTTCGTATTTATGACAAGCGTGAAGATATACACTTGTTCTCGTCACTTTATGGTTGGAATAATGTCGATGTGACGTTAAATTTTAACCCACACTTAAATGCTCTTCAGTATCAAAGGTATGTACTGACAGATAAAATTACACATTGGCCTTTTTATGGTAACGGTTTGGCCGTCAGTATTGAAGCGTAGACATTTTTGTGACGAAAGGACAGGCAAGTGTAACAGTGAGTTGAGTGAGCTCTGTGTGGATCAGTATTTCATTCATAGTTGGTTGGAGTTAATATAGATAGTCAACCCCAGAAAAAAAACAGTTTCGTTTATCCATAAAACAGGATCCGCTGGGCGCAAAAGGCAAAATAGCAGTGTAAATTATGTGAATGGATCCCTGAAACACAGTGATGATAAGCGTAAGAATGTCCTGTCTACCGTTAGCACCCGCCTTTCACACACTTTGCATAGAAAAGGTTAGTGCTTGTTTGTTTCCTGAAGTCGCACATCATTAGCCATGCCTTTGAACGGACCAGACATTTACCACTTATATAAAACAACCAACTACATATGGACACAATAATAATTGCCTACACGTATTGTTTCTACTCCCGTGAAGATTCGGGGTAGAATAGGTCTTCAGCAACCCATGCTTGCCGTAAAAGGTGACTATGCTTGTCGTAAGAGGCGACTAACGGGATCGGGTGGTCAGGCTCGCTGACTTGGTTGATGCAAGTCATCGATCCCAAATGCGTGGACCGATGCTCATGATATCAATCACTGGATTGTCTGGCCCAGATTCGATTATTTACAGACCGCCGTCATATAGCTGGTTAAACAATAAACAAACAAATACCTATACCAGTGGACGGCATCCGTATTCTAATGGATAGGGGGTCTCAACGGAGAGGGGAGGGTGAGTGGTTCCATCACCTACCTTGTCATACCTAAAGACGATAAATGATAGTACTTGCTGTTGTACCATGATTGACGCTGTCATTATGGGGATAAAACAAGGACTGGTCGGAGTCAGCTTCCTGTGTCTGCGTGCATACATGTCGCAAAATATTGCAATAAACATTAAACCCCATTTCATGTTTCCTTTCCTAGTGGTTTTGGCTTGTCTTTCATAAGTGGATCAAAGATCATTCCATATGTTGGGTTTCTCGGTAATCGGAATTTCCAAGATTTTGTTGTTTTGACAATTATGGTACAGCCAAATTGAAGGTTATAAAAACTGAAGGTCACATGGTGAATCAGTACTCTAAAAATCTTAGTCCAAAATACTATGTGATCTGTGGTAAACTGGTATTATTTCTGGAAATAATTGACAAAAAGCAAGAAGGAAAACCGTCAAAACCCTCACGAAAAGGTACACATAATAATATCACTTATGCACCTACCTTTCACACTGCAGCGTGTTATCTGATTACACAGCACAGCGCGTTCCTTGTATCTAAGGTAAATACTGGTAGTACCATAACTACTTTTGAAACCTGAGTGTATTGAAGATTGTTAGAAGCACCACAAGGGGATAGGTTTTCTACATTTAATTATTGGATTTTCGGATATGCAGACCAAACCTTTAACTTCTATGGAATGTGGTAACCATGTTTGTTTCAGTACACGGAGTCTGATTACTACCTCACGTAGTTGGTAAATAAATTGTGATTCCATGGCAATGTAATGTCTAACCCAGCAATTATTTTTTAAGTTGTTTGATCAAGGTTACAACATTCAAGGCCTCAGTAAAGCTTTCAAAATGTACATGAGGTACAAAGCGATAAAACATTGTTTTTTCATGACGTCATTTCTTGAGATCAAACATGCGCTTGCAACTTCATGACGTATATTGGAAGACGTTATTTTAGAATGTCTAGTGAGTTGTTCCCCATAGACTTAGCTGGGTAAACGCTGTTGCCGAACGATCGCATCCCAAAGTGGGAGAGACATGACAATTGGTATTGGGAGAAATGATACAGATAATCGACGTGAGGATTGTGAGAATATGCGGGGAATACCAATACCAAACCCATCTGTTCATGAAATGGACTTGTCCTACATTTCCGAGGTCGCACTCAGGGAGTCATTATTTAAATACCGGTAAATATTGTTCAAGCTTGTACATCTTCCTTAAAGAGGCTGTACATAATGTTGATTTCTCATATTTAAAAAACGACTCGTTGTGGTTGTTTATCGTACAATGAATCAATGCAAGGAGAATAAACCACTCGGGGCTGTCCCCCTCATGGTTTATTCTCCATGCAGTGTTTGAGTATACGATAAACAACTCCCACTCGTCGTTTATTTCTGAAATAAAGGCAAAAAATAGTTACGTCATGTATGAAGTGGGTCATAGTGGGGTGAGAAATAACCCCTCTTCTTTCATTTGAATTCTGATAAATTTTAGATAGATTGTGTTTCTAGTTTTACTATTTTTTCAACCGCCTCTGTGGTCTAGTGGTAGAGCGTCCACCCGGAGAGCGGAAGTCCGGGGTTCGATCCCCGGCCGCGTCTTATCAAAAGACGTTAAAAGATGGTACTTGTTGTTACCCTGTCTGGCGCTCGGCATTAAGGGGCTAAAACAAGGAGTGGTCGGCTCGGAGTCAGTATACTGTGTCTGGGTGGGGTATTCATGTTAACCTGCGGCATGGTACCTCAGTGAGCTAGCACTATAAATCGGCATCAGTCCGGACTAGTTCAAGTAGCCACACAAACACGTACACGTACATGCACATCGCTACATAAGTGCAATAATCTTGGACGCGACGTTAAACCCCATTTCACCTCACCTCACCACTATTTTTTCGAGACCAACCCAGCGGTTTTGAACACGTCTAATGCCTGGGTCAGACTTGAAATACATGTTGCCATGTCTAGGTGAATATTGTGAGCTGAATAATGTATTGAGTGTAAACCAAGTTAACAAAACAGAGTTAGTTCATACGTTTGGATGAAGTAGAAAGAAGATCTTGCTTTCACTATGTATGTGTTGAATGAACCATGCTCCCTTGTGTTTGAAGTAACTATCCACAGAACCATCTGAATAATGCCGTTTGATGTTGTCATTTGAGGAGACAGATTGTTGGGTATCATCAATGCTTTGTGAGTTTTATGGTGCGTCTTTGAATGTATAAGATAAATTATGAGCTTCGTAAGCATTGGGATCGTCCTGATGGTTTACTTCGTTGATTATCGTCTGGATAATGCCAGGTCGGGATCCGTGTTTAAAAAATGCATGAGTATATGTTTATTAGAAATATGTAGCAGGAGCAACGAAAGTGATTTGTGGTGCTTTCAAAAGTGTCCGAATTTGCTATAGTTTGTCCAATATGTCAACAACAACCCTCATGTCAAGGCCGGATCAATATTGAGCAGCAACGCTACCTGTAGGGTGTGTCAATTTCTTGTGACATGCCTTTAATTTACATTAGGGGTGAACTCTGCTTTGAACGTTCAATTGTAAATATGTTTATCTGCGCTTCAACCTTTTTTGTTATTCAAATATGTATTATCGGCCGATGGCATAAAAACTGAAATACATCTGTCTGTCTGCGTTTATGTTGGAGATATGATGTACATGTTATGCGTTTATCACTTGATCAAGTATGAGTAAGGTGCTGACGTACCAAGGATCTTTTTCAGGATGAATCTGGGTTCGAACCCACGATGACAGGGACCCTGCAAACCTTCGGGACGCAACTCAACGACTTACGGTGCACTAGACGTCTGGATCACCCGTGTCCACGAAGGCGCGAATGGGTCAAACGCCTTCTAAGCATGGAAGGTAAAGAAGTGACTTCTTCAGTTTCCTGAACCGTCCCGACTGCCGAAAAAATATTTCTCACGCATTTAAATTTCACCGACATGTCACCACAAGTTTTTGGCTTTTTGTAAAGGGGATCAAAGCATATATTAGATGTTTGGTTTCTCGCTAATCATTTACACAGATTCCGTGAGGGGTGGGGTTGGGGATGCTGGGGGGAAGTTTGCATAAAAAATTACATACAATGGTGGGTTTCAGCAAAATATGATGCAGCCGTAGCAAGTGGTTGAGAGGTTTCATCAAGTAATGGTTATCGTAAAGTTCACATTTGCAAAACGTATCACAGCTAAATAAACAAAACTATACATTAATTAGACACTGATCATTTAAGGGGGTGGGGGTGGGTCTGTGTGTGTGGGGGGGGGGGGGGGAGGGGAGGGGGGTGCGGGGTGCATAAAAAATACTCCAAACAATCGTGAGTTTCTGCAAAATAAATTACTCAACACAATGGGGAGGTTCAGCAAAATCTGATACAGCCCTAGCAAGTTGCTGAGAGATTTCATCAAGTAATGGTTATCATGAAGTTCACATTTGTATAAATTACGTCATGACAAGTGGCTGAGCTGATTTGCTGGTCATGGAAGTGAATCTAAAGTTCTTCCCGATCATGTTCCCTTTATACTTTACAAAAAGGCAAGCAAGCATGTGCGTATTAAAACGAGCCCTCATTGGTCACTGAATTCGACCGTTCAACCCGATCAAACATGAGATTAAACCAAAAACATACGACTCCACACATTTACCAAGAGTAATTCGAGTTTATTGTGTCACTGTATCGTGGTACAATGGTGACAAATGTGCTATTGTCTCAATCCAAGGGTTTAAACAAAGATTCGAAACCTGTAAATGTGTCCAAGTCGATCCACGATCGAAACTTCTTGAAAACACAGTAAGTTCATCTCCCTCCAAAATGACGTCTTTTCACTTCATTATGTATACATTTGTAGATACTGGCCCTAATTAACGTTCGATACAAGTATAATAGTCAACTTAATGTGGGACGACAACCCGAAGTGATGCAGGCCTCAGACGTTTAACACTTTGGTGAAATCCACGAGCACGGATATGGTGCTTAGAGCTCTAGAAACATAGTTGGAGCGAACTGGGATTCGAAAGCACGACCTAAGGTTTCTGGCGTGTCCACAGGATGCAACTCTGCCATCGCAGCCGTCAGACGTTGTGTGTGTATGCTGTGCTAGCTCATCTTCCCGAGGCAAGGGAGTTAACTGACTATAAAAGTTCAGTTTTCACCCTTGCCGAACTAGGCTGGAATGTCTGGGCTCGATCGTATTGATGTCCCTTCTATGTCCCACCTATTGACCAATCAGATTCCTACTCTCATATCACTTGAATTTGCTTCAAGCAACATGGCAGCGCCCTATCAAAACGATCCGACCGATAATCAAGATCTATATTGTAATAAAACGGATCTTACCTTGCGAAGTGAATCAAATCGCGTCAGCACCTAGATTAAAAACATGAAAAGATTTGGAAAATATCTGTTGACAACGAGTTAACGGTACACATGCTATGCAAATCCTGCAGTCTGCACGGCAGTTTACGACCCGGATGTCGATTTCGTAACGCGATTTTGATTGGGCTATATATAGACTCGTAAGTCCAGCCAAAATATAACTCCATAATTCCAGCCTAGTTCGACAAAGGTGGAAACTGGACTTTTATAGTCAGTTAACTCCCTTGCTTGGGAAGATGGTGTAAGCTATTTCATTGCCACGAACAATAATGCAATGCATTAATAAGTTGGGGGCACGGGTGGCCCAGTCGTCTAAGGCGCCGCGATTCGCTGTGCAGAGTTGCGTCCCTTGGGCACGCCCGAAACCTATGATTGTGGGTTCGAATCCCTGTTCGCCCCGATTATGTTTCCAGATTTGTCAGCACCATTCCCGTGCTCGTGGGTTTCACCGAAGTAGTAAATGTCTGAGACCTGCATCACTTGGGTCCTTCCTCCCACATTAAGCTGACACGCCGCGATATAACTGTAATACTGTTTAAAGCGTTTACTCAAATCACTCACTCACTCAATAATATGTTATATATATGGTGATGATACCAGTCGTTAACAGATCAGCCACCACCATAGCTTAATTAAATTGACAAATTGATAAGAAGCCAAGCACAGAAAAACAAGCTTGTCATTGTGAAACAGTTGACGTTCTCAGGGAACAGCACAATAGTCTTGTCCCTTCTGTAAGACAATCTCACAAAGATGAGGAAATGGAGAACCGCATTTTTTGGTGAGCCACTTTTTGGCTGTTTTACTAAACGTAGCACATTGGCCACCTCCTTTTGGAGATGACCAGTAGGTGTAGTCCACGTCGGTGCCCTTATGCCATGTCCAAGACTCCCCCTTCTGTAGTCCGATCCAAACGCCAGACCCTTTGAAAAATGCACGAGAAAATGTTTTTTCAAATTACATTAAATATGTCTGTTTCAAACATTAAAAAATCAAGATACTATTGTATCGTTTACATTTTGGAACATTATTCAGAATTGCTTTCTAAATATGCCTTTGTAGTAGTATATTGTGAATGCATAGACCTGACTATCAATCATAGTGGTTCGGCAGTGGTGGATAACTTCCCTAAGGCGCAGCAATTCACTGTGCTTAGTTTGAATCCCTTGGGAGTACTTGAACCCTATTATTGGGATTTTGATTCTTTGTATGTCAGCACCGTGCCCGTGCTGTCTGGTGAGGTGAGGTTAAATGGGGTTTAACGTCATGTCCAAGATTATTGCACTTATATAGCGACGTGCATGTACGTGTGTATGTTTGTGTGGCTGCTTGTACTAGTCCGGACTGATGCCGATTTATAGTTCACTGAGATACCATGCCGCAGTTTAACATGAATACCCCACTCAGACACAGTTTACTGACTCCGAGCCGACCAGTCCTTGTTTTAGCCCCTTAATGCCGAGCGCCAGACAGGGTAACAACAAGTACCATCTTTTAACGTCTTTTGGTATGACGCGGTCGGGGATCGAACCCCGGACCTTCCACTCTCCGGGCGGACGCTCTACCACTAGACCACGGAAGCGGTCTGTGCTGTCTGGGTGTCACTAGAGTGGTGGGAGCAGTGCTGGCCCAGATGATGTCTTAGGAGCCGCAGAGTTTGGTCCTGTGGCACGACAAAAAAACAATGATCCTGGTCTCGAATCCTGTTTAGCCCCGAATATGTTTCTAGGTCTGTGGGTTTCACCAAATTGTTATAGACCCGTGAAGATTCCGGGGTAGAATAGGTCTTCAGTAACCCATGCTTGCCGTAAAAGGTGACTATGCTTG
This sequence comes from Haliotis rufescens, assembly GCF_023055435.1. Lineage (NCBI taxonomy): Eukaryota > Metazoa > Mollusca > Gastropoda > Lepetellida > Haliotidae > Haliotis > Haliotis rufescens. Next base: position 39,616,638 of record NW_025963890.1, read on the forward strand.
TCGTAAAAGGCGACTAACGTGATCGGGTGGTCAGGCTCGCTGACTTAGTTGATGCATGTCATTGATCCCAATGACGTGGATTGATGCTCATGACATTAATCACTGGAGTGTGTAGTCCAGACTCGATTATTTACAGACCGCCTTCATATAGCTGGAATATTGCTGAGTGCGGCGCAAAACAACCAACCAACCAACCAAATTGTTATATGGTCGAGATCTGTATCATTCCAGGCTTCCCACATTAAGCTGACACGCCGTGATAGAAATGATGTACTGTTTAAAGCAGCGATAAACTCAACTCACTCGCTAAAGTGGTTGACGTCAAAGACATGCCTATATTACGCTGCTACGCCGGGAAAGGACTGAAATACTGCCCGGAGCAGGACAATAACCCACTAACTCTCTCACCTTGTCGTTTCATCACTGTTTCAGCAACTGCATTTTCTTCAGCAGAGTGAATGTTGAAAAGTCGTCCACCGTTTGCCACACAGGAACTTTTAGCATCAGAGTTCGACTTCCTCGTCTGATTGAGATTAAAGCACTTGGCTGCAGGTTTATAAAATGTCCATCCCATCGGACAATCCACTGGAACGCAAGTAATGAACCGTTATGGTTGGTTGGTTGGTTGGTGTGTTGTTTAACGCCGCACTCAGCAATATTCCAGCTATATGACGGCGGTCTGTAAATAGTCTGGACCAGACAATCCAGTGATTAATATCATGAGCATCGATCCACGCAATTGGGATCAATGATATGCATCAACCAAGTCAGCGAGCCTGACCACCCGATCCCGTTAGCCGCCTCTTACGACAAGCATAGTCGCCTTTTACAGCAAGCATGGGTTGCTGAAGACCTATTCTACCCCGGAATCTTCACGGGTCTGAACCGTCATGGATTCCACATTTTCATTCATGAGTATAAGGGTATGATCGGTAAATAGAACTGGCCAGGCAAAGTTGTGTCCCCTGGAGTCGTCAGGATCCGCGATACTCATACAGATTCATACAAAATGTGAAGATTTATACTCAGTAAGTTATATGAATAGAAGAAGTATTAAGTTAACAGTGAAAACAACAAATGGAAAACCAGACCGCTTGGCGCATGTCATACCAACGTCATAACATAGAAGGGGGCACGTGCGGCCCAGTCGTCTAAGGCGCCGCGATTCGTTGTGCAGAGTTGCGTCCCTTGGGCACGCCAGAAACCTATGATTGTGGGTTCGAATCCCGGTTCGCCCCGATTATGTTTCTAGGTTTGTCAGCAGCATACCCGTGCTCGGGGGTTTCCCCGAAGTGGTAAACGTCTGACACCTGAATCACTTCGGGCTTTCCTCTCACATTAAGCTGACACTCTGAACATTATGCTGTTACATATTCAACGCCTAAAGTGTCTTCAAAAGCCGGCATGGTTGTAGAGCATCAACAACATACATGAAATATTGGAACCAGACGCCATGCATATTAATGTTGCGTCCTTTGGGTACGCCAGAAACCTATGATCGTGCGTTCGAAAACCTGTTCACCCCCATTATGTTTCTAGGTTTGTCAGCACTATGTTCGTGATCGTGGGTTTCGCTAAATTGGCCTGCATAACCTCGGGCTTTCCCGCTGACACACAGTGATATAACTGGAATATTGTTCAAAGTGTCGTTAAGACCAACTCACTCACTCAGTTACAGAACTAGAGAAACAAATATTGTGGTTCTTCTAAACAAGTCAGCTAAAGATATTATATTGCAACACCACAACCCGTACATAATTGCTTACTGACTATGTGTTCAAGTTTTACTTACATCTTCTAAAAATGACGTAAGAAACTCCAATTTGGGTTGTTAGGCCGGCTACTTTGTCATCAAACCAGGTGTTACTCTGGTAGCACAGCTTGAGGATGCTGTCATAGAACACTGATGCGCATGTCCGGTTGTAGTAGCAGGTGTTTACACAGTGAGCAGCTGAGAACGAGGCTTCAGGGTGAAGGTCAGTAGGCAGAAGGTTGTGGAACAAGGTCATCACGGACAGTGCAGTTTCCATGCTACTTCAAATACTGTAAGTGTCAAATGTACTGTAAGGTTTACACATTATTGAATGAATAATTAAGTAATTGGATGGGCGAGATTTGAAAAGGAAATTCTTGGCCCACTGTAAATATTTTTAGAAAATGTCATATGGCAGTTTAATTTATTGTTAGTCAATGATTTCACTGTATTACATTGTTTCTGTTGAAATACAGTAGAAGCTCACTGAAGTGTATTTAGACGATTCGATTTCAGGAATGTAGTACTATTTAATGTTAGCAGTGGTGAGGAAATTACTATATTTAGATGCTAGGGTGCAAGCTCCTTCCCAGCGCGTGACACCTTCGTTACACTCTATAGTATAGAGAGCTCCGCGAACGGGATATCGCTGTGAGGAGCTTGGCTAGTGTGATGTTTAAACTTCCGGAATAGCAAGGATGGATGTCAGGCGTCATTGAAACATGTGGAATATTCTGTGGTGTTCTTGTGACTAGACAGGACTGGCACTGTGTGGAAAGTTCTGGAAGGCCATATCGGACATTTAATCTGACATTACATCAAGACCAGATTTCTTGTAAAGATCGCTTTTCATCCTGGTGGTCATCCGAAGCCTATCTCGGAAGCGTGACCAGTGTTGGGTCGAGGTGATTATTATTCTTATCATTGTCATTTCCATTGCTCACATTTCATACTTCCATTGAATAATTCCACTCTATTGTGTGCTGTCATTGTAATTGCTGTGCAGAAGTGTGTATTGATCTGTAAACCTAGGTAATTTTGTTGTACAATTGTTGATTGCATACCATATGTTGGATATTTGTTGGTTTCACACTGAATTCTTTTACGAACAGATTTCAGGGTTTACATATTGTTTCAATTAGGGAATCGACACTTAACAACAAGAATTGGTGCTATGAACGTCAGGAAGGGGAATATGTGTTGTGTGATTGTGTGTTGGAGTTTGGGTGGGTGAGGTGGGATGTTATTGCAATAACATTCCTTTCAGATAATGCTGAACAAGTTTCTTTGGACTCAACAACAATAAACGTATCCACAAAATATGATGAAACGACCTGAAAAGTGTGTTGCGAGAAAAAATATACTAGCGGAAAAACGTAACTGTGCTTAATATTAGGCGGTGTAAAATGTTATGTTAATGAAAGTTTAAATGTTATGTTAATGAAAGTGTAAATGTTATGTAATGAAAGTGTAAATGTTATGTTAATGAAATTGTAAATGTTATGTTTATGAAAGTGTAAATGTTATGTTGTTGAAAGTGTAAATGTTATGTTAATGAAATTGTAAATGTTATGTTAATGAAAGTGTAAATGTTATGTTAATGAAAGTGTAAATGTTATGTTACTGAAAGTGTAAGTGGTATGTTAATGAAAGTGTAAATGTTATGTTAATGAAAGTGTAAATGTTATGTTAATGAAAGTGTAAATGTTATGTTGTTGAAAGTGTAAATGTTATGTTACTGAAAGTGTAAGTGGTATGTTAATGAAAGTGTAAATGTTATGTTAATGAAAGTGTAAATGTTTATGTTAAATGAAAGTGTAAATATTATGTTAATGAAAGAGTTAATATCATGTTGTTGAAAGTAACAACATGATACTGTTGTTGAAAGTTACAACGTGATACTGTTGTTGAAAGTAACAACATGATACTGTTGTTGAAAGTAACAACATGATACTGTTGTTGAAAGTAATAACATGATACTTCGGTCATTCCTCTGATCAATGTTGAACCCATGCCTGGTAACAGGAAACAGGAGACAGGAGACAGGAGACAGAGCCACACGACCTACAATAACAATGTCAATATCGGGTGTGACCACCATTTGCGTTGATACAGGCGAGGCAGTGGCGGCGCAATGAAGACACCGGATGATTTGAAACAGCCTGGGGATGTTGTTTCCAATGTCAACCAAAGATTGGTCCAACTGAGCTAGCATTACCGGCTGGTGCTGGTCCTGTCGTAGGCGTCGTTTCATCTCATCCCTGACAAGTTCTACAGGGGAGAGGTCTGGAGAAACCACCGGACATGGCAGTACAGCATTGTTGTGTTCAAAACGTCTGTTACAACACGTGCAACGCGTTGGCGGGCATTATCCAGCTGCATCGTGACGATTCGTCCTTATATTTACACAAAGGGTAGAACATGGCTTCGAAAGATGTCTTCCTGATAACGTACACCTTTCAAATTGCAAATAACAATGGCGAGTTGCGTTCTCCCATAAGTTGTGATGCCACTTGATACCATTACACTTCCACCCCCAAACTGACGATATTGAGTATCGTATGCTTCGCAAAACGTTCTCATGGACGCCTGTAGATCCCTGCATGATCATCACAGCTGTCCAGATGAATCCTGGACTCGTCTGTGAATAGTTTACTGACCCGGTCCTGTCTTCTGAACCCCAGATGCTGTCTACACCAAGATAAGCATACCTGACGGTGACGTGGAAGCAAACGGGCGTATCGATGGACATCTGGGCCGGATGTCGTGCTCCCTCAACCAGTTACGTTCGGTTCTGTCAGTTCCTGGTCTCAACCCTGGAATTGCCCAAGCTGTTAATGTGGTAGTTTGCTATCGATTCCGTAGATGCAACAACCGAATATGGTTGTTTTATTGATGTGAAGTCATACGTGGACGACCAGTCCATGGCAAGTTTTGAGTTGCCCTGCTGTAGATAATGTCTCCAAAGAGTTGATATTGTGTTTAGATGAAAATTAAAATTTCTGACAACTTTATTTTGCTCCATTCCTGTTTGTTGTATACACGCGGGGCGTAGACGTGGATTTGCAGCAAGCACACGTTTAGAAATAATGTTTTTATCATCACTTGACAGCAAAACAATAATTGTATTCTGTTCACATGCAAAAACCTACGTGCGTGAGTATCATGCTCCTAAAGAACCGCAGTGCATTAACATGCACACAAAAACAATACAATAAGACAGTTTGACAGAAAATGGAAAAATTTGGCAAATGAACTGTCTAGTTAATATGTCTCTATTTTTTTAATATATTATTTTTTACACAACCAATTTGTAAGGATTAAGCTCCACACTTAGTTAATAAATATGGCAAATATTTGCCCGGTTTCACCATGTGTAAACTTTGATGGACACCTGTAGCGAACTTAAACTTGCTGACCTGCTGTCTGCTGTATAGGTAACCTATACCTAGCAAGTATGCCAAAAGACGTGCTACTCCATGTATTACTCTGTAATGTCATATACTGAATTGAATAAAAAATATTATAAAACAAAAAACAAAAAAACATGCACGTACAAACTGTGAATCACGAACCTGAAGTGAAAGAGATGTATACATGAATACCAATGGAAACATGCATTATTTAATTTGAAGAATTAATGTATTTTTATTGCACATCAAATGAAGCATAGTTGATCTGTCGTCAGTATGCATCGTTCGGCTCATCAGAGGAGAGGAGTATCTATTCCGTGTCTAACAGCATCCTTGAAAACACTTCCTGCGCCAGACCCAAAACATCAACGTGTTGAAAAGACCAGATAAACACGTCCTACATACAGAACAATTTTTTGAAAACTTCATCCATCCTATCATATATTCGTCCTTACATATGGGCCAAAAATTACTTTTTGTCACAGGTTTGTTTGTTTGTTTTGTTTGTTGTATAACGCCACACTCAATATTCCAGTTATATATCGGCGGTCTGTAAATAATCGAGTCTGGACGAGACAATACACTGTTGATACCATGAGCTTTGACCCACACATTTGGGATACGATGACATGCATCAACCAAGGCAGCGAGCCCGACCACCCGATTCCGTTAGTCGCCTCTTACGACAAGCATGAGTTGCTGAAGACCTATTCTACCCCGGATCCTCACGGGTCTTTTGTCATAGGTGGCCCAATGAATAGTATGCACTGAAAATATAACCAGATCATTGAGACACTCGATACCGCTCCAAGTGCGGTTCGGAACTGTCATGCATAATTTCAATACGTGCCCAGGCAAATTAAGTAGAACCTGATGCCCCAACCCAGACTTCATACCCGACTCAGATTACAACAACTGTTGTGGGGAAAGGGCTTGTAATCGTCCTCAGTTACTCATGGTTGAGCAGGTGCTCATTTAGCGTGTATCTATCTTTTTCAACTGAAATCCCTTGTTACACTGCCTTGTATATATCATGTAACGTGTTATGTATTCACCCCATGAGATCACGTCTCTTATCGTCCTACCGTAAATTTAATAATCACTTGAGACAAGGTGAAGTCAACCATTGTATGACTTATTGTGTGTGGTCTATGCAAATCAATCTAAAAGGCTGATTGATGCTAAGTCAAATTTCAAACACACAAAAACACGGGGTCCCTCGACACCGATAAACATGGATAAGCCGCTTACTGTCTGCAGATGAAAGTACATTACGTGTAACGTGTGTTTGTTTGTTTGTTTTCAGCGCCGCGCTCTCAATCTCTGGAGTTAATTCGGAGGAACTATTTTCTTTTTGTTTGTTTGTTTGTTGTTGCTAAGCGCTGCACTCAGCAATATTCCAGCTATATGTCAGCAGTCTGTAAATAATCGAGTCTGGATCAGACAATCCTGTGATTGACATCATGAGCTTTGACCAACGCAATTGGGATACGATGACATGCATCAACCAAGTCAGAGTGCCTGACCACCCGATCCCGTTAGTCGTCTCCTTCGACAAGCATGGGTTGCTGAAGACCTGTTCTAACCGGGATCCAAACGTTTGTGCAAAGGGCAAATATCTGTTAAAATTATGTAAAGGAAACACCGAAAATAAGTGATGACACCAGGTGTTCAATGTTATCCAGATTGTTGATCATGATAAGATCTAAAACGTCGGGGTGATCCAAACGCTTCTGATCCGACATGTGTTAATTCTGACATTTATTTACATGGAACTGCGCTAATGAGTGTGTGGTAAATTATTACAGAGCGTGGTTATTTTGGGACCAGCTTTCTCTATCTGTAAGGTACCTTCAGTTTAAAGATTTTGCCTCCTGCTTGCGAGAGGGTTATCATAATTACTATACCCAGGACCGCGTTTTCACAGATTGCACTTTCGTCAATCCTTTGTACAAGCTGGTCCATCAGGCGCTTCACTCCTTGAGACGGTTTTCATGACAGTAGAATTCTGATAACACAGCTTGGTAAACCATATTGGTACAGGTTAGTGGAAAAGTAGTCGCTTAATAAACTTACCATTCATTTGTCGTTGTGGTATTAGACTAAGCACAGTACCTAATACATGATCATGTTTACACTTGATATTGATATTTGCATTATCTCCCGTAGGGGACTGTTGGAACGATGATGAATATAAAAATACAGCCACGTGGCTCTGTAGCTCACCTGAATGATGAAGAAATAATTTTATGACATTTAACCTTATTTTGGTTCAAACATCTATGGTGTGTGTGTGTGTGTGTGTGTGTGTGTGTGTGTGTGTGTGTGTGTGTGTGTGTGTGTGTGTTGGGGGGGGGGGGGGGGGGGGCATAATTTCAGAAACATTTGGTCTCGAAACAAGCAACTAAAATGTTCACTCAATAGGCTGTATATCCTAAAACATGTTGTGAGGTGAGGTGAGGTGAAACTGGGTTTAACGTCGTGTCCAAGATTATTGCACTTATATAGCGGCGTGCATGCACGTGTGTGGCTGCTTGTGCTAGTCCGGACTGATGCCCATTTATAGTGCTAGCTCACTTAGATACCATGCCGCAGTTTAACATGAATACCCCACTCAGACATAGTATACTGACTCCTTGCCGACCAGTCCTTGTTTTAGCCCCTTAATGCCGAGCGCCAGACAGGGTAACAACAAGTACCATCTTTTAACGTCTTTGGGTTTTGACGCGGCCGGGGATCGAACCCCTGACCTTCCGCTCTCCGGGCGGACGCTCTACCACAAGACCACGGAGGCGGCAAAAAAAACCATGTTGTGAGAAAAATATTTCGACTCAGTGAAGAAAATTACGGGGCTCAAATGGACAGGCCCCCCATACATTATATCTATTGTCCATATGATCGCAGATAACCGAGTACAAAAAATCATATGTTGCACACGTGTCGTTATCCCCAGAAGGATTGCTCATTGGCCAGGTAAACGCCCTTGACCTCTGTGACCTCATCGGAGTGTGGAACTACGTTTTTCATTCCTAAATGTTTACGACGAAATACTACCGGACGTATGAATCTCGTTAGAACGAGATCATCTGTATCTTTCAAAAGAAAATTATAATTTAGGAATAAATATGACACATTAAATATTCTTTAACAAAACATTTATTCATTAAAAACGATTAACATAGGCCCTATATTAGCATCAGGCAAATGAAAGGTGTTCTGATGTCAAAACAAAGGGGAGATGGTAAAGGCATCTTACCCATCACAAAGAAGCCCTGACAGATATTAAAACTTACACTGATGGAAGAGAGTACAGTAAAGTACGGTTATAACGAACTCAAAGGGACTACCAATTTTAGTTCGTTATAACCGTAGTTCGTTATAAGCATATATACAGTATAACTACAGCAAATATTCGAGACCAAAAAAGTAAGTTCGTTATATCCGTCAGTTCGTTATAAGCGTGTTCGTTATAACCATAGTTTACTGTATCTCGAGATGTGCATGGTCGTGTGGGGGTAGGTGTAGATTGGTGAAACGTGGACAGGACAATCCTACCAATAACCTCTCCTAATGCTGCTCGAACAGCCGAACCTACTTTTTGCCAATGATCTCCAATGTACGCACATATTTGAATGAAACATGATGACATATGTTTGGCACCATTACTACAGCTGTATCAAATTCCAATATATTTTTTAAGGAGATGGCCAATAAATATCTATTACTGTTTTTTAATAAGGCTGCTGTGGTCGCCGTGTCTTCCTTCAATCAAAGTCGTGTGAGCTATTTTAGAAACACCATACCTAAGATCATCCATGCACAGTTTCAGCTTTAAATGGCTTGCAATTTCAGAAGAGATGTTGGAAAGGCATGTCACTAATAGACGGGGATATGTGAAAGTAAAAGGTCGCTACTGGATCAAACATCAAAATATGCCAGAAATTCTGTCGTATGTTATTTCGAAAATCCCACACTTGCTATATACCACAATTAATAATGATACGTGCAGAAATGGCCGAGTAAGGGCCCAAAAGTACTTTTTTTCAATATGGCCGCCGTGGCGTATGTATTTATAGTCGGTTCGGAATTCTTTACTAAAAATGTTCAGAGACAATACTGCTGGGTTAGCTTATTCAAAGTTTAGTTTCAGACGGATTGTCGAAATTGCAAAGCTACGGACGAATATTCGGACGGGCGGACGACGGACAATGCTCCATGACATAGATTCACTTTAGTTTCAGTCACGTGGGCTAAAATAACTTGTGTAGGATAACACTCTGTGGTATTACTGCCTGATATGTTGTTGACCGTCTCCGTGGTCTAGTGGTAGAGCGTCCGCCCGGAGAGTGGAAGGTCCGGGGTTTGATCCCCGGCAATGTCATATCAAATGACGTTATAAGATGGTACTTGTTGTTACCCTGTCTGGCGCTCGGCATTAAGGGGCTAAAACAAGGACTGGTCGGGTCGGAGTTAGTAAACTGTGTCTGAGTGGGGTATTCATGTTAAACTGCGGCATGGTATCTCAGTGGGCTAGCACTATAAATCGGGATTACTCACTGGCTTTGTCATTATATTGTTACCTTTGTACATTAAACCTATCTCACTGGCTTTGTCATTACATTGTTACCTTTGTACATTAATCCTATCTCACTGGCTTTGTCATTACATTGTTACCTTTGTACATTAATCCTATCTCACTGGCTTTGTCATTATATTGTTACCTTTGTACATTAATCCTATCTCACTGGCTTTGTCATTACATTGTTACCTTTGTACATTAATCATATCTCACTGGGGGGCAAGGGTCGCCCGGTCGTCTAAGGCGCCGCGATTCGCTGTGCAGAGTTGCGTCCCTTGGGCATGCCAGAAACCTATGATTGTGGGTTCGAATCCCGGTTCGCCCCGATTATGTTTCTAGGTTTGTCAGCACCATACCCGTGCTCGTGGGTTTCACCGAAGTGGTAAACGTCTGAGACCTGCATCACTTCGGGCTTTCCTCCCACATTTAGCTGACACGCCGCGATATAACTGGAATACTGTTAAAAGCGGCGTTAAACCCAACTCACTCACTCACTCACTCACTCATATCTCACTGGCTTTGTCATTATATTGTTATCTTTGTACATTAATCCTATCTCATTGGCTTTGTCATAATATTGTTACCCTTGTACATAAAGTTGTAGAAAAAAAGGAATTATCGGTCACACATCCTAAACGAATGACATAAGTTGACAAAAAGACTTCAGTTAGCTTAGACTAAATACGTCGCATACACTTACCTGGTTCATCCAATATACAAGATTAAGATGTTAGTCGGAAACTGACTTCAATATAGAGGTCCTGTTCCTAGTGCCACTTAATTATATATGGCCAACATGACAATTCATTGACGTTGTTTCTTCACATTTGGCGAATTGCATCCATTGTTCATTGTTATATCAATGAGTCGAATGAAAAGCGTGCAAATCCCCTGTGTCTTAATTCGAAAGATACACGTTTGGTCGTCTCTATATATTTTATTGAACGCAAGTAAAAAGCTTAGAGAGAAAACGGTGATGTTAATGCTTGCACCTGTGATAGTTGATGAGTGGACTCTTCTATTATACATGATCCAGAACACAAATTTACTATTGTTGTTGAATAGAGTATTCCATTGCCACCCAACTTTTTCAATAAGACATGACATTCTGCTGACAGCTTAAGTCTGACCCAACAATTTACATTTTCCATGTCGAGTGAGCGAGTGTGTTGGGTGCTGTGCTTTCAATGAGTGATTGTATACCGTATTTCCTCTATTAGACGCCGGGCCTCTAATAGACGCCGGCCTCTAATAGAAGCCGGGTCAATTGTTCAGTGCAAAAAATAGAAGCCGGGCCTCTAATAGACGCCGGGTCGATCAATATCTTACGGATATCTACGAAAACAAAAAAATTCCATTTCGTGACGATTCGGGACATTCGTGGTCATAGTGAAATGGGGGTGTTAATAGAAGCCGGGGCTCCAATAGACGCCGGGCCTCTAATTGACGCCGGGTCAAAGGCTTGTCCGAAATAAATAGAAGCCCGGGCGTCTAATAGAGGAAATATGGTATATATCTGTGACAACTTGATTGAATAGGCTACTGTCCTCTAATGGTGACAAACGAAAGGAACATACCCAAGTAAAATTGTTGTCTGTTATATGCTGGTTAAGTCCTTGAACCATACCATAAAATGTGGGTGGTAAGACGAGAGTGGATCGCCGACGATGGGTCAAAGGGAGAAAACTTATACAAACTCTATGACAGGGAAACCAACGTCGGCTGTCAGCGTGGTTAGAGGTGTGGATGATCGCTCTCACTGTTTTGTTCATGTGGGGCTGGTTATTGTTACATCTTTATCTTTCCGAATGAAATAGGTTAAAAAAATATGTTACGTGTCCATTCTCAAATTGAAACAATATGCAATTGCAAAATTTAACCAGGTTTACAAATCAATACAAATTACTGCACAGCAATTACAATAGAGTAGAAGTACAATAGTCAATGGCAATAAATAATATGGTGGCAGTGGACAGTATCAAATGCAAAAATACAGTGGTGATAGCAAAAGTCAGTGATGATAATATATATTCCCACATCAACGACATTTGTCAAGCTTCCTAGATGGTCTAGGCAGGGAATCAGGGTTTAATGAGCGATCCTTATATCAAAGCTGGTTCCGAAACGATAAAATGTGTGAGAGACACGTAAACACGCTATTGTCCCTTTATATACAAGCTATTGTCCCTTTATATACAACTTACCCAGTCACTGGAAAGTTCCATACAGTGTCCTCACCAGTCCATCAGCACTAGAACATTAAAGCAGTTTCCATAACATACTATTACCGTCCGCGGTATACCGGACCGAAAGTTTACACACCACACTAGTATCTAAATACAGTAACTTCCTGACGACTGATCTCTGTCCAAACACAATATAGTGAGCATCAACTGAATCCCAACATAACAATGCAACCCAGTTACAATCACTGTTAAACAATAAAATACACTGCCATATAACATATCACCAAGGTTATGGTCAGTTTAAAACATTTGCTTATTATTTGCATATACTTCTGTGTTTGGAGAAGTGCTGTTGATAGGCCTTTTCGCACCCCGTGCCACGTCTCAGCTTTTGATGGTTGTGTCGTTGATATGGGCAGTGATAAACGACGGGCATGGGGGATGATGATATCCTGAATACATTAGATAAAAGGTCTACCAATGCAGAATTTAGTCTAACAAACCTGAGCCCACTTTATTTGGCTCGTGACATTCAAAAATCTATTGGTGATGTTGAATTAGTGAAAATGCTAGAAGAAGGTGACTTTGTGATTCACTGCAAATTTCTTTAACAGTTAAAAGAGGCCTTGTCCTTAACGTAAATTTGTGACATCCGTCTCGTGGGTAATGTCTCGAAGAGTCTGAGTCAAAGAAAGGAAGTCATTTACAATGTTGACCACCAGGTGGAGACATAGGGGAAATAGTTGATCAACGTAAAGATAAATAAGTCATTGAGGCAAAGCTTTTCCTGCATGGAGGGAAAAATACCACTTCTGTTCTGCTGACATTTGCAACCCCTCCGCAATCATTCAGGGTGGGTCCTCCTTGTTTCTGCAGCTAAAAGGTGCTACAAATGTCAACAATGTGTTTACATTTTATCTGAATGCAAAAGTAAGACTCCTGTATGCACAAGTTGTAGTGGGGCCCATAAGGTTGATGATTATGACGCTGGAGTTTCAAAATGTTGACAATGTGGAGGTGATCTCAGTGCTCCTTATAAAGGCTGTAAAAAGAAGCAGTATCTGTCCAAAGAATCAGAGTAGAAAAGAAGGTGTCTTATGCCAAATCTCATTAAATTCAGACCTTAGTCCTCGCTACCGCTAAACAAAGATCTGATGACATCCCATTAAGGGTCACGTCAGAACGACGTTTCGTCCGACCGATGAGAGCGTTGCTTACCGGATCATGAAAGTGACAGTCGGAATGTGATTTCTAATCATACAACCTGGAAAACTTTAACACCGTGTATTCCGAACGATAGTTACAGGTTTAACGACTGAATCCATACAATCTAGATCATCTATTACCCATTCCAGAATGTTCTTTTGCTTAGGTTTCAAATTTGTATTCGAGAATTTGTCAAAATATGTTTCGAAGCGTAGTCGCCAATTTGAAATTAGTGCCGTAAAGTGCAGTAGTACGAGAAAGCTGCCTTCTGATTGGTCATTCTATTGGTCGGTCAAAGTTCGCGCAAGGTCGGTCTGACGTGACCTGTAATGGGATGTCCTCAGATGTTTGTTTAGCGGTAGCGAGAACTAAGGCCTGATTTTAATGAGATTGTCTTATGCCAAAGCTTCTCAAATTGTCATGGTCAGTCCTTCACCCTCCTATGCATCCGCTGTGACAAGCCATGTTTCTCCATCAGTAAACAGGGCACCAGCAGATGTTCAAACAAACGCCCCGAAATCACCCTCTGTACTAAATGCTGCCCCTGGTTGTTTTTGCAACTGCTCTGTACATTGTTCAAATGTCGGTGAAGAACGATGAACTAAATTAGCACTTACTGACACTGTTCCTTTGGCTCCAGCTCCTATTCTTGGTCCTTATCCTCAAACTTGCATAACCATCACAGTCGAAGTCATTCCTGGTTGTTTAAACACAACTAGCAAAGACGAGCAAGTAGATCGAATGGTATCCACTGCAAAAGTTCATTTATTTCATGATGTGTGTCAAAGAAATATCTTGAAAAATTTGCAAGTTGATAAAGAATAATGGATAAGCCTCTCGTCTTCCTTACTGTCTGGCACTGAAACTCTCAAAGTCTTGCAGCCCATGGAGATGACCTGAAACACTTTTAATCAAGCATTTTACAACTGCCACTGTTACCCGAAAGTAATTTCAAAATTATTGGTAATACCGGTTTGCGTCAGAACAGAATGAATAGAAATCCTGATGTGAAATAAATCTCCATAGAGGAGGTTGAGCTCTTGTGTTAAATCTGATATATATTTCAAAGAACACACATTACCAAGAACAGTTTGAAGCTAGTGTGGTAGAAAAATATTATGGTGATAAAAGGAAAATCATACTCATTAACAGCACTGGAAAACTATGTGTGAATGATTCCACTAAGAAAGTTGAGATAGTGGTGATCTATACTTCATTTGTCATAATTCATACTTCAACCATCATAATGAATTGTGGAGCAGTGTTAAATCAGATTTCAACTGAACAGTCGTCGAAGCTTTCCTTGATGAAACTGATCTAGTTATCCTAGATAATAGAAAAATTACCACAATGGATCTTGGAAGTACTGATCATGCACCTAGGTGGAAGTCTAAAAAAGCTAATTGGTTTGAATTTTCCTCTCTGTGTGACTTGATCAGTGATGGCCTGTAAATGAAGAGATTGTTGAAACAGTGGAGGCATCTATTGGAATGTCTGCGAATGTATCAAATAAACATCCAGTCTCAGTCCCCAAGTCAACAGGACAAGGTAAAACGCTAACAATAATACCTCACTCCCATATGATTTGGCTGTGCAAAGTTTCAACACATTGTTAGGCGTACCAAGCGTTCAAAATAGCTGTCTTTCATCTCTGAAATGAAAAGGTTTACCCCATTAAAGTCGATTTGGACTAGAATAAAAGTGATTAGTGACACAAATAGTAGATCTCCTATTCCTGCTATGGGCATAACTGATAACATAGTGACGAAGAGTCTGAAAGCTAACTGATTTGTAGAACTGTTTAAAAGTGTTAGTAGTTCTGAAAACTTCCTTGAAGGATTTCAGGCTGTTAGGGAATCATAAAATGCAGTTAATGCCAGATAGTTCTACAGCAGCTATAACTGATGTTAATTCAAATTTAAATACACCATGATCAGCGTAAAGGGGCAATTTCTAATGTCTAAAGCTCATAACCCCTCACCCAGAGCATTTAACTTCTCTTGAAGTTACTCGCAAGCTTTTGAATATATGCTGGCGTTCTGGATCTGTTCAAATGCTTCGA
Source organism: Haliotis rufescens (assembly GCF_023055435.1). NCBI lineage: Eukaryota > Metazoa > Mollusca > Gastropoda > Lepetellida > Haliotidae > Haliotis > Haliotis rufescens. Next base: position 39,631,837 of record NW_025963890.1, read on the forward strand.
GACATGCCATGATTATACCTGTACCAAAACCACTAACCACCAGCATGGTATAGGCACATTTACCTTACCTCTAGTTTAATAGTTACCAACCGAATGACTTAATCAATTGAGAAAAATAAACTCTTATCCAGATTTCAATAATCGAAAACGCCACTCATGCCACTGATCTGCATGTAAGACTACAGACAGAAGCTCAGAAAGCAATCAGGAGTACAGGTTGTGCACATTTTTTAATATTGGAAAGAGATATGATATGATTTGTTTGCAGGGGTTGCTATTCAAATTGCAAAAGCTTGGTATAAAATGGAACATTCTTTGATGGATAAAGTTATTTCTCTCTGAAAACGTCATTCAGGTGCGTATTGGGAACTTTCTGTTGTGCACATCACAGATAATGGTACTCAACAGGGACGTGTGTAATTAACCCAGTTTTGTTTAGAACCATAATCAATTACTTTTCCACTAATCTTTCTGTTCATATTCATTCTGCAGTTTGCAGGTGATGGTTCGTTCTGGAGACAACTCCAGATTGTTACAATATCAATTCAAAATTGTCAAGACACAATAAATGTCTGGTGCTCTAAAGGGGGTTTCAAAATATCTCTCTCAAAATCAGTAGCAATGATGATCGCTCATCGTAAAATTCCTTCAAAGGTTCTCTGGGGGACCATAACCTAAATGTTGTATCAGATTTTAAATTCCTGGGAGCTTATTTTTGAGTCCAAGTCATATATTATATCTTTGCAGCTGTTGTAACGGTGTTGTTAATCTTTCGAAGTGTGTGTCCAAACTCAAAGGGGAGCTGATAAATATGCCATGTTATTGCCAAAGATTAAAATCCCCGCCTGGCCGCAAGTCCGAGTTGGTCTACTTTGCCTACGGACAGTCAGTTTTGAAAAGTTGCACGCCCGTTCGTCGGGCTATTTTTGTATTCCCTAAGGTACCTAATCATTCTGGTTATAATTCAGTGTAAGAGGTAAATTAACCGTAAAGGTTATAAACACATTATTCAGTCACTTCCGTGTGTGTTGATATGGAGTTTCTGTACTCATTTTCTGTTGGCCAAATGCTCGAAATAATGTAATCAGAACGCTTGTCTTGTATTGTTTATAGTAGTGCATATAGTAAGTATTCTGTAGAAATGCAATGTTTGTTTGTTTGTTGTTTAACGCCGCACTCAGCAATATTCCAGCTATATGACGTCGGTATGTAAATAATCGAGACTGGACCAGACAATCCAGTGATTGACATCATGAGCATCGATCCGCGCAATTGGGGTTGATGACATGCATCAACCAAGTCAGCGAGCCTGACCACCCGATCCCATTAGTCGCCTTTTACGACAAGTATGGGTTGCTGAAGACCTATTCTACCCCGGAATCTTCAGGGGTCAGAAATGCAATGCCTACTGTAGAAATGCAATGCCTACTGTGTGTATGGAGCACAAGGAATACAAGAAGAGGAGGAAACTTTCAATTGTGCCTTCGCAGAAGACTGATTTTCCACTGATGATTGACATTCATGATCGGTTTACGGTGTCAGTGTACGAGTACGCTCAAGCTGACAGATAAGCTCCATAAATATGCATCTGAACCTTGGATCTACAAATTTAAAGAGAGAGTATCTGGTTTCACAGAAGACTTCAGATGGACATAATTTTTCTGTTCAGTGTGAAAAGTCACACAGTGCAGAGTGCCGCCCACCGGAAAAATAACCTCTTCAGTCATTAGATAATGCAGTTTTTTAAAAACAAGATAAACCTTTTAGAGTAGCATATGGTATTGCCAAAACTATTTCTGTTTTCGAGTGGATGTGTGACTTGAAAAAAATCTTGGCGTGGATATGGAATCCACTTATAGAAAGATGTTCCCCTGTTCAAAAATATTGTTGTCCTTCTGGGTGACGTACAAAACAACCTTAGCGCTATGGTTACCTTATATCCTTAAGTTTTTGTTAAGGTTACCTTAAGATTGATCTTAGTAACTAAGGTCGTTCTGTATAGCGACTACCTGGACGATATCTCAGATTTTAGTGTCAAACAGAAATCTGAACTAAAGTCAGTCTTCGCGACTTTGAGACTTCAGTGTTCCATGACTACTCGATATGGGGGTACAACACATTTAATTTTCACATTTAACTCCTTGAACTTCCTATGAACTCGTAGATTCCAGTCGAAATTCCTCTGATTTGCGTGTGATTCACTCCACAGAAATATCCTTTTACCAATCTTGTCAGTGTCAAAGTTGATAAACCAGTGCCAGTGTCTTGATGCCGCTTTCCATGGCCACTGCCTGAATATCGGCGGCTGCCAGCCCGTGTCCCCACTTACTGCTGTATTTGGAGTACATCTGCCGACATCCAGGAAGAAGCGCATTGCTCTGTTGTGATTTGAGTTTACGGTGGACTGTTCACGAGATCCCCAGGTAGCCGCTCCGTAATCTATCACAGACCACACCATCGAGTCATAGAGTTTAGTGTATGTCCTGTATTCCATTCCTCCCAGTGACTTGAACTTGGATATCGGAAGGCCTAGCCCTCGTCCAGAAGACTTGGTAGGTGCTTTAGCCATGAAGCTGTAGTCTAGATGTTCGGTAAGAAGGATTCTGAGGTAATTATAGCTATCCATCACCTCCAGGTCACAACCACCAAGCTCAAAGTGGAAATCCGTTTGCCTAATTCAATTATTTCTAAAGTGAACTTTATATTTTTCGGTGTTCACCCGAATTTTTGGAATGGGTTTATAATTTCTTTTCCCTATTTACTAGGTAAAACACCAGACCAAAAGCAGTTATTAAAGATGTCAAGGAGAAACGTATGGATGTCATCTCCCCGTTGTAGCTCAACTGGTATACCATCACCTCCTGGGGCTTTTCTCCTGTGGCAAGGATAAAGGCTTTATTGAGTTCTCTAAAAATTGCTCCTATGGAATTTCAGCAAACCATTTCAGGCACTAAAAGAAATGAATTGGCATTACACATTAATATATGTAGATGACATCATAATATTTTCTCAAACGTTTTCAGAACACTTGAATCACCTCAAAGCAGTACTTCTCAGTACTCCTCAGAACTCTGAAACCAAGCAAATGTAAATCGCAACAAAACAAGTCACCTACATAGGGCATATCTTCAGCAAAAATGGCATCCATGTCGATCCTTCAAAAAAAGATACAGTCACACAGATCCCACCCCCTAAAAACGTCCATGACATGCGTCATTTCTTAGGTTTGGACTCGTACAATTTCAAATATGTAGCAAACTATTCTGGCATTGCAACCTTCTGAAAAAGACGCGTCTTTGCCCCAACAATTGCCAACAGGCAGTCGAAAAGCTAAAGCAAGCCATTACAACAGCCCCCATCCTTGCATATCCTGACCAAAACATACCCTTCATTCTCACAACTGATGCATTTCGGACTGCCATAGGGTACATTTTAGGCCAATTTGATTCTCATTCTTGTAATGATGTCGTTAATTTATGTCTTTGACATTGGTCCTGTTCTGTTTTTAGGAACAAACAATGTTGGTTTGTAACGTTTCTTTTGCTCATCAATTAAGGTTATTGCAATAAACCATGTTTATTTATATATATGTTTATGTTGTATATGTTTTCCAAGTAAGGGTAAATGATGCTTAATTGGGCATGTCACAACACAGTCAACAAATGTTTCGGTCATATCACAGTGGGGAGTCAATAACCCTGTCCAAGGAAACAGTAGTGACTGGCATGATATGACCACTTGAAATGGAAGATTTGAAATGATTATTAATTTTAAAAAAGGTCTCTTTTATTGTCTCTCTGTCAAAGATTATGGCTTTGCTTACAAAATACTCTGTATTGATGAGGATGGCCATATTGCGGTCGAGACTTTCTATAGAGCCTCAGTTTGTTTTTTTCAAGCAGATGGAGGCTGAGTTTTTATTTACTAAAAAAATATGAGCTGTGTTGTTGTTTTTTAGATGTAGCATTAGCAGTCTGGAAAATAACAGTTCTGATAGTAAAACATCTAAACAATGTGGACACTGAGGGTTGACACTGAGGGTTGCAACTGAACGATGTATGTGTTGCAGTATGTGTGTGTTGCAGTTGCAACCCTTTGTGTTCATAGTTACACTAAAGGTTAGGTGAACACTTCTGTGAATGCACAAAGTGAGGGCGAAGTGCATTTGTAATATGTTTAAACAACTTTTGCAGGACTGTAATATGCATTGACATTTCTTTTATATGTACATGGGCATATGGCCTCCAATACATGAATAAAGATATATACTCATGTATTGTAAATAATCTGTTTGCCTTACACCATCCATCCATCTGTCTATCCATAGGCGCAAATCGCTTGCCTCCTGTAAAAATGACATATTTCTTTTATATGTACATGGGTCTATGGCCTCCAATACAGAAATAAATAATATATATACTCATGTATTGTAAATAATATATTTGCCTTATACCATCCATCCATCCATCCATCCATCTATTGACGCAAATCGCTTCCACCACATGCATGCCCGAGGGACATGAGAGCAACTCATGTTTGTTTCGGAATACATTCCGACAAGCAACAACATGAGTGTTTTTGCTGATGTCTCCATTTAAGATGAACTGTTGTAGCAGAATGTACGTTAGAGCTTCACCAATGACATTGTTACTATTTCAGGAAACCTTCAAACATGGACCCGTAGGTACCTTTGTCTTTCCAAAGATTACCAGACCGGAACCAGTTAAACTGGTTGGGTAATTGCCCTGAAGCGTACATCAATTATTTCCAACTCTCACCCCCTGCAGCGCTACCTGATTATACTATAAATCATGTAATACATTCACCACATTGAGCCTTTCATTATCGCCCAACCGAGAATTGATTTACTTCGTTAGAAAAGATAAAGTCACATCCCCATCCGTATGCACATATATTAAAGGTTATGTTTCTGTGACAGGTTCTAGATGCTTTTAATAAACCAGTGACTCTTTTCAACAAGAACATATGAAAAGAATTTATTAGTAATATTACATTTTTTATTAACGACTGTCTCCAGGTGTATGCATAAGATATTTAGTCATGAAATATTGATTTCGATTTAATACAGTGGCAAGATTGTTTACCTTACGGCTAAGAGGAACTCTCTTTTCTCATCATAACAAAGGATTGACTTTAAAAGATCGATCACAGCGTTATGTGGACAGGTATATTGTAACTTTATTTCTAATGATAGTAAGAGGCAGCAAATTGAGAAGCTCGTACAATGTTGTGCTATTGTAGTGACCTTGAGTTGTAGTGACTTCCATTTGTTGTTTATAGCCCAAAGGCTGCCTTAGACAATATTTGTTAGATGATGTTTGTTTGTTGCCGCACTCAACACTATTCCAGCTATATGACGGCGGTCTGCAAATAATCGAGTCTGGACCACACAATCCAGTGATTGACAACATGAGCTTATAGGGATATGTCAGGACGGCGTCAAGCAAGAGTAATTCTGAAAGTGTGGCTATTTCTGTTAATACTACAAAGGTAACTTTGCTAACATTGTGTAAAACGACCTTTGATCTTTACATTGCGGATAATTATAATAACATCTATAACCAACTTTTTATGGCTAACATCTTGTTTGGGTACCTGCTGCCCTCGGTCATACTAGACAATAAATGCCTGTCCGGGATTAATGCCCTGAGTAAATAAGTGACGGCATTTTCGATGCTGTTAGAAAATAAGGCATACGTTACATAGGTTGTGGACAATCAAACGGATGAGCAGACAGAAAGGGCCCCGTAATGCGATTAAAAAATCCGAAGCGGAAGCAAGCAGATTAGGCACCAACCCAATCGATGAAATTGCGCAGCTCTTCAAACATCGTTTTAACCTCAGTAGTGCAGTACCTGTGTCACCCCAGTGGCGAATTTTATCGTTTGGCCAATGTCCTAGAGTATTAAAATCTGCAAAGTTACTATGTTGAGTTTACTTGCCCTTAAAAGTAGTGTAAAATTATTGTCCCAATCAGAGGATATGTAAGACCAGGTCATTTAAAGTATTTTGTATATTTACCACAGAATACTTGTTTGTTTTAATCAACAATCGCGAAGGAATACAGAGGTACCGCATGACTCCATGGTCCCTAGTTTGGTGGTCTTACTTAGTCAGCTGGTGATCTATAGCCTGTTAATATAATCTATCGTTACGTATAGTTATATTTCTTTATGGTCACATTCTAGTTTTAAAAAAACAAATATGTGATAATCTAGTTGTCTTACTGTCCATTGTCGAGAAGTGTTATATAGCCTAACTGTATTTATAATAATTGTGTAACTTGTGCTAGTCACTTTACGTCTGAAATTTTGCCGACTCACTCAAGACATATTTTTATATGCTGTAATTGTTGAACATGTACAAGCAGAACTAACGTGACACATTATGGCTGAAATAGTGCCTCACTCACTCACTCATGAGCCCCCAAGTTGATTGCACTTGACACATCGTCTGTTTACTAGATATAGATACCTCCACGCCTATGTTAAAGTAACCAGCTTCAATTCATTTTTGAAGATTTGAAATGTTAAAAGGTAAACACGTATGCATTTTTAAAATTTATGTTTAATTATATTGTTTCTTAGTGAAACGCTTAACAGAGGTAAATCCTTGGGCTTTCAATGTTGCAGCAATTTCTTATTCTGTCATGTCAGACGCTTTGTTCGATCTCGAACGATTCCTCGACAAGAGTTTGATAGATTGATAGATTGCTGTCTGTGTACATTCGACGATATGTGAACCATTTCGGGGAGAGGTGTTACATATTTCACTTCTCCGCAGGAACCCCGAATGCCCTTGGAGACAACCAAGAGTAAAGTGGGTGTTGATATTCATCAGGTGATATTACAAAGATCCTCTGCCAAGAATTTGCAACATCCGAAGAGATCTGTTCATCAGATGACAGCGAGTCCACATGGACGTTATTAGATCTTCGATGAACCAGAATTTTGGTTTAGGAAAATATTGGTATAACACTATTCAGGACCTCTCATCCCCATCTGCCGTCGAGTATCAACAACTGGTTTGTTTGTTTATTTGTTGTTTAACGCCGCAGTAACCAAAATCCAGCTACATGTATATGACGGCGGTCTGAAAATAATCGAGTCTGTACCAGACAGTCGAGTGGTTGACATCATGAGCATTGATCAACGCAATTGAGATACAATGAATGCATCAACCAAGTCAGCGAGCCTAACCAACCGCTCCCGTTAGTCGCCTCTTACGACAAGCATAGGTTGCTGAAGACCTATTCTAACCCAGATCTTCACGGGTCCAAAAACAATTTTAACGGTCAAATATACAGTGATAAAGTGCTAAGGCTATGCGAGAGTCCCACCCTTGTTGTTTATACATGGTGTAGTTCTGTATCCCAACACTAGTATTTATCAGGGTCTTAACTGTTGATCTTTCGACACCTGCCAATCAACACTCACGATTGACCAATCATAAAGTGAGACTTGATGGCAGCAATAGAACCTGTAAAGGTAGGTAAAGAGCATTGAAGGCGAAAAGAGAAGACACAATCTTTTAAGATTTTGATCTTTATTTTGCTTCAGTGATATTGTTACAAAAAGAATAGTTTATGTATGTGTTGTGCTATTTACACAATAGTTGATCAAACATGATCAACAGCAATTCCACTGTCACGTAACTCCACCTAATGACCCATACATCCCAATCACTCGCTACACTACTTTTATTGCATATTTGCTGTTTAATATTTACCATATCCAGATGGTGTTAAACAAAGTTCTTTTTATTTTTAATTAGCTAATGTAACGCAACTAAATTAACCTTTGTAAAAACTGTCAGCCATAGATGGCAATGAGTACTGAAGACGTCTCTGATTTAGGCTACTATCATTCAGGATTTAAACACCGAACACGTTAGCGTCTTAAATTTGAATACACAACAGAATCGGTTCCAATCTACCACAGGGAAACATCAATTATTGAAATCAGATCTTGTCGTCGGGGATGACATTCATTACTCATCAAATATAAAAGTTAAATCTTTAACTCATGCTAGTTACACCGTAACTAATGAAGCACAAGTAACATGGCATATCAGTACCCATCTTCCCGAGGCAAGGGAGTTAACTGACTACAAACGTCCAGTTCCCACCCTTCCTGAACTAGGCTGGAATGTCCAGGCTCCATCGTAGCGCCACCAGTGGCTATGACGAGTTATGTCCCTTCTATGTCCCTCCTATTGACCAAACAGAGTCCATCACTCATATCACTTGCATTTGCTATAAACAAAATGGCGGCGCCCAGTCAAAACGATCTGATCGATAATCAAGATCTATATTGTCATAAAGCGGGTCTTACGCCGCGAAGTTATGCACCTTGATTAAAAACATGAACAGATTTGCAAAATATCTGTCGATGTCCAATTGGCAGTTCACATGCTTTACAAATCATGCAGTCGACCGAAATCCATGTAGTTTGTTACGCGATTTTGATTGGACTATATGTATAGACTCGTTAGTCCAGCCGAGATGTAACTCCGTAATACCAGCCTAGTTCGGCAAGGGTGGAAACTGGACTTTTATAGCCAGCTAACGCTCTCGCCTCGGGAAGATGATCTATACTTGACAAAAAAAACAGTGTGATATTGCTAAAGAAATATCCATGGAAGCACATAAAAGCAAATCCTTTTACGTGAAAATATATTTTCAAATGCCGAATATGTACAACTAAACCCCACACATGGTAACAGAGCATTGGTAAATTCAATACGTCAGTCCCAACATCTTAAATATATGCTGAACCAGATTCCATGATGAAAATTAAAGTGATGACCTTAGCAAGATGAGCATAGTTACACGAATAATCCTTCAACAAATCATGTGGTATTTGTTCTATAAGAAAGATTCCTAATCTTGAATTATTTTGTTTGTTTACAATGTTTTGAATCCAAAGACGTAAATAGTGAAAGACTATGGGTCAAATTGAAAAAAAAAATATCATAATATTTATTGTTTGATTTACACGTGACAATACTTGTAGTTTCACAATTGTGTTTTGCCAATCCATTAAATGAGTTTTCAGCAAAGGAAAAATTGAAAGCCCGTGAGTCTCTAAATTCCCTCTGGCTAACCCAAGGAAGTCAAATCTAAAATTCGAGTTGTCATAAAAAAACCTCCCTTGTGTGAGTATGAAACCATGAAAACAGCATTTTAAATTCGTTAATACTGTTGACCGAGACTCGTAGCAGTGAGGATAACACAACACTTAAAAATCCACAAATTTACAGTCCTGGGTATGTTTCTTTTGCCTTTTTCATCTTAAAAATGGGACGCATTTATATATTTTTTAAGTATATTAAAGAAGAGTATGTAAAGAAAATGGGTACTTCGTATAGTGGGAATATTTAAATTGATGGGATTCGGTAGTATATTTTTGTTCAGATGGGAATGGAACGTAATATCAAATTACAGCTTATTTTTGACAAATCATTCAGCGTCTTGGAGCGCAATGTCCCAACTATTTACAGACATGGGCATGAATAGCGCGAGAGCTGGTGATGGATGGCTCCCCAAGGTTTCAGTACGACACATTAATACTCGCAATTTCTCAACACTTGATAAGGAAGGTAAATAAATTAACAAAAGCTTGATATGATAATGAGAATAACATTTAAAACGTGTTCAGAAAGTATTTTTAGTGATATGGCAAGAACTGGTGCTGGAAAAATGTTCATCCAATATCTACATGCAGGCACTACTTCCGAAACAAGGGGGCGGTCGGGTAGCCTAGTGGTGAAAGCGTTCGCTCGTCACGCCGAAGACCCGTGTTCGATTCCCGACATGGGTACAATGTGTGAAGCCCATTTCTGGTGTCCCCCGCCGTGATATTGCTGGAATATTGCTAAAAGCGGCGTAAAACACTACTCACTCACTCCGAAACAAGGACTACGATCTTTTTGTCCGCTTTCCGGACAGACACTCTATCCACTAGAACGCTGAGGCGGTCTGATATATTTCGGGGAAGATAAAAGAAAAGAAAGAATACTGGTTAACGTTTTTCGCAGGTATAGCTCTGACGTTGGACCGGGACTTGTTGTTATTCTTGGTTAAAGGATCTTCCAACACCAAACACAAAATTCCACAACTGTAGAATTACTTTTGAATTTTAACAACATACATTTTAACCCTGATATGGCCAGTTTCTATATTTTCGAACCAAAATGCACACATTAATGTAGCTGAAAATGGAAGGATGTCATTTTTCGACTTCAATGAGAAATGCCACTTAATACCCGCTTTAATCAATACATTCAAAGTAACACTTTTTTTCAATTTCATTAAAATCAGATCTTAGCATCCCATTAGGGATCACGTCAGAACGACCTTTCATCCGACCAATCAGAGCGTCGCTTACGAGATCATGAAAGTGACAGTCATGTGATTTCTAATCATGCAGCCTCGAAAACGTTAAAACAGGGTATTCCGAACGATAGTTACTGGCTTAACGACTGAATCTATACAATCTAGACCATATATTAGCCATTCTAGAACGTTCTTTTGTTCAGGTTTCAAATTTTTCAGCGAGAATTTGTCAAAATATGTTTCGAAGCGTAGTCGCTAATTTGAAATTAGTGCCGTAAAGCACGAGAAAGCTGCCTTCTGATTGGCTAATGTCGACTTCTTGTTAGTAATTCCATTGGTCGCTCAGAGTTTGCGAAAGGTCGGTCTGACGTGACCCGTAATTGGATGTCCTCAGATCTTTGTTCAGCGGCAGCGAGAACTAAGATCTGATTTTAATGAGATTGCATTTTTTTTCACTACTCTTTGTTTTTATTTTTATTTCTCTGTTTTTATATCACTAACCACGTGATATTCTGTCACAAAAATATGCTCCAGGCTTTGTCTGCCACACAAACATAAATAAAACATATTTTTTTAATATTTAGGCTCAAAGTTTTACTTTACAAAATATATGATTTTGAAAACAAAAATACAAAAAAACAACCAACTCCACCCACACAACCCACACCACGTTCCAGAATATCAAATGGTCGGTCACTAACAGATACGTCTGAAACAGGTTGTTGCAATTTTAGTTTGGGAGTTTTGAAAAGAAATCCGTTACCCAAGTAACAAACATATCTTACTTTATGGTGAGAGGCTACAGTTATTCGGTACAGCAATCTCACACAGCCCCGTGTAAAGGTCTCCGCATTTTACTCTTAGCCATTTCTTTGTAGCATCACTAAACGTCACACAGCTGAAGGTTCCCTGAGGCTCGGACCAGTAGAAGAAGTCGGGCGGCGCGGTGTCTTTGTGCCACTTCCAGTCTGTTTTGAAGGTGAGTCCGATCCACATGTCTTTCCCTTTGAGAAGAGGATGGTGATATGTTTACATGATATTCAACCCAGAGTGAGTGAGTGGTTATTGCTTAACGCCGCTTCAACACTCTTGCAGCTATTCGCCGCGAGTCACTCTAGTTCATATTCAACTTAGCGTGGGTTTAACGCCGCTTTTAACAGTATTCCAGTTATATCACGGCGTGTCAGCTTAATGTGGGAGGAAAGCCCGAAGTGATGCAGGTCTCAGACGTTTACCATTTTGGTGAAACCAACGAGCACTAGTATGGTGCTGACAAACCTAGAAACATAATCCGTGCGAACCGGGATTAAAACTCCCACAATCATCTATATAGGATTCTGGCGTGCTCAAGGGACGCAACTCTGCCTAGCGAATCGCGGCGCCTTAGACGACTGGGCCACCCGTGCCCCCTGTAAGAGTATTAATGAATTGTATGCTGACAATATATTCATTATTAATTACATGAATTTTATAAATATTGGAAATGTTATGTCAATGTAGATAAAACTAAGATACCAAGGAAGAACAGTAATGTTCTTATGAATTGAGGTTCTAGATCATTATAAACATTTGTAATAAGAACTATTCAGCGGAACGAATATGCCTTTTGATACATCGATACAAGACGCAAAATAACAAACAAAGAAACCAGCCAAAAACAGGTAAAATCCAAGCGCAAAACATCAAGCATCAATTATGACGAACATAAAAACTCCAAAACAAAAATAACAAACGTAAGTTAAATATATACTAATCAATGGTATAAATATAAGAACAAATGATCTTCCATTTAATTGAGCAGAAATTCAGTATAAAAATATGTAAAAACCAATAATTCCAATAACAATGTCTTGCTAAATATACTATCGGGCAAATACAGTAGGCACTTGAAAACTGGATGTGACCAAAGCGTTTCAAATGTCACTGGGTTGAAAGTAGTCGCCGAAACGCTGTAAACTTAGGCCCAAAGCACAGCTGTGATAGCCATATCAAATACTTCCCCATCGAATAACAATTTCGTGTTTGTTTCATTTTTAGCCACTATCAAACGTGGGTGTATACTTTATTTTTCCCCCAGTTTTCTATCTCATAAATATCATCATGACATTGTCCGCATTACCACTGGTGGTTGAAAGGAAAACAGGATCAGTGTCCACAGTATGGACGCATTTTGCATTCGTCAACACTCGTCCCTTTCCGGAACCTGCAAGAAGACTCGTCCCCCTATCGATGACTGTTATGTGCGAAAATACGACAAACCAATCAGAATGCGCGTATGATTTCAAGTTCTTCGTCAAATAATCCCTCAGAAATATTTTTTTTGATTTTACATATGTCTTACATCTAAAAATATATCAAAGACACAGTTAAATGTGTTCAATCATACTGTAAAATTCCGCATGTCCCGATGTGCTTTAAATTGCATCTGAAATATATATAATTAAGGGGAAATGTAAGTGAACCATTACGCACATAGTTGACAGTTGTTTTAGGTATGCCCGTTTGCGCTAAGACGGAACCCGGTCGCAAAAATGGTCATGAGCGGGGCACGAGTCGCTATTCGGCTTGTCCCGGAATAACATGAGTTGGTCACGAATGCGCATTTACGTGCATATAACATTATTCGGAACAGACGTCAAGTCAGAATATACCACTCAAAGAAAGTTAAAGAAAGCTTGATTTTTTAAAAAAAAATTTGTGTGTGTGTGGGGGGGTCGTTTTCATTACCCATAGTCATATGAGTTGGGTTTAACGCCGCTTTGAACAGTATTCCAGTTATTTCACGGAGTGTCAGCTTAGTGTTTGAGGAAAGCCCGAAGTGATGCAGGTCTCAGACGTTTACCATTTTGGTGAAACATACGTAACATAATCGGGGCGAACTGGGATTCGAACTCAAGATAAAAAATCAAAGGTTTCTTCAGTGCCCAAGGGACGCAACTCTGCACAGCGAATTGCGGCGCTTGAGACGACTTGGCCATCCGTGCACCCATAGTCCTATGAAATTTACGAATGTTTTTTAACTTCTTCTTTTATAGTCATGTCAGATTAAGTATTACATAGGAACAAATCGGGAGTTCTTTAATTTTTTGTTTTTCACATGACAGCTAACTATACAAATAAGTACAAATCGGATGTCCTTGAACTTCTTCATCCTTCCGATGTAAGCGTGCCCACTAGCCTATATCAAAGCCTAGTTTCTACCCTTGCCACATCAAGGCCACTTTTCTTGGCTCGACCCTGGCGCCACCTCGCGTAGATCACGAGTTATGCCCCTTGTAATGAAAACGCGATATCCAATCAGATCGCTGTTCTTATCTCGCATAGCTTCACAAAGATTGCGACTACTTAGTCAGTCAGATTAAGAAACCATTCGCGATTTCATTCATGGCACAAAACAGAAGTAATCGCTAGGGTGTTAAAAGATGAAAAAGACATATTCGTGTCAACATGAACAGGCAGCGGTAAATCACTTCCATACAAAGGTGTACCAGTCGTGGATGTTGATTTTGTGAAACGTTCTCTGATTGGACAATCGATATGTGCGATAGTCCAATCATATTTCGCACGGGAAAGTGGACTTGATGGCAAGGATGGAAACAAGACTTCGATAAAAAGGCTAGTGACCGCTCTTGCCTCGGGAAGATGGAACTACTTTTGAGTAGTATATTTTCCCATTCGTGACCAACTCGTGTTATTCCGGGACAAGCCGAATAGCGACTCGTGCCCCTCTCATGGCCATTTTTGCGACTGGGTTCCGTCTTAGCGCAAACGGGCATACCTAAAACAATTGTCAACTCGTTGCGTAATGGTTCAAATATATTTCCCCATATATTATATATATTTCAGATGCAATTTAAAGCAGATCGGGACGTACGGAATTATACAGTATGATTGAACACATTTAACTGTGTCTTGGGTATATTTTTAGATGCAAGACATATGTAAAATCTAAAACTATTTATGAGGGATTATTTGACAAAGAACTCGAAATCATACGCCCATTCTGATTGGTTTGTCGTATTTTCGCACAAACAGTCATCGATAGGGGGACGAGTCTTCTTGCAGGTTACGGAAAGGGGCGAGTGGTGACGAATGATATTTTCCTTCATACCGTACCTCTCCGTTTGACTACAGTATACGCTATGTCATTCTCCTCCGCCGTATGTATGTTATACAGTCTGCCCCCGGCAGTCACACAAACTTGTTTAATTTCACTGTTCTTCTTCAGAGTGTTGTGGAAATAAAAACATTTATTCGTTGGTTTGTGGTACACCCATCCTGCTGGACAATCAGCTGAAAAGAGAAGCATGCATTCAACGATTCATTCATGTTTTGCTAATGTTGCCTGGCAACCTTTAACGTTACAGGTACACAGTGAGATGCTTTCCGCAAGTTATGTTTGATTGTTTGTTTGTTGTTAAACGCCACACTCAGCAATATTCCAGCTATATGACGGCGGTCTGTAAATAATCCAGTCTGGACCAGACAATCCAGTGACTGACATCATGAGCATGGTGTAACAACACACCCAATAAGTGCGTTTATGAAAGTCCAAAGGGACGCATCTCTTACACTTTACCACGTTGGAAAAAGCAACGCATAGATGAATGATGCTGACAAACTCAGCATAAACACAAGGACGAATCTGGAATTCGAACTCACGGTCGCACAGGAAGCGGGCGTTATGGAACGAATTTTTTCACAACGATTTGTTGCCCCATGGATCTCCTTCGCCCGTCGTACTGGGATTACTGCACTTATATAGCGACATGCATGTGTGTGTGTGTGTGTGTGTGTGTGTGTGTGTGTGTGTGTGTGTGTGTGTGTGTGTGTGTGTGTGTGTGTGTGTGTGTGTCCGGACTGATGCCGATTTAAAGTGCTAGCCCACTGAGATACCATGCCGCAGTTTAACATGAATACCCAACTCAGCTACAAGGGCGGTCGGTAGCCTAGTGATTAAAGCATTCGCTCGTCACGCTGAAGACCTTGGTTCGATTCCCGACATGGGTACAATGTGTGAAGCCCATTTCTGGTGTCATCCGCCGTGACATTGCTGGCGTAAAACAATACCCACTCAGACACAGTATACTGACACCGAGCCGACCAGTCCTTCTTTTAGACCCTTAATGCCGAGCGCCAGGCAGGGTAACAACAAGTTCAATCTATTAATGTCTTTTGGTATGACGCGCCTGGGTATCGAACCCCGGACCTCCAACCCTCCGGGCGGACGCTCTACCACTAGACCACGGAGGGTCAATACATGTTATACCCTGTGAGGTCATGTTTTTAAGCGGCGTGACCGAGGCTAGTTTAGACTCTGAGTAACTGGTAAACAATAGTTGACAACATCTTAATGTGCACCCGAACTGCCTTCAAGAATGACGGGTTATGTATTGGAGAAAACACGCTTACGAGGTTTTAGTAGACAGAGCATGCCCTGGGGAGAGGAAAAAACCAAGGGGGCGAAGTCTACCAAAACCGAGGGAAAGTGTTTCTTCATACTTATAAACCGAAAAAAGAAACTTAAAACAACATTTATCAACATTTTTATGTTTCGAACATACTTTCGATGAACCTTAGGAAACGCGCGTAAAATAGCTGTTGCTGGTGTACGGATCTTGAAAAGGACATTCTAAAAACCAGTGAGGCTTATCAACATCTCTGTAGCCTCGTGGTACACTCACGGGGCTACAGGTATGAAGGTTGCGAGTACGATCCTCGGGAATATAAAGAAAACATTTGATTTTACATTTCATTACATGTTACAATCTGAACGGAAGTTACATTTATAAAATACCCAGGACATTATATAAATCCCTGGGATATTATAGCAAATATGACTTGAATATCCTATAAAATCACAGGGATATGATAAAAAATCCCAGGGACATTACAACGTCCCTGTTTATAAGATTTAACCCGACTTGAAAGTAAAACCTCACAATAGGTTTTAATGCCTATAGAAAGAAGTCTCTTACTTAATAGCATCCCAATGAATAGTTTATAAGATTGTAAGATATTGCAACAATATCACGACGGGGGACACCAGAGATGGGCTTTCCACATTGCACCCATATGGGGAAGCGAACCGAGGTTTTCGGTGTGTTGAGAGAGCGCATTAACCACTTGGCTAAACCACCGCCTCACCGCTTAAATCTCTACACATCGTGACTAACTTACCTCTATGGAATATCAAATAAGAAACTTCAGGTTTGGTTGTTAGGCCGGCTACTTGGGCATCAAACCAGGTGTTACTCTGGTAGCACAACTTAAGGCTGCGGTCATAGAACACTGACGCGCATGTCCGGTTGTAGTAGCAGGTGTTAACACAGTGGCCAGCTGAGAACGAGGCTTCAGGGTGAAGGTCAGTTGAAAGAAGGCCTTGGAACAGTATCCTCACATACAAAACAGTTTCCATGATGAAGCGAGATTCTCTTGTGGCATTGACGTATCAATATGGCCTGAAAATGTTAAAACAAACTGTCAAGATGAAAGTTAGTCAATAGTCATTAATATTTGAAATACACATTTGCATATTCGACCAATTCGCAGACAGTGGGTCGATCGAAAATATATTGATTTTTTACGAATATCGCAAGGGGAAGAGTGCAATCTCATTAAAATTAGATCTTAGTTCTTGCTATCGCTAAACAAAGATCTGAGGACATCCCATTACGGGTCAGAAAGTGCCAGTTTGAAACTAGTGTCGTAAAACTTGAGAAAGCTGCCTTCTGATTGGCTAATGTCGATTTCTTGTCAGTCATTTCATTGGTCGGTCAAAATTCGCGAAAGGTCGTTCTGACGTGACCCGTAATGGGATGTCCTCAGATCTTAAAACTAAGATCTGATTTTAATGAGATTGGGAAGAGTGTAGAGATTCTACCTTTCCACCATTCCAACTCCCTGGCCCGTTGCCTTAACCTCTATAGCGATGAAGTGTAATGAAAGCATAATCTGAAATTATCTCTCGCGTAACGTAAGCCATCTTTTTTACCCCTTGCGGTTTGCATACAGAGCCAGGTGAGGTGAGGTGAAATGGAGTTAGGCGTCGCGTCCAAGATTACTGCACTTATAAAGCGACGTGCATGTGTTTTGTTTGTATATGTGTTGCTAACGCCGCACTCTGCAATATTCCAGCTACGTGACGGAGGTCTGTAAGTAATCGAGTAATTTGAGATACGATGACATGCATCAACCAAGTCAGCCAGCCTGACCACCCGATCCCGTTAGTCGCCTCTTACAAGCATAATCGCCTTTTAGAGCAAATATGGGTTGTTGAAGACCTATTCTACCCCGGATCTTCAAGGGTGGTATCTGCTTTTACTAGTCCTGATTAATGCCGATTTTAAAGTCAAAGCCCACTGAGATACCATGCCGCAGTTTAACATGAATACCCCACCCAGACACTGTATACTGTCTCCGGGACGACCAGTTCTTGTTTTAGACCCTTAATGCCGATCACCAGGCAAGGTAACAAGAAGTACCTCTTTTAATGTCTTTTTGTATGACGCGATCAGGGTTCGAACCCCCGCTCTACGACTAGACCATGGAGGCGGTCACAGAGCCAGGCCTTTAGCTGAAGATGCAAATCTTGTTTTATAGTGCAGTCAAACATCCACAGCTGACTTAATCATATGTAAGCATTCTTTTTATTGACTTTTATTTTGCTTTTTAATACCTTCAGCCACACATTTTATTGGGAAAGTTGTTTGATATGAAAGTTACTTGTAATATTTAATATTGGATAGAAAGTTTTCTCTTCAATCTGCCTCAGTTTGTACAAATGCTCACTCACACAACTACTGTGTATACGAACAGGGGTTCCGCGGGGTTGTCATGTCGACCCTTCTTTTTATCCTGTACACGAACGATTGTGCAAGCCATGCGCCGGATTGCCTGATTGTCATGTTTGCTGATGACGCAACACTGGCTGGCCTCATTAGGGACAACTATGGAATACTGTAAGGGACATTCTCGCGATCTCGACCTATGGAAACGAGCTAAATATGCCCCAAACACGAGAATGCGAGATCGCGAGAACGCGAGATTTTGGCCAAATCTGGTGCATAGCACGTTTTGTCAAAAGTCGACAACGCGAGAATGCGACGTTTGGAAATGATGCAAAATCTCGCAATCTCGACTTGTCAAATTAGGCCTTAAAAACACGAAATCGCGAAAACGCGAGAATGCGACATTTAATTTTATCGCGATCTCGCGTTCTCGAGAATGCGAGATCGCGAGAATGTCCCTTACAGTATTCCATAGACAACTGATGACACCACAGAAAGGAAGTCAGTTTATTTGCTAAGTGGTGTGATGAAAATTATCATCTTTCTGTCAAATTAGAAGAAAACCTACGTAATTAATCATTGATTTTAGACATAACACCTGTCACCATCATTCACTAACCTTAGGAAGTTGTAACGGAATGTAAATATTTAAATAAATAAAATTAAACTGGAATGTCAGCACTGATGGGTTTTTTAAGAAATGTCAACAGAGATTACATTTTATGCGTAAATTAGTTTTTTTTAGTGTTAACCAGTGTGTATTGACTCTTTTGTATCGCTGTTTTGTTGAAAGTGTTTTAACCTTTTCAATTCAGTGCTGTTTGGAGCTCTTTCTGTTCAAAACCAATCACGCTTGGACAAAATCGTTTTAGTAGCTGAAAAGATAGCTGGTGACAGTTTATTTATTCATACGAAAGGCTTGGTTTGCTTTTATTTACACGAATCAAGTCGATTGGTAGGCTGGTGCCCGAAACATGTCACACATTTAATAGCATTGAACAAAACCAACGTTCAAAGAACAAAATAGAAACTGTTTAGGCAAAGACAGTAAAACTGCCCCACGATGAGCAGACAGGACCGCTGCAAGATATTGTTTATATTGCAGTCATCGGGTGGTCCTTCGGGATATCATGAAACCGACCTATGTTCTACGTGGAGGCAACTTCTATTTCAAAAACCAAAATTCATTTACAAACATCATTCAGATATGTGCAGTCAAGGTGGGGGACATTTTTCTTTCGAACCCCTCTCTCTGCAGTTGTTCTACATGGGGCACAAACCTTGCAAAACCTGTCCCATCCTGAATTCAAATCTACCTTTACAGCTAAAACATACTGCACAAAACCTTTTCAAGACCAATCACGTCAAACTAAAAACGTCATGCATGGCATTGAATGTATCCTTTGTGGATTGATATATGTTGGAGAGATGCAACAGAAATTATCGACTTGAGTCAGCCAGCATAGATCGGGCATCAATATAACTGTCTCTGATTGTGTCTACTAACAATTCAATTCTGAAAACCATTCCACCTTTGCATGAAAGATAGGATATGGGAGAAAATATACCATCCAACTAATAGCCTTAAATGCAGTCGACCTTGATAATTGGATGCGACTGTTGTGTACAGTAATGCCACATGGACATAATTAAAAAATCCAAGACGTTGCAATCTTTCTAACCAGCGAACAGCCAACGTCAGTGTATTGAGTCTGTTTCTGGCACCCCAATGACGTCGACATAAGAAAGGACGAAGGCCAAATGATACCATTCTTTTAGAAGCCTTCTTGCCCCTCCTTCAGGAACCACTGCCCAGAGTAAGAACAGAACTATTGTCTGTGTCATTAAAAGACAGTAAACGACTCCAGCAACTTTTGCTAATGGGTGAGTCTACTAACAGTACGAGACCACAGTATCGACCAGAGGGTATAGTTCTTGATATGACTTTGAAACATTTGGCCAAACCAGGAACAGACTGTCAATCAGACAAAGACCTTTGTTCGTGTATACCATTTGATCCAGGCTGTTCAATTATAGGAGCGTGTTGCAAAAGGTTGACTTGGCAGCTTGATGTAAATTCCATACATACAAAAAGAACAAGTCATTGCACCTCCATATTTGTCCTATGGTGTTAGAAAGTTGAATATTTATCATACTCGATTAAGATACATGAAAAGCCAGTTAAATTATGATTTATACAGAATAGAGATAAAATGTGATCCAATATGTCAATGTGGTAATCCATGTGAAAACGCATATCATTATTTATTCAAGTGTCCATTGTACGTCCACCAAAGAAAAACTATGTTAATAATAATTCGGGACATTTTACACAACGCCGTGAACAAAAATGTTAAATTAGATTTAAGTTTGATGTTAAACAGAAATGAATGTTTGTCCATTATCGAAAATCAACACATTTTTAAAGCAGTGCAAATGTTTATAAGTCTTAACAAGAGATTTGGGTAACACTTTAATGTACATATACTAGTCTCTCTTTTGTACATTTCTTTTGTTATCTTTACACATATCTTCTTTTCTGTTTACCTTGTATAAAATTTACTGTACAAGCTTTTGTAAATACCATGGAGAGGGAGTCCTAAGTTGGATAACTTGTTCCCAATCCATTTCAATCTGAATAAAATATGTTTAAATCATGTAAATTCCACTACTTGTGGCTGCCATCATACTCATCATACTGCTAGCCGGCAGGTAGATCATATATGACAGGTGGCTTCTCTATTGATGACAATAAAAACCTTCGTCAGTTATTCAAATATGGGCCAAAATATCGCGAGCAGTCTTCAATTGAGATCACAACTTAAAAATCATTATGGGTACTGTCAAAGCATATGCCCAAAAATGAGCCAAAAGAAAAGAGGAACCTGTTGAATGTCTCTCAGACTGGCTGCAGGCAGTGCGTGACGTTGTCATTGGTAGAATGCACAAACACAAAATTGGCATAGACCCATTCTGTCCCAGCCAGCCGCCATCCAAAGTCTGGCTTCCATACAAGAAAAATGTGTAATTTTTCCCACTTACAAGGTCTCAAATAACAGAACCATTATATGTAAGTCTCACTACGTTAATTGTTTGACCAAAGAGTGTGAGTGAGTGAGTTTGGTTTTACGCCGCTTTTAGCAATATTCCAGCAATATCACGGCGGGGGACACCAGAAATGGGCTTCACACATTGTACCCATGTCGGGATTCGAACCCGGATCTTCGGCGTGACGAGCGAACGCTTTAACCACTAGGCTACCCGACCGCCCCTTTTGACCAAAGAACTTGATATGAGTGACACATAAAAAAATGCCGCATAAGAAATCTGTGAAAACCATGCATTTGTACTATCAATTTTTAGCTTGACTCTAAAACCTGAAGAAACGTCCATTCCTCTTTTGTACTTGATTCCAAAGCTCGACAAAGAGATATTAATTGCTGGGTACAGCAAGTGTCCCACCATGTCCATGTCTCAAAGATTAACCATAATCCTTATAGCAATCAAGGAACGACTTTCTTTATATTCATTTTTTGAGACAAGTGGAATTAACACCATGCGGATTCTCAAAAACTCAAAAGATTTGCTTGACTTCTTTATAATCTCTGAAAAAAGACAAGTTCCATTCTGTTACAACATTTGATTTTTCAACTTTGTACGCCACCGTTCCCCATGAAAACTCCACTCCTTGATCCATAGGTCTTCTGTTACAATTGCGTGGATCGATGCTCATGATGTCAATCACTGAATTGTCTGGTCAAGACTCGATTATTTACAGACCGCCATCATATAGCTGGAATATTGCTGATTTCGGCGTTAATCAACAAACAAACAAACCAGTTGAATATCTGCTCCACTCTATGCATACATCTGTCATCTACATCAGTACTGCTGCCCCCACCCACCAGATGAATCGTAGATATATCTCATCTGCCATCTTCATCAGTACAAGTGCCCCCACCCACCAGATGAATCGTAGATATATGTCATCTGCCATCTTCATCAGTACAAGTGCTCCCACCCACCAGATGAATCGTAGATATATGCCATCTGCCATCTTCATCAGTACAAGTGCCCCCACCCACCAGATGAATCGTAGATATATGTCATCTGCCATCTTCATCAGTACAAGTGCCCCCAACCATCAGATGAATCGTAGATATATATCATCTGCCATCTTCATCAGTACAAGTGCCCCCATCCACCAGATGAATCGTAGATATATATCATCTGCCATCTTCAACAGTACAAGTGCCCCCACCCACCAGATGAATCGTAGATATATATCGTCTGCCATCTTCATCAGTACAAGTGCTCCCACCCACCAGATGAATCGTAGATATATGTCATCTGCAATCTTCATCAGTACAAGGGCCCCTACCCACAAGATGAATCGTAGATATATATCATCTTCCATCTTCATCAGTACAAGTGCCCCCACCCACCAGATGAATCGTAGATATATGTCATCTGCCATCTTCATCAGTACAAGTGCTCCCACCCACCAGACTCGTAGATATTTGTCATCTGCCATCTTCATCAGTACAAGAGCTCCAAACCACCAGATGAATCGTAGATATATGTCATCTGCCATCTTCATCAGTACAAGTGCTCCCAACCACCAGATACCTCGCTCTTCCACCTGTGGTATATCTGTCATCTTTCAATTGTCATCTTCAGCAGTACGGTTGCACCCATCTTCCAAATGATCCTACAACCCCTAGAAGTAGGGACTTGAATCTTGTGAAATAATGATGATCCCTTGGACTGGCAGCTTCGTCATCACTTAGCCTCGGTAAGGGGTCACCATGGTCTTGGAATGGAGAACAATCTTGGATTTGAATATGTCTCAAATTCATTCAGAAGACACAATCAGCTCAATCGTCCAACAGTTTCAGCCCAATCGTCCTACAGCTTCAGCTCCATCGTCCAACAGTTTCAGCTCATTCGTCCAACAGCTTCAGCTCCATCGTCTTACAGCTTCAGCCCCATCGTCCAACAGCTTCAGCTCAATCGTCCTACAGCTTCAGCTCCATCGTTCAACAGTTTCAGCTCAATCTCCAACAGCTTCAGCTCCATCGTCCAACAGTTTCAGCTCCATCGTGCAACAGTTTCAGCCCAATCGTCCTACAGCTTCAGCTCCATCGTCCAACAGTTTCAGCTCAATCGTCAAACAGCTTCAGCCCCATCGCCAACAGTTTCAGCTCAATCTCCAACAGCTTCAGCTCCTTCGTCCAACAGTTTCAGGCCAATCGTCCTACAGCTTCAGCTCCATCGTCCAACAGTTTCAGCTCAATCGTCAAACAGCTTCAGCTCCATCGCCAACAGTTTCAGCTCCATCGTCCAATAATGTCAGCTTCATCGTCCAACAGCTTCAGCTCCATCGTCAAACATTTTCCGCTTCACAGGTCAACATTTTCAGCTGCCTCCGCTTTTAACAGTATTCCAGTCATATCACGGCGTGTCAGCTTAATGTGGGAGGAAAGCCCGAAGTGTTGCAGGCCTCAGACGTTTACCACTTCGGTGAAACCCACGATCACGGGTTAGGTGCTGACAAACCTAGAAACATAATCGGGGTGAACCGGGATTCGAACCCACAAACAGAGGTTTCTGGCGTGCCCAAGGGACGCAACTCTGCACAGCGAATCGCGGCGCCTTAGACGACTGGGCCCCCCGCGCCCCCTGGTTAGTTATAAAAATATGTCATATTTTGTCAATTTTTGACTGTCCATTGGCGACAGATATCAACAAATTGGTTGTGTGTAATTTGTTTTATATTATCTGATTATTTTAGTGTCCTTGCATTAACCTACATTTTCCGGGTGCGAAATATTGCCGATTTGAATGATAATTCACTCATGAAGGTGGGGAAATTTAAATTTAAGATTTAATACTTACATGGCATGTCCAGGTCCAGATAGCCCGTGGTTGTCATTCAATGGCTTCAGATGAAGAGAGGCAATGATTTAGGTTTGATACCTGCTCGGATCTGTAACAAGCATCCAGTGAGTGCATGTTCACCTGCGTTTCTATATCGTGAGATTGGCTACGACAGCCGTCGTGTATGCGACAGAGCATACGAATGAACCTCTGCGTCGGTATATGATTGATCACATGGAAACAACAACTGTGGGCCTCCATTTAACAGATGTAGAAAGGGGATGTCCCTCGTGAATACATCACCTGTAGTTTATACCCTTGTAGTTTGAGAGATAGCGCAGGTGCAACCATTGAGCTTTAGTTACAAGCATCGGCTTCTAATTTCAAATAGTTATTTACTCGACACTGGGACGACTAATGGATGCTGACATATTCCGTCGGGACTTGTTCGACTTTGGTCCTCAGCAATCAATATTCGTGTTGTCTTTGGTGACGACATAGGGAGTGGCGAAACTACCATTGTGGCAGAAAAGCAATTGCTTACACCAAAAAAAGGCCAATTCTTTTTCCTAAAAATAGGTAAACCTCATTTTAATATCTATGCAGTAAATTATTATTTTGAAACTACTCGGTCCAACATGCTATTTAATGTCTAACTTGAAAACGGGAATCCTTACGTACCTAAGTTTTTAGTGGTAGATGTTTGTCAAGTTGTTAGAGTGGCCTTTCAGGATCTATATCCTTATATTCACTTGCCTATGAGGGGCGGTCGGGTAGCCTAGTGGTTAAAGCGTTCGCTCGTCACGCTGAAGACCCGGGTTCGATTCCCGACATTTTCTGTGCGAAAATATGAAATGACAATACTTAGAAAGATAAAACATAAAATATGTCCATTGCAGATAGAAACATTCCCACAAGGGTACAATGTTTTCACTCGTCGCAAAATGGCCGAACTAATGTCGATGCAACGTTAAATTTTAACTCACTCACTCACAATGTTTGAAGATATTATTTTTCCGAAATATGTATTTCTAAGAGCGGCGTAAAACCGGAGAACGATTCCAATTTGTTTAAAAAAAAATTATTCCATTAGCCTGTGACACGGAGCGTTCCACTATAGTGGTGTTCACATCTGTTCATCATGTCATTAACCCATGAAGATCTGGGGTAGAATCATCTTCAACTGAAACTGACTATAAAAGTCCAGTTTCCGCTCTTGCCGAACTAGGCTGGTATTATGGAGTTACATTTTGACTGGACTAACGAGTCTATGCATAGTCCAATCAAAATCGCGCAAAGAAATCGAAATCCGGTTCGTAAACTGTCGTGCAGATTTCGGTCGATTGCAGGATTTGCAAAGCATTTGCACCGCCAACTTGTTGTCAGCAGATATTTTCCAAATCTTTTCATGTTTTTAATCAAGGTGCTCACGTGATTTGATGCATTTCGCGATGTAAGACCCGTTTTATCACAATATAGATCTTGATTATCGATCAGATCGTCCTTTGTGACCATGGCAGGAAGGCGATTATCAAACGCCACAAGATGGCAAATAATCGGCATGCATAACGAAGGAATGTCTTGTAATGCCATTGGTCGGAAGTTGGGGTATCATCACACTGTCGTAAGCCGTTTAGTCGAGAAACATGCTCAGACCGGTGATGTACAGGATCGTTCCAGATCCGAAAGACCTGTGACGACGCATCGCGAAGACAGGGACCTTCTTCGTCTAATACGCCGAGAACCCTTTTTAACAAGTACTCTTATGAAACAGCTGTGGTTGCCCAATCTTCGTTTCAGCACCAGAACCGCCAGGAACCGGCTGAAAGCAGCAAGACTAAGGGCTAGACGAGTCATAAAACGTCCCTTGTTGAGAGATCACTACAAATCTGCTCATTTAGCATGGTGTATTGCGCAACAGAACTGGAATCTGAGAACTTGGAGACGGGTCCATTGGTCAGACGAAAGTCGCTTTCTGCTCCACGTCACTGATGGAAGAACGAGAGTTTGGAGGCACCGGGATACGGCCTACACCCCCAGGAACATTAAACCGACTGTTGCTTACGGCGGAGGCTCGGTAATGGTTTGGGGTGTTTCTCTCATTATTGCAGGTTGGATTTGGTCACCATAGGGAGCAACTTAACAGGGGCTCAGTACATCCGGGACGTTTTGAGGCCAGTCGTCGTTCGTCATTTTGACAACCACCCCCTTGCTACTCGACTTCAGTACATGGATGACAATGCCAGGTCTCATCGTTCGCATGCAGTCGTGGATTACATGAGGGCCAATGCAATAACGACTCTACCCTGGCCAGCAATGAGCCCAGAGTTGAACCCCCTTGAACATGTTTGGGATATTCTGGGGCGGCGTATACAGGCACGAGCTCCTCTTGTACAAGATTTACGCCAATTGGAAGCAGCATTGCATCAGAAGAGGTTGTTGTTGACCCATCAAAAGATCCAACGTCTGACTGGAGGCATGAGACGTTGGGTGGAATGCGTCATCCGACGGTTATACCCGCTACTGATCTGTTTCACGTGTCATGTCAAGTAGAGACTTTCAGAAACATTTTCACATGAAACATCAAACGTAACTCGTTTGCTTAATCCTCCATACTTTTTTAGGTATTGTCTAAGGTAAAAAATAGCACTTGTGTTACCATGATGTTTTTGTCAGTAAATTTCAATCACAACTTACCAATATCTTCTTTATTTGTTGTCAAATGTTTGTTCCATCCGATGACATTGGTATCGCCCAGCTCCTGTGGTCAGTCATCCCATACAATGTTTTTTGCCATTTGTTATGGTGCAGAAATAGGGGTGTGCTTAACTTTTTTCTTTGTGTATATATTCCATATGATTTAAATTTGACAGAAAACCTTCTCTTTGACTCTACTATGCCTTACAATTTATAAAGGCGGTTGGGTACATGACGCCTTCATTCTACAGCTATTACAGTCGAAAGTAGGAAAGCAAGTACACTCTTCAAAAAAGGAAACGCACAGGTAGTATGTGGTTCGTTGAACCTGACTACACATAACATCCGGTATATGAATTGGATATATGTTATTGGAAAATGTTGGTGGCCTGATATTAGACAAACGCGTCAAAACGCAGCCATTGTCGATTTGCATTGTTTTCGCACTTGTTCAAAAATGCCATGAAGGAAAACAGTAAAGCAAAATGCACGTGCAAGTTATGGCATTCGTAACTCGTGGTAGTGGCTATAAAAAAGGCAAGCATAAGCCAATAATGTGTCATTCAATTGTCAACATTTTTCAAGTTTGTAAATGCCGAGACTCAGCGCTGCCGATCGGAACATTGCCATAGGACATGTCCAAAGAGGGGAATCGCAGTCTTCTGTTGCACGCCACTTCAACGTCCAGCACAGCACCATTTGCCGCCTTTGTGACCGATACACACAGTTCAGTTCCACTGCAGGCCGTCCGAGAACTGGTCAACCAAGAGTTACCACCCTGCACAGGATCGCTACATTCGACTGTTCCACCTACGTCATCGCAATGCCACAGCTACGGAGACGCACCCCTAATTTGAGAAACTGGAGACGAGTGTGGTTTAGCGATGAATCACCATATCTTCTTCACCGGCGAGATGGAAGCCAACGTGGAAGCCATGGGACAGCGCTCCACCGCTCGCGTCACGGTAGACTAACTTCATAATGCCAACATCAACGTCTTTCCCTAACCGTCGAGATATCCAAATCTTAACCCAATCGAACACCCCTGGGATGAACTCAATCGACGTGTACGTCAACCTCAGAACACGCCGCAGACAATCCCAAAACTGGCCAACGCGTTACAAGCAGAATGGAACAGAATTCCGCAGGACAGAATTCGTACACTTATCCACTCAGTGTCGAGGAGATGCAAAGCCGGGATTGTTGCCCGGGGCGGTCACACGATAAAACTGAGTTCAGCGCAACCTTGTGGCCTTATGTGACATGACAATGAACAGTTTTCAATGCCTTTGTACAACGACAACATGTGTCTATCGTGTTCCAAAATTTCATATTGGTATCTATGATATTAAATTAAATATGTGGTACAATAAATTTACTAAAAACTTAGCTGTGCGTTTCTTCTTCTTTTTTGAAGAGTGTAGAAAGGAGCGCAACTGGTAGTTACCGTTAACGTGGTTATTTACAGTTTGAAAAAAATAGATTACCTGTTCAGACGTGCGATTGATCTGATCCCTTGAAATGTTTATCCCCTAACTGCGTTTACCTTATAATGATTACTTTCCTCCGTACACATCTGGTTTCACAGGTGTTTGTGGACAACACTCTGCATCTTCGGGTCCAATTCCCGTCGGGTTTCGTTTATTACCATGTGGAATAATATATCAAACGTTTAATGTTATATATCATTCATCCGGTGTCCATGTCTTCGACTTAAAGTGTCAATTGATCCACTTTCATTAACGGCTTTAAAGTAGGATAGGTTCGTAAACACACTGTTGGCATCAATCGATTTCAGGAAAATCAAACTTTAGTCCGCGTGGGTTCAAGGCCAGTAATAAATGTGACAGATGTGGAGTGCCGGAAACAATACAGCATTATTTGTTTTTCTGTCCAAATGCCTTTCCATTTTGGATTATTTTTGTTAAACTGGATGAAAGTGAATATTAATGATATGACATTTGAAAATGACAGAGATACAGTATTATTTGGAGTGAAAAAGAGTGTCTCCACCGACGAGGGGGCACGGGTGGCCCAGTCGTCTAAGGCGCCGCGATTCGCTGTGCAGAGTTGCGTCCCTTGGACACGCCAGAAACCTATGATTGTGGGTTCGAATCCCGGTTCGACCCGATTATGTTTCTAGGTTTGTCAGCACCATACCCATGCTCGTGGGTTTCACCGAAGTGGTAAACGTCTGAGACCTGCATCACTTCGGGCTTTCCTCCAACATTAAGCTGACACGCCGTGATATAACTGGAATACTGTTAAAAGCGGCGTTAAACCAAACTCACCTACTCACTCACTCACTCACTCACTCCACCGACGAAACGACAGTCAGTTCTCTCCTACTTACGGTAAATTATTATGTGTATAAATGTAAAATTCTTGAAGAGATCTGTACATTTGATAACTATGTTAAGGAGCTGGAGTTTCATGTACAAATTATTAACAACCATAAAAAAATGGACCGTGTAATGGTAGAGCGAATATCAGAATCTCTGCCCAAGTAATGTCGACTGAGCCTGCGCATACTACGACCCGTTAGTCCAGACACGTGGTCTCTGTTGTAAAATCGTGGCACCTAAAGTGAAATAAATACATTTTAAAAAATATCCTCCGAGGGAATTCCGTAGCAAAATAGATCCCATGTGGCCGAGGTCTGTCGTCAGAGACCATTAATGAGGATTGGGTTGGTACAATTCTTGACTACCCGCGGGGCAGAAAATTAATGAAATTAATTATTTATGTTTGTCGTCAGTCTTTTAATGTATACTGTGTTACCATTTGTATCTGGCCTGAGGCCTATACATATACTTGGCTTGGCTTGGCTTGGCTTGGCTTGGCTTGGCTTGGCCTGGCCTGGCCTGGCCTGGCCTGGCCTGGCTTGGCTTGGCTCTAATGAGGATTGAGTGGTTACAATGTATGACTGGCCGGGTGTCATCGTGTTCCGACGGCGTAGATAGTTTCTATTGCATTCAGATCCTGGATGACTTACCCATGAAGCAGTGTTCAAAATAAGCGCCGGCCCGTAGGCCCGTTGCAGGTAGAGATCTCGTGTCGGGACCGGGGTTTCAAAGTTGTATGGGTAATTATGGCCTGCCGTTGATTTACGTGTCTATTTATTTGTCACAATCAGCTGCAGTTTTTGTTTTTTAATGAGGACCTGAAGGGTTTAGTCAGGGCCTGCAGGTCCTAAAGCTTGTGGGTCCTGGTGGCAGCCTGGCAATTTATTCTCTACGGTATTAACTGACCCATTAAGTCAGCTTCTTGACTGACTGGCCCAGAGTTAGGTATTTATGTAAAGGCATTCCGTGGTATAGCTCATAGAGATGTAATACATTATATACTTGATAAATGAGCCTTTTACTAAAAATACGTTTTCTAGAAAGAATTACCTCGAATAATTCAACGAACACAACAAGGGAGCATTCAACGAAGCATTTACTTTAAAAGAACTATGTATGTATCTGTCTAATCTGGCACACTGAAGATGTCTGATAAATATACAGGAAGACTAAACGAAGAGGGTGTTATATATGACATAATTATTAAGCCGAACTGGAGATCGCGTCCTTCACAACGAGGGAGCATTCATTTCACTTGATAGTATGTATTTACATAACTCACTGAACGGTCCCTTATCCGGGACCTTACCGATCCAATATGGCGCTAGGAGACGAGGTTGTACTTTCTTCTGATCCTCCAGAGGTAAAATTCAGATATTATGCAGGGGTTATTGAAAAATATTCACAGTCAAGTACATCACATTAATTCCGTTTTATAATATATGTTGATCTCATTCAACATGTATCAGAGATAACTGATTAAGCCGAGAGCGTGTCTGACAACATGCCCGTGACACCGGTCACCTTGATCGAAATCCCAGCTCAATAACCCACAAACGTGTACTTAGAAACGTCTTATCTGATTGCTTGCTTGAATAATGTATTTAGTTTTCAACATAGTTTGATATACGCTAAACGCAGACAAGTTTAAAACACAATTGTCTTGGTTTCTCATTGAAGATATGATATAGATCTATGGTCCTGGATCTACTAGCCTAGTATTGGCGAGTAACAGGGTTTTACCTTGACTTACAAAAGTGGGGGTCCAGGGAAACTGCAGTAATACATTTTCAGGGACCTTACAGGTAACGTGAGGGTCTTGTGAAGTAATGAATGGTATTATGTACTGTACGTTTAGATAATTATTTTAGAGCCCGAATGAATCAATGGTCATTTGGACAGAGGTCATGCTTGATGTTTGAACTGACAGATGTCCATTACTGATCTTGATATGCTGAAGGTACAAAGATCATGTGTGTCTTGTAAAAAGGTAAAAGATAGGGGTGAAAGGATACACTAGTGCGTCGTGAGTTTTCATGCGAGGATACATTTTTCTCTGTATCAATACAAGATGACACAGTTGCTAAAATATATTACTTACTACTCGTTTAATAACAGATCTGGATATGATACTCCCAAATGGTGTACAGCAGATTTGTGATGTCTCAAGTTTTAACGATAAGTGAAGATTGACAATCTGTAATGCATCCCAAATTAACCCTCATTATAGCGTTGTCAGCACAATACCCGTGCTACTGTGCTACCCCCTTGATGGTAAAGTCTAATATCTGCGTCATTTCAGGATTTCCTGCCACAGCAAGCTCACTCGCTCACAAACTCATTACCCTAATTTTCATTCATAGACAAAATCCTCACTTCAAATCAACGATATTTTTCCTATTCATATTGCTATTATAATGGAGAAACATTCTGCATCTAGGAACAAAACTAAATCCTTAATGACTTTCACCCAACACGCACACACACCTACAAAGCAAGAATTTGTATTAAAAATGATGTAAACCAAGTTAAAGCAACAAAAGCCAAGCCCTTTTACTATCATCATGACCATACTTCTTAATTTTGGCCCTGTGAAACTCCAGAGTAGAGTAGGCCTTCAGCAACCCATGCTTGACATAAAATGTGACTGCTTGTCGTAAGAGGCGACTAACAGGATCGTGTGGCCAAGGTCACTGACTTGGTTGATTTATTGTAATCACTGGATTGTCTGGTCCAGACTCAATTATTTACAGACCGCCGTCATACACCTGGAATATTGGTGAGTGCGGCGTCAAACAACAAATGAAATATTTGTAATGTTGTTTTTGTAAATGATTCAGTTTTCTGAAATACTCTGAATACCATCATAATTTGACATGGTCTTATGAATTTTAGCTAGCCTTGGGCTAATAGCATAAAGGTAAGTGTATGATATTATTATTATATGTATTTGTTCACACAAATATTTTTTGGTTACAGGAGGAAGAGGAGGAGGATCTGGTGGTGAGCTGATCTCATTTGAGTCCTTGTGTGAAATGAGTGATGGACTAGTTGGATATTTGTATAGTATACATATACGACCTGGTGTCTACCTGTTTATGGTTCTTTTTGTTTTGTTGTTTGTTCCCCAAACTTCCATTTTGTACAACTTAGTCTCACTTACATACTATTGCAGGGATTAACAAAGAACAACTACATGCCCCAATAGTAGAAACCTTGGTGACATGTAGCAATATCAAACCCCTCCCCACAAATTGTTGAAATTCTACCAGTCCTGAGGATATCTTTAAGATAAACAAAACTTGTCCAGGCTAGCAGCAAGTGCTAATTTTCAACCCTGTACTGTACTGGTAAAGTTAAGACACAAAGAAATTGCTGATTATTTTACAATTTCAACTGTTCTACTTCCAGGAAAAATCTGCATTGTCATGGTCTTGTAGACCAACAACCTCATAGCCAATATTGTATTTTTGAAAATGATGCTTGATTGCATGTCTGGGATATTTGGCAGCATGTGACAAAACCTTGTCTACTTACTGGCCTGAATTAGTCTTTTTGTATCATTTCTTTCGATATCAGTGTATATGTACATGGGCTTTGATGACCTGTTCTTACAAGACAGGAATGAGTTTTACTTGACTCAGGCTTTTGACTAGTGGCTAATATAGCAAGCTGGAACAGACTTCGGCCCAAGTCTGGGATCATTTTCTACCTATAGTCTGGAAGGTAATTTAAGGTACCGACGTTTACTACAATATCTGAAAAACAGTTGGACCTACTCCAGTCAAAGTTGGTATGAGATTATTAAAAAGTCATACATAACTGGATATTACATTTAAAGACAATCGGTGCATGAATAAAAAATCTGTCTTTTTAGTTATCACTATATTTCATGAACAACCAGACCTGTTTGTCACGGGTGGAACGAGCATTCATTGAAACAGCCATCTGCATTATGCTACCCCTGCATCGCAGGGCCATATGACACAGTTGAACCAATCAACTCAACTCGAAAGGGTGCACTGGAATCACACACGTTTAGACGCCCAACGCTAACACAGTATTCGTGCGTGCTTGATTCCCGCGCACTGTTGAGTTGATTGCCCAGTCCCCCAAATTTTGACTATTCAGGATTAAGTGGTTACAGTGGGTGGTGTATTGTGTCATCATGCCCCAACTGATTTCATTTTCGCCCATTTATTATTTACAGGCATTTGTGTCTTAGGTGATGCTTTCTAGCATAAGACAATATTCAGTCATTACACATGCGACCTGTGAAGATCCGGGGTTGAATAGGTCTTCAGCAACCCCTGCTTGCCGTAAAAGGCCACTATGCTTGTCATAAGAGGCGACTAACGGGATCGGGTGGTCAGGCTCGCTGATTTGGTTGATGCATGTCATCGTATCCCAATTGCCTTGATCGATGCTCATGATGTCAGTCAAAGGATTGTCTGTTCCAGACTCAATTTATTTACAGCCCGCTGTCATATAGCTGAATATGGCTGAGTGCAGCGTTAAACAACAAACTAACACTACACATGCTAAACAAATTTGAATTATGTTTTTCTAATTAAAAGTTTGTTAATATACAAATCCGACTAAGACTGTGAATTCAGTTGGTTTTGTCTCATTTTAGGATCCCCAGGACACAATGAAGGAGTCTTGTGGTTCCTCCTGTGAGAAGTACAAGGCTGAGTGGGATGCTTGTACAGAGAGAGTGAGTGGTCGGTCAGAAACAGCAGAGACTTGCACACAGGAGCTGTTCGACTTTGTCCACTGTGTAGATTCATGTGTAAGTTGCAAGTCGAATAATTGGTTGGACCAGTTTTTCATTCATGGTCAGAAGATGGATAAAAAACTTTAACAATGTCTTTCATTCAGTAAAGTTTTAACTTTGTATGGCTTTGTCACAATAATTGCTATAGTCCTTTTCTTAATGGAATATATTTTCTCTAGAAAGGCAAGGTACCACAATTATTAGTTCACTTAAATTTCAAACTTGACTTGACATGTTCTTGAGGATGATATTGCAGTCTCTTGTCCTATGAAATATTTTTCACGAAGTTAACAATATCTTTTCCTTGTTTAATGATTAAATAGATTAGAGTTGTCATTCCTCTAATATGCATGTTTACATTGCAGGTATCGAAAGACCTGTTTGCCAAGCTGAAATGATAATACGTAGCCATAGACATGGTTGAAGCATCTACATGTGAGGGACTTGAGTGGTACCTGTTAAGCTTGGGAAAATCTGGAGCAGTAGACGACCATTTGTTGCTTATGTTTAGCTAGGACCATTCACTGTTCAGTTGTTCGTTCATTGGCTCTCACCAGTCTGTTTTGTACAAATATTTAGTCTGGACAAAGTAAATCACAGTTGAATCCAAACTTGATTTTGTTGTTTATCTGTTGTATGACATTTTGATGATGGACATGTTAGTCTCTGGCCAGTTGGCATTCCTGGCTTTAAAGCTTTTCATCAGTCTCTAAAATACCAGGGAATTATCTAGAATTCCAAACTAAGGTGAGGTGGGATTTATACAGCGGGTTCAAGATTATTGCACTTAAATAGGGACGTGCATGCACGTACGTGTCTGTGTCTGCTTGTACTAGTCTCGACTAATGCTGATGTAATGGTGCTAGCCCACTGAGATACAGTGCTGCAGTTTAACATGAATACCCCACTCAAACACAGTATACGGACTCTGAGCAAACCAGTCCTTGTTTTATCTGACCACCTCCATTTTCTAGTGGTAGAGCGTCTGCGAAAGGTCAGGGGTTTGATCCCCCAGCCACGTCATACCGAAAGACGTTAAAAGATGGTACCTGTTGTAATCCTACCTGGCGCTCGGCATTAAGGGGCTAAAACAAGAACTGGTCGGTTTGGAGTCAGTACACTGTGTCTGAGTGGGGTATTCATGTTAAACTGTGGCTTGGTATCTCTGGTCTAGCACTAAAAAATCCGCATTAGTCCTGGCTAGTACTAACAGACACACATATGTGCCTGCACATCGCTACATAAGTGCAAAAATCTTGAATGCGACATTAAACCCCATTTCACATCGCCTATCCTTACGGGTGGTCAAAAGCAAAGCTTTGTTACAAGTCGAACAGCAATTAAGATACTTAGAATGAATTGTGCAGCAGATGTTTATGGTTGAGCTTTATAGAACACAATTTTGTCATATTTACTGGAGGATGCTATGAAATCGATATTTTCAAGCAACAAATCCCTATTTTGCACAAATGATTTAATACGATTCAGAAAACATCCAGATTGTCCAGTATATTGTACCTCATCATCCTGGACCCATTTGGCGCCATAGCTTCATTTTGTAAGTGACATCACAAGCTTATCTACTCTTTGGATTAGGGTCACTGTATTCCAACAGCCTGCGTCTTTGTCTATAATATCAATCCTGGTTTGTCTGGTCCAAACTTGATTATTTACAGGCCATGGCCATACAGGTGAAAGACTGGTGAATGTGTCATTAAACAAACGTTTTCACATTTAATACACCCTCTGAGCAATACAAACTACCAAACGCCTCCATGGTGTTCTAGTGGACAGAGGTCCGCTGGAGAGCAGGTTGGTGGTTGATCCCGACTAGGGGATTGCGTCAAACCCAAAGACATCAAGGGGGTAAAACAAGGATTGGTCGGCTCAGTGTGGTATACTGTGTCCGAGTGGGGTACCCATGTTAAACTGAGGCAGGTTTCTCAGTGGGCTAGCTCTATAAAACTGGCACTTTTCGGAGGAGTACAAGCAGCCATGAATTTCGCTTTATAAATGCAATAATCTTTAACGCAAGGTTTAACCCCATTTCACCCCACACCACCTATAGACTCCCTTTTACATGCTACATACCTCACATTGCTAATCTGTAAACCAAGTAGTAAAATATATACTACTCAAAGAGGTTAAAGGACACCCGATTCTTTCATGTTACTATAGTTATCTGCCATGCATGCCATGGCATTTCCCAGGATGTGTTCCAGTGGTATAAGACCGCTCTGTAACTCAGTTTATGACGACGTGTCGACTTTTCGTCGGAGGAAAAAAGTGCACAGGTAGAAGTTTACACTTGAGAACCATGAACACAGGTGAAGACCGCCTCCGTGGTCTAGTGGTAGAGCGTCTGCCCGGAGAGCGGAAGGTCAGGGGTTCGATCCCCGACCACGTCATACCAAAAGACGTTAAAAGATGGTACTTGTTGTTACCATGTCTGGCGCTCGGCATTAAGGGGCTAAAACAAGGACTGGTCGGCTCGGAGTCAGTATACTGTGTCTGAGTGGGGTATTCATGTTAAACTGCGGCATGGTATCTCAGTGAGCTAGCATTATAAATCGGCATCAGTCCGGACTAGTACAAGCAGACACACAAACACATACGTACACGTACATGCACGACGCTATATAAGTGCAATATTCTTGGACGCGACGTTAAACCCCATTTCACCTCACCTCACCTCACCCAGGAGGTGTTCCATTGGTATGAGGCCGCTCGGTACCTCAGTTTATATGATGATGTGTCCACTTTTCGTCGGAGGAAAAAGGGCACAGGTAGAAGTTTACACTTGAGAACCATGAACACAGGTGCGGTGCTTACAGACCAAGGACCATCATACAGGCGAATCTTGGATTCGAAAGGACAATTCTGCTAAGCGATTTTCGGCGCATTTTACTGATGGATCAGCACCGTTTGTTCCCTGAATATAACTGTTAGTCTAGTACAGGAAACCGTTGAAAGAGGACGTTTCAAACGTCCTGGTTTTAAGTTTGAGAAATTTAAAGACAGCAAAGGAAGATATGTTGTTGTTTTAAAAGGGGGCACGGGTTGCCCAGTCGTCTAAGGCGCCGCGATTCGCTGTGCAGAGTTGATTCCCTTGGGCACGCCAGAAACCTATAATTGTGGGTTCGAATCCCGGTTCGCCCTTATTATGTTTCTAGGTTTGTTAGCACCATACCCGTGCTCGTGGGTTTCACCGAAGTGATAAACGTCTGAGACCTGCATCACTTCGGGCTTTCCTCCCACACTACGCTGACACGCCGTGATATAACTGGAATACTGTTAAAAGCGGCGTTAAACCCAACTCACTCACTGTTGTTTTAAAAATAACACAGTGAGAGGTACATGTATACCTTTCAAAGACATTCAACATTGACTGCTTATATAAAGTGCCCCTGTTTGTTCTGTGGTCATGAAGCTTGGATGTGCTCAACGGTAGTTTCAAACCCCATGGATTAGCAAAAAGTATTTTTCATGAAACATTGTCACTGTAAGAATTGTAATCATTAACTAACACACCATACAAGCGGTTAGCTGACAAAGTGGTGTATAAACGGTTTGAATTAAATTGCAAGTGCCTCTTGGAAAGCATATTGTGGGCCCACCTTAGTACCTTGTGTTAGTGACCGGATCCGTGGTCTAATGGATAGAGCGTCTATCGGGAAGGGCGGTGGTCCAATCCCCGGCCGCGTCATACCAAAAGACGTTAAACGATGGTACTTGTTGTTACCCTGTCTGGCGCTCGGCATTAGGAGGATAAAGCAAGGACTGTGAGTCAGTATACTGTGTCTGGGCGGGGTATCTCATGCAGTGGGCTGGCACTAGAAAACCGGCATAAGTCCAGACTAGTACAAGCAGCCACACATGCACGTCTGTTTGTTTGTTGTTTAACGCCGCACTCAGCAATATTCCAGCTATATGGCGGCGGTATGTAAATAATCGAGTCTGGACCAGACAATCCAGTGATTAATAGCATGAACATCGATCCACGCAATTGGGATCGATGACACACATCAACCAAGTCAGGGAGCCTGACCACCCGATCCCGTTAGTCGCCTTTTACGACAAGCATAGTCGCCTTTTAGGGCAAGCATGGGTTGCTGAAGACCTATTCTACCCCGGATCTTCACGGGTCCACACATGCACGTCGTTATGTAAGTGCAATAATCCAGAACGCGATGTTGAACCCCATTTCACCTCACCTCACCCCACCTTTTGTTCGCACTGTTTTATCGCAGTGGCGTGACTTTGCAAGTTGACGTGTCAACTAGTGCGTATGGATAGGCGAAAGGTTGTTTTTGTTTTCAATTGTGGACATTCCATGATGTTATAGAAGCCTATTCACAAAACCTTGAGTCAAATGAGCAAATTGTTTCACTGTGACCAGTCAGTAATATAAGCAGGAGTCTGTGACCTTTGGACAATTGGCAAACCTGAGGAACGTGCAGTGATCAAGTAATTGCAGAAAACGGGTTTAACACCAAAAGCCACCCATGAAGATATGAGTACAACACCAGAGGAGGATGCTACTTCCTATGCCATCATTAAGAGGTGAGCTGTAGAGTTTAAGCGTGGCAGGGAGAGCCTTGAAGACGACCCCTGTCCTGGAACGCCTGTCACGTCAGCAACACCAGAAATTATCCACAGAATCTACTATATGATTATCACCGACCGACGAATGAGTGAGCATCATATTGCTAGTTTAGTTGTCATTTCCCAGGAGAGTACATTCCATTATCACAGAAACTAGAGGCAATGAAGACATATCAGCTCGTTGGATTCCAAAGCACCTCACGTCTGATAAAAAATACACCCGGCACAACACGTCTCGTGATAATCTAGCTCTGTTTGAAGCTGATTCAGAAAGATTTTTGCAACGATTTGTGAATATGGATGAAACCTTAAACAGAGTCCAAACAACAACATGCAAGTACTTAATCACTGCACGTTCACTCAGTCCATTTTCCAAATGTCACAGATCCTTGCATATTTACTGACTTGTCACAGTGAAACAATTTGCTAAATTGACTCATTGTTTTGTGGATATACTTCAATGACACCATGTAATGTCCACAACAAAACGATTTCACTTTTACGCGACCCGTGAAGATCCGGGGTAAAATAGGTCTTCAGCAACCCATGCTTGCTCTAATAGACGACTATGCTTGTCGTAAGAGGCGACGAACGGGATCGGGTGGTCAGGCTCGCTGACTTGGTTGATGCATGTCATCGTATGCCATTTGCGAGGATCGATGCTCATGATGTCAGTCACTGGATTGTCTGTTTCAGACTCGATTATTAGCTGGAATATTGCTGAGTGCGGCGTAAAACAACAAACAAACACTTTTACGCAATTACTTTCTCAGAATATATCTACGGAATCCTTTTAGGGACATTTGTTTTTTCCTTGATATTTCAAGATATTAAGGATTCCCGACATGGGTACAATGTGTGAAGCCCATTTCTGGTGTCCCCCGCCGTGATATTGCTGGAATATTGCTAAAAGCGGTGTAAAATCAAACTCACTCACTCACTCACTCAAGATATTAAGTTGAAGTTTCAAGATTCTATGTTGAAATTTCAAGATAATAAGTTAAAATTTTAAGATTATAACTTGACATTTCAGCTTAGTATCTTGACATTCAACTTATTATCTTAAAACTTCTTGATATTTCAAGATGTTATGATGGAATTTATACTAAGTTGAAATTTCAAGATGCTATGTTGACATTTCAAGATACTTAGTTGAAATTTCAAGAATATAAGTTGAAATTTGAAGATTTTAACTTACTAGAACGGATTGCAGTCTAACACTGGGACAGCTGTTCTTTTCTGTAAAAGACAATCAATAGCGAGACGTTTAGTTTTTCCTTATTTGCAAACGTTTCCAGGCCTCTACATAACAGGGTTTAGAGACTGAAATCGCGTATAATAATTTATATACTCTGTTTTACTAGATCTACATGTCGTATCTACAGCTCATATCAATGGCATATGTATTCCACCGAGAAAAAAGGTCCAGTTTTTCTATTTAATAATATCCCCGGCATACATAATGCCTTATAGCTTGTGCTTATGTGTCATGATGTGAAATGATTTGAAGGCATCATTTTGGATGAATATGGTTATGGAAATGTCTTGTATGAAAAACGAGATAAAACAATAAAAAAACTTGACTCGAACTTGCGTGATGTCTTTGGCAATACCAATTATGATGTCGGCAATAATATAAAATACAATAGAGTTATCTCCCCTGCACCCACGGTCGCCATATTTGTAAGAACCATGGCAGTGTTCATCCGTCAGATAACTCGTGCTCCTGTCTTGTTGCAGCAGTGCGCGAGATTAGCAGCGACACAAAATGTCAGCAAGAGGGGCTACGCTGATATGGCATTCACTATGGCGTCGCCATCAGATGTAAGTCAATGTATCACCGCTTTAAGAAATTACCGGTATCACGAAAATAAACGCACTTGCCAGACATTTCAAGGGCAAATAGGATTGTTTGCTCCTTGGGATTATCGGTGAGACATTTGCCTTCATTGGGCCTGTGAAGTATGTCATACGTATCGATGCCAGAATATATGTTGAATTTTTCATCTGGAATAAGGTTTGATATGGTGGCCGCCACAGGCCGGATACTGATCATACAGAGCCTGGTGAAAGCAACACCATTCACCATGTTCACTTCCATGTTCAAGCCTTCCTCGACTATTTGTATGATTTAGTGGATTGTTTTCCTAGGTCTTATGAAGAACTTCACTGTATCAGTTGTTCATTTCTCATTTTATTTATTTTTCATATGTTCTTGTCTTGCAAGAATGACCGAAAAAATAAATGCTCTTAACTTTTATCTAAAATTTTCAAAAAAGTCCCATATTTGGTTAAATAAAATGTCAGTCTGCATCTTACACCAGATTATGGCTAAAACGACAGCAAAACAGCACTGATTGCTGAAAACGAAGACTCAGTCAGAGGGAAAATGGCTGCTATTGTAAGGTGAAATCATTACCTTACTTTTTTGGTTACCTTGGTTTCTAAACTCAGGAAATTTATAAAATTAAACTCAGATTCACCTGCAAACACAAATAATTGTGACTTTTAATCAATGTTATTACTATTAGAAA
The DNA here is from genome assembly GCF_023055435.1 of Haliotis rufescens. Classification (NCBI taxonomy): domain Eukaryota; kingdom Metazoa; phylum Mollusca; class Gastropoda; order Lepetellida; family Haliotidae; genus Haliotis; species Haliotis rufescens. The sequence goes on from NW_025963890.1 coordinate 39,672,822, forward strand.
TTAGCCTCTACTCCAATTTACTTGTTAACACTGATTGGGAGGCGCAACTAAACCTGATGTGAAAACATTACACACTTTGCAGGTTTAACATGTTTAAGTTAAGTAACTCAATGTCAAGCTGAAATTATATTTAAGATGCATGACAGGGTGCTGTCAGATCACGTTTCTTCACAATGTATCAATGTGTTGCATTCGAAAAGACAGTAAGAAAGAATAAACATGCTGTATCCTGCAATGAATGCGACCACTGTACACATCATGCTGTGGCATTGGACTTTCTGTAGCATGATATAGAGAACTTATCAGAAACAAAGAAGACTTCCCCTTCTGTGTTAAATGCATATGTCCTGTTATTAAGACGTGATCGCCGACATGAACTTTGTCAGCTACCAATCTGGTGTCATTATATGATACTACACAAAGCATATTAACTTAAAAATATATATATACTCCTACATAAATCAATATCAATAAACCATGAATAAATCGTTATTGTCTTTATTATAATTCACTAGCCATTTTCGCCCGATGAAATCGACTTTAGCCTGCACCCCTTTCAGCCACTTACCTGAAGCCCAAGTTTAGTACTATAAGTAGAATTTCTATCAGGCATGGTAAGGTTAATGTATGATGGCCCACATAGTAAACTCTTTTGTAAAATAAGCATATTGACTGGCTCATAAAATCAAGATTGATGAAAACAGACAAAACTCCTCATCCGCACAAATTATAAGATGGCATAAGTTCATGACGTTGCAATACATGAAGCACATTCTCCAGAACATGCTGAAGCAGGATAGAGGAAAGTCCTACTGGTAAACCATGTTCATTTTATTTAAAGGTAATTTAGATATCGCCATTGCTCGCAACACTGTAAAGTCTGTATGACAAAATTGTATGTTTGAGTGACATCCATTCATATTCATGGAAAAACATCAATGGGTTATGGAAGATGTATGTCATAATTCAATCTCATTAAGATCAGATCTTAGCGGTAGCGATAACTGAGATCTGATTTAAATGAGATTGGTCATAATTGAATGTCTTCTGACATGGTGAAGGGAAAGTGGGTATTCATCTCCAAAACCTGGTGCAGTTTCATAAGTAACATTTCCTGTTCTAGTCCTGGATTTTTTCCTTTTCCATAATTTACATGTCTCACTTCCTTTGTTGTTCACACAAATTGCATACTCCTAGACGCAAAACAATGCATGGTGTCTTTTTGTTTAATCATCTTTGAACGTGAATACTCATTGAAGTTAATTTTCTAGAGGGAGCACAAGTGATCACGTCGTGTAAGGTGTTGCAATTCCCTGTGTTTAGTTTCATCCTTTAGCAGTTCAGGTTTGGCATAAATCAATGACTGTTGTTTGAATCGTAGATTTGCTCTGGTTATTCTTCCAAGTTTGTCAGCGCCATATTCAAGCTCTTGGGTTTCACCAAAGTGGTAAACATCTAGGACTTGCATCATTTCAGGCTTTCATCACACATCAAGCAGTGAAAACTGTTCAAGGAGAAAAAACAACACTTATTCACTATTTCATTTTTGTATAACAAGTTCTTCGGGCCCCGATCCACAAAGTGATTGTAGCACTAGGATTGTCGTAAGTCTATGTTAATGAATGTGAGTTACAATCGCCTTAATGCTACAGTCTCTTTGTGAAACAGGGCTCTGGTGAAGTGAGTGAATGAAGTTCACCATGTTGCTGTTGCAGATTTACTACAACGAGGCCAAGGTGAAGCAGGTTGATGTCCCCGCACTGAGTGGAAGTTTTGGCATCCTGCCAGATCACGTCCCTTCTCTAGCTGTCCTAAAGCCAGGCGTTGTCACAGTCTACGAGGAGGATGGGTCCACAAAAAAAGTTTTCGGTAAGAATTGGCCGGGTTTTACCATGCATTTTGACTTGATCAGTTGATGGCTCAATTATCATGATTATTGGGAGAATTTTATCCAACCACTATTTAATTTTTTGGTTCTATGTAGTCTTTGAAAAGCCATTCCCAACATGTTAAAGTCCAGATAATTTTATGTTGTGTTTACAGATTTGTTGACTGATTGAAAAATGTGTTTATTTAAAACATTTTTGTTTGTAAAACTTTCAATTTTCAATATTTATTTTTTTAGGAAATTAAGGTCAACTCTGAAAAAATATTTATTGCTTTTAATCTTACTTTATGACCTTGGTTTTGGCACAAAGCAATACATTTAAACACTATTCTGTCGAATTTATGGTCGTCTCAAAGTAAAAGCTTGGTCCCTGCATATTAATTCTTTATTCATCGTTTTTGGTTGTGTCGAACCTCGTATAACTCGAAGTATTTACGTAGGTCCCTTGAACTTTGACACAATGGTGCTTGACTGCAGTTGTAAAAATACCGTAGCATCAAAGACATCACCCATGTCAGTAAGATGGTAACAATACAGTCTTGTGATTTTAGCCACTTGTTCCAGAAACTTAACTTTGGTTCAGATCCCAGATTTGTCATTAGAATTCTTGCTCTGTGAGCATCATACATGGGTTTCATGAAAGTAGGAAACCAACATGTGCCACTTTGCACTTTCCTCCCAGATTAAACTGACACACTGTGATATGACAGGGATGACTCCGAACTAAGTGCCCTTTGAAGGCAAATTGGGTAAAAGTCGTAACATTCATGTTTCAGTGAGCAGTGGGTCAATCACGATCAATGAGGATTCCTCAGTGCAGGTCTTAGCAGAAGAGGCTCACCCAGTAGACAGGCTTGACGCATCCGTAAGTTGACAGGATTGGACTGGCATGGAGTCCTGTGTTTGTTATGTCATGTAAAAACATGGATAAATATCATAGTCTTGTTTAAACCATTGACACAAAGGAAATGTATGTCTATGTTTTGTCTCCTGTTTGTGTACAATAATGAAATGAATTTGTTCATTATTTACCCTTGCTCTACTGTTTTTCAGTGAATTGAAAAAATACTGAATTTAAATTTTATATGTAGATCTCCAACTTCATGAACATGTCTATAGACCAAAAAAGCAACAGAATACGTCGACGGACACATGTAACCAAATGAAATTGCTATTATTATTATTATTATTATTGCATGGAGAATCTTGCCCATTAGATTTCCCAACTAGTTCAACATCTGACATCAGCATTAGTATGTAGAGTTGGTTACAAGTTTGTGAAAGAAAATACAATTTTTATCTTTGTGATTATGCAATAGTCAGATTAGTAAACATGGGCTTATGTCTTCAAAAGAGAACTACATGTATCTTATTCATTTAAAGTACTTTTGTTCTGTATATTCTCTTACTGTCTATTTCCCCAGTGTTGTTGTTGGTGGTGTGTTGTTTTACGCCGCACTCAGCAATATTCCAGCTATATGACGGTGGTCTGTAAATAATCGAGTCTGGACCAGACAATCCAGTGATTGCTATCATGAGCATTGAATCCACGCAGTTGGGATCGATGACATGCTTCAACCAAGTCAGCGAGCCTGATTTCCCCAGTGAAGATCTGGATTAGAATTGATCTTCAGCAACCCATGCTTGTCGTAAGAGGCAACTAATGGGATCAGATGGCCAGATTCACTGACTTTAGTGATGCATGTCATCTTATCCCAATTGCGTAGATTGATGCTCATGATGTCAGTCTCTTGATTGTCTGGTCCAGACTCCATTTTTTATTGACCACTGTCATATAGCAGGAATATTGCTGAGTGTGGCATTAAACAACAAATATCTTACACCAGGTGGTAGATTATTCAAATAGAAGTCAGTATCATACTCATGCTTGTGGGTTTCACCAAAGTGGTAAACGTCTAAGACTTGCATCACTTCAGAATTTCCTACCACATCAAGCTGACTTGATCATGTTGATGTAACAGGAATGCTGTTTTATGTCACGATGAACACCTAGAACTCTTCATCATAGAATTGTTTGCATTAGGATCGCTTGTAAATTTTTGACTGAATCCATTTTCAGGCTATCCGAGATGGTCTAGCCAAAGCACAGCAGGACTTCAATTCGGCTACTTCTGACAAAGCAAAGGCTGAAGCCCAGATTTCTTTAGAGTGCTATGAAGCCCTGTCGAAGGCCCTTGAGTAGACCATAGACTTGTTATTATCATCAAATTCTACTGTGAATAGCTGCAACAGCTGTGTGTCACCGTAACATATTCTGGATGAATGTTTGCCATATTCTGTGTATAATAGAATAAATTTCTTGTTAAAATGTGGCAAGTCTGGTGTGTTTGTTTCATGATTGGTCAGATTGAGTCTGAACTTAGAGAGCTAGACTAGACCCCCACAGGTATTCTGGGCTAGAATTTGGTCCTCCGTACCCAATGCTTGCTTCAAGAGGACTGCATGTGAGATCTACAATGCAAAATCTGGAGCTCACTCCACAAAGCAATATTAGCGCTATGGCTGTCGTAAGCTTATGTTGAAGTGTGGGAGTAACAATCACCTTAGCACTAAGACCACTTTGTGGAACAAGCCCCAGGATGAATGTCGTCATGCACAATAGCTTGGACCAATGCTCATGCTATCAACCACTGGTTTGCCTCATTTGTTGAATATGCAGATGTAAAGTCCCTGTAGACCTATGTTTGTCATAGGAGGCAGCTCAGGTGGTCTGACTCGGTGATTTGGTTTATCAGTTGTCATCATACCCTGATGGTATGGGACATTGCTGAGAAAATGATTCACTGGTTTGTCTGGTCCAGACTCGATTATTTACAGGTCATCGTCATATGCCTTGAGTGTGGTCTTAAGCAAAACAAGCATTTGTCACAGTGACGAAATATCCCCCGCCATATACACCATAGTACCAAATATGAAGACAATCCAGCGATTAGTTCTTGAGATATTGTGGCAACACCGTTTTCCAACTCCAAAAACAGATTTGCCTGCTGTGACCTTGAAAATGGGGTCAAGGTCACCAAATCTGACAGGTGTATGCGGTGTCTGTATATACACTATAGTTCCAAATATGAAGACAATCCAGCGATTAGTTCTTGAGATATCGCAGCAACACCGTTTTCTAACTCCAAAAGCAGATTTGCCTGCTGTGACCTAGAAAATGGGGTCAAGGTCACCAAAACCGACTGGTGTCTGCGGTGTCTGTATATACACCATAGTTCCAAATATGAAGACAATCGAGAGGTTTAGTTCTTGAGATATCGCGGCAACACCGTTTTCCAACTCTAAAAGCAGATTTGCCTGCTGTGACCTTGAAAATGGGATCAAGGTCACCAAAACCGACTGGTGTCTGCGGAGTCTGTATATACACTATAGTTCCAAATATGAAGACAATCCAGTGTTTAGTTCTTGAGATATCGCGGCAACACCGTTTTCCAACTCCAAAGCAGATTTGCCTGCTGTGACCTTGAAAATGGGATCAAGGTCACCAAAACCGACTGGTGTCTGCGGTGTCTGTATATACACCATAGTTCCAAATATGAAGACAATCCAGTGTTTAGTTCTTGAGATATCGCGGCAACACTCTTTTCCAACTCTAAAAGCAGATTTGTCTGCTGTGACCTTGAAAATGGGATCAAGGTCACCAAAACCGACTGGTGTCTGCGGAGTCTGTATATACACTATAGTTCCAAATATGAAGACAATCCAGTGTTTAGTTCTTGAGATATCGCGGCAACACCGTTTTCCAACTCCAAAGCAGATTTGCCTGCTGTGACCTTGAAAATGGGGTCAAGGTCACCAAAACCGACTGGTGTCTGCGGTGTCTGTATATACACCATAGTTCCAAATATGAAGACAATCCAGTGTTTAGTTCTTGAGATATCGCGGCAACACTCTTTTCCAACTCTAAAAGCAGATTTGTCTGCTGTGACCTTGAAAATGGGATCAAGGTCACCAAAACCGACTGGTGTCTGTGGAGTCTGTATATACACCATAGTTCCAAATATGAAGACAATCCAGTGTTTAGTTCTTGAGATATCGCGGCAACAAACAGGTGGGACGGACGGTCGTGAATACTATATCCCCCGCTTCGCGCTTTCGCGCGGCGGGGGATAAAAACAAATCACTGCAATGTACCCATCTTCCCGAGGCAAAGGAGTTAACTGACTGTAAAAGTCCAGTTTCAAACCTTGCCAAACTTGGCCGGAATTTCTGGGTTTGATTGTCGCTCCACCAGTAGCTATTGCCTTTTATGTCCCTCCTCTTACCAATTAGATTCCACCTCTGATACCATTTCCATTTGCTTCAAACAATATGGCCGTGCCCAGTGAAGATCGGATCGATGATCTATATCTATATTGTAACAAAATATCTGTTGTTGCTAAATTGACGGTACTCATGCTTGCAAATCCCGCAATGAACCAAAATCTGCATGGCAGTTTCCGAACCGGATGTCGATTTTGATTGGACAATGCAGAGCTTGTTAGTCCAGCCAAAATATAACTGCCTAATTCCAGCCTAGTTTGGAAAGGGTTGAAACTGGACTTTTACAGTCCGTGAACTCCCTTCCCTCGGGAAGATGCAATGTACCCTTTGGGTATTTGAGGGCAGAGGACTCTAGTACATCAGTACAATCTCTGTCACAACAGCCATATTAAACATGGTGACAATGTACAACCAGACTCTCTGTGTCACTGTTGTGAGAAGGGTTTAACGCCGCTTTTAACAGTATTCCAGTTATATCACGGCGTGGCAGATTAATGTGGTAGGAGAGCCAGGAGTGATGCAGGTCTCAGACGTTTACCACTTCGATGAAACCCACGAGCACGGGTATGGTGCTGACAAACCTAGAAACATAATCGGGGCGATGTGGGATTCAATCCCACAATCATAGGTTTCTGGTGTGTCCAGGGGACACAACTCTGCACAGCAAATCGCGGCGCCTAAACGACTGGGCCACCCGTGCCCCCCCGTGTCACTTGTGATGGTGTGAGTTATCAACATGTTCAACTGTCATCTTTGCCTAGATGTCATGATTAGCTCCAATATTGGTGACTGCAGATCATACAACATTCAGTCACTCAAAGTGAAACTAGATAGATCCCAATATTTCGGCATTAGAAGTCAAATATGCAAATTACCTATTATTACAAAACACAAAGATCAAATCTGTTTTGTTAACTATATATTTTGATATAAATAAAATGTCATTATACATTGTTAAACATTTGGACTAGAGATCAATTTTATAAGCATATGAAGATAGAATAAATATGGAAAACACATATTTGTTAAATATGACCATAATAGTTGTACATTCATAGAAACATAACTTCCCAAAAGACAGGAAAACAACATAAATAAAAACACCACTTGCTTGTAGTTTGGGAATGTTGAAGCAAGGATACATAGAATTACCTGCAGATTGACAGGGCGCAGGTGCTGTATGTTAAATCTTCTATGGGTGCTTGTATGTTAAATCTGCCATAGGTGCTCTTCCATTACCTGGTCACAGGTATCTTTGAGCTGGTGTCCAATCTCATTATAAATCAGATCTTAGTTCTCGCTATCACTAAACAAAGATCTGAGGACATCCCATTAGGGGTCAAGTCAGAACGACCTTTCATCCGACCAATCAGAGCGTCGCTTACCAGATCATGAAAGTGACAGTCGGAATGCGATTTCTAATCATGCATCCTCGAAAACGTTAAAACGGGGTATTCCAAACGATAGTTACGGGCTTAACGACTGAATCTATACAATCTAGACCATATATGAGCCATCAAGAACGTTCTTTTGTTCAGGTTTCAATTTTTTAAGCGAGAATTTGTCAAAATATGTTTCTAAGCGTAGTCGCCAATTTGAAATTAGCGCTGTAAAGCACAAGAAAGCTGCCTTCTGATTGGCTTATGTCTACTTCTTGTCAGTAATTCCATTGGTCGGTCAGAGTTTGCGAAAGGTCGGTCTGACGTGACCCGTAATGGGATGTCCTCAGATCTTTGTTTAGTGGCAGCGAGAACTAAGATCTGATTTTAATGAGATTGAGCTGGTGTCATTCTGATCATCAACATTAATATGTACTGGAATGAGCAAAACCGTCAGTTCCCAATAGTCATCATTTCGTACCCTGTATACAGACAGCACTCTGTATTCAGCACTATTCACAACCCACCACCAATACAATACAAACTTCTTAGTTTCAGACTCGCCAGCCATAAAGACCTGATGTAGCATCAACAATATTCAATCATCCACTTACTCCAAGCCTAGAAATTGTTAAAAAGGATATATTTTTTTAAACTATTTTGAACACTGCACAAATACATTCTAAAAGTCATTTTTGAATTTTGTTTCTATGACCTTCCTCACAAAGGCTGGTTCTTGACTGTTTTTGCAAAGTATCAGCTCTTTTATGGGACAATATCTACTCTTTTCACAATTTATTTTGATAAATCCTTATTCACCAGATACTGCAGATAGACATGTTATTTTTTCCCTTTCCTTTGCTGCCTGATATATTCACACAGGTCAGCAATAATTTTCATGTAATAAATGGCAAAATTTATCTTTGACATGTGATCATGTGTTCAATGCAAATGCAGACCAATGAAGATCCGGGGTAGAATAGGTCTTCAGCAACCCATGCTTGCCGTAAAAGGCGACTATGCTTGTCGTAAGAGGCGACTAACAGGATAAGATGGTAAGGCTCGCTGGCTTGGTTGATGCATGTCATCATATACCAAATGCGTGGATTGATGTGGATGATGTCAATCACTGGATTGCCTGGTCCAGACTCGATTATTTACAGACCGTCGTCATATAACAACAAACAAACGAACAAACAAATAAATGCAAAAGATGACTTCTCTACCTGCATTCCAATTTTTAAAATATGATGAAGCAAGAACATACTGTGCCCATTCCTTTCTTAAGGATGAATCAGTTTCCATCACAGGAAATTATAATTACCGTATTCGACGTAATATGCGCCCACAGTGAAATTTTCTAATATATAGGGTAGTGAACAATCCCAATTAGCACCCCTTCCGATTGATCAATGTACACAAGACTCATTTATTCGTGTATAATACGCAATCGTGTGTAATATGCACCCTTAATTTTGGGAGATTAAATTCTGGAAAAATATATCTGTTGTATATAAACATTTCAGGCTGTCAGTATAAACCACGAAATTTACGATCTTTCAACTCTATTGTTTTTCACCAAAATAATATTCTAAATATAGCCCCCTAATTCTAATTTTGAGAGCGCCCTAGGCGCTTATTACGTCGAATGCGGTAATCACTATACTAATGACATCACATGATATGAACTAATTCTGTAATGGATATAAATATAAAAATAATGTCATCAAAATTGTTAAAAAATCATCACAAGTGAATCATGGCACTGTTTGTCACTGGTGCACAAAACACTTCAATATACTAGCAGTGACATAAACAAGACTAAATCTATACTCAAAGGCCAAGTAACAGATCATGTTCTTATTCTTATTTTTTTAAACCGTGTGTATAAAACAAATGTCTTCTCCTTTGAAAATTGATAGACTGATGTTTGGCCTTTTTAGATTGAAATTTAGAAAAAATTCAAAAGTTATTTTATGATTCCCCATTATAGATTGTAAGAAAATATAACAAAAATATTCTTGACACAATGCATCAAACTACAATGGTCTGTCTTGACAAGTGATTGTTTTGTGTACACAGCAGTTTGAAGTTTACGCAATCTGTAAGAACATATGTTTTATCTTAACTTTTATAAACTTTCAGATGTCACTATATTGATATGATCCGTTTCTTTTGCCTTTGAGTATATTACCTCTTCTCACTCACTCACACATCCACAGCCCATGGGCCTGCTGCTCCGTAACATACACCAGATTGAACATAGTCTAAAATGCAGGTTGCTGGTCTATAGAATGGACATTAGGTACGCATATAAGGCACTCCACTATCTCGACTAAACACTTAAATAAAAGCACTGTTAAGGTGAGCAACAAGAAGATTGTCATCCTCGTCGAAGTCCAAACTATCGGCCCCTCTTTGGTCACCTATGGACAACAACACAGACTGAACAACCTCCCGTCTAGTTGTCAAACAACAACTCACATTTTTGGATCTTTCCCTGGTTTTCCCACTGGAATTCCCACAGAGCATGATTGTCGTGCTCAGTGACATACACTGTTTTGGAGCTGGGTTTGAAATGAAGGTTGCTGGTTCTCTTGAATGGACATTTGATTCTCTTCTGGGGCTGGCCTCCCTCACAGCTGAAAACCTCAATAAACCCACTGCCCCAGTGAGCTACCAGGAGGTTGTTGTCTGCGTCGAAGTCCAGTCCGTCTGCACCTCCTTCGTGGTCACCTGACATAAAGCTATCAATTAGACATTGTACATCACATAGATGATGTTCTCACGAGCTGGGTCATCATAGTGTAGTGTAAGGGAGGTAACTTGAGTAACCATACATGTACGGGCACAAGCTCGTTCCCAGCGTGTGACACCTTCGTTACACTCTGGGTCACATCGCTGCCGTCAGTGTGAAAGCGGCCATTACAAGAAACTTAAAATTTGCCCTAAATCAACAAATGTTTGGTTTGTTATTGGAATTTCACATAAATGCTTCTCTGCATGACCCTAATTGAATTGACAATGTTATCTTTGCATCCCATGGGACTCACAGAGGAAATTATTTGGATCCAACCTCAATTTTTAGGGATATACGATATAATATTTTGCGGCCAGAAAATCCCTGATTTACAAACATTTGAGGATTGATAAATAGGTTCTGAGCCTCTAGGAATTGTGAAATAGTGAAATCTTTTGTAGTGGACTTGACATCAGGCATATTCAGAAAAACTTGAGTCAGTTGAGCAAATTGTTTCACTGTAAAATAAGAGGGATCTGTGACCTTTGGAAAAGGGACAAACTTGAGCAACGATCAAGTACCTGCAGATTGTTGCTTGGATCGGAAGTGATGGATTGGCTGATCAAGCTCGGTGAATTGGTTGATAGTGTGTCATCATATCCCACGACGTGGATCATTGCATATAATTTAAATCACTGGATTGTCTGGCCCAGATTTGATCATTTACAAGCTCCCGCCATACAGCTGGAATACTGCTGAGTGTGGGGGATCAACAAACATGCTACAGGGAGGAGCATCATCTATTACCTGACAGTCGTCCCCAGATGGTTTTGTTGTTGACCTTGCCCGGCTCCACGATGTCATAGCTCCACAGCAACTTGGTCGGGGTCTCAGCCACGATCAGCTTCTTGGGGCGGCCATCATCTGTGTGCAGGATGGCGATGCCGTTGGGAAAACGAATACCTGTGTCCACTCGGACAACTTGACCACTGGTCAGCATGCAGTACACTGACCCAAATGCCTCCTGTAACGTAGGTAAACATCATTAACATGGCAGTAGTACAGGGTAGATAAGTGAGTGAGTGAGTGAGTGAGTTGGATTTAACGCTGCTTTTAACATTATTTCAGTTATATCGCGGCGTGTCAGCTTAATGTGGGAGGAAAGCCCGAAGTGATGCAGATCTTAGACGTTTACCACTTCGGTGAAACCCACGAACACGGGTATGGTGCTGACAAACCTAGAAAAATAATCGGGGCGAATCGGGATTCGAACCCACAATCATAGGTTTCTGGCATGCCCAAGGGATGCAACTCTGCACAGCAAATCGCAGCGCCTTAGACGACTGGGCCACCCGTGCCCCCGGGGTAGATAAGTCATTGGTAAATGTCATTGATATCTGTACTGTTGAAGACATGGGACACTGGAATTTTGCTTCTTCACATAGTAGTGAAAATACACAGAGTAAGGGAGGGTGCAAAGTTTCCAAAAAATATATTAAATGGTTTCCGAGTTAGGCTCCGGAAACAAATGCTACACATATTTTAGTCCACATTGTTGCAATGGAAACACCAACAATATTTTTTTAGAAATACCAAAACATCAAAAGGCACCTGTTCAGCATGTGTTTGATAGATATTCAATGTCTCATAATAAAACATGAAACAGTTTCCAAGTTATGCTCCGTAAACGACACGTGACGGACAGCAACTATTTCTATATTCCCCTCCCACTTCGTGGTGGAGGATAATAATTTCCAGGTCTTCTCATTACATCTACCGTATTCAACATAATAAGCGCCCAGGGCGCTCTCAAAATTAGAACAAGTATTTGTCACAGAGTGACGAAATATCCCCCGCCTGTACACCATAGTACCAAATATGAAGACAATCCAGCGATTAGTTCTTGAGATATTGTGGCAACACCGTTTTCCAACTCCAAAAACAGATTTGCCTGCTGTGACCTTGAAAATGGGGTCAAGGTCACCAAATCTGACAGGTGTATGCGGTGTCTGTATATACACTATAGTTCCAAATATGAAGACAATCCAGCGATTAGTTCTTGAGATATCGCAGCAACACCGTTTTCTAACTCCAAAAGCAGATTTGCCTGCTGTGACCTTGACAATGGGGTCAAGGTCACCAAAACCGACTGGTGTCTGCGGTGTCTGTATATACACCATAGTTCCAAATATGAAGACAATCCAGTGTTTAGTTCTTGAGATATCGCGGCAACACCGTTTTCCAACTCCAAAAGCAGATTTGCCTGCTGTGACCTTGAAAATGGGATCAAGGTCACCAAAACCGACTGGTGTCTGCGGAGTCTGTTTATACACCATAGTTCCAAATATGAAGACAATCCAGTGTTTAGTTCTTGAGATATCGCGGCAACACCGTTTTCCAACTCTAAAAGCAGATTTGTCTGCTGTGACCTTGAAAATGGGATCAAGGTCACCAAAACCGACTGGTGTCTGCGGAGTCTGTATATACACCATAGTTCCAAATATGAAGACAATCCAGTGTTTAGTTCTTGAGATATCGCGGCAACACCGTTTTCCAACTCCAAAAGCAGATTTGCCTGCTGTGACCTTGAAAATGGGATCAAGGTCACCAAAACCGACTGGTGTCTGCGGAGTCTGTTTATACACTATAGTTCCAAATATGAAGACAATCCAGTGTTTAGTTCTTGAGATATCGCGGCAACACCGTTTTCCAACTCTAAAAGCAGATTTGTCTGCTGTGACCTTGAAAATGGGATCAAGGTCACCAAAACCGACTGGTGTCTGCGGAGTCTGTATATACACCATAGTTCCAAATATGAAGACAATCCAGTGTTTAGTTCTTGAGATATCCCGGCAACACCGTTTTCCAACTCTAAAAGCAGATTTGTCTGCTGTGACCTTGAAAATGGGATCAAGGTCACCAAAACCGACTGGTGTCTGCGGAGTCTGTATATACACCATAGTTCCAAATATGAAGACAATCCAGTGTTTAGTTCTTGAGATATCGCGGCAAGAAACAGGTGGGACGTACGGACGTACGTACGGACGGTCGTGAATACTATATCCCCCGCTTCGCGCTTTCGCGCGGCGGGGGATAAATAGGGGGCTCTTATTAGAATATAATTTTAGTGAAAAAGAAAACAGAGTTGAAAGATCAGAAATGTTGTGGTTTATGCTGACAGCCTGAAATGATACAAAAGAAAAGTCTGTACCTATTATACAAAGTCAAATACGGTATATCTATATCAACATGAATTGGGAATTCTTAATTCCAATTTGGGGAGTATGCAGACATTTAGTGCAGACACACGGCTGAATAGCCTGTTTGTTTGTTTATTTGTTTGTTTGTTGTTTAACGCCACACTCAGCAATAATCCAGCTATATGAAGGTGGTCTGTAAATAATCAAGTCTGGACGATACAATCCAGTGATTGACATCATGAGCATTGATCCACACAATTGGGATATGATGACATGCATCAACCAAGTCAGCATGCCTGATCACCCCAATCCTGTTAGTCGCCTCTTATGACAAGCATAGTCGCCTTTTACGGCAAGCATTGGCTGCTGAAGACCTGTTCTGCCCCGGATCTTCTCGGGTTAAATAGCCTCTGAGTGGTCTAGATAACGCCCTGGTCTGTCACTGACATCACACAAACCTCCATTGATCTTGTGTAAGGAGCTGGAGCTATCTCCCCTGCAGGCGCCGTCACCCACAGTGCCCCCTGGTAGTCAAATATGCAGTCATTACAGCCCTGCATGGGACGTCCCTCACTGTCCTGACGGCACACCTGCAGCATCAATAGTTTCATACGTCAAATCATTTGACTTGTGTTTCATAACATACATCTTACTAAATAGAGCTATTCTGCTTCTAGTGAGTGAGTGAGTGAGTTGGGTTTAACGCCGCTTTTAACATTATTCCAGTTATATCACGGCGTGTCAGCTTAAAGGGCAAGTTCACACGGAAATGAACCAATTTTTCTTGTACTTTTTCCACATTAAAAGTGTTAACAAACAAGTGTCATAGACAAAAATATAAAAACATCATATTTAATTAACATATTTTTTGCATTAAAACGATTTATATTTTTCACATTTACCAAGTGTTCTATTTCCATAACAAAAACACCATGGCTTATGCCCCTTGCAATATGACGTCATTGGTGCCAATTGATAAACATTATGATGTCATCATGCTTTGTTAGAGCCGCTTCACGTGGTGTAGGTACAGTTTTGTGATTCTAGCGTCTCAGATGCCAGCCAGAATTGTGTTATGCTGAGTCACCACTGCGCCGGAGTGTGTCGTAGACCATGTTGTTTTACCGCAAACTGGTCCTTGATATCTTTTGCGTGGAGAATAGACAGGGACCCAGTTGAATTGGCACCAATTACGTCATAATCTAAGGGGGATAACTCAGGCCTATTTCGCTCGTAAAACGAAGGCCTCATAACGGCATATCATTTTAACACTATTGTGAGCTTCCTACTTTCACTGTGAAAGAAATGAGTGTATATTTTCAAACACAGATACTAACTAATTCTAAAATTGCGTTTTGTTTAGAAAAAGAAAGAAAGTGATTTTTGCGTGTACACTTCCCCTTTAATGTTGGAGGAAAGCCTGAAGTGATGCAGGTCTCAGACGATTACCACTTCAGTGAAACCCACGAGCACAGGGATGGTGCTGACAAACCTAGAAACATAATCGGGGCGAACCGGGATTCGAACCCCCATTCATAGGTTTCTGGCTTGTCCAGGGACGCAACTCTGCACAGCGAACAATCAATTCTGGGGCATGGGTGAAACACTGCCTGGAATAATCTGACTTCAAGTTTGGATCTGGTACAGGCAAACCATACTTACACACAGACAAAGATGCAGTTCATCTGACAAAGCGCTTCCACCTTCCCACAATGCTAAAGTAAAGTCCGCATTAAACACTACTAAAAAATGTTTAGGACACCCTCCCCTGATTCTTTCATGTTATTATAGCTAATCTGTCATGCCATGGCAGAGTTACCATAGTAATATGAAAGAATCTGACAGGGGGGGGGTCCTTAACATTTTTTAGTAGTATTTAATGCGGACTAGACAAAGTGCTATAAAGAACATGTTGATACTTTAGCATTGTGGGAAGGTGGACGCGCTTTGTCAGATGAACTGCATCTTTGTCTGTGTGTTTCTTTTGTTTCAGTGGTATTCTGTAAATCTTGAAATTAACATGAGCGTGAATTAAATGCGAAAAAGGCGAGTGGTCTTTGCTTGCATTACTTAACTTCGCATTTATGTCTCCAAATGACTATCAACAATAAGACGGCCTCACTGCACATTTCGGATAGCGGAAATACCAATTTGAATATAAACACAAACACTGAGCAGCAGTTGTAACAAGTATATACCAATGTCATTCAAAGAATAGGAATTACACAATAGGCATCTGGTGAGTTATCACTGCTGGGGTCAAGAGTTCTACCCACTTGTGTCAAAGCTTGTTCACACCTTCTCCGTATACCAACTGTTGTTGGTTCAGTTATTTTATTGCCTTTGAACTTCCTTAATGCCATTCAACAGAGTAAACATATAAACTGTGTGTTGTTTTTAGGAAAACACGGTTCATTTGTTTTTGTCGAAGTGCTCTTCTCAGTGCTAATAAGCTGTGGTTTTGTGTTTGATTGGATTAAGGTAAGGATGTGTATCATTCCACTGGGGATGGGGTGGGGGGAGTCGCATTGATATTGAATCACATTTTTGGCTAGGGTTCAGCAGTTGTATTAATTTGGAGACGCATTAATTTCAAGATTTACAGTATGTGCTGGTAATGGTAAATAACACAACACACACATACCTGCGTCATCTGTCCATCCTGAGTGACTTTGATGATGCCATGTCTCATATCCGCGATCCACAGGTTCCCTTCCTTGTCACACTGACACCCTGCGGGGACGCCGCCCTCCCCCTCCACCACCGGCTCACACAACACAGCCACCTACACACAAACAAATCAATATCTTAATTCTAGTGCCCTGAAAACATTAAACTTACATCATACATTATTATGATCATTATTTATTTACTGAAATATATACTGTATTGGACGTAATAAGCGCCCAGGGTGCTCTCAAAATTAGAAATAGGGGGCTCTTATTAAAATATAATTTTGGTGAAAAAAAACAGAGTTGAAAGATCGTAAATTTCATGGTTTATGCTAACAACCTGAAATGAAACAAAAGAAAAGTCTGTGTGTATAATGCACGACAGATATTTTTTTCCAGAATTTAATTGCCCATAATTAAAGGTGCATATAACACACGAGTGCGCATTGTACACGAACAAATAAGTCCTGTGTACATTGATCAATCGGAAGGGATGCTAATTGGGATTGTTCACTGGTTAATATATTAGCAAATATCGACATGGGTGCTTATTAGAGCGGGGCGCTTATTACGTTGAATACAGTATAATATATGTGTGTTTGTGTGTGTGTGTGTGTGTGTGTGTGTGTGTAAGGCTCAGTGACGTGCATGACTAAGCTCAGCTTAGTTTATAGTTATGATTAGGCTCAAACGTAAACATATTTTTTGTTCCTTATTACTCATGAGGTTCAAATTTATCAATTCATTATAATCTATCATATATATACTTAACACTTACTCTTGGGTACTGCATAATCATAAGATTGAACTTGCTTCCAAATACTGTTTTTACAGCATTGTTAAGAAACTACTTTCCAAAATCAAATTTTATTTTTGCACCAGATTCCAACATTTCGCACACATGCCATGCTGTTCAGCTGTTCATAGTGTGCCAGATTCGAATGGTAACCCAGCTGTGGTTACCATGGTCCATTTCTTCATACTTTGAGGTGAGGTGAAATGGGGTTTAACTTTGTGTCCAAGATTATTGCACTTATATAGTGACATGTTTGTGTGTGTGTCTGCTTGTACTAGTCCGGACTGATGCCGATTTGTAGTGCTAGCTCACTGAGATACCATGCTGCAGTTTAACATGGACACCCCACTCAGACACAGTATACTGATTCCGAGCTGACCAGTCCTTGTTTTAGCCCCTTAATGCCCAGCCAGACAGGGTAACAACAAGTACAATCTTTTAACGTCTTTTGGTATGACACGACCAGGGATCGAACCCCGGACCTTCAACTCTCCAGGCGGACGCTCTACCAGTAGACCACGGAGACGCTTCATACTTTGAGGTACGAGGCAAGGCCAAAGGGGTCACATGGTGCACAAGAGTAAAGTTTACTTTCATGCATTAGAAAAAAGTTGTGATAAACAATAATAGTTTTTCAACTGGCATTACCTAGGTTTCAAGGAAATCAGAAGATTCACTTCATGCAGGCCTCTATTATTTATTTCTCTCCATGACCATTCTTTATCATACTCTAGATGCAGATAGGGTACTGTCAACATGGTCAATGGGTTTCAGGGTTACTTGAGGTCAAAATGTAGTAAAGAGTTTACATCCAGATGGAAGGTGGAATACTCAAGTCAGAAATACATATTGAGAACAAGTTCAGGCATGTGTAAAACCTAAATGTTATGGGACGTAACACGAAACTCATGTTACCTTTATTTGGTCAAAACTGTCTTAAATGATTAATTTAGTCCAGTAGAATACAACATATAGATACATAATCAGCTGATCAGGTATTATGTGGATATTTTATTTAAATATGGACCAACATGTGTATTTCAATAAATCATGTTTGGATGCCAAATTATTGTTTGTAAGTATCTTGTGATATATTGACTGAAAAACTCGTGGCAGAGGAGGCGTGGCAAAGATAAGTAAACAAACAGACACCTGTTTAGTTTTCAAGTCCACTTTCAATACTTGTCCAGCGAATTTTCCATCTTTCTCTACTTCTGGAGCCACCATAAAAAAGTTCCCGTTCTTGTCAAACACTGGCCCTTCAGCGCCGAGCAAGCCATCTACAATTTTCGAAAATTGCGGCTCCACTACAACTACTTCCGGGTTTTCCGCCATTTTTATTGTCGCGAATAGAATAAACTGGGACTTCAACTGGTATGCGGAAACTGTTAAAGCGCATTGTTAAAACGTGTGCTCAACGACAGTATTAAGAAATCCACTGGTTACGCCGTTTGTACGTATTGTTTTATTTAATTAATAAAGATATGATATTAATTCAATTAGATATACAATGAATGAAAGGATATCAATAAAAAAAAAAGGCGGGCACGTGGAACTGTCTTAATTCTTAATTCAAATTATTGTCTATACAATCAAACGGGTATACGGTTTATGAAAACAAAACAAATGTTGTAATATTACTAATTTATTTTTCCGAATTATAACAACCCTTCAGATAATGAGCTGTTTTGATTATCACCAACACGGTTAGAAATAACCGAGTTAATAAATATCGTATGTGCAAATATCTCTTCACTCGCCCCAGTTTGTTTACGTGATCCGAACGGCATTGTCGACGTCACACTTGAGCCAACGTCATAGCTTGCTCTCGCTCGGGAAATACAAGAATTCTGACACCCGTTTCTTAAAATCAAAATGACACACATTTTCATATAATGATTTGTATTTATGAAAAGTTACGAAATGTCGCAATCCAATATATTTTTTGTCTCTTTTACTAAGAAGAAACATATTTCATCATTGTAACATAATTGTATGTATACTAGTATATTATTTGGCAGAAGGGAACTCTCACAAAGGGTTTGCTGTATATACAAGGGCGTGTATCCTTATGTTGACACGTTTGTTTGTTGTTTTACGCCGCACTCAGCAATATCCAAGCTATATGACGCCGGTCTGTAAATAATCGAGTCTGGACCAGACAATCCAGTGATTGATATCATGAGCATCGATCCACGCATCAACCAAGTCAGCGAGCCTGACCACCTGATCCCGCTATATACTGTCAGTGAGGTTGACCAAATATCTGTCAGTCTCCTTCGAACCAACATAACGGTTTATTACCAAAACTGAATTCACATACAACCGAAAATGTTACAAGTAGAAACCTGGGACACTCTGTTTAGTTATTTACCACCATTATTGCATGTACTATCTGCAGACATGACCGCAAACAACATATATGACAGGTTGACCATATCTTGAAAACACGGTCAATAATGTTGTTTATATAGTGGCCGCATACATTGTAGCAGTACCAGAAATCATTTACCATGTCGGATGTTTTATTTACACCAGGAATGTCATTATGCCCGACGTTACAGACGTTTATAAGTTTTTTAGAGTGTGGCATCTGTGTTTTTCAAACATCTCCTTTTCATCTTTCCCAAAATTATTTCAACCTCAGCAAAAGCACATCTGTTGGTTTTGACGTAATTCAGGTTTCCGAAACGACTATTTGGTTTGCTGTGTGAGGTTTTATGTTAAAACCGTTGTGTAGGTACATGTGAGCGGTCTGCAGGTACGTATTTTGTCCAGAGATGGTTTGCATGTACCCAGAAATATTGGTAGACTTGGGTTCGGGTCCCAGAACATCCACCAAATCCACGGGGCGGTCGGGTAGCCTAGTGGTTAAAGCGTTCGCTCGTCACGCCGAAGACCCGGGTTCGATCCCCGACATGGGTACAATGTGTGAAACCCATTTCTGGTGTCCCCCGCCGTGATATTGCTGGAATATTTCTAAAAGCGGCGTTAACCCATACTCACTTACTCACTCACCAAATCCACAGTTCTCCCATGGGCGTGGTCCTTAACCTCACCACCGATACACAGCTCGCCGAGAGGGTGGCGAGGTACGACAGGCCTGCACGGAGACAACTGCCCTTGCGGGACGCGACTCTCACGTAACTATTTACGTTGAGCCTCACAGTCATCTCGCATTCAGAAAAAAGAAGCCAACTCCAGCTTTGATACTCCCATCTTCCGGTGTTCAACGTGCAGAAACGCTGGCACCGCACTTGAGTCTCTTGGACCATCTTCCCGAGGCAAGGCTTCCGCGAGCATGTATGAACGACCGTTACTGTCCAAAGACGTTCATTGTTATCTTACAAAGGTAATACCCTTGAGTGTACCCTTCTCACCCCTCCAATGAGTCTTCTGATACGATCAAGAGGCAACTGCTGCCACTCCCGATGCAAGACAGCTTCTAAAGCTGTAACATTCTGTACTGGTGTATCCATTGCCTACAACCGACGTCCAAGAATGTCCCAAGCATGTTCCAATGGATTAAAATCTGGACTCATTGCGGGTCACGGCAAAGTGTCGTCAGCGTGGCTTTGCAGAAATGCAGTCACAGCACGAGAACGATTGGGTCCAGCCTTGTCGTCCATAAACACAGGTCGACTGGCAAGTACATGATTGTTAAAATGTGGTTCAATAGGATTGAGAATGTCCTGGAACGATCGCCGTTGAGATTGCCTCGTACTGTTACCGTTTCACGTCATGAGATATTGCTAGGGGTATACGCAGTGTTTCTGTGTCTCCAAATCCGCATTGTCCCATCAGTGACGTGCAGCAAGAATCTGCTTTCATCAGACCAATGGATCCGTCGCCGCGTCCTCAGATACCAATGACGTCGAGCCAATACACCATGCCAATCGATGTCTCTGATGATGAACAGTTAACAAGGGACGTCTGATGACCCTTCGTGACTTCAACCCAAATGATTTTAGCCGGTTAGACAGTTCTGGTGGACAGATGCCTACTGGGAATTTAAGCCATTGTTTTTTTCCGAGCTTTACTTGTAGCAAAGGGCTGTCGCCTCACGAGACATACTCAAATCCTATCTTCCCGTACAGCTGTCTTTCCGGGTGGCCCTGGTCGTGGGCGGTCCTATATTTCACGAATCTGTCGGTTTTTTCTTACGAGTCTGCTGATGACAGTATGACCACAGCTCAGTCGACGTCCATTGGCTTTGTATGGAATACCTGTTTCATGCATTCCAATAACTTGCCCACGAAGTCCCTCTGATAGCCTCCTGCGTATCATGGTTAAATGTGCTGACTAAACAATCGGATAATTTCCTCCTTATATACCTTTACCTGAAATTCGAAACTGTAGGGTATCATGCTTCACGTTCATATGTATGTGTTTGCTTGTTTTGTTTGTTGTTTAATGCCGCACTCAGCAATATTCCAGCTATATGACGGCGGTCTGTGTAAATAATCGAGTCTGGACCAGACAATCCAATGATTGACCTCATGAACATCGATCCACGCAATTGGGATGATGACATACATCAACCAAGTCAGCGAGCCTGACCACCCGATCCCGTTAGTCGCCTTCTTACGACAAGCACAGGCGCCTTTACGGCAAGCATGGGTTGCTGATGTATGTGTGTGTGGGCGGCACAGTCAGTTATTATCATGACTATACTCGAGATCGACGGCCATTCTATGAATGAGTATCATGAAACTTGATTTTTTATAAACGGGTATTTCACTGTTCTTTATTTTGCCAGGAGGTGCTTAATTAATTTCTAGGTGTATAGTATGTGCGTCTGCTGCAGTTTGTGTGTTGATTTTACTGCATTGTTAATCAACTGATGTGTAAGTATTGTGATCCTTTGTCACAGGGCAACTGAGTGAGTGAGTTTGGTTTAACGCGGCTTTGAACAGTATGTCAGTTATATCACGGCATGTCTGCTGAATGACAGAGAAAAGTCCAAAGTAAAGCAGAAATTAGAAGTTTTAACACTTTGGTTATACAAACGAATATGTCACAAATCAAGTGTTAATACTGAATTCGAAGCCGTGATCAATAGGATGCTGAGTACCTATTCTAACCCGGATCTTCACGGGTCGCCTTGACACGTGGAGGAGCTGGGATGTATATGCTTTCTGACTTGTCTGTATGATGTAATGATGTATGTTCTCTGCACGTGTCACAGCGTGTAATATTTTTAGAATACAATTCTGTTCTCTTCTGATATATAGCTTGGGTTATGCTGTGGGGCCGGCGTTAATGTCTTACTCACATCATGTAAACAATAAACGAACAAACACACTGATTGAACAAGCAGCTAAGACAGCTTTTATCTTCCGTGTACGTGAGGGGAATGGGCTTCTTTTCTACCAATGAACAAAGGGAGACCACCCATGTCAGACTATTTCTCCGCGTGTATCAGTGGTGATACTAGCTAGGGATTTCCAAGGCGACAAAACAAACTGAACCTGCCCTTCTTTTTATCAACGACGATAACCACGGCAACGGCCACCACAACTTTATCTGCTTCCCCTTTTTAAGTCTTTGGCCCCCATGACATGCAGCCGTACAGGGTCAGCTTTGCCGGAAATGGACGATGACGCCTCGTTCTGACTTCGTCTCGGTAACGTGGTTACCGTTGTCGTGGCCAACGTCCCCTCTGTTTTGAACAGATTCACTATCGCTCTTGCTCCATATCGCTCTGCATTTCGTTGACTACAGCATCGTTTCAAGATCTTCTACTGACAAGATGTTTACAAGGCTGCATATTCAAGGTATTTAAGAATGCAATTATTGTATTTTAAAGTGTTTAGAACGTCGATAAGTACTGAAATTGGCCGTAGTTTGACAGCAGTACCGATAGTGATGACACTGGCCGCCATTTGCAATTGTTTTGATACAGAAATGGGTGTCTTCTAAATCTCTTGTCTGCTCTGAAATGAGAGCGGGCTGGATATAAATATGACGGACGATGTTGTTCAAACATTATAGATCAAATGTGTGACATTGTATAACTTTGATATCTATTTAAACGTAAACTACACTTTCAAACGAACGGGCTTGAAATGACATGACTAAAACACATGAACACAATGATGAAATGCTCATAGTCTCGATAGTACTCTCAACTCATAATCCACCTGTCTGTCTGTCTGTCTGTCTGTCTGTCCGTCAATCCATTCAGGTTCTGAAGAGTAAATAAGAGCTGTACAAGTTTTTGTAGAGATGTGTTGCAAAATATCTAGATCTATATTTGTTGACTAGAGGCTGGTCGATGTCTTTTATCAAAGTTGTACAGTGTAACCTCGTTAACTCGAACTCCTTAACTCGATATATTCATTGAACATGTATTTTAATGTATTATTAAATTTGTTTATTTTTCTTTTCAGCACGGGAAGACATGATCCGGTATCATGTCACTCCTGCTGCGAGTTTATGGCCGTCGCTGGATGAGGAATCCGACTGTGTATGTAGTTTATCTACATCTGTTTCGGATTTGGCCGCCGAATAGATCACTTAAGTGCTTTCGTCGATGTCCCCCACGCACACTATTGACATTGCCCATTTTCTCTGTGTGTTATTGTGTCCTGAAAAATAACTGCATGATCCCCCTCCTCTAATTGCATGATTCAAACAGTCGATCAGAAATTCTGTCTTGTTGTAGCGCCTGATTGCATGTGTAACCTGTGTGTCACACTGACTTTCTTTTGCACATTGTTATTTGAAAACCGCCTATATACCTCGCCCACTGACCCTCCTTTCTCCCTCCCTCCCCACTCACTGATGTAGCATCCCCAGGCTGCGTCCCCGACCCCCTCTCCCAACCCTCTGAGTGTTTTCACCCCCTTCTGGGCCCGCCCTGACCACGGTGAGACGCTCCCCGCCCCAGTCACCATCACCTACGTCGACCATTATCCTGCCCCTAGTGATGACGCCAGTGACTACTGGGTCTACGAGGACGAGGATGACGACAGCTTCGTGGAGGACCGAGAGGTTCATCCTCTGAGGAAGGCGCTGAGGAGAGTGGCTGCCTTCTGGAGGAGAATCTTCTCGTAGATTTCTCATCCAGTGTGTCTGTGTGTGTGTGCGTGCGTGTGTGTGTGTGCGCGTGCGTGCGTGCGTGCGAGTGTGTGTGTGTGTGTGTGTGTGTGTGTGTGAGTACGAGTGCAAATGTGAAAGGATGATGTATTGCATGTGTGACGGATAGTGTAGGTGTGTATGTGTGTTGGGATGTTTTTTGCATGTGTGACAGATAGTGTAGGTGTATGTGTGTTAGGATGTTTTTTTGCATGTGTGATAGAGAGTGTATGTGTGAGAGGATGTGTTTTTGCATATGTGGTTGAGTGTCAGTGTGTGTGTGTGAGAGGATGTGTTTTTGCATGTGTGACAGAAAGTGTAAGTTTGTGATGTGTGTGAGTGTGTGTTTTGAATGTGTGGTTGGGTTTAAGTGTGTATGTTTGAGTGTTCGTTTCACATGCGTGTTTGGGTGAGTGTAATCATGTGTGTACATGGGAGTTGGAGTGTTTGTATCTAGTATTGTGTGTAAGTGTGTATGTGTGACGGCATGTGTTTTGCATGTGTGTTTGATTTTAAGAGTTCATGTGCGACGGGATGTGTCTGGCGTGTGTTTTGAGTATATGCATAAGAGGATGTGTTTTGCATGTGTGTTTGTGTGAGAGGGTGTGGTTTGGTGCCCCTGTAATAAAGCATTTCTCCCTTTTGGACTGTTTTGGCTACACCCTTTGGGTTTATGTTTGGACACACTCTTTCGATCTTCTTTTCATTTGTTTTGGCTCACCCTTTGACTGACATTTCTAAGTTGATTCCTTTCTCTGATATAGGAGAACCGTTTTTGTGCTCACTTTTGGCCCTGCTTTAAATACTTTTTTGGACACATAATATTCCATTTCTTAAATATATCTAAATAAAAATGGATTAATGATACACACATGAGTCTGTTTTCCTTCCTTGGATCTAACAACGACTGGGTGACAGCAACACAGCAGTAAAGGCAGGTGACGCGAGTCAGGTGTTAATATAATTTGAAGTTGTTATAGCGAGAATATTTATGATCAAGTTAAGATATTAAGGGGCCATTTGCCCTGAACCGTTGTGTTGCTGTCTTCTAGCCCAATTTACTAGAGGAATCTCCCATGGAAAGTCCGAACTCCATACCCATGGATAGCTGTTATATAGCTTGGAAGCCGGTGTAGTAACGCTTGGTATTTTACGATCACTTTTTCACTTACTGGTGGGTACATGTATGGCTGAAAGATCGAGTTATCTCCCTTCGCCGTCTGCCGATGTTTCTCCTATCATCGATTCTTCAGATATATCTACAGATATTCCCTTTCGTTTATGGGTAGCTGGTTGGAAAGTAAATATAGCAGTTTAGGCACACATGATCACGATAAAAATGGTGACAAAAGTTGAAACGTAAGTTTCTTAGAAAACTAAGACTTAAAGGGCGACGTACTGCGCTTCTGTGTCTGGCGCCAGTTTCAGTTCAGGTCTACACGTTGTAAATAATGCCTGATGGACACCTGGGTCAATCAGAGTACTCGTGAACTCTTAGATAGATTGATATAAATCATGAAATTGGAGTCAACAGACAAAGAGAGTTGTGTTTGAACGACCTGAACCAAACTTACCAAAGCAGCCAATCTGCCCGGGGATAGTCGCCCTTTAAATGTTTGAACTCGAAAATCGCATGGAACCCATATGACGGTGAAGGACACCTTGCAGGAATGGACTTTAAGATAAGCGTTTATACCTGGAATGGAACCTGGGCCTTAGGCGCGATGAGCCAACGCCTTAGCCACTCAGTTACATCCTCGCCCCCTTATGTCATCTATATGCGAGACCCGTGAAGATCCGGGCTGCAATAGGCCTTCAGCAACCCATGCTTGCCGTAAGAGGCGAATATGCTTGTCGTAAGAGGCGAATGCTGCTGAGTGCGGTGTTGAACAACAAATAACAAACAACAACATCTATGCAAAGTACGATACTAATAAATAATAATTACTGCAACATGAACGGCTACCTTCATACCGATGCACAAGTACATTCATCTAAGTGTTCATTTCTCCACCCACACTGACAAGATACACATTGTTTGTTTGTTTGTTTGTTTGTTTGTTGTTTAACGCCGCACTCAGCAATATTCCAGCTTTATGACAGCGGTCTGTAAACAATCGAGTCTGAACCAGACAATCCAGTGATCGGCATCATGGAGCATCGATCTACGCAATTGGGATACGATGACATGCATCAATCAAATCAGCGAGCCTGACCACCCGATCCCATTAGTCGACTAGCTCTTACGACAAGCATAGTCGCCTTTTACGGCAAGCATGGGATGCTAAATACCTATTCTAACCCGAATCTTCACGGTCGCCTTGACACGTGGAGGAGCTGGGATGTATATGCTTGCTGTCTTGTACATATTATATGTGTGTGTATGATGCAATGATGTATGTTCTCTGCATGTGTCACTGTGTGATTTTTTAGAATAAAATTTTGTTCTGTTCTGATATATAGCTTGGGTTATGCTGTGGGGCCGGCGTTAATTTCTTACTCACATCATGTAAACAATAAACAAACAATTAAACACACTGATTGAACAAGCAGCCAAGACGGCTTTTATCTTCCGTGTATGTGAGGGGAATGGGCTTCATTTCTACCAATGAACAAAGGGAGACCACCCATGTCAGACTATTTCTTTGAGTGTATCAGTGGCGATGCTAGCTTGGGATTTCCAAGGCGACTTGCGCAGCCTGTCGTTCCGCGGCAATAAAGTGCGGACGACCCGCCAACAACACACATCGTGCCTTACACACACCAGCAAACAGTCCCCAGTAAGACGAACGGTGTTTACCACCAAACATTTTCATAATTAATCTAGAGAATGCTCAGGGACAAAACAAACTGAACCTGCCCTTCTTTTTATCAACGACGGTAACCACGGCAACGGCCACCACAACTTTATCTGCTTCCCCTTTTTAACATGTTTAAGTCTTTGGCCCCCACGACATGCAGCCGTACAGATTCAGCTTTGCCGGAAATGGACGATGACGCCTCGTTCTGACTTCGTCTCCGTAACGTGGTTACCGTTGTCGTGGCCAACGTCCCCTCTGTTTTGAACAGATTCACTATCGCTCTTGCTCCATATCGCTCTGCATTTCGTTGACTACAGCATCGTTTCAAGATCTTCTACTGACAAGATGTTTACAAGGCTGCATATTCAAGGTATTTAAGAATGCAATTATTGTATTTTAAAGTGTTTAGAACGTCGATAAGTACTGAAATTGGCCGTAGTTTGACAGCAGTACCGATGGTGATGACACTGGCCGCCATTTGCAATTGTTTTGATACAGAAATGGGTGTCTTCTCAATCTCTTGTCTGCTCTGAAATGAGAGCGGGCCGGATATAAATATGACGGACGATGTTGTTCAAACATTATAGATCAAATGTGTGACATTGTATAACTTTGATATCTATTTAAACGTAAACTACACTTTCAAACGAACGGGCTTGAAATGACATGACTAAAACACATGAACACAATGATGAAATGCTCATAGTCTCGATAGTACTCTCAACTCCTAATCCACCTGTCTGTCTGTCTGTCTGTCCGTCAATCCATTCAGGTTCTGAAGAGTAAATAAGAGCTGTACAAGTTTTTGTAGAGATGTGTTGCAAAATATCTAGATCTATATTTGTTGACTAGAGGCTGGGCGATGTCTTTTATCAAAGTTGTACAGTGTAACCTCGTTAACGCGAACTCCTTAACTCGATATATTCATTGAACATGTATTTTAATGTATTATTAAATTTGTTTATTTTTCTTTTCAGCACGGGAAGACATGATCCGGTATCATGTCACTCCTGCTGCGAGTTTATGGCCGTCGCTGGATGAGGAATCCGACTGTGTATGTAGTTTATCTACATCTGTTTCGGATTTGGCCGCCGAATAGATCACTTAAGTGCTTTTGTCGATGTCCCCCACGCACACTATTGACATTGCCCATTTTCTCTGTGTGTTATTGTGTCCTGAAAAATAACTGCATGATCCCC
The DNA here is from genome assembly GCF_023055435.1 of Haliotis rufescens. Taxonomy (NCBI): domain Eukaryota; kingdom Metazoa; phylum Mollusca; class Gastropoda; order Lepetellida; family Haliotidae; genus Haliotis; species Haliotis rufescens. The sequence continues at coordinate 39,700,861 of NW_025963890.1, forward strand.
CTCCTCTAATTGCATGATTCAAACAGTCGATCAGAATTTCTGTCTTGTTGTAGCGCCTTATTGCATGTGTAACCTGTGTGTCACACTGACTTTCTTTTCCACATTGTAAATTTGAAAACCGCCTATATACCTCGCCCACTGACCCTCCTTTCTCCCTCCCTCCCCACTCACTGATGTAGCATCCCCAGGCTGCGTCCCCGACCCCCTCTCCCAACCCTCTGAGTGTTTTCACCCCCTTCTGGGCCCGCCCTGACCACGGTGAGACGCTCCCCGCCCCAGTCACCATCACCTACGTCGACCATTATCCTGCCCCTAGTGATGACGACAGTGACTACTGGGTCTACGAGGACGAGGATGACGACAGCTTCGTGGAGGACCGAGAGGTTCATCCTCTGAGGAAGGCGCTGAGGAGAGTGGCTGCCTTCTGGAGGAGAATCTTCTCGTAGATGTCTCATCCAGTGTGTGTGTGTGTGTGTGTGTGTGCGTGCGTGCGTGTGTGTGTGTGTGCGTGCGTGCGTGCGTGCGTGCGTGTGTGTGTGTGTGTGTGTGTGTGTGTGAGAGTACGAGTGCAAATGTGAAAGGATGTTGTATTGCATGTGTGACAGATAGTGTAGGTGTGTATGTGTGTTGGGATGTTTTTTTGCATGTGTGACAGATAGTGTAGGTGTATGTGTGAGAGGATGTGTTTTTGCATATGTGGTTGAGTGTCAGTGTGTGTGTGTGAGAGGATGTGTTTTTGCATATGTGGTTGAGTGTCAGTGTGTGTGTGTGAGAGGATGTGTTTTTGCATGTGTGACAGAAAGTGTAAGTTTGTGATGTGTGTGCGTGTGTGTTTTGAATGTGTGGTTGGGTTTAAGTGTGTATGTATGAGTGTTCGTTTCACATGTGTGTTTTGGTGAGTGTAATCATGTGTGTATATGGGAGTTGGAGTGTTTGCATCTAGTATTGTGTGTAAGTGTGTATGTGTGACGGCATGTGTTTTGAATGTGTGTTTGATTTTAAGAGTTCATGTGCGACGGGATGTTTCTGGCGTGTGTTTTGAGTATATGCATAAGAGGATGTGTTTTGCATGTGTGTTTGTGTGAGAGGGTGTGGTTTGGTGCCCCTGTGATAAAGCATTTCTCCCTTTTGGACTGTTTTGGCTACACCCTTTGGGTTTATGTTTGGACACACTCTTTCGATCTTCTTTTCATTTGTTTTGGCTCACCCTTTGACTGACATTTCTAAGTTGATTCCGTTCTCTGATATAGAAGAACCGTTTTTGTGCTCACTTTTGGCCCTGCTTTAAAATTTTTTTTGGACACATAATATTCCATTTCTTAAATATATCTAAATAAAAATGGATTAATGGTACACACATGAGTCTGTTTTCCTTCCTTGGATCTAACAACGACTGGGTGACAGCAACACAGCAGTAAAGGCAGGTGACGCGAGTCAGGTGTTAATATAGTTTGAAGTTGTTATAGCGAGAATATTTATGATCAAGTTAAGATATTAAGGGGCCATTTGCCCTGAACCGTTGTGTTGCTGTCTTCTAGCCCAATTTACTAGAGGAATCTCCCATGGAAAGTCCGAACTCCATACCCATGGTTAGCTGTTATATAGCTTGGAAGCCGGTGTAGTAACGCTTGGTATTTTACGATCACTTTTTCACTTACTGGTGGGTACATGTATGGCTGAAGGATCGAGTTATCTCCCTTCGCCGTCTGCCGATGTTTCTCCTATCATCGATTCTTCAGATATATCTACAGATATTCCCTTTCGTTTATGGGTAGCTGGTTGGAACGTAAATATAGCAGTTTAGGCACACATGATCACGATAAAAATGGTGACAAAAATTGAAACGTAAGTTTCTTAGAAAACTAAGACTTAAAGGGCGACGTACTGCGCTTCTGTGTCTGGCGCCAGTTTCAGTCCAGGTCTACACGTTGTTAATAATGCATAATGGACACCTGGGTCAATCAGAGTACTCGTGAACTCTTAGATTGATATAAATCATGAAATTGGAGTCAACAGACAAAGAGAGGGGTGTTTGAACGACCTGAACCAAACTTACCAAAGCAGCCAATCTGCCCGGGGATAGTCGCCCTTTAAATGTTTGAACTCGAAAATCGCATGGAACCCATATGACGGTGAAGGACACCTTGTAGGACTGGACTTTAAGATAAGGGTTTATACCTGGAATGGAACCTGGGCCTTAGGTGCGATGAGCCAACGCCTTAGCCACTCAGTTACATCCTCGCCCCCTTATGTCATCTATATGCGAGACCCGTGAAGATCCGGGCTGCAATAGGCCTTCAGCAACCCATGCTTGCCGTAAGAGGCGAATATGCTTGTCGTAAGAGGCGAATGCTGCTGAGTGCGGTGTTGAACAACAAATAACAAACAACAACATCTATGCAAAGTACGATACTAATAAATAATCATTACTGCAACATGAACGGCTACCTTCATACCGATGCACAAGTACATTCATCTAAGTGTTCATTTCTCCACCCACACTGACAAGATACACATTGTTTGTTTGTTTGTTTGTTGTTTAACGCCGCACTCAGCAATATTCCAGCTTTATGACAGCGGTCTGTAAACAATCGAGTCTGAACCAGACAATCCAGTGATTGGCATCATGGAGCATCGATCTACGCAATTGGGATACGATGACATGCATCAATCAAATCAGCGAGCCTGACCACCCGATCCCATTAGTCGACTAGCTCTTACGACAAGCATAGTCGCCTTTTACGGCAAGCATGGGATGCTGAATACCTATTCTAACCCGAATCTTCACGGTCGCCTTGACACGTGGAGGAGTGGGATGTATATGCTTGCTGTCTTGTACATATTATATGTGTGTGTATGATGTAATGATGTATGTTCTCTGCATGTGTCACTGTGTGATTTTTTAGAATTAAAATTTTGTTCTGTTCTGATATATAGCTTGGGTTATGCTGTGGGGCCGGCGTTAATTTCTTACTCACATCATGTAAACAATAAACAAACAATTAAACACACTGATTGAACAAGCAGCCAAGACGGCTTTTATCTTCCGTGTATGTGAGGGAAATGGGCTTCATTTCTACCATTGAACAAAGGGAGACCACCCATGTCAGACTATTTCTTTGAGTGTATCAGTGGCGATGCTAGCTTGGGATTTCCAAGGCGACTTGCGCAGCCTGTCGTTCCGCGGCAATAAAGTGCGGACGACCCGCCAACAACACACATCGTGCCTTACACACACCAGCAAACAGTCCCCAGTAAGACGAACGGTCTTTACCAGCAAACATTTTCATAATTAATCTAGAGAATGCTCAGGGACAAAACAAACTGAACCTGCCCTTCCTTTAATCAACGACGGTAACCACGGCAACGGCCACCACAACTTTATCTGCTTCCCCTTTCTAACACGTTTAAGTCTTTGGCCCCCACGACGTGCAGCCGTACAGATTCAGCTTTGCCGGAAATGGACGATGACGCCTCGTTCTGACTTCGTCTCCGTAACGTGGTTACCGTTGTCGTGGCCAACGTCCCCTCTGTTTTGAACAGATTCACTATCGCTCTTGCTCCATATCGCTCTGCATTTCGTTGACTACAGCATCGTTTCAAGATCTTCTACTGACAAGATGTTTACAAGGCTGCATATTCAAGGTATTTAAGAATGCAATTATTGTATTTTAAAGTGTTTAGAACGTCGATAAGTACTGAAATTGGCCGTAGTTTGACAGCAGTACCGATAGTGATGACACTGGCCGCCATTTGCAATTGTTTTGATACAGAAATGGGTGTCTTCTAAATCTCTTGTCTGCTCTGAAATGAGAGCGGGCCGGATATAAATATGACGGACGATGTTGTTCAAACATTATAGATCAAATGTGTGACATTGTATAACTTTGATATCTATTTAAACGTAAACTACACTTTCAAACGAACAGGCTTGAAATGACATGACTAAAACACATGAACACAATGATGAAATGCTCTTAGTCTCGATAGTACTCTCAACTCATAATCCACCTGTCTGTCTGTCTGTCTGTCTGTCTGTCTGTCCGTCAATCCATTCAGGTTCTGAAGAGTAAATAAGAGCTGTACAAGTTTTTGTAGAGATGTGTTGCAAAATATCTAGATCTATATTTGTTGACTAGAGGCTGGGCGATGTCTTTTATCAAAGTTGTACAGTGTAACCTCGTTAACTCGAACTCCTTAACTCGATATATTCATTGAACATGTATTTTAATGTATTATTAAATTTGTTTATTTTTCTTTTCAGCACGGGAAGACATGATCCGGTATCATGTCACTCCTGCTGCGAGTTTATGGCCGTCGCTGGATGAGGAATCCGACTGTGTATGTAGTTTATCTACATCTGTTTCGGATTTGGCCGCCGAATAGATCACTTAAGTGCTTTTGTCGATGTCCCCCACGCACACTATTGACATTGCCCATTTTCTCTGTGTGTTATTGTGTCCTGAAAAATAACTGCATGATCCCCCTCCTCTAATTGCATGATTCAAACAGTCGATCAGAATTTCTGTCTTGTTGTAGCGCCTTATTGCATGTGTAACCTGTGTGTCACACTGACTTTCTTTTGCACATTGTTATTTGAAAACCGCCTATATACCTCGCCCACTGACCCTCCTTTCTCCCTCCCTCCCCACTCACTGATGTAGCATCCCCAGGCTGCGTCCCCGACCCCCTCTCCCAACCCTCTGAGTGTTTTCACCCCCTTCTGGGCCCGCCCTGACCACGGTGAGACGCTCCCCGCCCCAGTCACCATCAACTACGTCGACCATTATCCTGCCCCTAGTGATGACGACAGTGACTACTGGGTCTACGAGGACGAGGATGACGACAGCTTCGTGGAGGACAGAGAGGTTCATCCTCTGAGGAAGGCGCTGAGGAGAGTGGCTGCCTTCTGGAGGAGAATCTTCTCGTAGATTTCTCATCCAGTGTGTGTGTGTGTGTGTGCGTGCGTGTGTGTGTGTGCGTGCGTGCGTGCGTGCGTGCGTGCGTGCGTGTGTGTGTGTGTGTGTGTGAGTACGAGTGCAAATGTGAAAGGATGTTGTTTTGCATGTGTGACAGATAGTGTAGGTGTGTATGTGTGTTGGGATGTTTTTTTGCATGTGTGACAGATAGTGTAGATGTATGTGTGTTAGGATGTTTTTTTGCATGTGTGATAGAGAGTGTATGTGTGAGAGGATGTGTTTTGCATATGTGGTTGAGTGTCAGTGTGTGTATGTGAGAGGATGTGTTTTTGCATGTGTGACAGAAAGTGTAAGTTTGTGATGTGTGTGAGTGTGTGTTTTGAATGTGTGGTTGGGTTTAAGTGTGTATGTAGGAGTGTTCGTTTCACATGTTAGTTTGGGTGAGTGTAATCATGTGTGTATATGGGAGTTGGAGTGTTTGCATCTAGTATTGTGTGTAAGTGTGTATGTGTGACGGCATGTGTTTTGCATGTGTGTTTGATTTTAAGAGTTCATGTGCGACGGGATGTGTCTGGCGTGTGTTTTGAGTATATGCATAAGAGGATGTGTTTTGCATGTGTGTTTGTGTGAGAGGGTGTGGTTTGGTGCCCCTGTAATAAAGCATTTCTCCCTTTTGGACTGTTTTGGCTACACCCTTTGGGTTTATGTTTGGACACACTCTTTCGATCTTCTTTTCATTTGTTTTGGCTCACCCTTTGACTGACATTTCTAAGTTGATTCCGTTCTCTGATATAGGAGAACCGTTTTTGTGCTCACTTTTGGCCCTGCTTTAAATACTTTTTTGGACACATAATATTCCATTTCTTAAATATATATCTAAATAAAAATGCATTAATGGTATACACATGAGTCTGTTTTCCTTCCTTGGATCTAACAACGACTGGGTGACAGCAACACAGCAGTAAAGGCAGGTGACGCGAGTCAGGTGTTAATATAATTTGAAGTTGTTATAGCGAGAATATTTATGATCAAGTTAAGATATTAAGGGGCCATTTGCCCTGAACCGGTGTGTTGCTGTCTTCTAGCCCAATTTACTAGAGGAATCTCCCATGGAAAGTCCGAACTCCATACCCATGGATAGCTGTTATATAGCTTGGAAGCCGGTGTAGTAACGCTTGGTATTTTACGATCACTTTTTCACTTACTGGTGGGTACATGTATGGCTGAAAGATCGAGAGTTATCTCCCTTCGCCGTCTGCCGATGTTTCTCCTATCATCGATTCTTCAGATATATTTACAGATATTCCCTTTCGTTTATGGGTAGCTGGTTGGAAAGTAAATATAGCAGTTTAGGCACACATGATCACGATAAAATGGTGGCAAAATTTGAAACGTAAGTTTCTTAGAAAACTAAGACTTAAAGGGCGACGTACTGCGCTTCTGTGTCTGGCGCCAGTTTCAGTCCATGTCTACACGTTGTAAATAATGCCTTATGGACACCTGGGTCAATCAGAGTACTCGTGAACTCTTAGATTGATATAAATCATGAAATATGAGTCAACAGACAAAGAGAGTTGTGTTTGAACGACCTGAACCAAACTTACCAAGGCAGCCAATCTGCCCGGGGATAGTCGCCCTTTAAATGTTTGAACTCGAAAAATCGCATGGAACCCATATGAGGGTGAAGGACACCTTGCAGGAATGGACTTTAAGATAAGGGTTTATACCTGGAATGGAACCTGGGCCTTAGGCGCGATGAGCCAACGCCTTAGCCACTCAGTTACATCCTCGCCCCCTTATGTCATCTATATGCGAGACCCGTGAAGATCCGGGCAGCAATAGGCCTTCAGCAACCCATGCTTGCCGTAAGAGGGGAATATGCTTGTCGTAAGAGGCGAATGCTGCTGAGTGCGGTGTTGAACAACAAATAACAAACAACAACATCTATGCAAAGTACGATACTAATAAATAATAATTACTGCAACATGAACGGCTACCTTCATACCGATGCACAAGTACATTCATCTAAGTGTTCATTTCTCCACCCACACTGACAAGATACACATTGTTTGTTTGTTTGTTTGTTTGTTGTTTAACGCCGCACTCAGCAATATTCCAGCTTTATGACAGCGGTCTGTAAACAATCGAGTCTGAACCAGACAATCCAGTGATTGGCATCATGGAGCATCGATCTACGCAATTGGGATACGATGACATGCATCAATCAAATCAGCGAGCCTGACCACCCGATCCCATTAGTCGACTAGCTCTTACGACAAGCATAGTCGCCTTTTACGGCAAGCATGGGATGCTGAATACCTATTCTAACCCGAATCTTCACGGTCGCCTTGACACGTGGAGGAGCTGGGATGTATATGCTTGCTGTCTTGTACATATTATATGTGTGTGTATGATGTAATGATGTATGTTCTCTGCATGTGTCACTGTGTGAATTTTTAGAATTAAAATTTTGTTCTGTTCTGATATATAGCTTGGGTTATGCTGTGGGGCCGGCGTTAATTTCTTACTCACATCATGTAAACAATAAACAAACAATTAAACACACTGATTGAACAAGCAGCCAAGACGGCTTTTATCTTCCGTGTATGTGAGGGGAATGGGCTTCATTTCTACCATTGAACAAAGGGAGACCACCCATGTCAGACTATTTCTTTGAGTGTATCAGTGGCGATGCTAGCTTGGGATTTCCAAGGCGACTTGCGCAGCCTGTCGTTCCGCGGCAATAAAGTGCGGACGACCCGCCAACAACACACATCGTGCCTTACACACACCAGCAAACAGTCCCCAGTAAGACGAACGGTCTTTACCAGCAAACATTTTCATAATTAATCTAGAGAATGCTCAGGGACAAAACAAACTGAACCTGCCCTTCTTTTTATCAACGACGGTAACCACGGCAACGGCCACCACAACTTTATCTGCTTCCCCTTTTTAACATGTTTAAGTCTTTGGCCCCCACGACATGCAGCCGTACAGATTCAGCTTTGCCGGAAATGGACGATGACGCCTCGTTCTGACTTCGTCTCCGTAACGTGGTTACCGTTGTCTTCTAAATCTCTTGTCTGCTCTGAAATGAGAGCGGGCCGGATATAAATATGACGGACGATGTTGTTCAAACATTATAGATCAAATGTGTGATATGTATAACTTTGATATCTATTTAAACGTAAACTACACTTTCAAACGAACGGGCTTGAAAAGACATGACTAAAACACATGAACACAATGAAGAAATGCTCATAGTCTCGATAGTACTCTCAACTCCTAATCCACCTGTTTGTCTGTCTGTCTGTCTGTCTGTCCGTCAATCCATTCAGGTTCTGAAGAGTAAATAAGAGCTGTACAAGTTTTTGTAGAGATGTGTTGCAAAATATCTAGATCTATATTTGTTGACTAGAGGCTGGGCGATGTCTTTTATCAAAGTTGTACAGTGTAACCTCGTTAACTCGAACTCCTTAACTCGATATATTCATTGAACATGTATTTTAATGTATTATTAAATTTGTTTATTTTTCTTTTCAGCACGGGAAGACATGATCCGGTATCATGTTACTCCTGCTGCGAGTTTATGGCCGTCGCTGGATGAGGAATCCGACTGTGTATGTAGTTTATCTACATCTGTTTCGGATTTGGCCGCCGAATAGATCACTTAAGTGCTTTTGTCGATGTCCCCCACGCACACTATTGACATTGCCCATTTTCTCTGTGTGTTATTGTGTCCTGAAAAATAACTGCATGATCCCCCTCCTCTAATTGCATGATTCAAACAGTCGATCAGAATTTCTGTGTTGTTGTAGCGCCTTATTGCATGTGTAACCTGTGTGTCACACTGACTTTCTTTTGCACATTGTTATTTGAAAACCGCCTATATACCTCGCCCACTGACCCTCCTTTCTCCCTCCCTCCCCACTCACTGATGTAGCATCCCCAGGCTGCGTCCCCGACCCCCTCTCCCAACCCTCTGAGTGTTTTCACCCCCTTCTGGGCCCGCCCTGACCACGGTGAGACGCTCCCCGCCCCAGTCACCATCACCTACGTCGACCATTATCCTGCCCCTAGTGATGACGACAGTGACTACTGGGTCTACGAGGACGAGGATGACGACAGCTTCGTGGAGGACAGAGAGGTTCATCCTCTGAGGAAGGCGCTGAGGAGAGTGGCTGCCTTCTGGAGGAGAATCTTCTCGTAGATTTCTCATCCAGTGTGTGTGCGTATGTGTGTGTGTGTGCGTGCGTGTGTGTGTGTGTGCGCGTGCGTGCGTGCGTGCGTGTGTGTGTGTGTGTGAGTACGAGTGCAAATTTGAAAGGATGTTGTATTGCATGTGTGACAGATAGTGTAGGTGTATGTGTGTTAGGATGTTTTTGGCATGTGTGATAGAGAGTGTATGTGTGAGAGGATGTGTTTTTGCATATGTGGTTGAGTGTCAGTGTGTGTGTGTGAGAGGATGTGTTTTTGCATGTGTGACAGAAAGTGTAAGTTTGTGATGTGTGTGAGTGTGTGTTTTGAATGTGTGGTTGGGTTTAAGTGTGTATGTATGAGTGTTCGTTTCACATGTGTGTTTGGGTGAGTGTAATCATGTGTGTATATGGGAGTTGGAGTGTTTGCATCTAGTATTGTGTGTAAGTGTGTATGTGTGACGGCATGTGTTTTGCATGTGTGTTTGATTTTAAGAGTTCATGTGCGACGGGATGTGTCTGGCGTGTGTTTTGAGTATATGCATAAGAGGATGTGTTTTGCATGTGTGTTTGTGTGAGAGGGTGTGGTTTGGTGCCCCTGTAATAAAGCATTTCTCCCTTTTGGACTGTTTTGGCTACACCCTTTGGGTTTATGTTTGGACACACTCTTTCGATCTTCTTTTCATTTGTTTTGGCTCACCCTTTGACTGACATTTCTAAGTTGATTCCGTTCTCTGATATAGGAGAACCGTTTTTGTGCTCACTTTTGGCCCTGCTTTAAATACTCTTTTGGACACATAATATTCCATTTCTTAAATATATCTAAATAAAAATGGATTAATGGTATACACATGAGTCTGTTTTCCTTCCTTGGATCTAACAACGACTGGGTGACAGCAACACAGCAGTAAAGGCAGGTGACGCGAGTCAGGTGTTAATATAATTTGAAGTTGTTATAGCGAGAATATTTATGATCAAGTTAAGATATTAAGGGGCCATTTGCCCTGAACCGTTGTGTTGCTGTCTTCTAGCCCAATTTACTAGAGGAATCTCCCATGGAAAGTCCGAACTCCATACCCATGGATAGCTGTTATATAGCTTGGAAGCCGGTGTAGTAACGCTTGTTATTTTACGATCACTTTTTCACTTACTGGTGGGTACATGTATGGCTGAAAGATCGAGTTATCTCCCTTCGCCGTCTGCCGATGTTTCTCCTATCATCGATTCTTCAGATATATCTACAGATATTCCCTTTCGTTTATGGGTAGCTGGTTGGAAAGTAAATATAGCAGTTTAGGCACACATGATCACGATAAAAATGGTGACAAAAATTGAAACGTAAGTTTCTTAGAAAACTAAGACTTAAAGGGCGACGTACTGCGCTTCTGTGTCTGGCGCCAGTTTCAGTTCAGGTCTACACGTTGTAAATAATGCCTAATGGACACCTGGGTCAATCAGAGTACTCGTGAACTCTTAGATTGATATAAATCATGAAATTGGAGTCAACAGACAAAGAGAGGGGTGTTTGAACGACCTGAACCAAACTTACCAAAGCAGCCAATCTGCCCGGGGATAGTCGCCCTTTAAATGGATTGTCTGGTCCAGACTCGATTTATTTACAGACCGCCGTCAGATAGCTGGAATATTGCTGAGTGCGGCGTTAAACAACAAACCAAACCGAACAAAACAAACTTCCTTACTCAGCTTCCTTAGTTCGCCCCCCCAAACCCTCTTGGCATTTTTTCCAAATCTCAAAATTTCCAAAATTCTATATAAGCAACCACTAAACACCCCTAATGGATTGCCAAACAACTCTTTCCCCTTTTCGGAAACACATTAAATGGCTTGGCCGGGCCCGTGTGCGAAATACGCCGCAGTCGGAAAGCGCACGTAAAATCTCCAATATAAGTAAGTAAGTAAGTTTGACCGTGTGCTATCCACACAATCTTACCGACTCCCTAACAACCAATCTATATTCACGGCCGAACTTATGGGCATGGCCTCAGCCCTGCATAACCAACAATAAAAAAACAACAAAAAAATCCTAATTCTCACTGACTCGCTTAGTGGGCTACAAGCCCTCCAAAACAAAAATACCAAAAAACGACCTAAATTAATAAACCAAATACTTAAAAGCTCCAACGACCTAACAAAAGCAGGCTAACAATCTAGAAATAAACCAACCCTACAAAATGGAGGAGCTCCTCTACGTTATCCAAAACAGGAAAAAGGGCACAGCCCCAGGATTAGACCTAACTTCTTAACAAATAATTAAAAAAACCCACCTAAAACTATATCCTACTCCCTGGAAACAGGCCCTAGTCATACCAATCCCTAAACCTAATAAACCAGCTAATCAAGCTAACTCATATCGACCAATATCTCAACTTCAAACTTATGCAAAGTAATGGAATCAATGGCTAAAAATAGATTACAACATTACCTAACCCAAAATAACATCAACTATTGAACTGCATGGCAAGTATTTATAAAACGACCGGGGGCGGAAATATTCTGGGGGGGAGATTTTATTTCGTAGGGTGGGGGAGAGTTTATTTCGAGAGGGGCGGAACTGTACCGGTATAAATTCGCCGGGGGGAGACTTTATTCTGGGGGCGAATATATTTCGTGACACCGGCGTTAATTTCTTACTCACATCATGTAAACAATAAACGAACAAACACACTGATTGAACAAACAGCCAAGACGGCTTTTATCTTCCGTGTATGTGAGGGGAATGGGCTTCATTTCTACCATTGAACAAAGGGAGACCACCCATGTCAGACTATTTCTTTGAGTGTATCAGTGGCGATGCTAGCTTGGGGTTTCCAAGGCGACTTGCGCAGCCTGTCGTTCCGCGGCAATAAAGTGCGGACGACCCGCCAACAACACACATCGTGCCTTACACACACCAGCAAACAGTCCCCAGTAAGACGAACGGTGCATTTTACCACCAAACATTTTCATAATTATTCTAGAAAATGCTCAGGGACAAAACAAACTGAACCTGCCCTTCTTTTTATCAACGACGGTAACCACGGCAACGGCCACCACAACTTTATCTGCTTCCCCTTTTTAACATGTTTAAGTCTTTGGCCCCCACGACATGCAGCCGTACAGATTCAGCTTTGCCGGAAATGGACGATGACGCCTCGTTCTGACTTCGTCTCCGTAACGTGGTTACCGTTGTCGTGGCCAACGTCCCCTCTGTTTTGAACAGATTCACTATCGCTCTTGCTCCATATCGCTCTGCATTTCGTTGACTACAGCATCGTTTCAAGATCTTCTACTGACAAGATGTTTACAAGGCTGCATATTCAAGGTTTTTAAGAATGCAATTATTGTATTTTAAAGTGTTTAGAACGTCGATAAGTTCTGAAATTGGCCGTAGTTTGACAGCAGTACCGATAGTGATGACACTGGCCGCCATTTGCAACTGTTTTGATACAGAAATGGGTGTCTTCTAAATCTCTTGTCTGCTCTGAAATGAGAGCGGGACGGATATAAATATGACGGACGATGTTGTTCAAACATTATAGATCAAATGTGTGACATTGTATAACTTTGATATCTATTTAAACGTAAACTACACTTTCAAACGAACGGGCTTGAAATGACATGACTAAAACACATGAACACAATGATGAAATGCTCATAGTCTCGATAGTACTCTCAACTCATAATCCACCTGTCTGTCTGTCTGTCTGTCTGTCCGTCAATCCATTCAGGTTCTGAAGAGTAAATAAGAGCTGTACAAGTTTTTGTAGAGATGTGTTGCAAAATATCTAGATCTATATTTGTTGACTAGAGGCTGGGCGATGTCTTTTATCAAAGTTGTACAGTGTAACCTCGTTAACTCGAACTCCTTAACTCGATATATTCATTGAACATGTATTTTAATGTATTATTAAATTTGTTTATTTTTCTTTTCAGCACGGGAAGACATGATCCGGTATCATGTCACTCCTGCTGCGAGTTTATGGCCGTCGCTGGATGAGGAATCCGACTGTGTATGTAGTTTATCTACATCTGTTTCGGATTTGGCCGCCGAATAGATCACTTAAGTGCTTTTGTCGATGTCCCCCACGCACACTATTGACATTGCCCATTTTCTCTGTGTGTTATTGTGTCCTGAAAAATAACTGCATGATCCCCCTCCTCTAATTGCATGATTCAAACAGTCGATCAGAATTTCTGTCTTGTTGTAGCGCCTTATTGCATGTGTAACCTGTGTGTCACACTGACTTTCTTTTGCACATTGTTATTTGAAAACCGCCTATATACCTCGCCCACTGACCCTCCTTTCTCCCTCCCTCCCCACTCACTGATGTAGCATCCCCAGGCTGCGTCCCCGACCCCCTCTCCTAACCCTCTGAGTGTTTTCACCCCCTTCTGGGCCCGCCCTGACCACGGTGAGACGCTCCCCGCCCCAGTCACCATCACCTACGTCGACCATTATCCTGCCCCTAGTGATGACGACAGTGACTACTGGGTCTACGAGGACGAGGATGACGACAGCTTCGTGGAGGACCGAGAGGTTCATCCTCTGAGGAAGGCGCTGAGGAGAGTGGCTGCCTTCTGGAGGAGAATCTTCTCGTAGATTTCTCATCCAGTGTGTGTGCGTGTGTGTGTGCGTGCGTGTGTGTGTGTGTGTGTGCGTGTGCGTGCGTGCGTGCGTGCGTGCGTGCGTGCGTGCGTGCGTGCGTGCGTGCGTGTGTGTGTGTGTGTGTGTGTGAGTACGAGTGCAAATGTGAAAGGATGTTGTATTGCATGTGTGACAGATAGTGTAGGTGTGTATGTGTGTTGGGATGTTTTATTGCATGTGTGACAGATAGTGTAGGTGTATATGTGTTAGGATGTTTTTTTGCATGTGTGATAGAGAGTGTATGTGTGAGAGGATGTGTTTTTGCATATGTGGTTGAGTGTCAGTGTGTGTGTGTGAGAGGATGTGTTTTTGCATGTGTGACAGAAAGTGTAAGTTTGTAATGTGTGTGAGTGTGTGTTTTGAATGTGTGGTTGGGTTTAAGTGTGTATGTATGAGTGTTCGTTTCACATGTGTGTTTTGGTGAGTGTAATCATGTGTGTATATGGGAGTTGGAGTGTTTGCATCTAGTATTGTGTGTAAGTGTGTATGTGTGACGGCATGTGTTTTGCATGTGTGTTTGATTTTAAGAGTTCATGTGCGACAGGATGTGTCTGGCGTGTGTTTTGAGTATATGCATAAGAGGATGTGTTTTGCATGTGTGTTTGTGTGAGAGGGTGTGGTTTGGTGCCCCTGTAATAAAGCATTTCTCCCTTTTGGACTGTTTTGGCTACACCCTTTGGGTTTATGTTTGGACACACTCTTTCGATCTTCTTTTCATTTGTTTTGGCTCACCCTTTGACTGACATTTCTAAGTTGATTCCGTTCTCTGATATAGGAGAACCGTTTTTGTGCTCACTTTTGGCCCTGCTTTAAATACTTTTTTGGACACATAATATTCCATTTCTTAAATATATCTAAATAAAAATGGATTAATGGTATACACATGGGTCTGTTTTCCTTCCTTGGATCTAACAACGACTGGGTGACAGCAACACAGCAGTAAAGGCAGGTGACGCGAGTCAGGTGTTAATATAATTTGAAGTTGTTATAGCGAGAATATTTATGATCAAGTTAAGATATTAAGGGGCCATTTGCCCTGAACCGTTGTGTTGCTGTCTTCTAGCCCAATTTACCAGAGGAATCTCCCATGGAAAGTCCGAACTCCATACCCATGGATAGCTGTTATATAGCTTGGAAGCCGGTGTAGTAACGCTTGGTATTTTACGATCACTTTTTCACTTACTGGTGGGTACATGTATGGCTGAAAGATCGAGTTATCTCCCTTCGCCGTCTGCCGATGTTTCTCCTATCATCGATTCTTCAGATATATCTACAGATATTCCCTTTCGTTTATGGGTAGCTGGTTGGAAAGTAAATATAGCAGTTTAGGCACACATGATCACGATAAAAATGGTGACAAAAATTGAAACGTAAGTTTCTTAGAAAACTAAGACTTAAAGGGCGACGTACTGCGCTTCTGTGTCTGGCGCCAGTTTCAGTTCAGGTCTACACGTTGTAAATAATGCCTAATGGACACCTGGGTCAATCAGAGTACTCGTGAACTCTTAGATTGGTATAAATCATGAAATTGGAGTCAACAGACAAAGAGAGGGGTGTTTGAACGACCTGAACCAAACTTACCAAAGCAGCCAATCTGCCCGGGGATAGTCGCCCTTTAAATGTTTGAACTCGAAAATCGCATGGAACCCATATGACGGTGAAGGACACCTTGTAGGAATGGACTTTAAGATAAGGGTTTATACCTGGAATGGAACCTGGGCCTTAGGCGCGATGAGCCAACGCCTTAGCCACTCAGTTACATCCTCGCCCCCTTATGTCATCTATATGCGAGACCCGTGAAGATCCGGGCTGCAATAGGCCTTCAGCAACCATGCTTGCCGTAAGAGGCGAATATGCTTGTCGTAAGAGGCGAATGCTGCTGAGTGCGGTGTTGAACAACAAATAACAAACAACAACATCTATGCAAAGTACGATACTAATAAATAATAATTACTGCAACATGAACGGCTACCTTCATACCGATGCACAAGTACATTCATCTAAGTGTTCATTTCTCCACCCACACTGACAAGATACACATTGTTTGTTTGTTTGTTTGTTGTTTAACGCCGCACTCAGCAATATTCCAGCTTTATGACAGCGGTCTGTAAACAATCGAGTCTGAACCAGACAATCCAGTGATTGGCATCATGGAGCATCGATCTACGCAATTGGGATACGATGACATGCATCAATCAAATCAGCGAGCCTGACCACCCGATCCCATTAGTCGACTAGCTCTTACGACAAGCATAGTCGCCTTTTACGGCAAGCATGGGATGCTGAATACCTATTCTAACCCGAATCTTCACGGTCGCCTTGACACGTGGAGGAGCTGGGATGTATATGCTTGCTGTCTTGTACATATTATATGTGTGTGTATGATGCAATGATGTATGTTCTCTGCATGTGTCACTGTGTGATTTTTTAGAATTAAAATTTTGTTCTGTTCTGATATATAGCTTGGGTTATGCTGTGGGGCCGGCGTTAATTTCTTACTCACATCATGTAAACAATAAACGAACAAACACACTGATTGAACAAACAGCCAAGACGGCTTTTATCTTCCGTGTATGTGAGGGGAATGGGCTTCATTTCTACCATTGTACAAAGGGAGACCACCCATGTCAGACTATTTCTTTGAGTGTATCAGTGGCGATGCTAGCTTGGGATTTCCAAGGCGACTTGCGCAGCCTGTCGTTCCGCGGCAATAAAGTGCGGACGACCCGCCAACAACACACATCGTGCCTTACACACACCAGCAAACAGTCCCCAGTAAGACGAACGGTGTTTACCACCAAACATTTTCATAATTATTCTAGAGAATGCTCAGGGACAAAACAAACTGAACCTGCCCTTCTTTTTATCAACGACGGTAACCACGGCAACGGCCACCACAACTTTATCTGCTTCCCCTTTTTAACATGTTTAAGTCTTTGGCCCCCACGACATGCAGCCGTACAGATTCAGCTTTGCCGGAAATGGACGATGACGCCTCGTTCTGACTTCGTCTCCGTAACGTGGTTACCGTTGTCGTGGCCAACGTCCCCTCTGTTTTGAACAGATTCACTATCGCTCTTGCTCCATATCGCTCTGCATTTCGTTGACTACAGCATCGTTTTAAGATCTTCTACTGACAAGATGTTTACAAGGCTGCATATTCAAGGTATTTAAGAATGCAATTATTGTATTTTAAAGTGTTTTGAACGTCGATAAGTACTGAAATTGGCCGTAGTTTGACAGCAGTACCGATAGTGATGACACTGGCCGCCATTTGCAATTGTTTTGATACAGAAATGGGTGTCTTCTAAATCTCTTGTCTGCTCTGAAATGAGAGCGGGCCGGATATAAATATGACGGACGATGTTGTTCAAACATTATAGATCAAATGTGTGACATTGTATAACTTTGATATCTATTTAAACGTAAACTACACTTTCAAACGAACGGGCTTGAAATGACATGACTAAAACACATGAACACAATGATGAAATGCTCATAGTCTCGATAGTGATCTCAACTCCTAATCCACCTGTCTGTCTGTCTGTCCGTCAATCCATTCAGGTTCTGAAGAGTAAATAAGAGCTGTACAAGTTTTTGTAGAGATGTGTTGCAAAATATCTAGATCTATATTTGTTGACTAGAGGCTGGGCGATGTCTTTTATCAAAGTTGTACAGTGTAACCTCGTTAACTCGAACTCCTTAACTCGATATATTCATTGAACATGTATTTTAATGTATTATTAAATTTGTTTATTTTTCTTTTCAGCACAGGAAGACATGATCCGGTATCATGTTACTCCTGCTGCGAGTTTATGGCCGTCGCTGGATGAGGAATTCGACTGTGTATGTAGTTTAACTACATCTGTTTCGGATTTGGCCGCCGAATAGATCACTTAAGTGCTTTTGTCGATGTCCCCCACGCACACTATTGACATTGCCCATTTTCTCTGTGTGTTATTGTGTCCTGAAAAATAACTGCATGATCCCCCTCCTCTAATTGCATGATTCAAACAGTCGATCAGAATTTCTGTCTTGTTGTAGCACCTTATTGCATGTGTAACCTGTGTGTCACACTGACTTTCTTTTGCACATTGTTATTTGAAAACCGCCTATATACCTCGCCCACTGACCCTCCTTTCTCCCTCCCTCCCCACTCACTGATGTAGCATCCCCAGGCTGCGTCCCCGACCCCCTCTCCCAACCCTCTGAGTGTTTTCACCCCCTTCTGGGCCCGCCCTGACCACGGTGAGACGCTCCCCGCCCCAGTCACCATCAACTACGTCGACCATTATCCTGCCCCTAGTGATGACGACAGTGACTACTGGGTCTACGAGGACGAGGATGACGACAGCTTTGTGGAGGACCGAGAGGTTCATCCTCTGAGGAAGGCGCTGAGGAGAGTGGCTGCCTTCTGGAGGAGAAT
Source organism: Haliotis rufescens (assembly GCF_023055435.1). NCBI lineage: Eukaryota > Metazoa > Mollusca > Gastropoda > Lepetellida > Haliotidae > Haliotis > Haliotis rufescens. Next base: position 39,719,047 of record NW_025963890.1, read on the forward strand.
CTTCTCGTAGATTTCTCATCCAGTGTGTGTGTGTGTGTGTGTGTGCGTGCGTGTTTGTGTGTGTGTGTGCGTGCGTGCGTGCGTGCGTGCGTGCGTGTGTGTGTGTGTGTGTGTGTGTGTGTGTGTGTGTGTGTGTGTGAGAGTACGAGTGCAAATGTGAAAGGATGTTGTATTGCATGTGTGACAGATAGTGTAGGTGTGTATGTGTGTTGGGATGTTTTTTTGCATGTGTGACAGATAGTGTAGGTGTATGTGTGAGAGGATGTGTTTTTGCATATGTGATTGAGTGTCAGTGTGTGTGTGTGAGAGGATGTGTTTTTGCATGTGTGACAGAAAGTGTAAGTTTGTGATGTGTGTGAGTGTGTGTTTTGAATGTGTGGTTGGGTTTAAGTGTGTATGTAGGAGTGTTCGTTTCACGTGTGTGTTTTGGTGAGTGTAATCATGTGTGTATATGGGAGTTGGAGTGTTTGCATCTAGTATTGTGTGTAAGTGTGTATGTGTGACGGCATGTGTTTTGCATGTGTGTTTGATTTTAAGAGTTCATGTGCGACGGGATGTTTCTGGCGTGTGTTTTGAGTATATGCATAAGAGGATGTGTTTTGCATGTGTGTTTGTGTGAGAGGGTGTGGTTTGGTGCCCCTGCAATAAAGCATTTCTCCCTTTTGGACTGTTTTGGCTACACCCTTTGGGTTTATGTTTGGACACACTCTTTCGATCTTCTTTTCATTTGTTTTGGCTCACCCTTTGACTGACATTTCTAAGTTGATTCCGTTCTCTGATATAGGAGAACCGTTTTTGTGCTCACTTTTGGCCCTGCTTTAAAAACTTTTTTGGACACATAATATTCCATTTCTTAAATATATCTCAATAAAAATGGATTAATGGTATACACATGAGTCTGTTTTCCTTCCTTGGATCTAACAACGACTGGGTGACAGCAACACAGCAGTAAAGGCAGGTGACGCGAGTCAGGTGTTAATATAATTTGAAGTTGTTATAGCGAGAATATTTATGATCAAGTTAAGATATTAAGGGGCCATTTGCCCTGAACCGTTGTGTTGCTGTCTTCTAGCCCAATTTACTAGAGGAATCTCCCATGGAAAGTCCGAACTCCATACCCATGGATAGCTGTTATATAGCTTGGAAGCCGGTGTAGTAACGCTTGTTATTTTACGATCACTTTTTCACTTACTGGTGGGTACATGTATGGCTGAAAGATCGAGTTATCTCCCTTCGCCGTCTGCCGATGTTTCTCCTATCATCGATTCTTCAGATATATCTACAGATATTCCCTTTCGTTTATGGGTAGCTGGTTGGAAAGTAAATATAGCAGTTTAGGCACACATGATCACGATAAAAATGGTGACAAAAATTGAAACGTACGTTTCTTAGAAAACTAAGACTTAAAGGGCGACGTACTGCGCTTCTGTGTCTGGCGCCAGTTTCAGTTCGGGTCTACACGTTGTAAATAATGCCAAATGGACACCTGGGTCAATCAGAGTACTCGTGAACTCTTAGATTGATATAAATCATGAAATTGGAGTCAACAGACAAAGAGAGGGGTGTTTGAACGACCTGAACCAAACTTACCAAAGCAGCCAATCTGCCCGGGGATAGTCGCCCTTTAAATGTTTGAACTCGAAAATCGCATGGAACCCATATGACGGTGAAGGACACCTTGTAGGAATGGACTTTAAGATAAGCGTTTATACCTGGAATGGAACCTGGGCCTTAGGCGCGATGAGCCAACGCCTTAGCCACTCAGTTACATCCTCGCCCCCTTATGTCATCTATATGCGAGACCCGTGAAGATCCGGGCTGCAATAGGCCTTCAGCAACCCATGCTTGCCGTAAGAGGCGAATATGCTTGTCGTAAGAGGCGAATGCTGCTGAGTGCGGTGTTGAACAACAAATAACAAACAACAACATCTATGCAAAGTACGATACTAATAAATAATAATTACTGCAACATGAACAGCTACCTTCATACCGATGCACAAGTACATTCATCTAAGTGTTCATTTCTCCACCCACACTGACAAGATACACATTGTTTGTTTGTTTGTTTGTTGTTTAACGCCGCCCTCAGCAATATTCCAGCTTTATGACAGCGGTCTGTAAACAATCGAGTCTGAACCAGACAATCCAGTGATTGGCATCATGGAGCATCGATCTACGCAATTGGGATACGATGACATGCATCAATCAAATCAGCGAGCCTGACCACCCGATCCCATTAGTCGACTAGCTCTTACGACAAGCATAGTCGCCTTTTACGGCAAGCATGGGATGCTGAATACCTATTCTAACCCGAATCTTCACGGTCGCCTTGACACGTGGAGGAGTGGGATGTATATGCTTGCTGTCTTGTACATATTATATGTGTGTGTATGATGTAATGATGTATGTTCTCTGCATGTGTCACTGTGTGATTTTTTAGAATTAAAATTTTGTTCTGTTCTGATATATAGCTTGGGTTATGCTGTGGGGCCGGCGTTAATTTCTTACTCACATCATGTAAACAATAAACGAACAAACACACTGATTGAACAAACAGCCAAGACGGCTTTTATCTTCCGTGTATGTGAGGGGAATGGGCTTCATTTCTACCATTGTACAAAGGGAGACCACCCATGTCAGACTATTTCTTTGAGTGTATCAGTGGCGATGCTAGCTTGGGATTTCCAAGGCGACTTGCGCAGCCTGTCGTTCCGCGGCAATAAAGTGCGGACGACCCGCCAACAACACACATCGTGCCTTACACACACCAGCAAACAGTCCCCAGTAAGACGAACGGTGTTTACCACCAAACATTTTCATAATTATTCTAGAGAATGCTCAGGGACAAAACAAACTGAACCTGCCCTTCTTTTTATCAACGACGGTAACCACGGCAACGGCCACCACAACTTTATCTGCTTCCCCTTTTTAACATGTTTAAGTCTTTGGCCCCCACGACATGCAGCCGTACAGATTCAGCTTTGCCGGAAATGGACGATGACGCCTCGTTCTGACTTCGTCTCCGTAACGTGGTTACCGTTGTCGTGGCCAACGTCCCCTCTGTTTTGAACAGATTCACTATCGCTCTTGCTCTATATCGCTCTGCATTTCGTTGACTACAGCATCGTTTTAAGAACTTCTACTGACAAGATGTTTACAAGGCTGCATATTCAAGGTATTTAAGAATGCAATTATTGTATTTTAAAGTGTTTTGAACGTCGATAAGTACTGAAATTGGCCGTAGTTTGACAGCAGTACCGATAGTGATGACACTGGCCGCCATTTGCAATTGTTTTGATACAGAAATGGGTGTCTTCTAAATCTCTTGTCTGCTCTGAAATGAGAGCGGGCCGGATATAAATATGACGGACGATGTTGTTCAAACATTATAGATCAAATGTGTGACATTGTATAACTTTGATATCTATTTAAACGTAAACTACACTTTCAAACGAACGGGCTTGAAATGACATGACTAAAACACATGAACACAATGATGAAATGCTCATAGTCTCGATAGTGATCTCAACTCCTAATCCACCTGTCTGTCTGTCTGTCCGTCAATCCATTCAGGTTCTGAAGAGTAAATAAGAGCTGTACAAGTTTTTGTAGAGATGTGTTGCAAAATATCTAGATCTATATTTGTTGACTAGAGGCTGGGCGATGTCTTTTATCAAAGTTGTACAGTGTAACCTCGTTAACTCGAACTCCTTAACTCGATATATTCATTGAACATGTATTTTAATGTATTATTAAATTTGTTTATTTTTCTTTTCAGCACAGGAAGACATGATCCGGTATCATGTTACTCCTGCTGCGAGTTTATGGCCGTCGCTGGATGAGGAATTCGACTGTGTATGTAGTTTAACTACATCTGTTTCGGATTTGGCCGCCGAATAGATCACTTAAGTGCTTTTGTCGATGTCCCCCACGCACACTATTGACATTGCCCATTTTCTCTGTGTGTTATTGTGTCCTGAAAAATAACTGCATGATCCCCCTCCTCTAATTGCATGATTCAAACAGTCGATCAGAATTTCTGTCTTGTTGTAGCACCTTATTGCATGTGTAACCTGTGTGTCACACTGACTTTCTTTTGCACATTGTTATTTGAAAACCGCCTATATACCTCGCCCACTGACCCTCCTTTCTCCCTCCCTCCCCACTCACTGATGTAGCATCCCCAGGCTGCGTCCCCGACCCCCTCTCCCAACCCTCTGAGTGTTTTCACCCCCTTCTGGGCCCGCCCTGACCACGGTGAGACGCTCCCCGCCCCAGTCACCATCAACTACGTCGACCATTATCCTGCCCCTAGTGATGACGACAGTGACTACTGGGTCTACGAGGACGAGGATGACGACAGCTTTGTGGAGGACCGAGAGGTTCATCCTCTGAGGAAGGCGCTGAGGAGAGTGGCTGCCTTCTGGAGGAGAATCTTCTCGTAGATTTCTCATCCAGTGTGTGTGTGTGTGTGTGTGTGCGTGCGTGTGTGTGTGTGTGTGTGCGTGCGTGCGTGCGTGCGTGCGTGCGTGCGTGCGTGTGTGTGTGTGTGTGTGTGTGTGTGTGTGTGTGTGTGTGTGTGTGTGAGAGTACGAGTGCAAATGTGAAAGGATGTTGTATTGCATGTGTGACAGATAGTGTAGGTGTGTATGTGTGTTGGGATGTTTTTTTGCATGTGTGACAGATAGTGTAGGTGTATGTGTGAGAGGATGTGTTTTTGCATATGTGATTGAGTGTCAGTGTGTGTGTGTGAGAGGATGTGTTTTTGCATGTGTGACAGAAAGTGTAAGTTTGTGATGTGTGTGAGTGTGTGTTTTGAATGTGTGGTTGGGTTTAAGTGTGTATGTAGGAGTGTTCGTTTCACGTGTGTGTTTTGGTGAGTGTAATCATGTGTGTATATGGGAGTTGGAGTGTTTGCATCTAGTATTGTGTGTAAGTGTGTATGTGTGACGGCATGTGTTTTGCATGTGTGTTTGATTTTAAGAGTTCATGTGCGACGGGATGTTTCTGGCGTGTGTTTTGAGTATATGCATAAGAGGATGTGTTTTGCATGTGTGTTTGTGTGAGAGGGTGTGGTTTGGTGCCCCTGCAATAAAGCATTTCTCCCTTTTGGACTGTTTTGGCTACACCCTTTGGGTTTATGTTTGGACACACTCTTTCGATCTTCTTTTCATTTGTTTTGGCTCACCCTTTGACTGACATTTCTAAGTTGATTCCGTTCTCTGATATAGGAGAACCGTTTTTGTGCTCACTTTTGGCCCTGCTTTAAAAACTTTTTTGGACACATAATATTCCATTTCTTAAATATATCTCAATAAAAATGGATTAATGGTATACACATGAGTCTGTTTTCCTTCCTTGGATCTAACAACGACTGGGTGACAGCAACACAGCAGTAAAGGCAGGTGACGCGAGTCAGGTGTTAATATAATTTGAAGTTGTTATAGCGAGAATATTTATGATCAAGTTAAGATATTAAGGGGCCATTTGCCCTGAACCGGTGTGTTGCTGTCTTCTAGCCCAATTTACTAGAGGAATCTCCCATGGAAAGTCCGAACTCCATACCCATGGATAGCTGTTATATAGCTTGGAAGCCGGTGTAGTAACGCTTGTTATTTTACGATCACTTTTTCACTTACTGGTGGGTACATGTATGGCTGAAAGATCGAGTTATCTCCCTTCGCCGTCTGCCGATGTTTCTCCTATCATCGATTCTTCAGATATATCTACAAATATTCCCTTTCGTTTATGGGTAGCTGGTTGGAAAGTAAATATAGCAGTTTAGGCACACATGATCACGATAAAAATGGTGACAAAAATTGAAACGTAAGTTTCTTAGAAAACTAAGACTTAAAGGGCGACGTACTGCGCTTCTGTGTCTGGCGCCAGTTTCAGTTCGGGTCTACACGTTGTAAATAATGCCAAATGGACACCTGGGTCAATCAGAGTACTCGTGAACTCTTAGATTGATATAAATCATGAAATTGGAGTCAACAGACAAAGAGAGGGGTGTTTGAACGACCTGAACCAAACTTACCAAAGCAGCCAATCTGCCCGGGGATAGTCGCCCTTTAAATGTTTGAACTCGAAAATCGCATGGAACCCATATGACGGTGAAGGACACCTTGTAGGAATGGACTTTAAGATAAGCGTTTATACCTGGAATGGAACCTGGGCCTTAGGCGCGATGAGCAAACGCCTTAGCCACTCAGTTACATCCTCGCCCCCTTATGTCATCTATATGCGAGACCCGTGAAGCTCCGGGCTGCAATAGGCCTTCAGCAACCCATGCTTGCCGTAAGAGGCGAATATGCTTGTCGTAAGAGGCGAATGCTGCTGAGTGCGGTGTTGAACAACAAATAACAAACAACAACATCTATGCAAAGTACGATACTAATAAATAATAATTACTGCAACATGAACGGCTACCTTCATACCGATGCACAATTCATCTAAGTGTTCATTTCTCCACCCACACTGACAAGATACACATTGTTTGTTTGTTTGTTTGTTGTTTAACGCCGCACTCAGCAATATTCCAGCTTTATGACAGCGGTCTGTAAACAATCGAGTCTGAACCAGACAATCCAGTGATTGGCATCATGGAGCATCGATCTACGCAATTGGGATACGATGACATGCATCAATCAAATCAGCGAGCCTGACCACCCGATCCCATTAGTCGACTAGCTCTTACGACAAGCATAGTCGCCTTTTACGGCAAGCATGGGATGCTGAATACCTATTCTAACCCGAATCTTCACGGTCGCCTTGACACGTGGAGGAGCTGGGATGTATATGCTTGCTGTCTTGTACATATTATATGTGTGTGTATGATGCAATGATGTATGTTCTCTGCATGTGTCACTGTGTGATTTTTTAGAATTAAAATTTTGTTCTGTTCTGATATATAGCTTGGGTTATGCTGTGGGGCCGGCGTTAATTTCTTACTCACATCATGTCAACAATAAACGAACAAACACACTGATTGAACAAACAGCCAAGACGGCTTTTATCTTCCGTGTATGTGAGGGGAATGGGCTTCATTTCTACCATTGAACAAAGGGAGACCACCCATGTCAGACTATTTCTTTGAGTGTATCAGTGGCGATGCTAGCTTGGGATTTCCAAGGCGACTTGCGCAGCCTGTCGTTCCGCGGCAATAAAGTGCGGACGACCCGCCAACAACACACATCGTGCCTTACACACACCAGCAAACAGTCCCCAGTAAGACGAACGGTGTTTACCACCAAACATTTTCATAATTAATCTAGAGAATGCTCAGGGACAAAACAAACTGAACCTGCCCTTCTTTTTATCAACGACGGTAACCACGGCAACGGCCACCACAACTTTATCTGCTTCCCCTTTTTAACATGTTTAAGTCTTTGGCCCCCACGACATGCAGCCGTACAGATTCAGCTTTGCCGGAAATGGACGATGACGCCTCGTTCTGACTTCGTCTCCGTAACGTGGTTACCGTTGTCGTGGCCAACGTCCCCTCTGTTTTGAACAGATTCACTATCGCTCTTGCTCCATATCGCTCTGCATTTCGTTGACTACAGCATCGTTTCAAGATCTTCTACTGGCAAGATGTTTACAAGGCTGCATATTCAAGGTATTTAAGAATGCAATTATTGTATTTTAAAGTGTTTAGAACGTCGATAAGTACTGAAATTGGCCGTAGTTTGACAGCAGTACCGATAGTGATGACACTGGCCGCCATTTGCAATTGTTTTGATTCAGAAATGGGTGTCTTCTAAATCTCTTGTCTGCTCTGAAATGAGAGCGGGCCGGATATAAATATGACGGACGATGTTGTTCAAACATTATAGATCAAATGTGTGACATTGTATAACTTTGATATCTATTTAAACGTAAACTACACTTTCAAACGAACGGGCTTGAAATGACATGACTAAAACACATGAACACAATGATGAAATGCTCATAGTCTCGATAGTGATCTCAACTCCTAATCCACCTGTCTGTCTGTCTGTCTGTCCGTCAATCCATTCAGGTTCTGAAGAGTAAATAAGAGCTGTACAAGTTTTTGTAGAGATGTGTTGCAAAATATCTAGATCTATATTTGTTGACTAGAGGCTGGGCGATGTCTTTTATCAAAGTTGTACAGTGTAACCTCGTTAACTCGAACTCCTTAACTCGATATATTTATTGAACATGTATTTTAATGTATTATTAAATTTGTTTATTTTTCTTTTCAGCACGGGAAGACATGATCCGGTATCATGTCACTCCTGCTGCGAGTTTATGGCCGTCGCTGGATGAGGAATCCGACTGTGTATGTAGTTTATCTACATCTGTTTCGGATTTGGCCGCCGAATAGATCACTTAAGTGCTTTCGTCGATGTCCCCCACGCACACTATTGACATTGCCCATTTTCTCTGTGTGTTATTGTGTCCTGAAAAATAACTGCATGATCCCCCTCCTCTAATTGCATGATTCAAACAGTCGATCAGAATTTCTGTGTTGTTGTAGCGCCTTATTGCATGTGTAACCTGTGTGTCACACTGACTTTCTTTTGCACATTGTTATTTGAAAACCGCTTATATACCTCGCCCTCTGACCCTCCTTTCTCCCTCCCTCCCCACTCACTGATGTAGCATCCCCAGGCTGCGTCCCCGACCCCCTCTCCCAACCCTCTGAGTGTTTTCACCCCCTTCTGGGCCCGCCCTGACCACGGTGAGACGCTCCCCGCCCCAGTCACCATCACCTACGTCGACCATTATCCTGCCCCTAGTGATGACGACAGTGACTACTGGGTCTACGAGGACGAGGATGACGACAGCTTCGTGGAGGACAGAGAGGTTCATCCTCTGAGGAAGGCGCTGAGGAGAGTGGCTGCCTTCTGGAGGAGAATCTTCTCGTAGATTTCTCATCCAGTGTGTGTGCGTGTGTGTGTGCGTGCGTGTGTGTGTGTGCGCGTGCGTGCGTGCGTGTGTGTGTGTGTGTGTGTGAGTACGAGTGCAAATGTGAAAGGATGTTGTATTGCATGTGTGACAGATAGTGTAGGTGTGTATGTGTGTTGGGATGTTTTTTTGCATGTGTGACAGATAGTGTAGGTGTATGTGTGTTAGGATGTTTTTGGCATGTGTGATAGAGAGTGTATGTGTGAGAGGATGTGTTTTTGCATATGTGGTTGAGTGTCAGTGTGTGTGTGTGTGAGGATGTGTTTTTGCATGTGTGACAGAAAGTGTAAGTTTGTGATGTGTGTGAGTGTGTGTTTTGAATGTGTGGTTGGGTTTAAGTGTGTATGTATGAGTGTTCGTTTCACGTGTGTGTTTTGGTGAGTGTAATCATGTGTGTATATGGGAGTTGGAGTGTTTGCATCTAGTATTGTGTGTAAGTGTGTATGTGTGACGGCATGTGTTTTGCATGTGTGTTTGATTTTAAGAGTTCATGTGCGACGGGATGTTCCTGGCGTGTGTTTTGAGTATATGCATAAGAGGATGTGTTTTGCATGTGTGTTTGTGTGAGAGGGTGTGGTTTGGTGCCCCTGTAATAAAGCATTTCTCCCTTTTGGACTGTTTTGGCTACACCCTTTGGGTTTATGTTTGGACACACTCTTTCGATCTTCTTTTCATTTGTTTTGGCTCACCCTTTGACTGACATTTCTAAGTTGATTCCGTTCTCTGATATAGGAGAACCGTTTTTGTGTTCACTTTTGGCCCTGCTTTAAATACTTTTTGGGACACATAATATTCCATTTCTTAAATATATCTAAATAAAAATGGATTAATGATACACACATGAGTCTGTTTTCCTTCCTTGGATCTAACAACGACTGGGTGACAGCAACACAGCAGTAAAGGCAGGTGACGCGAGTCAGGTGTTAATATAATTTGAAGTTGTTATAGCGAGAATATTTATGATCAAGTTAAGATATTAAGGGGCCATTTGCCCTGAACCGTTGTGTTGCTGTCTTCTAGCCCAATTTACTAGAGGAATCTCCCATGGAAAGTCCGAACTCCATACCCATGGATAGCTGTTATATAGCTTGGAAGCCGGTGTAGTAACGCTTGGTATTTTACGATCACTTTTTCACTTACTGGTGGGTACATGTATGGCTGAAAGATCGAGTTATCTCCCTTCGCCGTCTGCCTATGTTTCTCCTATCATCGATTCTTCAGATATATCTACAGATATTCCCTTTCGTTTATGGGTAGCTGGTTGGAAAGTAAATATAGCAGTTTAGGCACACATGATCACGATAAAAATGGTGACAAAAATTGAAACGTACGTTTCTCAGAAAACTAAGACTTAAAGGGCGACGTACTGCGCTTCTGTGTCTGGCGCCAGTTTCAGTTCAGGTCTACACGTTGTAAATAATGCCTAATGGACACCTGGGTCAATCAGAGTACTCGTGAACTCTTAGATTGATATAAATCATGAAATTGGAGTCAACAGACAAAGAGAGGGGTGTTTGAACGACCTGAACCAAACTTACCAAAGCAGCCAATCTGCCCGGGGATAGTCGCCCTTTAAATGGATTGTCTGGTCCAGACTCGATTTATTTACAGACCGCCGTCATATAGCTGGAATATTGCTGAGTGCGGCGTTAAACAACAAACCAAACCGAACAAAACAAACTTCCTTACTCAGCTTCCTTAGTTCGCCCCCCCCCCAAACCCTCTTGGCATTTTTTCCAAATCTCAAAATTTCCAAAATTCTATATAAGCAACCACTAAACACCCCTAATGGATTGCCAAACAACTTTTTCCCCTTTTCGGAAACACATTAAATGGCTTGGCCGGGCCCGTGTGCGAAATACGCTGCAGTCGGAAAGCGCACGTAAAATCTCCAATATAAGTAAGTAAGTAAGTTTGACCGTGTGCTATCCACACAATCTTACCGACTCCCTAACAACCAATCTATATTCACGGCCGAACTTATGGGCATGGCCTCAGCCCTGCATAACCAACAATCAAAAAACAACAACAAAATCCTAATTCTCACTGACTCGCTTAGTGGGCTACAAGCCCTCCAAAACAAAAATACCAAAAAACGACCTAAATTAATAAACCAAATACTTAAAAGCTCCAACGACCTAACAAAAGCAGGCTAACAATCTAGAAGTAAACCAACCCTACAAAATGGAGGAGCTCCTCTACGTAATCCAAAACAGGAAAAAGGGCACAGCCCCAGGATTAGACCTAACTTCTTAACAAATAATTAAAAAAACCCACCTAAAACTACATCCTACTCCCTGGAAACAGGCCCTAGTCATACCAATCCCTAAACCTAATAAACCAGCTAATCAAGCTAACTCATATCGACCAATATCTCAACTTCAAACTTATGCAAAGTAATGGAATCAATGGCTAAAAATAGATTACAACATTACCTAACCTAAAATAACATCAACTATTGAACTGCATGGCAAGTATTTATAAAACGACCGGGGGCGGAAATATTCTGGGGGGGAGATTTTATTTCGTAGGGTGGGGGAGAGTTTATTTCGAGAGGGGCGGAACTGTACCGGTATAAATTCGCCGGGGGGAGACTTTATTCTGGGGGCGAATATATTTCGTGACACCGGCGTTAATTTCTTACTCACATCATGTAAACAATAAACGAACAAACACACTGATTGAACAAACAGCCAAGACGGCTTTTATCTTCCGTGTATGTGAGGGGAACGGGCTTCATTTCTACCATTGAACAAAGGGAGACCACCCATGTCAGACTATTTCTTTGAGTGTATCAGTGGCGATGCTAGCTTGGGGTTTCCAAGGCGACTTGCGCAGCCTGTCGTTCCGCGGCAATAAAGTGCGGACGACCCGCCAACAACACACATCGTGCCTTACACACACCAGCAAACAGTCCCCAGTAAGACGAACGGTGTTTACCACCAAACATTTTCAAAATTATTCTAGAGAATGCTCAGGGACAAAACAAACTGAACCTGCCCTTCTTTTTATCAACGACGGTAACCACGGCAACGGCCACCACAACTTTATCTGCTTCCCCTTTTTAACATGTTCAAGTCTTTGGCCCCCACGACATGCAGCCGTACAGATTCAGCTTTGCCGGAAATGGACGATGACGCCTCGTTCTGACTTCGTCTCCGTAACGTGGTTACCGTTGTCGTGGCCAACGTCCCCTCTGTTTTGAACAGATTCACTATCGCTCTTGCTCCATATCGCTCTGCATTTCGTTGACTACAGCATCGTTTCAAGATCTTCTACTGACAAGATGTTTACAAGGCTGCATATTCAAGGTATTTAAGAATGCAATTATTGTATTTTAAAGTGTTTAGAACGTCGATAAGTTCTGAAATTGGCCGTAGTTTGACAGCAGTACCGATAGTGATGACACTGGCCGCCATTTGCAATTGTTTTGATACAGAAATGGGTGTCTTCTAAATCTCTTGTCTGCTCTGAAATGAGAGCGGGCCGGATATAAATATGACGGACGATGTTGTTCAAACATTATAGATCAAATGTGTGACATTGTATAACTTTGATATCTATTTAAACGTAAACTACACTTTCAAACGAACGGGCTTGAAATGACATGACTAAAACACATGAACACAATGATGAAATGCTCATAGTCTCGATAGTGATCTCAACTCCTAATCTACCTGTCTGTCTGTCTGTCTGTCTGTCCGTCAATCCATTCAGGTTCTGAAGAGTAAATAAGAGCTGTACAAGTTTTTGTAGAGATGGGTTGCAAAATATCTAGATCTATATTTGTTGACTAGAGGCTGGGCGATGTCTTTTATCAAAGTTGTACAGTGTAACCTCGTTAACTCGAACTCCTTAACTCGATATATATTCATTGAACATGTATTTTAATGTATTATTAAATTTGTTTATTTTTCTTTTCAGCACGGGAAGACATGATCCGGTATCATGTCACTCCTGCTGCGAGTTTATGGCCGTCGCTGGATGAGGAATCCGACTGTGTATGTAGTTTATCTACATCTGTTTCGGATTTGGCCGCCGAATAGATCACTTAAGTGCTTTTGTCGATGTCCCCCACGCACACTATTGACATTGCCCATTTTCTCTGTGTGTTATTGTGTCCTGAAAAATAACTGCATGATCCCCCTCCTCTAATTGCATGATTCAAACAGTCGATCAGAATTTCTGTCTTGTTGTAGCGCCTTATTGCATGTGTAACCTGTGTGTCACACTGACTTTCTTTTGCACATTGTTATTTGAAAACCGCCTATATACCTCGCCCACTGACCCTCCTTTCTCCCTCCCTCCCCACTCACTGATGTAGCATCCCCAGGCTGCGTCCCCGACCCCCTCTCCCAACCCTCTGAGTGTTTTCACCCCCTTCTGGGCCCGCCCTGACCACGGTGAGACGCTCCCCGCCCCAGTCACCATCACCTACGTCGACCATTATCCTGCCCCTAGTGATGACGACAGTGACTACTGGGTCTACGAGGACGAGGATGGCGACAGCTTCGTGGAGGACAGAGAGGTTCATCCTCTGAGGAAGGCGCTGAGGAGAGTGGCTGCCTTCTGGAGGAGAATCTTCTCGTAGATTTCTCATCCAGTGTGTGTGCGTGTGTGTGTGCGTGCGTGTGTGTGTGTGCGCGTGCGTGCGTGCGTGTGTGTGTGTGTGTGTGTGTGTGAGTACGAGTGCAAATGTGAAAGGATGTTGTATTGCATGTGTGACAGATAGTGTAGGTGTGTATGTGTGTTGGGATGTTTTTTTGCATGTGTGACAGATAGTGTAGGTGTATGTGTGTTAGGATGTTTTTGGCATGTGTGATAGAGAGTGTATGTGTGAGAGGATGTGTTTTTGCATATGTGGTTGAGTGTCAGTGTGTGTGTGTGTGAGGATGTGTTTTTGCATGTGTGACAGAAAGTGTAAGTTTGTGATGTGTGTGAGTGTGTGTTTTGAATGTGTGGTTGGGTTTAAGTGTGTATGTATGAGTGTTCGTTTCACATGTGTGTTTTGGTGAGTGTAATCATGTGTGTATATGGGAGTTGGAGTGTTTGCATCTAGTATTGTGTGTAAGTGTGTATGTGTGACGGCATGTGTTTTGCATGTGTGTTTGATTTTAAGAGTTCATGTGCGACGGGATGTTCCTGGCGTGTGTTTTGAGTATATGCATAAGAGGATGTGTTTTGCATGTGTGTTTGTGTGAGAGGGTGTGGTTTGGTGCCCCTGTAATAAAGCATTTCTCCCTTTTGGACTGTTTTGGCTACACCCTTTGGGTTTATGTTTGGACACACTCTTTCGATCTTCTTTTCATTTGTTTTGGCTCACCCTTTGACTGACATTTCTAAGTTGATTCCGTTCTCTGATATAGGAGAACCGTTTTTGTGTTCACTTTTGGCCCTGCTTTAAATACTTTTTGGGACACATAATATTCCATTTCTTAAATATATCTAAATAAAAATGGATTAATGATACACACATGAGTCTGTTTTCCTTCCTTGGATCTAACAACGACTGGGTGACAGCAACACAGCAGTAAAGGCAGGTGACGCGAGTCAGGTGTTAATATAATTTGAAGTTGTTATAGCGAGAATATTTATGATCAAGTTAAGATATTAAGGGGCCATTTGCCCTGAACCGTTGTGTTGCTGTCTTCTAGCCCAATTTACTAGAGGAATCTCCCATGGAAAGTCCGAACTCCATACCCATGGATAGCTGTTATATAGCTTGGAAGCCGGTGTAGTAACGCTTGGTATTTTACGATCACTTTTTCACTTACTGGTGGGTACATGTATGGCTGAAAGATCGAGTTATCTCCCTTCGCCGTCTGCCTATGTTTCTCCTATCATCGATTCTTCAGATATATCTACAGATATTCCCTTCGTTTATGGGTAGCTGGTTGGAAAGTAAATATAGCAGTTTAGGCACACATGATCACGATAAAAATGGTGACAAAAATTGAAACGTACGTTTCTTAGAAAACTAAGACTTAAAGGGCGACGTACTGCGCTTCTGTGTCTGGCGCCAGTTTCAGTTCAGGTCTACACGTTGTAAATAATGCCTAATGGACACCTGGGTCAATCAGAGTACTCGTGAACTCTTAGATTGATATAAATCATGAAATTGGAGTCAACAGACAAAGAGAGGGGTGTTTGAACGACCTGAACCAAACTTACCAAAGCAGCCAATCTGCCCGGGGATAGTCGCCCTTTAAATGGATTGTCTGGTCCAGACTCGATTTATTTACAGACCGCCGTCATATAGCTGGAATATTGCTGAGTGCGGCGTTAAACAACAAACCAAACCGAACAAAACAAACTTCCTTACTCAGCTTCCTTAGTTCGCCCCCCCCCAAACCCTCTTGGCATTTTTTCCAAATCTCAAAATTTCCAAAATTCTATATAAGCAACCACTAAACACCCCTAATGGATTGCCAAACAACTTTTTCCCCTTTTCGGAAACACATTAAATGGCTTGGCCGGGCCCGTGTGCGAAATACGCTGCAGTCGGAAAGCGCACGTAAAATCTCCAATATAAGTAAGTAAGTAAGTTTGACCGTGTGCTATCCACACAATCTTACCGACTCCCTAACAACCAATCTATATTCACGGCCGAACTTATGGGCATGGCCTCAGCCCTGCATAACCAACAATCAAAAAACAACAACAAAATCCTAATTCTCACTGACTCGCTTAGTGGGCTACAAGCCCTCCAAAACAAAAATACCAAAAAACGACCTAAATTAATAAACCAAATACTTAAAAGCTCCAACGACCTAACAAAAGCAGGCTAACAATCTAGAAGTAAACCAACCCTACAAAATGGAGGAGCTCCTCTACGTAATCCAAAACAGGAAAAAGGGCACAGCCCCAGGATTAGACCTAACTTCTTAACAAATAATTAAAAAAACCCACCTAAAACTATATCCTACTCCCTGGAAACAGGCCCTAGTCATACCAATCCCTAAACCTAATAAACCAGCTAATCAAGCTAACTCATATCGACCAATATCTCAACTTCAAACTTATGCAAAGTAATGGAATCAATGGCTAAAAATAGATTACAACATTACCTAACCTAAAATAACATCAACTATTGAACTGCATGGCAAGTATTTATAAAACGACCGGGGGCGGAAATATTCTGGGGGGGAGATTTTATTTCGTAGGGTGGGGGAGAGTTTATTTCGAGAGGGGCGGAACTGTACCGGTATAAATTCGCCGGGGGGAGACTTTATTCTGGGGGCGAATATATTTCGTGACACCGGCGTTAATTTCTTACTCACATCATGTAAACAATAAACGAACAAACACACTGATTGAACAAACAGCCAAGACGGCTTTTATCTTCCGTGTATGTGAGGGGAACGGGCTTCATTTCTACCATTGAACAAAGGGAGACCACCCATGTCAGACTATTTCTTTGAGTGTATCAGTGGCGATGCTAGCTTGGGGTTTCCAAGGCGACTTGCGCAGCCTGTCGTTCCGCGGCAATAAAGTGCGGACGACCCGCCAACAACACACATCGTGCCTTACACACACCAGCAAACAGTCCCCAGTAAGACGAACGGTGTTTACCACCAAACATTTTCAAAATTATTCTAGAGAATGCTCAGGGACAAAACAAACTGAACCTGCCCTTCTTTTTATCAACGACGGTAACCACGGCAACGGCCACCACAACTTTATCTGCTTCCCCTTTTTAACATGTTCAAGTCTTTGGCCCCCACGACATGCAGCCGTACAGATTCAGCTTTGCCGGAAATGGACGATGACGCCTCGTTCTGACTTCGTCTCCGTAACGTGGTTACCGTTGTCGTGGCCAACGTCCCCTCTGTTTTGAACAGATTCACTATCGCTCTTGCTCCATATCGCTCTGCATTTCGTTGACTACAGCATCGTTTCAAGATCTTCTACTGACAAGATGTTTACAAGGCTGCATATTCAAGGTTTTTAAGAATGCAATTATTGTATTTTAAAGTGTTTAGAACGTCGATAAGTTCTGAAATTGGCCGTAGTTTGACAGCAGTACCGATAGTGATGACACTGGCCGCCATTTGCAATTGTTTTGATACAGAAATGGGTGTCTTCTAAATCTCTTGTCTGCTCTGAAATGAGAGCGGGCCGGATATAAATATGACGGACGATGTTGTTCAAACATTATCGATCAAATGTGTGACATTGTATAACTTTGATATCTATTTAAACGTAAACTACACTTTCAAACGAACGGGCTTGAAATGACATGACTAAAACACATGAACACAATGATGAAATGCTCATAGTCTCGATAGTGATCTCAACTCCTAATCCACCTGTCTGTCTGTCTGTCTGTCTGTCCGTCAATCCATTCAGGTTCTGAAGAGTAAATAAGAGCTGTACAAGTTTTTGTAGAGATGTGTTGCAAAATATCTAGATCTATATTTGTTGACTAGAGGCTGGTCGATGTCTTTTATCAAAGTTGTACAGTGTAACCTCGTTAACTCGAACTCCTTAACTCGATATATTCATTGAACATGTATTTTAATGTATTATTAAATTTGTTTATTTTTCTTTTCAGCACGGGAAGACATGATCCGGTATCATGTCACTCCTGCTGCGAGTTTATGGCCGTCGCTGGATGAGGAATCCGACTGTGTATGTAGTTTATCTACATCTGTTTCGGATTTGGCCGCCGAATAGATCACTTAAGTGCTTTTGTCGATGTCCCCCACGCACACTATTGACATTGCCCATTTTCTCTGTGTGTTATTGTGTCCTGAAAAATAACTGCATGATCCCCCTCCTCTAATTGCATGATTCAAACAGTCGATCAGAATTTCTGTCTTGTTGTAGCGCCTTATTGCATGTGTAACCTGTGTGTCACACTGACTTTCTTTTGCACATTGTTATTTGAAAACCGCCTATATACCTCGCCCACTGACCCTCCTTTCTCCCTCCCTCCTCACTCACTGATGTAGCATCCCCAGGCTGCGTCCCCGACCCCCTCTCCCAACCCTCTGAGTGTTTTCACCCCTTTCTGGGCCCGCCCTGACCACGGTGAGACGCTCCCCGCCCCAGTCACCATCACCTACGTCGACCATTATCCTGCCCCTAGTGATGACGACAGTGACTACTGGGTCTACGAGGACGAGGATGACGACAGCTTCGTGGAGGACAGAGAGGTTCATCCTCTGAGGAAGGCGCTGAGGAGAGTGGCTGCCTTCTGGAGGAGAATCTTCTCGTAGATTTCTCATCCAGTGTGTCTGTGTGTGTGTGTGCGTGCGTGTGTGTGTGTGTGCGCGTGCGTGCGTGCGTGCGTGCGTGCGTGCGTGCGTGCGTGTGTGTGTGTGTGTGTGTGTGTGTGTGTGTGAGTACGAGTGCAAATGTGAAAGGATGTTGCATTGCATGTGTGACAGATAGTGTAGGTGTGTATGTGTGTTGGGATGTTTTTTTGCATGTGTGACAGATAGTGTAGGTGTATGTGTGTTAGGATGTTTTTTTGCATGTGTGATAGAGAGTGTTTGTGTGAGAGGATGTGTTTTTGCATATGTGGTTGAGTGTCAGTGTGTGTGTGTGAGAGGATGTGTTTTTGCATGTGTGACAGAAAGTGTAAGTTTGTGATGTGTGTGAGTGTGTGTTTTGAATGTGTGGTTGGGTTTAAGTGTGTATGTATGAGTGTTCGTTTCACATGTGTGTTTTGGTGAGTGTAATCATGTGTGTATATGGGAGTTGGAGTGTTTGCATCTAGTATTGTGTGTAAGTGTGTATGTGTGACGGCATGTGTTTTGCATGTGTGTTTGATTTTAAGAGTTCATGTGCGACGGGATGTTTCTGGCGTGTGTTTTGAGTATATGCATAAGAGGATGTGTTTTGCATGTGTGTTTGTGTGAGAGGGTGTGGTTTGGTGCCCCTGTAATAAAGCATTTCTCCCTTTTGGACTGTTTTGGCTACACCCTTTGGGTTTATGTTTGGACACACTCTTTCGATCTTCTTTTCATTTGTTTTGGCTCACCCTTTGACTGACATTTCTAAGTTGATTCCGTTCTCTGATATAGGAGAACCGTTTTTGAGCTCACTTTTGGCCCTGCTTTAAATACTTTTTGGGACACATAATATTCCATTTCTTAAATATATCTAAATAAAAATGGATTAATGGTATACACATGAGTCTGTTTTCCTTCCTTGGATCTAACAACGACTGGGTGACAGCAACACAGAAGTAAAGGCAGGTGACGCGAGTCAGGTGTTAATATAATTTGAAGTTGTTATAGCGAGAATATTTATGATCAAGTTAAGATATTAAGGGGCCATTTGCCCTGAACCGTTGTGTTGCTGTCTTCTAGCCCAATTTACTAGAGGAATCTCCCATGGAAAGTCCGAACTCCATACCCATGGATAGCTGTTATATAGCTTGGAAGCCGGTGTAGTAACGCTTGGTATTTTACGATCACTTTTTCACTTACTGGTGGGTACATGTATGGCTGAAAGATCGAGTTATCTCCCTTCGCCGTCTGCCGATGTTTCTCCTATCATCGATTCTTCAGATATATCTACAGATATTCCCTTTCGTTTATGGGTAGCTGGTTGGAAAGTAAATATAGCAGTTTAGGCACACATGATCACAATAAAAATGGTGACAAAAATTGAAACGTAAGTTTCTTAGAAAACTAAGACTTAAAGGGCGACGTAATGCGCTTCTGTGTCTGGCGCCAGTTTCAGTTCAGGTCTACACGTTGTAAATAATGCCTAATGGACACCTGGGTCAATCAGAGTACTCGTGAACTCTTAGATTGATATAAATCATGAAATTGGAGTCAACAGACAAAGAGAGGGGTGTTTGAACGACCTGAACCAAACTTACCAAAGCAGCCAATCTGCCCGGGGATAGTCGCCCTTTAAATGTTTGAACTCGAAAATCGCATGGAACCCATATGACGGTGAAGGACACCTTGTAGGAATGGACTTTAAGATAAGGGTTTATACCTGGAATGGAACCTGGGCCTTAGGCGCGATGAGCCAACGCCTTAGCCACTCAGTTACATCCTCGCCCCCTTATGTCATCTATATGCGAGACCCGTGAAGATCCGGGCTGCAATAGGCCTTCAGCAACCATGCTTGCCGTAAGAGGCGAATATGCTTGTCGTAAGAGGCGAATGCTGCTGAGTGCGGTGTTGAACAACAAATAACAAACAACAACATCTATGCAAAGTACGATACTAATAAATAATCATTACTGCAACATGAACGGCTACCTTCATACCGATGCACAAGTACATTCATCTAAGTGTTCATTTCTCCACCCAAACTGACAAGATACACATTGTTTGTTTGTTTGTTTGTTGTTTAACGCCGCACTCAGCAATATTCCAGCTTTATGACAGCGGTCTGTAAACAATCGAGTCTGAACCAGACAATCCAGTGATTGGCATCATGGAGCATCGATCTACGCAATTGGGATACGATGACATGCATCAATCAAATCAGCGAGCCTGACCACCCGATCCCATTAGTCGACTAGCTCTTACGACAAGCATAGTCGCCTTTTACGGCAAGCATGGGATGCTGAATACCTATTCTAACCCGAATCTTCACGGTCGCCTTGACACGTGGAGGAGCTGGGATGTATATGCTTGCTGTCTTGTACATATTATATGTGTGTGTATACTGCAATGATGTATGTTCTCTGCATGTGTCACTGTGTGATTTTTTAGAATTAAAATTTTGTTCTGTTCTGATATATAGCTTGGGTTATGCTGTGGGGCCGGCGTTAATTTCTTACTCACATCATGTAAAAAATAAACGAACAAACACACTGATTGAACAAACAGCCAAGACGGCTTTTATCTTCCGTGTATGTGAGGGGAATGGGCTTCATTTTTACCATTGAACAAAGGGAGACCACCCATGTCAGACTATTTCTTTGAGTGTATCAGTGGCGATGCTAGCTTGGGTTTTCCAAGGCGACTTGCGCAGCCTGTCGTTCCGCGGCAATAAAGTGCGGACGACCCGCCAACAACACACATCGTGCCTTACACACACCAGCAAACAGTCCCCAGTAAGACGAACGGTCTTTACCAGCAAACATTTTCATAATTAATCCAGAGAATGCTCAGGGACAAAACAAACTGAACCTGCCCTTCTTTTTATCAACGACGGTAACCACGGCAACGGCCACCACAACTTTATCTGCTTCCCCTTTTTAACATGTTTAAGTCTTTGGCCCCAAAGACATGCAGCCGTACAGATTCAGCTTTGCCGGAAATGGACGATGACGCCTCGTTCTGACTTCGTCTCCGTAACGTGGTTACCGTTGTCGTGGCCAACGTCCCCTCTGTTTTGAACAGATTCACTATCGCTCTTGCTCCATATCGCTCTGCATATCGTTGACTACAGCATCGTTTCAAGATCTTCTACTGACAAGATGTTTACAAGGCTGCATATTCAAGGTATTTAAGAATGCAATTATTGTATTTTAAAGTGTTTAGAACGTCGATAAGTACTGAAATTGGCCGTAGTTTGACAGCAGTACCGATAGTGATGACACTGGCCGCCATTTGCAATTGTTTTGATACAGAAATGGGTGTCTTCTAAATCTCTTGTCTGCTCTGAAATGAGAGCGGGCCGGATATAAATATGACGGACGATGTTGTTCAAACATTATAGATCAAATGTGTGACATTGTATAACTTTGATATCTATTTAAACGTAAACTACACTTTCAAACGAACGGGCTTGAAATGACATGACTAAAACACATGAACACAATGATGAAATGCTCATAGTCTCGATAGTACTCTCAACTCCTAATCCACCTGTCTGTCTGTCTGTCCGTCAATCCATTCAGGTTCTGAAGAGTAAATAAGAGCTGTACAAGTTTTTGTAGAGATGGGTTGCAAAATATCTAGATCTATATTTGTTGACTAGAGGCTGGGCGATGTCTTTTATCAAAGTTGTACAGTGTAACCTCGTTAACTCGAACTCCTTAACTCGATATATTCATTGAACATGTATTTTAATGTATTATTAAATTTGTTTATTTTTCTTTTCAGCACGGGAAGACATGATCCGGTATCATGTCACTCCTGCTGCGAGTTTATGGCCGTCGCTGGATGAGGAATCCGACTGTGTATGTAGTTTATCTACATCTGTTTCGGATTTGGCCGCCGAATAGATCACTTAAGTGCTTTTGTCGATGTCCCCCACGCACACTATTGACATTGCCCATTTTCTCTGTGTGTTATTGTGTCCTGAAAAATTACTGCATGACCCCCCTCCTCTAATTGCATGATTCAAACAGTCGATCAGAATTTCTGTCTTGTTGTAGCGCCTTATTGCATGTGTAACCTGTGTATCACACTGACTTTCTTTTGCACATTGTTATTTGAAAACCGCCTATATACCTCGCCCACTGACCCTCCTTTCTCCCTCCCTCCCCACTCACTGATGTAGCATCCCCGGGCTGCGTCCCCGATCCCCTCTCCCAACCCTCTGAGTGTTTTCACCCCCTTCTGGGCCCGCCCTGACCACGGTGAGACGCTCCCCGACCCAGTCACCATCACCTACGTCGACCATTATCCTGCCCCTAGTGATGACGACAGTGACTACTGGGTCTACGAGGACGAGGATGACGACAGCTTCGTGGAGGACCGAGAGGTTCATCCTCTGAGGAAGGCGCTGAGGAGAGTGGCTGCCTTCTGGAGGAGAATCTTCTCGTAGATTTCTCATCCAGTGTGTCTGTGTGTGTGTGTGCGTGCGTGTGTGTGTGCACGTGCGTGCGTGCGTGCGTGTGTGTATGTGTGTGTGAGTACGAGTGCAAATGTGAAAGGATGTTGTATTGCATGTGTGACAGATAGTGTAGGTGTGTATGTGTGTTGGGATTTTTTTTGCATGTGTGACAGATAGTGTAGGTGTATGTGTGTTAGGATGTTTTTTTGCATGTGTGATAGAGAGTGTATGTGTGAGAGGATGTGTTTTTGCATATGTGGTTGAGTGTCAGTGTGTGTGTGTGAGAGGATGTGTTTTTGCATGTGTGACAGAAAGTGTAAGTTTGTGATGTGTGTGAGTGTGTGTTTTGAATGTGTGGTTGGGTTTAAGTGTGTATGTATGAGTGTTCGTTTCACATGTGTGTTTTGGTGAGTGTAATCATGTGTGTATATGGGAGTTGGAGTGTTT